>NC_143188.1:625000-1250000 GCF_047325235.1 Durio zibethinus | reverse complement strand
TGAGAAGAAAAGCAGTCTGCTAATTTTTATTATTATTTTTTTAAAATAAGTTGAGAGCAGATCTAATAATATGAAATTTGATACTATAATAAAATATAAAAATAATATAAATAAAAAATAAAAAAATAATATAATTTAAAATTTTAATAAAAATCATGAATAAATTTAATAAAATTAAAAAAAATATTTTATATTTTTATATTAATATAAATTTTAATACATAATTTTTATATAAAATATAATATAAATATAATATTTTATATGATATGATAATACGAACTATAGATCTGAAATGAAAAAAAGTAGTAATGGTGAAGATTCAAGCTTTTAAAGTTGTCCAAATCCAGGCTGCGCCAGTGGGGCAATGCCATAAAGTGGTGCAGAACAGAAGTATCCAAAGGAAGAACCATCAACCCACAACCCAAGACACAAAAGCTAGCCCCCACAAAACAATGATTCAGGGTTAGTTAAACCCTCTTTCATCTTTCCCAATCCCACCAATTACCCATGGAAAACACTACAATGTTTTCTCAGCTTCATGACTGATAAATTTTGATTCTGCTCTATGTGCCCTAAAGGAGAAAATCCCTCATTCCCTGCTGAAATCTAAATTTGATAATTTGTATGTATATATGTACCATAAAATATTGATAATTAGTATATTTATTTTATATTTATATAAAAATTATGTGTTATAATTTATGTTAACATAAAAATATAAAATATATATTTTTGATTTTATTAAATTTATTTATAATTTTTGTTAAAATTTTAAATCATATTAACTTTATATCTTTTATTTGTATCATGTTCATATCGTATCGTATTTTAAATTATTAGATTTACGAAAATCAATTACACCATTATCATAAAATGACGTGCCCACTTTGTCTGTTTCGTTAAAAAGCATCGAAGTTTCTCGTTTAGAAAATACCAGTGATGAGCTGTAGTTTCCATTCCATTGCACATGTAAACTCAAAGTAGCAGAAGAAAACAAAGCTTTCTTCTCCATAGAATGAACATTATATGCCACTATCTGATTCTGTAATTCTTATTTGACAGGATGAGTCGAATATAAATAGCAATCTGACTATAAATGCCTTTTCTGGGCTCAAATCATGCATTAATTTACTTCATTTTATTTACATACTAAGAGTAATATGATAATTTTTTTTGGTAACAAGATCAGGATACAGTTTAGCTATATCCATATAATGCTACCTTTATGATAGACTTCATTGCCCTGTAAAAACCTGAATTATTCACAATTTGAAATGTTCCAATCACATTAGTGATTAGTATCTTATTTGTTAAGATCGAATTATCCGTTTAAATTTAAAAATTTATTCAATTTTTAAGATAATTTAAATAAAAAATTAAAATTCATTAAATGAATTTAAACATAATTTTTAAGTTTATTTAAATTTCAAATCAAATCCTAAACAAATAAATTAAAGGCCTAACCCAATATGATTTGACTTGAATAAATTATATATAATTAAAATATTTATAATTATCTAAGTATATATGTAAATTTTTATATTTTTAAATTAAAAAAATTTATTATATAAATTAAATTTAATTAATAAATTTCAAATTTATTTTTTTAATTTAAATCAACTTAAAAAATTTTTAAAATTTAAAATGTCAAATCAAATCAATTCTAAATAAATATATAAATTATTAATATCTATCTAAATTTGATTCTAACCTTATTTGATCCGAACTACAAACAGCTGTGCGACTAATGCTTTGTTATTTTTGTTTGGTAGAAATAAAAGCTGTGACATGTCATCCAAGAATTGGTCTAATTGGCAAAACGGGACACAAATCACAGCACGACTAGCGCTCAAAATGGAGGTGTGGGTTTTTTTTTCTCTCTCTCTTTCTGTTGTACTGTGTTATGTTCTGTCAAGTGATTGCAGCCAGGCTAGCATCATCGCCATGATTGAACATGGGACCCATTTTCCCCACTCTGCCCTGTCAACCCACATGTGGTCTCAATGCCCCATGCACTCTCTCACCCGCCCCCCCCCCCCCACCCCTTGTTTTATTCTCCTCTCTCTCACCCTTGGTTCCACCCTCCTTCCATCCTACCTTCTTGTGTCTTTATCTCCCAACATACTGACAAAACCCACCTCTAAACTCAACTCCTGTCTGAAAACAAATCTCAAATCTACCAATCCATGTCACTTTATCACTTCCCACCTCACTTATTGTCTCTCACTAATCAATGCTTAACAAAATGTAAGAAAAACACAGTTTTTTTTTTTCCTAGTATCCCGGTACGGTTCACTGGAGTGGGGGAGGCCCGTTTCAAGCAAATTTGTCGGCGAGAGACGTTACTAATCATATTTACTTATGGGGGTAATTGCTGATTAGGGCCATTTAATTCTAATTTATATGCATGAAAAAAGCTGTCATATTTTCTGTCTTTTGTATATAATTAATGCTCATAATTCACATACATCCAGAAAGCTGTCCGTTTTTGCTGTGGTTCTTTTCTTCTTCTTCCTTCTTTTTTTCCTTCCTCTCTTTTTTTTTTTCTTCTTTTGCAGTTTGTTTCTTTGGTGTTTGAGCATATCAGCTTTTCTAGTTTACTTCTTCACTGCTTTGTCTCTCTGGTCAACTGTTGCTGAGGCCTTTGACATATGAAGATGCCAGTAAGTACGTTTCTTTTAACTGGGGATTTGAGTTTCTCTTTTGGTTCCTGTTTTTTCTTTGGATTGCCAAATCAAAACGAATTCAAGCTTTGAATTTTACGGATTTGTTTAAAGTGTTTTTGATGAATAAAACTGACTTCTTTTCTGGGATTTTTTGTTGACTGGATTTGCTCATCATCAATGGTGGCAATTCAACTTATATATGTCTCTTCTGGATTTTTCTATGTTCACCTTTAATGATAGTGATGCTTCCATTTTCCTTCTTCTTGTTTGATATTCAGTCACTCCAGTTTGTGGAATTTTAGTTCATTTTTACAGCCCTTTATTTAGCAGACTTTTGGTTTCATTGGATTCTAAACACTTTCAACTTTTCCATCTTCCTTGCTTTTGGAGTTATAAGATCACTCTCTGACATTAACATTTAAGATGCTTTATTAGTTTCTGCATTTATTGTTGCCTTAATGCTACCTTAAATTCCTGGTAATTCCTTTATTTTAGTCAAATTATAAAAATTTGGTCATTTGCCACGTCAATTAACTTGATTTCTTTTGGATTCTTTTTCAAATTATTTGCTACAATCACTCATCATTTCAATAATGATGATTCACTATATTTGTATAATATGTCCAAAGTTTATGTCTTTTCTTTGTTAGAAATGCCGGCTAGTAGTTTCCTCTTTTTGGCATTACTGCATTACTAGGCACAGCTGTTTCTGCTGCTAGCATTTGTATTCTTTTTTGAGATGTTTGTACAACAGCTTTGAATCTTTGATACACTCTACTACTTATCAGATTGATATGTTTTCAATCTTTAAGCTATTAAGGGTTTGATTCTCTTCGTTTTGTCTTGTATCCTTGATGTGAAATTCTTGATCTCCTTTTTAATAGCATATTTTCTTCTGAGTTTCAATTGGCTGCCTTTTTTGTTTTCTCCATTCTGCTGCAGGTGGCATTGCTCTTGCTGCTGGCATTGTGCAATGCAATCAAAATTAATGGAGAAGAGAGCAATGAGCAGTGTGACCATAAGCTGAGATTGGACCCAAGACCACATAGTGTATCCATATTGGAATTTGGTGCTGTTGGAGATGGCAAAACTTTGAATACCATTGCCTTTCAAAATGCCATTTTCTATCTCAAGTCATTTGCTGACAAGGGTGGTGCCCAACTTTATGTGCCACCTGGAAGATGGCTTACTGGAAGTTTCAATCTTACCAGCCATCTCACTCTCTTCTTGGAAAAAGGTGCTGTCATTCTTGGATCTCAGGTATATTTTCTCTGTTTCCTTTGCCCTCATTTCTATTTGTTTTTCTCTTGTTTTAAGCTATGTTGTCCAATAAAAACAATACATGTTACTAGGAACAACTTTTAGCCTTGATTTCCTTAACACACTTGCTTTTCTTGCTTGTTAAGGATCCATCTCACTGGGATATTGTTGAACCCTTACCCTCATATGGTCGAGGAATTGAACTTCCCGGACGAAGATATCGAAGTTTGGTAAATGGGTATATGTTGCGTGATGTCGAAATAACTGGTAAGATTACCTCTTAACTTCATTTATGCTCATTCTTTCACTGTCTGTTAGTTACAATCTTGATTGAGTCTCAGATAAACTCACACTTTCATGTTGCACTAGGTGATAATGGAACCATAGATGGGCAGGGCTCCGTTTGGTGGGAATGGTTCACATCTCATTCTTTAAACTATAGCCGCCCTCACCTTGTGGAATTTGTGTCTTCCGAATACGTACTTGTTTCAAACATTACTTTTCTGAATGCCCCTGCATATAACATTCATCCAGTCTATTGTAGGTTTGTTTTCAATACCTTGCTGATTGCTGAGCTAATTCTTTAAACTTTTGTTTGATCGGTTGATCCACGAAGAAAGTTAAATTATATCTACTTGGATTTTATGCAGCAATGTACATATTCATAACATATCTGTCCATGCTCCATCAGAATCACCACATACTGTTGGCATAGTCCCAGGTTTGTGATGACTAATATCGCCCATTGTCAACATCTTTCATTATAGGCTAGTTGCCTTGCAAATTAGAATACCTGCTTTTTCTTTTCATTTTTTTGGTGCTTTTATCAATATTTATCTTAAGAAAAGATTAAATCGATTTTACTTAAAGAAATCTGTAAACCCTCTTTTTTCTTTATCATGTGCTGTATTGCTACTCGGAGATTGCTTCTGCAAGTGGTTAAATCTTGCTTTATAACATTATCTCTCTTGAAAACATCATCTGTCTTGAAAACAACGGTAACTATAGGAGTTGTTTAGTTTCGTTTTTCTGTCAAATGTATCATAAAGAGTTTCTAAGGAACAAATTGTATGTTAACTGTTACTAGCTGCCTCGAAAATTAGTACTTAGTAGCAGCTAGTGAGTGGCTGTGTTCATACAACAGAGACTTGGATCTGGTAAATTTGCTAATTTTCTATAAGAAGTATTTTTCATATATATTTTTTTTCTTTTGATATTAAAGCATTCATTTCAGTATTTTCATCCAACTTTCTAGGTGGAGCTAGATTATCTCTCCCATTTTTCAAGTGTCATCTAGTGTTTTGTGCAATCATCCTTCATTGTGTATAAAGATGGTTCTGCAGCAAAAATTTCTGAATCATTCTTAGCATTCTGCTTTCAGATTCATCTGATAATGTTTGCATTGAGGACTGCAACATTAGTATGGGTCATGATGCGATTGCCTTCAAGAGTGGCTGGGATGAGTATGGCATTGCTTATGGGAGACCTACCGCAAATGTCCACATCAGAAGGGCCCACCTTCAGTCATCCTCAGGCTCTTCTCTTGCCTTTGGTAGTGAAATGTCTGGTGGCATTTCTGATGTCCAAGTGGAGCAGGTCCACCTCTACAACTCGTTCAGTGGTATTGAGTTTAGAACAACCAGGGGTAGGGGTGGTTATATTAAAGAGATCATCATATCAGATGTTGAGTTGCTAAATGTTAACACGGCTTTTGGTGCCATTGGTAATTATGGATCCCATCCAGATGACAAATTTGATCCCGGTGCTTTACCAGTGCTGCAGAACATCACCTTGCAGAATATTATTGGTACAAACATCACTGTTGCCGGAAACTTCACAGGAATCCAAGACTCTCCCTTCACATCTATATGTCTATCCAATATCTCCTTGTCAATCAATGCTGCCTCTTCCACTTCTTGGATATGTTCATATGTTTCTGGTTTTTCAGAGTCGGTCTTCCCCGAACCATGCCCCGACCTTGAGAAATCAAATACTTCTTCATCATGCTTTTCCATCCTGAAGCCTAAAGGTAGAGTCGCGATCTTATGATACCATTCCTTCCCACTAGAAAATATATAAATTCGGAAATTTCTACCCTTTACCAATTCAAGAGTAGGTCAGATTCTTTCCAATAAAACACATGTCTAGAATACCTGTTTCTTCATCCCTTCCGTTCGGATTCTGGCATGTTGAAACCTGCAGATTGCTTGTATAGCTTCATTTCTTAATTTTTGTGTACGGAAATTTTTGGTAGTGGTGGTACAAAAGCACAAAAGGATGTTGGGGGTATTTTTAGTATTGCTGTCTATTGAATTCTTTTCTTCTTTCCTTGTGTTCATAGTTTTGATCCAGTCTCATTGTAAAATCATTACATCATTTGGATTGAATTTGCTGAGTGATAATGGTAGATAAAGAGATATCCAAAGGGGTCCTTTGATTGAATAAACTGTTGTTAGTCAATCAATTGGAGATGGCTTTGCTTCCATTTTCACTATCATCGAAAAGTCATGATCCGAGGATAAAAAAAAAAAGATTGCATGTACAGAGATATGATCTGACGTCTCCGCTAAACTTTGGGTTTAGGTGTTTTCGATTTTCAATTCAGTTACATTCAAATTATTGCATGTAATGGTTCCAATAACAGTGATTTGTTGGCAACACATGGTTAACAAGCTAAATTACAAGATACCATAAAACAAAGAAGGATGAATTGGAAAATCCATCTGCATTAATTTTCCTAGTAAAGAGAAGGAACTATGCAATTTCCAATTTTCCTGGAAAATGAAAAAGAAAAACAGTTTCCAATTGCATTGGATGTCTTTACATGGAGCAGACAAAGACAAAAATGAAATGTTGTTGATACAAATTCCTGTCTCATCTAGAGTTGTAGGCTTAAATTTTTTTAAATAATTTTTAATATACTTTTAAATTCTTTACTTTATTACTTATTTGATTGAAAAAGATATTACGTACATAATTTTTCTCAAACTCTCGTAATTTTTAAATATTAACTCAAATAACAAATCAACTAATTTAAAAAAAATAATCTGACTTGTAAACCTAAATATTTAATATTAGAAATTGGAATTTCAAGTCACTCATAAAAAAACAAACTTATTCATTATAAAAAGTTTTTTTTTTTTTTTAAATGCACTCATAATTTACAATCTCAAAGTGACTGCCTTTTTGCATCATAAATAAAAGGGCTATCTTTATTTTTTTCGGAGAAATTATCTCATCATTGGCAACGAAATTTTTAAATTTTACAAGTAAAATTAATAAAGAGATACATACTTTTTATAATATAATAAAATATTAATTAAAAAAGTAAGATATAAGTCAATGTTTTAATCTTATTTGTTGAATTAAAAAATTTTATTATCAGTATATTAAAAATCAATTTTATTTATGATCCATTATAATTTAATTGAAGGTGAGAAAAAAATTAAAAAAATTGAAAATCAATTCAAAATCCTAATGTTTGATTTAGTTCGAATCGATTTTTTTCATTCGATTTGAATTATTCGGATATTAAATATATATATTAAATTCGAATCAAATTTCAGATTAGAATGTAAAAAATAAAAAAAATTAAATCAAATTATATATTTTTATTAGTTTTTACATATATATTTTAAATTTTTATAAAATAAAAATAATTATTTTACATAAAAATTTATTTAAATATGTTAAAAATTTTATTAAAATAATATATAAAAAATTTAAAATTTAAAAGTCGTTGAATCAAATCAAACTAATAAATTTTGGTTCGGATCAAATTAGTTTTAAAAAAAATCGGTTCGAATTTAGATCAAATTTTAAATATTTATAATACTATATATTATCTAAAAAAACTGGATCAAATGAAATTTAATTTAATTTAATTCAACCATTATCTTCCATAAACTTAACCTAATCAAAGAAAATACCAAAAAAAAAAAAAAAAGAGATACGAGAAATATTGGGTTGCAATTAAATGGGCTAAGCCCAAAATTTCTTGAGAGTGGGCTATTGACCCAATTCAAAAAGGTTCTAAATCATATTTGTAAGTGAACCAAATGCCCATCCTTACAACAAAACTCAAAATCAAATCGCCCTTGGCTCCGATTCCTTCTGCAATGGCTCCCTCTCTCTTTGCCCTTTGCGGTTTCAGGTGCCTCACCTACCATCTCTTGTTGGGTAAGTCTCATTTTTTGTTTTCCTTCTTTGAAAAAAAATGATACTTTAAACTTAACATAACAAACCGAGCTCTTTGCTGTAAGCATTTAAACAACCCAAGTTTCTATGTTTCTTCTGGCTGATACTAGTTCTTTTGTCTACCCTTTTTTAAGCTTATCATTTGCTTCAACTATAAGAAACTCTTGTTGGAAACTTATAGCTTGAAAAAGCACCACTTTTTGTATTTGGGTTTTTCCTTATCTTTATCTTTGATTTTGTCTTGAGCTAAAGCTTTGTAATTCCAGGTTTTCTCTCATTTGTGCATGGAATTCAGAAGTTTGTATTTTTGCTTGCAAGACTATTGAATTTTATGCTAATGTAGTTCACCTTATGCTATTTCAAGGTTATGGGATCGTTTAGAGATATCTTGACAGCGTTTAGTCTTTTTTTGGACTACTTTGCTATCAGTTCTGGATGTGGTCGTATTAAGGTAGGTAAAACCATTCCAAGTTTGTGATTGCATAATGGGAATTTTGAGAACAAGTGGTTGCATTTTATGATTCAATGTGTAACTATGCTGCTTTCTTTTTCTTTTAAATACTTTTATGTCTTGTTAGATTTGGGACACTTTGAAGGGACAAATTCAAACTGAATTTGCAGACATTGTCTCAAGTGAGGCAACAAACATATATGCTAAGGCGGAAACAGGGCATCTTTTGATTGATTAGGAATGTTCGAAGTGGTTGGATTTGGACAAAGAGGTTTGCCTTTTCATATATTGATAAACTTTTTTTGAAGGATTTAAAATAAGTGGATTTTTCTTCTATCATGGAGTAACTTTTGGACCAAAACTATTAATTACTGCAGAAGAAAAGGAAACTTGGAAGTTCTTTGCTAGTATTGGGAATGGGAAGTGGTGACGTCTTAGCACTTTATGTTCAGCTGGTCAGTTGAAGTGGAGAGTTAGTGATTGCCATCCTGGATATGCACATGCATTCTTTTATCTTCTTTTAGCTTAAGCTTTTGTTGAGGGTGTGATTTTATTAGTTGCTTAAAATGCCAAAGGAACTTTCTTATGCTTGTTGGTTGGGTACCTTTATAGGTGGTTCTGCAAATGTTATTGAGTGAATTTTAGAATCATGCTCTTGTGTCGTTGTTGCCCAGATTCTACTCTTTCTGTGGGAAATTATCCTTTTGTTGTTATCTTAAAGAAATGAGATCATTATAATAATTGTATTATGATGATCCATAATGTCTCTTTTTTCCAGAATACCAGATCTAGAGGGTTGGCTATTCAGTCTTTGCTACAATTATCTGGGCGATTATGGCTAATAACAGCTGTGGTTGGTAACTTAATGTCATTACTCTAATTAAATATTTGCTGTCTGTATTTGATTGTAATTCTTATGTTCTCAAAACAGATTGAAAAGGTGGCTCAGAACAAAGTCGACTCTCCGCAAGTGATCACCAAATGGATGAAGATGAAAATGAAGATGATGACAATGTAGATGATATTCTTTACAGGGAAGAAGATGAATCCCAAATAAGTAAAGATGATGGTGATTAACTGCCTTTGGTTCAAGATAGTAATTAGTAATACTATGTTTTCTTGCTAATTGTGGGGCAATTAGTTTGTTCACTGAATTGATTGTTGAAGATTTTAATATGAATTATCTTATCTTGAGTAGATTTACTTTATGTTGTTAAGATGGCACAAAGCCGTTGATAAGAAACCAACATAATTTGTAGTTGAAAATTTGTCGTGCGTAATGGGAAAACTCTCGTAATTGGGGTCGTTGATACTATGTATTCTTATTGTAGATGACATTATGTGTTTCTACCTGATTTAATTGTTTCGTGACATAAATGCATACCTGTTAGGGGCTTATTGTTGGTTGTTGCATGTCACATATCCAAAGTTGCAGAATAGTGTTAATTTTCAAGTGGATTGAAAACAATGGGGGATTAGTTGTAATGCGTGTTGGAGTGCTGGCCTTCCTAGTTCAACTTTCTATGACTTTGTTTCGGTTATTTTCTGGAGCTGCCAATATGGTTCCTCTGAGAGTGACGTTTCCATAGTCCAGCCGTGCAAGTATCAGACCAGCCATAGTTGTCTACAATTTTGTGTCACCCATTTTCCCTTGTTTATATTCATCCTGTTCTTTGATCCTTAGAAATATAGGTTATTATTGTTAGTATTATTATGGCCTCTGATTTTTTCTAGGTACAAGTTAATTTGTTTATGTTAAAATTTGAATATCCTTGTTTTTTGCTGGTTATTTTTGTCACTGAATTACAGATGTATGGGAACGGGAGTTTACTGTTGTAATTTATAAAAGTGAAACAATATCAATAATGATAAAATATAAAGGGATGTTGATATTTTTCAAAATCGGATGGTTGGCTGGCTGAGAAGATTGATTGTAGAACTAGAATATAAAAATGTCTTTAGCAAATAAAACCTCTCTCAGAGCTCAAAAGTGGATTGCAGAATTGGTTCTTCCAGCACTTACAAGCATAGAATCTATACCTCCCTCAACATGTGCAGTTTTTTTACATTGCCGCCTCAAGATTCTATAGTTCTCCATGATTTATTCCTTATTAGCTGTCTTCCTAGCAGAGGCTAAAGAAAGAGCCCCTTCTGTTCATATCTTCCTTGCTAAATTTATCTACATTATTCTACAAGCGTTGGGATTTTCATCACTAAATATGGATGTAATATTTCCATTGCCATTGCTGCTGCTGCCACTACTGTAATTATTGTGATAGTCTTCATTGTAGTGATCAATCCTACTGTAATGCGTGTATTGTGGTGGTGAATGAACATATTCATGTTCTGTTACATATGGTGATGGCTTGTATGTGTTGTAGCTGTGAGTTACAAAGGCATGTTGAGGTGGTTCATGGTGGAAAATTTGGCTATTAGGGTGTGTGCTTACTGGCTCAGGATAGAAATTGCCTTGGCTATTGGGGTATTGTCTGCTCCAGGGCCTTCCATAGCTGTGAACATAGCCATATCTATGTCCATAATCAGGTGGGTGGGGGCATATTGGATGAACTTCTCCAACATCTTTTGATCCAGAAGGTTGTGGTGGTTGCTGGCCGGCATTGGCATCAGTAGCTGCAGGTGCAGGTGCTGGCTCTGGTTGTGGATTATCCGGTGGCTGTTCATCTTTTGGTAGCTCTGCAGGTGGAGCTTCTTCAGGTTGTGATTGAGGTTGCGGAGCAGCTTTAGCTGGTGGAGCTTCTGATGGGGGTGGATTTGCTGCCTCTGAAGCTGCACCACCACCTTGAGGTGGTTGTTCTGTTGGCTCTGCAGCGGCTTGTGTTGGTTCTGAATGGGAACAGATTGTTGCAATCTTCCTAGTTTTCCTAATTGCCTTAACTATTCTTTCTGGATCTGCCCAGCCTATCACTGTTAGTTTCTGTTGAGCAATATCAGGATAAACCTCATATATGCCTGTGGAAAACATGAACTAACTCAAAAATCAGGATTTGAGCAATGTTTAGAAACAGGATGAGGCAGAATGTAACCAAACCCTTAATTGCTTATTACCGTGAATGCCATGCAGCGCTTTCTTGATCTTCTGTACACAGCCGTTGCAGTCCATTCGGACTTGTATCTCGGTGACTTGAGGTTTCTGCAACATTTGATGAGATAAAAGACCGGTTATTGAGATTGTTGAAATGTAGTTGTTGTTCTATTGATGCATGTAGATGTAGAAGTACACTAGCAATAAAAGCTTACCTCAAACTCCGGCACCATGAGGCCTAGGAATGGAGAAACCTGGAGGAGATTAAGCTTTGTATGAGATATTGGAGATAGTGGAGAGTATGAAGGAAGAATCAATAGGTGGCTTTTATTTGTACACGCCTAATAAGGAATATTTCAAAGGCAAAAGATGTGGGGCATGCAAGGAATCTCCTTTTCTTCTGGGTTAGAGGGAGGGAGCGTTTGCTGCTAGCTATAGCTTGGTTAGGCTTCAAGGGTCATTATCAAATCTTAAAGGGAAAGAGAAGGGGGGATGTGGATTCAGAAAAGAGTCGGTGTTTCTTTATGGACCTTGAAATGTTGAGCCAGAGGGAATTTGCTTTAGCTTGGATGGCCGTGATCAAGCCAGCATCCATCCATCCATAATTGAGTTATTTATGTGCGGTTTAGAATATCCAAAACCGACCACAGAAGAGAATTAAAGTGTGAGAACAGATGATAGAGCTAAATCATTTGCCTATGCATGGTTTCATTCGTCAACAACGATCAAAGTAGCTTTATAGGTGTATGAAGGCATGGATATCCACTCTCAAGGAATCCTTTTGTCACAAGTAAAATATCACTATATATAGCAGATAAAATGACAAGAAATTGTTCTTGAGTAGAAGCCCTGCCTTTCATTTTTGTCATAAAGGTTGATGGAGATTGAAAGCCAGATTCCTCTCCAGGGCCTAAACGTGCCCTAGAGCTGATAAAGTTTATTGGATGACAAACAATAAATTCACACTTGCCAGTTCAGCTTGTAAGTATCAAAAGATTAATTCAAAAACCTTAATATTGAGCAAAAAATTAACTTGAGATCAGATGTAAGATTATGGAATGGGTTGGGTTATTACAGGCAATGTGATTTTGCAGTTCTCCGAGATATTTTAAGACGTCAGAAATCATTTTCTAGTTGATAATCATAACTTGTCTCTCAACAGGAGAATCAAGCATAGAGTTGCTTGATGCTGTGGGATATTGATCCCAGCCTGTATTTAAGGACTTTTAAACATATTGGAAGGCTTTAATTTATGTGCTGTAAAGGATGGAGATGGACAATATTTTTCACTAACTCTTGACCAGCCAGTACCTGCCAAATGTCTGCTTTAGATTTTGCAGCTCACTCATGATCTAACCATCTCTTATTTCTCTATTGACTTCTGATTTAGCTGAGAAAAGTAGAATTTGTTATAGTAGGATAGATTTGCATTCAATGAGGTATTGTCCGTCTTGAATTTAAAGTATTACGGTTTTATTTCATACAAAATTGTCTCTATGAAGGGGTAATGCCATAATTGATATTTCCATTTACTCCACTTTGCTGGAAGAGTTTAATCTCTCATTTGCCTGTTTGCCTGTTTCATTCACAGTATAAGAATAAGAGAAAGAATGAATGAGAAAAGATGATAGAATAACAAAACACCATTATTTTGCCCCTCTAATCAACTTTAATTGATGTGATCACCTTTTGAATTGTTTGAACTCCTAATTTATACAGATTCTTATTCTTAAGAGTTGCCAAATTTTGTACCTATAAACTTCTTATTCTAAAAAAAAATGACAGTTAGGTGAGGCAACAAGGAATATAGCTATTTTTGGACAATTCATGCCTTGGAAACCCTTCTTTTTTTTAATTCTCACAGGCCAACAAGTGTCATCTGTCATGGCCAACAAGGGACTCTATAACATTAAACAAAACTAGGAGAAGAATCAAATTGATCAGACAATTTTTGGGTTTCTCAAAACACCCTTATATTTGCTTTCTAGAGAGTGATTTTATAGTACTTTTTGTGAATTGGGATGGGAAATTCTCTTATGATCATTGAAGCTGTAGCTTGGAAAGTTAAAGAGAGAGGGTCCAGGATGCTTTCTTTCTTTTTTTATTGAAGAGGAAGTGCATATTTCAAAAGAGTGAAGTTGACATGCAGCTCTTTGTTTCCTGTGTGGCACATCATTTGTGGGAATATACAGGCTGGCTAGGGAATGCCAGCATTGCTTTCCTAGTTTGGGTATGCTACTCAGGGAGCATCTAGATCGAGGGGGCCAAATGTGTGAAAATGAAAGGAAGCAAGCAGTGCCAATAGGGGTTAGCACAAGTAGTTAAGATTTAGAATTTAGATGCAAAGCACTCAAGTTCGAACCTTCACGATCTCCTCTTGGTAGATGATCTGTAAGTCTGAAAAGTCTCAAAGGATTCGTAAATCCCCTTGTGGGTTGGTGATTTGCCCTGACCTGCAGTCTACAACAGATATAACCTCTTCGGCTCCTAAATAGTTTCGTACCAAAAGAAAAGAAAGGAAGCAAGCAGTCTACAACAATAATGTTCTGATATTGTTTTCTCAAAGATAAATTATCAATTTGCAAGGTTATGAGCTAATTTGGATCGTGAAACAATGAAATTAAAGGTATATATTGCATTTTTTTTTAATATACATAAGAGACCGGACCTAGTAGAATATGGGGAAAGGGAATTTCAAATCATTTTTTAAGTATAGGCATGAGGATGTGCCATAAGGTATGCTTCTATAACTTCATACATGCCAATAGCTCTATCCTTCCCAAGCTCAATGTCTTCTTCTTTTATCTCTATACCTTCTTTCGGTTTGTATTCACTTGTTACCTTACAGACGCAACCTCCATAACCATACGCCTCAAATTTGACCTCATAGGTGATGAATTCAAGTTTGTCCATCAACGCATCTCCTTCGATCAAAGTATATTTGCACATGAATTTCTCCTTGTCAAGCTCATCAATTCGATGTTTCACATACTTAAAAGGGCTAGCTGCAAATATAATCAAAACCAACAATTTTTCAATTATGACAATCATCTTTATGAAGGAAAACTAACCTAAAACAAGATAATACGTTGAACCATTGGTTGCACTAACCTTCAGTGAAGTTGATCTGTTTGATGCTACCAGCATCACCTTCCCCTTCAATGAATTCAATACTTTTGATAGATGAAAACATGAGCTCGGGGCCAAGGTTGTGAGAGTCCAGGATCAAGGCCTTGAACATCCTCGAAGGAGTCACTCGGGTTCGAAATGTTTGAGTGATCTTAATAACACCCATGTTTTCTTTTTGTGCTTACAATTCAGAGATGTGCTATGATAAAATTGTGAAGATGGGAGAATGAACCAAGTTTTAATGGGAAAATTTCTTCCGAAGATGGGAAAATGAAGGCTTATTAAAACTTGTTTGTCAAAAAAAAGTTGGTAGCTGCTTCTGAAGTCAATACTTCAGCTGCAGGATTAGGAAAGTCTTCACCTTGGCTTTGAAATGTTCAACGTACCCAGAATTACTCAATTATTATTATTATTATTATTATTATTTACAAAGTAAGCCAAAACCCGAGATGAGAAAAGGGGTTGCAGGTGCTAAGATATAAATTTTAAACTTGATACATGTCTTCTAACGACAGAATGAATTAATTGAACTAAATTTTGAGTTTTTATTATTATTAATTTATTAAGAGTTTAAGATACCTGAATTGGGTATTGATATTTTTTTCTTGCATAATATTCTCAATCTTATCACATTCAAACATTGACTAAACCCACACCAAAGATTTGGGTGGGTTTCAATCCTTATTAATAAGGCAGTTATTGCCAGTTCCAAGCTAAAAGCTAGAGTAGTGTAACACAGCAGACACTGAAAACCCCTTGAGCATCATATGCAAAGACATAAACATCAGATTTTGATCAAGCATAAGCATCAGGGTTCTGAATGAGATAGCCTTCCACAACTTTGTACATAGCCAAGGCCTTTTCCTTGCCAGCCTTAACTTCCTCTTCAGTAAGCACAAAATCACCCTTGGTGTAGTAAGTGCTTGTCATCTTGTTTTTGCTACCACCATCTGCTGTTGGCTCAAACTTAGCCTCATACGTAATTTTCTCCAGCTTATCCATCAATCCATCGCCTTCAATCAAACTGTATTTGTATGAAAAGTTCTTTTCATCCAGCTCATCGATCCGGTTCTTGATGCACTTCACTTGGCTACCTGTATAATACATATGTTACTAGGCCAACAAGTCTATAGTTTTTTATGTGATTAATCTGAAAATCCCGCTTGTAGAATTTATAAACTTAACAGGCCGTTATAGAAAACAAACTCATTCTTTTAATCCAATAACGGACTTTTATATAGAAGTGTTTTAGCAGTAGGAATTCTTTGTTCAAATGTAGATAGTGTGGATATTGTAGGTTATTTCACCTTCAGCAAAGTTGACCTGCCTGATGCTTCCAGCTCCTCCATCACCTTCAATAATTTCAATGCTCTGAACAGCCAATGGCATGAGTTTTGGGATGAGATTGTGAGAGTCAACAATCAAGGCTTTGAATAGCCTGGCTGGAGGAATTGGAGAAGTGAACTCATCACTGCAAGTGGTCACACCCATTGGATATATATCAGCAAAAAAGGAGATGGCTAAGCTCTATTTGGGCTAACAAGTTTTTATTTTTTGAAACTTGATGATGTGATTGACAGTGGTTCAAGCAGGGTGTATTTATAGGTTCAAATTCAAGGATGCTTATCCCTGAAATTGTTTCATTGTAAAGTCAGTTTCAAGGCTGAGTTTCCAAGGACATGAGATTGTGCCTGCAACTAAAGCACCAGAAAATTTATGTTAGTACAAATGCAAAGAACAAATTATGGATCTCTCTTGTTGACCCAAATCAAACTCTAGAGAGTAAGGAGGTAGCTCCATCTATTTATTAATAACTAAATACATTCATTTGCTACAAATGCCAATTACTAGATTGTAGAATCAATGATCCAAAACATTTGTACTAATGACAAATGCAAGAATCTTTATCACAATTATTAACGGGGTTTAACTCTAGTTCATATGATTATTTTTAAAAAATAACATTCAACAAATTTAAAATTTAAATTTTTGTACTTGTAATTTATTGTTTTTTATAATTTTTTATTGGATATTTAATCACTCATTGTAGAAAATGGCTTTGAAGTAAAAAAATTTGAATCCAGCAATAAGAGAAAAAAGGTAAATTATTGGTAAAATCATGGTCAAAAGGGGCTAAAAACACTTGAAAATTTCGATGGAGATTATTTTATCTATTTGTTTCTGTTTAATTTCATGCAAGAATAACAGAGACAAACAAAAAACCCATTTTTTTAATCCAATTTAGTGGAACATTCCCGGTTGAAATTGTCTGGTACAGTTAACACTAGAGTATATGCCAATCCTATTCTTAGAATCTGATTATTTTGCCATTATATTTGGGCAACACTTTGTATGCATCAATCAACCACCTGGCCAATTGCATATTCATTATTCCCTGATCTTTTCATGGCATCTGTGTAGCATTCAACTAATATTTTTAAGCCAGCGCCTTGTTGAATATCATTCTATTGTCCTTTTTCATTTGGTAATGAAAGAAACCCATTCTCTTTTCTATTGCTTTCAGCATAGTATGCTTTCTTTCAGGCTTGTAACTCAACTTGTCCCAAAATAATGTTTTACAAGAAAATTTTATTAAATCATGGCAAACTAGTTCTCATAATGCACAAACAAATAGTATAATTTGTATATTATTACAATAGAAACAATTCTCAACCTTACTCTAACATCATGTGAATTTTAAAGGTAACAAACCAAAACCACCCAAAACCATCTAGAAGACTTGGTTTCTGAGGTTTAATCTAATGGTTCATGTAACACTATCCTCCATCTTATGGCTGTTCACCAGACAACTATTTCTCCAAGAATTGGAAAAAAAAAATTAGAAGAGCCGCAGGATCTACCTCCACATTGCTGCTGCAGTAAACACGGGATCCCTATTGCAAACACAAGAACAAGGTGGCATTTGCCCAAAATGAATCACATGAAGTCATACTCATCAATGTCATCATAAGCATTAACAACCAAATCATCGTCCGGTTTATCAACATGGAGCTGTTTTTTCTTGCCACCTGAAAGAAAAAAGTCAAAAAGCAGTTAGAGAATTGCAGTATTTAAAGGTGATTAGGAGTATAACATGAAATTAAGAAGCATTTTTAATCAGAACAGTAGTTAAAAAGTTGAGTCAATCAAACACATAGCTTGTCTATATAGGAAAAGTAATCGGGGCTACAGATGTCTGGAGGAATTGTGTCTGGAGGAATTGTCTCTAAACTTTGCAAAAGCAGGTATCATAGGACATCGGAAAGGGCCACATGAACTTTAGGCTTAGGATTAAATTTAAGGGTTACTTCAGTGTGGGTTTGGCCAAAGTGTGATATATGACCATTTACATTTAGAGTGTGAAAGATTGGCTGACCAGCAAGTTGTATATCTGAAACAGCAGTGGAAATAAAAGAGAAGATAAAGATCTATATGCCTCTTAATCTTCTTCTTATTTAATGTCCAGAACTGTTTCAGATCTAAAACCCACAGCAAACCAAGGTTATAAGAGGAACCATCATATGTCAACCCCAACCTGTCTTATTGTATAAAGCAAGCCTAACTGCCTAAACCTAAGGATTTCAAGGAATAAAGATTTATAGGCTTTTACACCTATAACTTTCTAGAAGATCTTTGTCAGCTGAAGGGGGTGATTGCCATCATGTGAAGGAACTTTAAAAATTTATTAAATTGCCCTACTTTGAAATTATGTAAGAGAGTGGCATTAAACCACTCTTGCTATAAGCATAATGCTCAATCACATATCTAAGTAATTCTGCTTAATTATAGTCAATATTCTCTTCCTTTAAAAATAGAGTGGACGTAATTTTCTTCCCACGATTGACAAAATTCTCAATTAAGTTAAAATTTGAACCACCACGCATTTCTTTTTTTTTTTTTTGACTAAGGCATATAACATGGGACTCAAGAACGAAAAAAGGAATTGCAGACAATTTACCTGTCTTCTTTTTACTTGTGGCTTCCTTCTCTGCTTTTAGCTTTTCATTTGCAATTGCTGTGATTGACGATGCAATATCTTTGGCATCAGCTGCTTTCAAAGAAACTATTGAATGTCTCATCACTGCCTTGAGCAGTTCAATATAATGGTAACTTTTCTGCATCAGAGGATGTATTTGGGCAACATAAGAACTTTCTCAATGTAGAGCCAAGACTAGAAAAGAAGGATGATTAAACTCACCTCATATGGGTGAAGCTTATAAGAAATAAGCTCAGCATATTCTGCAAAGTCACTTTCAGATTTGGGAATAAAATTATCAAGAGTCTTGTCATCACCTTTCTTGGCAAAAAGTTCAGTAGTAGACCTGTAATCAGCTTCTTCCACAAGCCTATGAAGAAAGCAAACGCCAGAAAAATATTAATTTTGGAGACAGATACAAGTAAAACGTGGTGCCATAACAATTCTGAGATCCATGCATGCAGATGGCAGAGAAAAATAATATGGCTTCAGTTAATTTAGAAATGAACTACAAAGAATTAGTTCGAAACTTAGGTGAGCTAAGTTAAGTTCTAGTAATTTATTATGCAGTAATAACCACTATAAATGACTGAGGAAGTTTCTCAGTGTCAACACTGGAGAAGCTAAAAATACTAAATCTCTACCTTTGTTGGCGAAGCTTCTCGGCCACAGGATCAAGGGGCTCTTCTTTGGCTACTTCAATGGTTTTCCCTTTCTTTTCAGTAGCTTTTGATGCAGGTTTCTTAGGGGGCTTCTCTTCAGGAGCTTTTGCTACAGGTTGCTGAAACATCGCATCAACGCAAGCAAAATACTTTTACTCTATTGTCAGTTATTCAACAAGAAAACTTGTCTACAATAACATTCTTTGCATAGAATGTCCATAGTAAGCAGCTAAGTAACAACTTAGATATGCAATAAGTAATTTTTGCTAATGAATTCAAAACAACAGATCTTCAAGGAAAACACTATCATACTGTCAATGTTCATGGTAATACGGGAAAGGTAATTAACCATGTTACTGGTGACAGCAATTGTTATGCCAGTAGTCAAAAGAGATACAGGTTTAGAAGACAATATAACCTAGGAAACACTCTATCTACTTGATTCAAGTGCCAAATGGTAAGAATTGACGGCAGGTTTCTGTCCTATGAGTCCCATCACTCTAAATCATCAATCAGATTACTTAACTGATGCAGCAGGATAGTCATAAGCCAGGACAAGAAATTCTTATGACATCAAGAATGATGTTCATCTTAATAAAGTTTGCAACACCAAATCCAAGTTACAAATTTGGTTAGTAATTCAATATTAGATGCTACTAATTATCCAGCTAACAATCCTCTGGGATATATGTATCAAAACCAAATCAGGATATTACTTCTTGTAATCCAAAAGTGCTAATAACTTTCAAAATTAGACTAGAAGACCCATGCACCAACACTCAACACTTGTAACCAGATCTTCTAGCCTATGTTCAGGTAGCAGTAATTTGCTACTAAGATTGCCATTTTGCACAGATTTTACTGAAAATATTTTTAAAGGTAGCATAAATATTGATAATCACTAAAGAGCCCTGACAGTAAAATATTAGTACACTGAACTAATACCAAATTATAATGAAATCATCATACCTGAGGAGGTTCATCTTCATCCTCCCATGATTCCTTAACATCATTATCATCAGCATCTTCATCATCCCATTTGCTTTTGGGTTGCTCCTTTGAAAGGAGAGATGGAATCTCATCCTCTGCAACATTAGCAAACGACATCATGAGAAAAAAAGGACATAATGTGATAGGTTCTTCAATTACGATTTGAAATTTCTAAAACAGACCATGGTATTAGTACTTCTTAACAACTTAAAAGCAGATGAAAGATAAATAGAATTGAAGCCACTTTAAGGTAATGTAGGCATCTTTACTCTTTAAACCTCCTAGACAAGATTACGGGGCCATCGTCAGGCCATGGCTCGAGCTCAATTTGAGCACAAGCATGCCAAATAAAAAAGAAAACCCACTAAATATCTCCATAATCTACTCCATTCCACCTGGCAATACCATAGCTGATTTCCCAACAAACCTTTACCCAAAGCAGAAGCTTTCAAACATCCCAACCAGAAAAACGAAAGCAAAAACAAATAAAAATTCCAACTTTGAATCCACCCAATTAATTTTAAGCTCTTATCAAAAGAAAGCTTCCACATGCAAGTTCATACATAACAAAACAGACGAAAGAAAACGGATAAGTAATGTTCAATCAAAGCCCTACTGAAAGAACAAACAAGTAATCAAATTTGGCCAATAAAAGAAATACCCCAGTCCTCCATCTACTCTTCACTTATCGAAATTCAATCGAATCGAAGAACAATCCTGAATACCACAAAAAAAAATAAAAATTAATCCTTTAGATTAAAAAATGAGTTTTAACAAGAAACCCATGAAGAAATTACTTACTTTTCTTGAAATAATTATAGTTGTGGGGGTTGATGTCAATCGGCTAGTTCAGACGCCAAAGCACCTACTTAAGAATTATGAATATGTAGGGTTTTTATAAATTTTTAAAAGTTACTTTTAAAAAAAAAATTGTAAAAGAAATTCCGATATTAACGTAATTTTACCCAAATACCCTAACTCTAGATTCTTTAGTCTTTACTTATTTTATTTTTCTTGTTAGTTGACTCTGAGGATGATGACTTAACGAACAAGGTTGGATGATGACTTAATGAACAAGGTTGAGTCAATCTCACATGAAATTAAGTTTGTCGCCGCCTTTGTAACATGTCGTGATCAAGTTTTCGAACTTAATCTTATGATACAAAATTTTTAAAATTAACAAGCATAAGATGAAATCAAGAAAGAGGTCATCAAGGATGGGAAGGCAATGGCCTTATTTGTGATCTTGAACTGAAATTCTGCACAAAATGGGAGAAATTAATCCAAGTAAAATAGGGCAAATTGAAGTATGCTAAAGTAATATATATATATATATATATGGTGATTTTGTTACAATTGGTGCCTTCAACCAAGGTCATCTTCTTGATGCTTCTGGGACCAATTCCCTCCAATCAAGTCTAAGATTAAAATGTTTTGCTTAATTTAATTTACCACATTGATCATAGGTGGGGCTCTCACATTTTGATTTAAGAATCACCGACAACTTGTCTAATTAGGTTAAAAGATTTCAAGCAAAAAATACTTTAATCATTTTTTTTTGTCCAAAATAATTTAAGAATAAGAGAAATTATTTCATTTTTAAGACGAAAATAAATTATTAACCCACAAATAAAGTTTATGAATTTTATGAGACTTTTCAAGTTTATATATCATTTACTAAGAAAATCGTGAGAGTTTAAATTTGAATATTTGATATCAAATCTTAAATCTTAATCACTTGCGTAATTAACCATTTCTTCTTTATTCAAGTTGATGGCCCTGTTCCAAACAATTTGATTATAAATTTCCAAAAATGAATGACTCCTTTGTTTAGCAGAAGACAATTAACTTTGAGTTTCAATGGTTCAAAACGAACAAGTTGCTTACTGATCACAGACTCTGAACAAAAGGGAAGGAAAAAACAAATCTCTCTCACAAACACTCATCCAAGAACAGAATTAACTGTATATTTATAAAACTAAATGAAAAGGTGTAATTGATGGAGAGACCATGGTTGTTTTTTTGGCAATGGATTTAAAACTCCCAAAACTAGGTTATTGCAAGCAGGTTGGATGCCTAATAGTTTGTCTGATTTGGCATCTCTTCTCAAAACATTGACCACATTGCGTTCAATAATTTGGTAAATCTGGAAAGATGAAAATAAATGGCTAATGCACCAAACTCATTTGCAATAGATAGCTTGCATTGCATAACAATTAGAAAAAAAAAAAACAAAGTCGCAACTTAAAGACAAAGAAAGAGATTACAGGTGTTATGATTTGAACTCTAAATCTGTTGAGATCACTGAACCAATTGAGTTCATTACATGACAGATTCTAGTAAGTATAATAGAGGTTCTTTTATTTATTACTGCTAGCATTGATAGTACAAGCTTCCCAGTGGTCATGACATTTTTTTACCCCCTATTAGCTAACTGAAGGTCACCGGGACCAACAATTGCAAAAGTGAAAGGTGAAAAAACAAGAAAAAGAGAGAGCAACTGCCTCACACAAGCACAAATGCATTCCACATTTAATTTTTGATCAATGAAGTGGATGCTATCTCAGCATTGGGATTTTCAGTAGGCATCAGGATTTGCCAGGAGGTAGGCTTCAACAGCCTTGAATATTCCCGAGGCCTTTTCTTTACCGGCCTTGATTCCCTCTTCTGTGATCTCAAAGTCACCAATGGTGTAATAGTTACTAGTGGTCTTACATATGGATCCTCCTGCTGAAGAGGGCTCCAACTTGGTTTCATAAGTGATTTTCTCAAGTGTGTTCATCAAAGCATCACCTTCGATCACACTGTAACTATACACAAAATTTTCTTTGTCTAGTGCTTCTACTTTCTGCATCACGTAATTGAATTGACTTCCTGCATTTGGAAAAGCAAATATAGAGGTAGTTATATTTCATTATAGTTCAGGGGTTATTCATGATATTATCCCACCAAATAACAACCCTTCCAACTTAGTAGATATAAGATTCAAAGTATTAAGTTATATTAATTAACTAACCTTCTCCAAAGGTAATCTTCTTGATGCTTCCAGGCTCACCATTGCCTTCAATGTACTCAACACTCTTAAAAGCCTGAGGAACAATCTTGGGAATGAGCTTGTCACCATCAAGGATACATGCCTTCAACATCTTGGCTGGTGAGATTGCAGTAACAACCTCAGATTCGTATGTGAAAACACCCATGATTACTAGTGATTTTGGAAATGATCAGATGAGTGAAAATAGAATTGATTGAGATTTTTGAGGCGTGAATGTGAAGCTGAAGCTGTAGTATTTATAGAGTGAGAATGAATAATAACTTCCCTGGTTTTGTAATTTAGTCCAGAAAGCACCAAATAAAACGTCCAATTGATTCTGGTTTGTGTACTTACCTTAACATATTCTTCGAAATGCAACAGACAGGCTTGCCATAAAGAACAAATTTATGGATCTTGGAAGCAGAAAATATCAGAAGAAGATTAAAAAGAAAGAACACTAATATTTTAAGTACAGAAGAAGGGCTTGAAATCCAGTGCTTGGACTATTAGGAACTCATAGCTATCTGGTAAAATTTCCACCTAATAACCTAGGTGAACCAGTGACCCTGCTTCTTAGCATATTTCTCCGGTCACTGTTGGCAGGTGAATCAAAGGTAGCTACGTGTGTGTATATATATATATCATCTATATATAAAAGTGTGAACTCTAAAACTATTAAAAGTGAATAACATAAATATCCTTACAAATTTTAAGAAAAAACAAATTGACCTTTAAATTTTTAGTATTTTTTATTTATGTATCTAGCATTTTTTATTTATGTATTAAAAATTATTTTCCATTAAATATAGCATTTATTATTTAATTATTTAAATTAATCCAAAAGTGTTAAAAGTTAATAGCATAAATACCCTTATGAAATTTAAAAAATAACAAATTTACCTTTAAATTTCTAGCATTTATTTATTTATATATTTAATAAAGATTATTTGCCATTAAATATATAGCTTTTTATTTGTTAGTTATTTAAATCTAAATCAATTAAAATTTATGAATAGAATTTATATCAAATTAAACTACATTAAAAATTTATTTGTGGGATATGGTGGATG
This sequence comes from Durio zibethinus, assembly GCF_047325235.1. Taxonomy (NCBI): domain Eukaryota; kingdom Viridiplantae; phylum Streptophyta; class Magnoliopsida; order Malvales; family Malvaceae; genus Durio; species Durio zibethinus. The sequence continues at coordinate 1,225,522 of NC_143188.1, read as the reverse complement.
TATTGTTGAAAATTAACTCAAATTTACTCTTTTTTTTTGTAGGATTCTTTTTTGTTCAATTTCATAAGTAATAATTCAATTAAATTAATATAAAATACATTTTTCATCATATGGGTTATTGCATACTATGAGTCCGTGATATTGAACAAAGCATAGACAAAATCTTTCCTCTGTTGCTCAATTAGTCATTATTTTAGTCTAAATTATTATATCATAATGTTTATGTCCAAAAAACTTTTAATTTTATCTTAAGTAAAACATATAATTTTTTTTTTTAAGATACAATCTAATTTGCTCTTTATCTTCATTAATAGTACATATCATGAGTCCTTAAATATATTCATATTATTTATTTATTTAATTTAGATCAATTAAAATTAAAGTTCATACAAAATTATTAATTAAATTATCAAAAAATTATTGAGAAAGAGTAATACATGTATTGTGGTAAATTTGTAAGTTTGATTTTTTTTATTTTTTATGATAAATATACATTTATATGTTTAATGATTGCAATTGTTGATTTATTTTATTATAATATTTCTAATCACTTTATGCAATTATGTTTTAACGTTACAATGCCTAAATGAATATTTGATTTATGAACATAATCTCCCGTATATGTGAATTGTTACTAAACTTAGATTTTATTTTATCTTCTATATATTTATTCTATATTACATCCAAGTTAATTTCATTCAATCCTTATTTTTTTATTTTTAATTTAAAATATTTTATACTTAAGATATTTTTATAAAACCATAGTCAATATTGTTAAGAAACATTAATCTTGAAGAAAAGAAATTATTTGATATAATGTTGGTTGAGTTTTTTTTTTTTTAATTTCACAAGTGGGTTAAAAAATTAACACATCACTCACTTATATTTTCAATTAGGTTTGTTTTTTTAATATCACTCAGTTATTTTTTCAATTAGCCTTTTTTAATATACTCTGAAGTTTAAAGGGTATGTGTGTTACGCTACTAATTTCAATTGTGAAATTTAAAAACTCTACTATAAATATATTTTATAATTTTTCCTTGAATAATATAAATTTATTTTTTTTCAATTAAGAATGCTTTAGAATATTTTTGTATTTTGATAGTGAAAAATATTTTAATAACATGATTAATTGTGCGAACTTTGTTGAATAATCAAAGCTTTGTTAGTTTTGTAACCAATTATTATATTCTTTGAATCAATAATATTATAATTTATTTTCTATTATTTGTTTATATTCTTTAAGTATATGATTATTAATTTGTATTCTTATCATGAAAGCATCTATTTAAATAATTATTTATACTTTATAAGTGTGTTTATTATAGATAAATACATGTATCATCTATGATATATACATATAAAAGTGTGAACTGTAAATAATATTAAAAGTGATTTTTTATTTAATACACTCCTATTAATAATACATTACATGCCAATCATGTTTGTCCAACTAGTTCTTTAATTCATAAAGAAAGATTTACAATTAAACTCAGTAGTTACATAATAAAAAATTTCAAGTACGAGGATGTGAAATAAATATGTTTATTTATATAATCTTACAATTAAGATCAGAAATTAATTCAATTGATAATGTTGAATTATATATATACAAAAATAAAACAAATGAATCAATTAATATTTCATATAGATCGTAAAATTATTAAATTAGTCTTTTTATTACGCAATGGGTTAATGTATCATAATATATATGAAAATGATTAAAAAAATAAAGGTGTTGGATGATAAATGATAACATGACCTTTAATTTTTTTTTCTCTTAATGTATAAAAAGTGCTCCACTTGGAATTTAGCCAACTTTACTATAAAAAAATTTATTTAAATTTTAGTTAAATATTTAGAATACTCACAAACATATACATATTTTAAATTTTACAGCCTACTTTGAATAAGATATTCTATAATTAAGAAAATGTTTAATATATATCTATATTATATATAAAATGTGGTAATTTATTAAATTCTCTCTATTTATTTTTATTTAATATTTTTTACTAAATTAAAATATTATCTACTTTTTATTTATTTTCTTATTAAAATAGTTTTTCTTTGGTTAAGTCATTCATGCCCCAGTTAATGTGAGCAATACAACTAGAAGGCTTAAAATAGTTTTTCTACAAATAAATAATTTAGTGTTTATAATATATTACACCTATTAATATGATTTACACAGTTAAATTAATTATAGAAGATTTAATGGTAAATCAATTATAGCTTAGTAGTAAATGTATAATAATATAGTAGCAAATTATTGATAATTTTATTATAAATTAGTGATAATTTAGACAAAATCAATAATAACTTTATACTAAATTAATGATAACTATATAGTAATTATAAATAACTTAATAGTAAAATAATAATAACTTAATAGTAAATAAATAATAATTTAATAATAAATAATTGATAAAATAGTGTATGATAACATAATAATAAATACATAATAACATAGTAGGAAATAACAAATAACTTAACAGTAAATCATTTATACATAATTGTAAATGTATAACACATATTAGTAAATTAAGAATAACTTAATAAAAAATAAGTGATAACTTAGTAGTTAATTATTGATAACTTAGTAATAAATCAATGATAACTTAATAGTAAATTAATGATAACTTAATAATAAATAAGATTCAGTTTAACACTCCTTTCATCCCAATAAAATTGTCACATTTTGATTTTTGTTGGTTAAATTTTTTCAATTTTTATCACCTATTATTTTTTATTTATTATTGATAAAAATATGAACAAAAATATTTTAAAAACTTTAAATGAAGTGGTTTATAAATATATGTTTTGTAAAATTTAATTTATTAAAATATTTAAAATAATAGATGTCAAAGTTAGAAAAATTTAACAAAAAAAATTTAATTGTGACAATTTAATTGGACAAATAAAGGGCGTAGTAATTAATTGACAAATTTAGTAATAAATCATAAATAGCTTAGTAATAAATAAATGATAATTTAATAGTAAATAATTTATAACTAAGTAATAATTAATAATTGAAAATTAAAAGTAAATTAATATAACTTAATAGTAATTATAAGTAAAATAATAGTTAATCAATAATAATTTAGTATAGTAAATTAGAGATATAACTTGATAGTATATCAATTATAATTTAGTAGTAAATTAGTAATAATATAATAGTCAAAGCATAATAACTTAATAATAAATCAATTATAATGTAATTGTAAATGCATAATAACATAGTTGTAAATTAATAATAACTTCATAAAAAAAGATAACTTAATAGTTAATCATTGATAATTTAGTAGTTAATCAATGAAAATTTAGTAGTAAATTAGTGATAGCATAATAGTAAATTTATTTTAGTTTAATAGTAATTCAATTATAAATTTAGTAGTAATCATAAATAACTTAGCGATAAATCAATTATAATTTAATAACTAATCACTAAAACTCAGAAGTAAATCAATAATAACAAAGTAACAAATGCATAACACTATAGTAGTAAATCATTAATAATTTAGTAGTAAATTATCGATAACTTAGTAGTAAATCACTAATAATGTAATAGTAAAATATTGATAATTTAATTATAAATCATTGATAATTTATTTATAAATTAATAATAATTTAGTTATAAATTAGTTAATTATTAATAACTTTATAGTAAATCAATAATAACATTACAATAAATTATTAATAACTTAATAGTAAATTATTAATAACTTAGTAATAAATCATTTATAACTTAGTAGTAAATCATTTATAACTTAGTGATAAATCATGATAATTTAGTAGTAAATAAGTGATAAGGTAATAGTAAGTGAGTAGTAATTTATTTGTTAATTAGTGATAACATTTTTTTTATACTTAAAGTTACTAATGATTGAACCTTGGTTACTAGAAAGAGAAAAGGATTAGGATAAACCTACAATGAACTTTTTCAAAAATTTAGTAGAAAAATTATAAATTTGAACGAAACAATAATGTTATATTATATAAAAAGAAAATTATCTCATATATTGTAATTAATTGATAAAATTAATAGTATATCATAAATAACTTAGTAGTAATTCAATGATAATTTAGTAGTAAATAATTGATAACTTAACAACTACCTATTGAAAACTTAGTAATAGATCAATGGTAATGAGTAAATGCATAGTAATATAATAGTAAATCACTAATAACGTAGTAATATGTCACTTATAACTTAGTTGTATATCAATGATAATTTTGTAGTAAATCATCGATAACTTCATAATAAATTAGTTATAACTTTATAATAAATTATTAATAACTTAGTATTAAATCATCAATAACTTAGTAGTAAATCATTCATAACTTAATAGTAAATAGTTAATAATTTAATAATAAATCACTGATAACATAATAATAAAACAGTAATAACTTAATTGTCAATCGATGATAAGTTTTTTTATATTTGAAGTTTTTAGGGATTGAACTCCAATTACTAACAAGAGTGAAGTAAAAACTTAGTAATAAATCAATTATAATAATAAATTAGAGTTAACTTAGTCGTTATTTAGTGATAACTAAATGCTAAATCACTTATAATTTAGTTGTAAATAAGTGATGATAATAATCAATGATAACTTATTAGTAAATCCGTTTTAGCTTAATAGTAAAGTTTGGATAACTTAATAGTAAATTATTCATATTTTGATAATAAATTAGTGATATAACTTAGCAGCAAATCATCGATAACATATAGTAGTAAATCATTACTAACTTAGTATTTTTTTTGGTTAAATATTGATATAGAGCTATATTTTTTAATTTGTCTAACATATTTAATTCATTTAAAAATTATATTAATTGCCATTTAATACTAAGGTATTAAGTTACAATATTTGTGGATATTGTACACATATATAAATAATTAAAACAATATTCATCTACCAATTACTATAACAACATATTTTTATTACAAAAACCAAATTTTGAAGTGAAAATTTGTAGCAACTTTATCTATATTTGCATGTCATTGATTGTCTATTTGATAATATATTAATAGTAACTAGATTAATGCTATATCTTTACCAAAATAAATTGTTGTGTTTTATGGTGTCATTAATAACATTGATAGCTATTATATAAAAAATTCTTGTCTTCAAAGATATTTTTAAAATGAAAGAGAAAAATAATGAGTCTAAATTTATTGGGAAACACCATAAAAAAATTACCTATTAGTTATTTTCTCAGATACATAATATTTTAAATTAAAATATATGATCAAATAATACTAATAATAGTATAAATTTTATAAATTATAATTTTATAACAATAGTGTTTAAATAATGAATTTTTTGCATGACTTATACTTAATATATAATTAAGTGTTCATCGAAATTACTCCATTTTAATTAGAAAAGAGTTCAAATATTAAAAATATATTCACTATCAATTTTAAAGTCTAAGATTTAAAATATAGTTTACCTTCAAAATATATCTTTTGATATTTGACTAAAATAGATCATATCTTATTAATTTTAAAATTATGATATTTCATTATTTAACAAACAATAATAATATTGAATCAAAGTTAATTGAAAAAAGTGTTTGAATATTTAAAGAACAACATAAAAAACTATTTGATTAGGATAAGGTATACCTTTAAGTAAAGTTTGTTATTTAAACTCTTAGTGTAACATCTTTTAGTAAGTTATGTATATTTAATTGCTTTTTAAGAAATCAGTATTCGATACTAAAAGTAGTTTTAGTCAATTTCCCATATAAATATATAAATAAACATCATTGATTATTATATCAATTTACTAATAGTTTTTTTATTACTTCATATCTTTTTTTTAGAATATGTTTACAAATTAATATTTTTAATTAGTAAAATTCATGTAAGGATGCCATTTTTTACTATAAAATGAAATTACAAAATGATTTATATTACATAAATAAGTATACGTTAAAAATAGAAGTTTAGTAATGAAAAAAAAGTTATATATTTACTTTATTTCAAGTAACAAAAACTTTATAACAATTTGGTTTCAAATCAAAATAACAAATTTAAATTTTCAATGGTAAATAGATGAAAAGTAATATTATAAATGAGTTCGGCAATGATCAATTGCCTAAAAAATTTATAAAATTGAAAATAAAAATCCACCACTAAAAAAATTTTAAAAAGCTCTAGAAAAAAACATAAAATAGAGAAAAAGGAAAATACAAAATCTGATTTGATTTGATTGTGATAGAAGATAATTTTTTATAGTCAAAAAAAATAAAAAAAGAAGAAAAATATATAAAAAAAAAGAATGAAGATGATGACTTAATACTAAAAGACTAAAAAGAAAACTTCTAAAAAGAATCAAAACAAAGAAACATTAAACGTTTATTTTGTATTGAAATTTTAATCTTAAGTTTTTGTTATATTTATTTTTTAAAACTTAAATTTACATTTTTAATTTAATTTAGTATGATGATAATTATTTTAATTTTATTATTATAAAATATCAAAATTATTATATTATATTATATTATAATTATAATTTGGTTAACAATCATATGCATAATTCTCCTCATAAGTTAATATTAATTCACCCAATACTATAAAAAAATAGTTGTGGACTTAGTCTCACTGCCCATATCAAGTAATTAGGTGGAAATTTTAGACAACAAACGACAAATTCTTTATCTGATTTTTTTTTTTTTTTTTTACATTGCAGTCCAAAGATAAAGAAAAGATTACAAATGCTGAAATTTAAATTTTATGTCTATTGGATGTCACCTTTTAAAAAATAATTACATGAATCAATTGAGTTACGTTTCGAATTAGATTGTTTATATGACTTTAAGTTGATGTATGGGAAATATCAGGATTTAAATTTTATCACTACTAGTTAAACTCAAAAGATTTATGAAAGAAAAAAAATAAATACCAATTAATATTGCAGGTGAACCCAAACCTCGATTTTATTTCCTATATCAAAGATAATCCAACTCAAACTCTTTAATTATAATGAAAATACAGAGGATAAAAGCCAAAGACCACCACTCTTATTAGCCAATCAAAGATAATTTTGGCCAAGAGAAAAAGAAATATCAAATCACACCATTAAAACTGAGATGACATGAAGGATTTATCAAGCAGGAGCAACCTAGTTGTAGAGATCAGGATTTGCCAAGAGGTAAGCTTCGACAGCCTTGTACATTCCCGAGGCCCTTTCTTTGCCAGCCTTAATTTGCTCATCATTGATCTCAATGTCACCAATGGTATAGTACTTGCTGCTGCTCTTGCAAATTGATCCTCCACCTGGTGCTGCCATGAACTTGGTCTCATAACTGATTTTCTCAAATGTGTTCATCAAAACATCACCTTCGATCACACTATAACAGTATGAGAAATTCTCTTTGTCTATTCCCTCAATCTTGTGTTTCACATACTTGAATTGGCTGCCTACATTTGTTACCAATCAAATAAGTTGCATACTGCTATATTTCTCAAAAGAAAATGGAAAGGAATTTAAAGTGGCAAGAAAAGAAAACTAACCTTCACCAAAAGTGATCTTCTTGATACTTCCATGGCCACCATCTCCTTCAAGAAGCTCAGAGCTCTTGATTGCCTGTGGCACAACCTTGGGGAAAAGGTTGTCAGCATCAAGAACAAAGGCCTTGAACATCTTGGCTGGGGGGATTGAGGTAGCAACCTCCATTTCATAAGTGAAAACACCCATGATTCAAATTTAAGGAAGATAAACCGAGAGAAAAAGAAGATTTACCTGAGTGTTTGAGGTGTCGAAACAGGTGAGAATTAAGATGATATTTATAGACTGACCTTGAAGCTTAACTATTTAATTTCTTCAATTTTTTTAATTGGACATATCCAATCACTATGAAATTGCAGTAGTCAAAAAAAGCACCCTGCATGAAAATTTCATAGTCAATCTCCAATTAATCATTTTAAACGTTTTGTATGGGAATAAATAATCAAATGTGCTTTCAAGGAACTTCATATTTTTATTAATTAATTGGATAATAAAGATTAACCAGTAGTTTTTCTGCACACACAGTAAACAAATACACAATCAAAGATCTACCATTTATGATATTAAATGGTATACACATCTAGAAGGAAAAAAAGGGTAGTATCATGAAATAATTACATTTGAATATGGAGCCTTTTTGCATCAGAACAGATTGCAAATTTTTGAGAAGAGTTGGACCATCTAGAAAGCAAGTATCTTATTGAAAGAAGCTATGGTTGAGAAAAATTCAATGTCAAAATATATGCCAAATTATTAGTATGAAACATGCTACATAATTTTTCGAACTCAAATAGAGTTTACTTGACTTTTTATATTTTGTTTTGGTTTCCCATTTGTTCTATGGGATGACATGAATTTCATTCAAGTAGGGTATGTGATATGTCTATTGCCTTGTTCATACTTGGCATTAAGACAAAGAGTTTTGGTTCCTAAAGAACTTGATTTTTTGAAAGTTATTACAAAATCTCAACGATATTTAATTATAATCATAAAATCCTTCATGAAAATCTTGATTTAAGATTCATATACTGAATTGTTTAGCAACACTGAATAGTTAAAGATACAAAATAAATTATGCTATACCTCCCTGTGTTGATTTTTGCATTTTTTTTAATTCTTCTTAATAAAAGCATTACAAATATTTCAAAGACAATGATCCTCACGAATAGAGGAAGAAGAAGGTAACCACGCTAAACCTATTACTCATCCAATGTCAAAATTATGGATTTAGATTTCGTCAACAAATTTGTCTTACAAGTCACAATACAATTCTTCTGAAACTGAGACTTTCTTATGTTCAATATAGAATTAGTAAATCTTGAAAGATGAAGATAATGCACTCATCATTTTCAATCAATAGCTTGATCTCACAACAATTTTTAGTAAACACATTCCATTTCTTTGCCCCTTTATTTGTTACAGTTAAAGCTTCCCAGTAGTTTCAACAAACAATGAACTCTTATTAGCAATCTGAAGGTCATATGGACCAACGGCTGCAAAACTAAAAAGAAAAAAAAAAGAAAAGAAAAAGGAACTCTCTCGATCAATCACATATTGTATGATCATTGAAGTGGATATTGCTATTGGGGTTTTTAGTAGGCATCAGGATTTGCTAGGATGTAGGCTTCAATAGCCTTGAACATTACCAAAGCCCTTTCTTTGCCTGCCTTGATTTCCTCCTTCTTGAGCTCAAAGTCACCAACGGTGTAATACTTACTAATAGTCTTACAGATCGATCCCCCGTCTGCAGAGGCCTCTAACTTTGTCTCATAAGTGATTTTCCCAAGTGTGTTCATCAAAGAATCGCCTTCAATCACACTATAAATATACACAAAATTTTCTTTGTCTAGTGCTTCTACCTTCTGCTTCACGTAATTGAATTGACTTACCTGCGTTTTGGAAAAGCAAATATAGAGTAGTTATTTCTTCTTTGTAACTGCACTTCTAAGTTCTAATTCAATATATTATTCAGAGTATTTAGTTGAACCCAGAGATTAGCTCAGTTGATTCATGTAGCCACTCGTGGCATTTAGCAGGAGTTCAAATGCCAGCACTGCAAGTACAATCCCTTCCCTTATCCCCAGGCTGATGTCTTTGTACCAAAAAAATGCATTTAGTTGCTATATAAATTAACCAACCTTCTCCAAAAGTAACTTTCTTGATGCTCCCCGGCTTACCATTGCCTTCGATGTACTCAACACTCTTAAAAGCCTTGAGGAACAATCTTGGGAATGAGCTTGTCACCATCAAGGATAAAAGCTTTAAACATCTTGGCTGGTGAGATTGCAGTAACAACCTTAGACTCGTAAGTGAAAACACCCATGATTACTAGTGATTTTGGAAATGATCAGATGAGTGAAAATAGAATTGATTCAGATTTTTGAGGCGTGAGATGTGAAGCTGAAGCTGCAGTATTTATAGAGTGAGAATGAAGAATAACTTTTCAGGTTTTGTAATTCAGTCCAGAAAGCACCTAATAAAACTTGCAATTGATTCTGGTTTGTGTACTTACCTTACATATTCTTCGAAATGAAAAAGACAAGCTTGCTACAAAGAACAAATTTATGGATCTTGGAAGCAGTCAATATCAGAAGAAGATTAAAAGAAAGAACTCTAATATTTTAGGTACAGCAGAAGAGCTTGAATTCAAGTGCTTGGACTATTAGGAACTCATACCTTTGTTGTAAAATTTCCATCTAATAACCTTAAACTCATAGCTCTTAGCCACAGGTGAACCAATGACCCTGCTTCTTAACATATTTCTCCTCTCACTGTTGACAGGCGAACCAAAGGTATGTTTTTTTTTAATTCACCAATTCTTTGCCTTTTTCTATTGAGTAATACTGTCAAAGATAGTTGTTGACTTAGTCTCACTGCCCATAACAAGTTATTAGGTGGAAATTTTAGACAACAAACGAAAAATTCTCTATCTGAATTTTTTTTTTTTTTTTTACCATTACAGTCAGAGGATAAAGAAAAGGTTGTAGATGCAAAATTTGAATCTTATGTCTGTTCGATGTCATCTTTTAAAGAATGGTTGTACGATCCAATTGAATTAAGTTTCGAATTCGATTCTCTATCTAACTTTAGGTTGATGTATGGAAAATGCGAGGATTTGGATTTCATCACTCGTAGTTAAACTCAAAAGATTTATGAAAGAAAAAAAATAAATATCAATTAAAATTGCAGGTGAACCCAAACCTTGATTTTACTTTGTATATCCAAGATAATGCGATACAAACTCTTTAATTATAATGAAAATACAGATGATCACTGCCAGAGACCACCACTCTTATTAGACAACCAAAGACAATTTTGGCCAAGAGAGAAAAGAAATATCAAAATCACACCATTAAAACAGAGATGACATGAAGGACATATCAAGCAGGATCAACCTAGTTGTGGAGATCAGGATTTGCCAAGAGGTAAGCTTCGACAGCCTTGTACATTCCAGAGGCCCTTTCTTTGCCAGCCTTAATTTGATCTTCATTGATCTCAATGTCACCAATGGTATAGTACTTGCTGCTGCTCTTGCAAATTGATCCTCCACCTGGTGCTGCCATGAACTTGGTCTCATAACTGATTTTCTCAAATGTGTCCATCAAATTATCACCTTCGATTACACTGTAACTGTATGAGAAATTCTCTTTGTCTATTCCTTCAACCTTGTGTTTCACATACTTGAATTGGCTGCCTATATTTGTTACCAATCAAATAATTTACGTACTGCTACATTTCTCAAAAGAAAATGGAAAGGAATTTCCAGTGGCAAGAAATGAAGACTAACCTTCACCAAAAGTGATCTTCTTGATACTTCCAGGGCCACCATCTCCTTCAATAAGCTCAGAACTCTTGATCGCCTGTGGCACAACCTTGGGGAAAAGGTTGTCAGCATCAAGAACAAAGGCCTTGAACATCTTGGCTGGGGGGATTGAGGTAGCGACCTCCATTTCATAAGTGATAACACCCATGATTCGAATTTAATGAAGATAAACAGAGAGAAAAAGAAGATTTAACAGAGTGTTTGAGGTGTGGAAACAAGTGAGAATTAAGATGATATTTATAGACTGACCTTGAAGCTTAACTATTTAATTTCTTCAATTTTTTAATTGGATAGATCCAGTCACAAAGAAATTGCAGTAGTCAAAGAAAGCACCCTGCATGAAAATTTCATGGTCAATCTCCAATTAATGATTTTAAACGTTTTGTACCAACTTGTGCTACATTTTTTTCTCGATATTTATTGAAAATGCTTACATATATATGCTTGGAAAGAATATTATAGGGAATAAATAATCAAATGTGCTGTCAAGGAACTTCATATTTTATTAATTAATTGGATAATAAAGATTAACAAGTATTTTTGTGCACACAGTAAACAAATAAACAATCAAAGATCTATCATTTATGATACTAAATGGTACACAGTCATGCAGAAGGAAAAAAAAAGGGTAGGATCATGAAATAATTACATTTCACCATGGGGCCTTTTGGCATCTGAACAGACTGCAAATTCTTTAGAAGAGTTGGACCATCTGGAAAGCAAGTATCTTATTGAAAGAGGCTATTGCTGAGAAAAATTCAACGTTAAAATATGTGCCTAATTATAAGTATGAAACATCTACATAATTTTTCGAACTCAAAAGAGATTACTTGACCTTTTATGTTCTGTTTTGGTTTCCCATTTGTTCCATCGGGTAACTTGAATTTCATTGTAAGATGGGCATGCGATATGTCTATTGGCCTGGTCATACTAGGTATTATGACAGAGTTTGGTTCCTACAAAACTTTATTTTCCGTAAGTTATTACAAAATCTCAACGTGATTTAATTACAATCACAAAATCCTTAATGAAAATCTTGATTTAAGATTTGTATAGTGAATTGTTTAGCAACACTGAATAGTTAAAGATACAAAACTCTAAATTATGCTATACCTCCCTGTGTTGCTTATATTAGCATTACAAATATATCAAAGACAATGATCCTCAATAACAAATGAAGAAAGTAAGCGCACTAAACCTATTACTAAACCAGACAATTTATCCATTGGTGGCTCAATGAAGCCTGAGCAGACAAACTGTTCTCTCATGAAACGGTGCTTGGAAAGTCTGTCCCCCATTCCTAGCAACTTTTTGTCCTTCTTCAGTAGCAGTACTCAGGAGTTTTACTACAGGATCAGCTTCAAGCTCCTTGTCTGAGAGGGCTTCAAACAAAGGGTGATTCTCTAAACAAGACTTGATCCATTCTCCAATTTCTTCCACGTCTGTAATTGTGTATATAATCGCACCAACCTGAAGAACATAAGCATACTCATCTAACAAGTGAGCACCGATTACCCTACGATGATGGTTTTTCTCTTTGAAGTGAGATTCAGGAAATAAGAAAAACATCTTTGAAAGCTGTCCTTTCTCAGAGTAGTTGGGAATGTACCAACAACAGAGATATTCTTTCCTTCACATACTTAGTCACTTTATCCCTAAGCTCCATCCCATTTATTAGAGTTTCAGGGAAATTTGTTGAAAGACCAATTAAAAGCCCTCCAAAAACACAACCAACATCCGCAAACTGGCTCTTTTTGGAACTATCAATCTGATCAGACAACGGAAATAACCGAGTGTAATGAAGTGAATAGTCAACATGGCTGGGGAAATGGCAGTCACATAGAGGGTTGCTTTATGCTCGTGCTCGGTAGAATCGTTTCCAAGGCAAGCCAGTTGACTTGTTTATAGTTGGTTTGCCTTGTTTTCCAACATATACTTCCCCTGCAAGCTGTATAACATCAAGTTAAAACTTCACGGAACATTGAGGGAAGCTAAAAATGAGAATTCAAGTGAAAACCATGATAACAAATTAATAATTCCCACAGCCATTCACCATTAAACAGAAAGGTAACGGTCACGTTGACAATGTAATGGCCAAATAAACCTTTAATTCAAGTGCTTTGACCTTGTGAAACTAACTAATAGCAACTTTCTGTTGACATTCTAATCAATTAGATTCTTGCGAATTTGTAAATCTCATTCTATATATCTCACACGTCAAACATGGTTGAAACGATGATGATGCAAGAAGAATTTAGTATGAGAATATATTTGTTGATAACTGTTTTTTTTTTCCAGGTAGAAAACATGTTGCAGCAAAGCAACAAAATAACATGAAACGATTTTAGGAGGTAGAAATCAGAAACCATGACAGAACATGTTACATAAATTTCTTCCAGCAACAGCATAGACCAGAATTCTGTCCCCCTTTCCTGCTCTCCCTCTGTCAGGATCCTCAGCCTATCTTGATGAATGTTTCTATGCCTAACTTTAACAAGGTTATGTTCATCAAAGATAAACTAAAGGTGAAATTTTGAGACTTGGCTTTTCCCAAATGCTCCTTTTACCCCAAATTTCTCCTTTGAGCTTCACTGTTAGGTACTTAGAACATCTTGAGTACTCCATTTCTCATTGTTTGAGTGAATTTTTCTTATCTACCTATTTGACAGTTCTCGGCGTTTGAAATTATCCCAATGTTATATTATTTCATAAAAAAAACTAAACAAAACATAATTTCTCTATATTGTCTGAAGTGGTTATGTTAGCATCCTTATGGAAAATGCTAGTGGAAATCATCATCTCAACGACCCTAAATTCCACCATAACCCTTTCCTCCATCCAATGTCAAAATTATGGATTTAGATTTCCTCAACAAATTTGTCTTACAAGTTGCATTGCGTTTCTTCTGAAACTTGACTTTCTTATGTTCAATATATAATTAGTAAATCTTGAAAGATGAAGATAATGCACTCATCATTTTCAATCAATAGCTTGATCACACAACAATTTTTAATAAACATATTCCATTTCCATGCTCCTTTATTTGTTAAAGTTCAAGTTTCCCGGTAGTTTCGACAAACTATGAACTCTTATTAGCAATCTGAAGGTCATATGGACCAACAACTGCAAAACTAAAAAGGAAAAAAAAAAAAGAAAAAGGAACTCACTCAATCAAGCACACATGAATTCCACTTTTTATGATCATTGAAGTGGATATTGCTAAGGCGGTTTTTAGTAGGTATCAGGATTTGCTAGGAGGTAGGCTTCAATAGCCTTGAACATTCCCAAAGCCCTTTCTTTGCCTGCCTTGATTTCCTCCTCCTCCAGCTCAAAGTCACCAATGGTGTAATACTTACTGGTAGACATATCGATCCACCATCCGCGGAGGCCTCTAACTTTGTCACATAAGTGATTTTCTCGAGTGTGTTCATTAAAGCATCCCCTTTGATTACATACACTGTAACTATAGACAAAAATTTTTTTGTCTAGTGTTTCTACCTTCTGCTTCACGTAATTGAATTGACTTCCTCCATTTGGAAAAGCAAATATAGAGTAGTTATTATTTCTTTGTAACAGCACTTCTAAGTTCTAATTCAATACATTATTCAAAGTATTTAGTTGAAGCCGGAGATTAGCTTAGTTGTATTATGTAGCCACTCAGGGGGCATTCAGCAGGAGTTCAAATGCCAGCACTGCAAGTGCAATCTTTTCCCTTATCACCAGGCTGTATCTTTGTGCCAAAAAAATGTATTTAGTTGCATATATAAATTAACTAACCTTTCCAAAAGTTACTTTCTTGATACTACCAGGCTCAGCATTGCCTTCAATGTACTCAACACTCATAAAAGCCTGAGGAACAATCTTGGGAATGAGCTTGTCATCATCAAGGATAAAAGCCTTAAACATCTTGGCTGGTGAGATTGCAGTAGCAACCCCAGATTCGTAAGTGAAAACACCCATGATTACTAGTGATTTTGGAAATGATCAGATGAGTGAAAATAGAATTGATTCAGATTTTTGAGGCGTGAGATGTGAAGCTGAAGCTGCAGTAATTATAGAGTGAGAATGAAGAATAACTTTTCTGGTTTTGTAATTCCGTTCAGAAAGCACCTAATAAAACTTGCAATTGATTCTGGTTTGTCTACTTACCTTACATATTCTTCGAAATGCAAAAGACAAGCTTGCTATAAAGAACAAATTTATGGATCTTGGAAGCAGTCAATATCAGAAGAAGATTAAAAAGCAAGAACTCTAATATTTTAAGTACAGAAGAAGAGCTTGAATTCGAGTGCTTGAACACATAGCTCTTAGCCACAGGTGAACCAAAGACCCTGCTTCTTAGCATATTTCTCCTCTCACTATTGACAGGTGAATCGACGGTAGTGAGATATATATTCTTCTCATTTGTTATTTCTTAATTCACCAACTCTTAGCCTTTTTCTATTGAGTAATACTGTAAAAGATAGTTGTGGACTTAACTCACTGCCCTTATCAAGTTATGAGGTGGAAATTTTAGACATCAAATGGCAAATTCTTTATCTGAATTGAAGTCCAAGGACAAAGAAAATGTTATAAATGCTGAAATTTGAATCCTATGTCTGTTAGATGTCACCTCTTAAAGGATGGTTGCATTAACCAATTGAGTTAAGTTTTTTATTTGATTCTCTATCTGACTTTAGGTTGATGTATGGGTAATAAGAGGATTTGAATTTCATCACTCCTAGTTAAAGTCAAAAAAATAAATGCCAATTAATATTGTAGGTGAACCAAAACCTTGATTTTATTTCGTATATCAAAGATAATACAAGTCAAACTCTCTAATTATAATGAAATACAAATGATCACAGCCAGAGACCACCACTCTTATTAACCAACGAATGACAATTTTGGCCAAGAGAAAAAGAAATATCAAAATCACTCCACGAAAACTGAGATGACATGAAGGACATATCAAGCAGTAGCAACCTAGTTGTAGAGATCAGGATTTGCCAAGAGGTAAGCTTCAACAGCCTTGTACATTCCAGAGGCCCTTTCTTTTCCAGCCTTGATTTGCTCCTCATTGATCTCAATGTCACCAATGGTATAGTACTTACTGCTGCTCTTGCAAATTGATCCTCCACCTGGTGCTGCCATGAACTTGGTCTCATAACTGATTTTCTCAAATGTGTTCGTCAAAACATCGCCTTCGATCACACTGTAACAGTATGAGAAATTCTCTTTGTCTATTCCTTCAACCTTGTGTTTCACATACTTGAATTGGCTGCCTACATTTGTCACCAATCAAATAAGTAACATAAAACGGAAAGGAATTTCATGTGGCAAGAAATGAAAACTAACCTTCACCAAAAGTGATCTTCTTGATACTTCCAGGGCCACCATCTCCTTCAAGAAGCTCAGAGCTCTTGATTGCCTGTGGCACAACCTTGGGGAAAAGGTTGTCAGCATCAAGAACAAAGGCCTTGAACATCTTGGCTGGGGGGATTGAGGTAGCAACCTCCATTTCATAAGTGAAAACACCCATGATTCAAATTTAAGGAAGATAAACAGAGAGAAAAAGAAGATTGAACTGAGAATTTGAGGTGTGGAAACAAGTGAGAATTAAGATGATATTTATAGAGTGACCTTGAAGCTTAACTATTTAATTTCTTCAATTTTTTAATTTGATAGATCTAGTCACAAAGAAATTGCGGTAGTCAAAGAAAGCACCCTGCATGAATATTTCATGGTCAATGTCCAATTAATGATTTTAAACGTTTTGTACCAACTTCTGCTACATTTTTTTCTTGATATTTACTGAAAATGCTTTAATATATATACCTGGAAAGAATATTATATGGAATAAATAATCAAACGTGCTGTCAAGGAACTTCATATTTTTATTAATTAATTGGATAGTAAAGATTAACAAGTACTTTTCCGTACACAACAGTAAACAAATAAACCATCAAATATCTACCATTTATGATATTAAATGGTATATAGACATCTAGAAGGGAAAAAAAAAAGTTAGGATCATGAAATAATTACATTTGAACATGGGGCCTTTCGGCATCTGAACAGACTGCAAATTCTTAGGAGTTGGATCATCTAGAAAGCAAGTATCTATTGAAAAAGGCTATTGCTGAGAAAAATTCAATGTCAAAATATGCCAAATTAATTTTATATGTGTAGTATGAAACAAACTACATAATTTTTCAAAGTCGAATAGTTTACTTGACTTTTTATGTTTTGTTTTGGTTTCCCTTTTGTTCTATACGATTACATGAATTTCATTCAAGAAGGGTTTGTGATATGTCTATTGCCTTGTTCATACTTGGTATTAAGACAGTTTTGATTCCTACAAAACTTGATTTTCCGAAAGTTATTGCAATATCTCAACGTGATTTAATTATAATCACAAAATCCTTCATGAAAATCTTGATTTAAGATTCATACACTGAATTGTTTAGCAACACTGAATGGTTAAAGATACAAAACACAAAATTATGCTATACCTCCCTTTGTTGTTTATAAAAGCATTAAAAATATTTCAAAGACAATGTACCTCATGAATAGATGAAGAAGAAAGTACCCGCGCTAAACCTATCACCAAGCCAGAGAATTTATGCATTGCCTCAATGAAACCTGAGCAGTCAAACTGTTCTCTTATGAATCCGGTGCAATTCGTCGGTAAACTGCTTGGAAAGTCTGTCCCCCATTCCTATCAACTTTTTGTCCTTCTTCAGTTGCAGTACTCAAAGAGTTTTACTACAGGATCATCTTCAAGCTCCTTCTCTGAGATGGTTTCAAACATGGGATGATTCTCTAAACAAGACTTCATTTCCTTCTCTGAAAGGAAATGAATTCTAATATTTTATGCTAGCAAAACCTTAAATTCAAGTGCTTGAATTATCACGTCATGCCAAGTGCTTCAAAGAAAATAAATAAGATATTTGGATCTCACATCAAATAAGAAAAAAAACATAGTTTTGGATAATAAACTGTGGAGATTCATACCCAACCTGCAAAGTATTATCGGCCAAAAAACTCCTAATAAATTTGGGTTTAGCTTTCTACATATATATCATATTATATCCACATATTCTTTTAATATAGGATTGGAGAAATGTAATACCTGAAAAAAAAAATTTAAGTATTTTTATAAGTTGAGGCACTTTTTAATAAAGAATAAGAAATGCATACGACCTATTGATAAATAATTAAACTTTTAATAAGGTTAGCATCTACAACTTGTTTGGCCTATAATTGATCGAGAAAGAAAAATGTTTATTTCTCTTCTCTTTCTTATACAAAAAAGACAAATCAAAGAATTTCAAGTGAAAAATAAGAACAAAATTTACAGAGAGAATTGTTTGTCAGATGTGAGTAAATAATTTTTTTCAATTTTAAAAAAATAATATTGATTGTTAAATCTTGAGGTACAATGCATAATCGAAAAACTCTAAAATTTTAAGAAATTCAGTATCTCTCTTCAAGATTAGTTTTGACAAATAATTTATATTTTAATTAGGGTCTAATAAAGTGTTGAAAAAATTTAGTAATGTGATTTTATTGCTATAAAAATAAAAAATAAAAATTTAATGGGGTTAGAAAAGAAAATTTTTGTTTCGTATGAACCGTAGTGTTTGTAGTGATGGATAAAAATAATATTCTATATTAAGGGATAAAATATTGCTATGATTATTATATATAGTTGGAATGCTGAATTTACTTTTTAATGAAATAAATGAGAGTTAATTCCAAGTTATTTTTAAAGAGTAGTTTAATTTTTACTTAAGGATGTGTAGGTTGCTTAGTAGTAGTAGCAAAGTGGAATTATGAAATTCCTCTTAATTTTTATACAAAGAATTACAAATTAAGTCATATATGTTTGAAAAGATTATTGATTTTACTTTCCAACGAAATAAGCAAAATTGAATTTGGAGTTTCCTATAAATAAATGTGTAATTTTTATTAAAATGTATACATAGTGTCTGATAGTGGTGTATAACGTTGCACAAATTATTATAATTAATCTATAAGGAATTACGAGATGGGTCATATATGGGTAAAAAGCTTATTGAGTTGAGTTTTTAACGTATTAAAAAAATCTTAATTTTAAGTCAGATATCTTGAAATATGGTTGTTTTAGTGAAAAGAGCTCAGGCTGTCAGTATTAATTAGTTGAAACTTAATTGTTTTTTATATAATTGGTCTCAAAATGGGTTGATTAATTATTGTTATGATGAAATTATCTTGAATAGGTCGTTAATTATTTTAGGAGAAAAAACTAATGAAATTATCTTGAATAGGTCATTAATTATTTTAAAAGAAAAAACTAAGTGATAGAATCGAATGAAAGTAAATAGAATCTTACATATTTTGCTTGTTTTCGAACCTATGTATTTATGTATGTTTCTAAATGAATAATTGTTTTATTTCTTTATTTTCGATATATGAAAATTTGATCAAACATATGTTTATTTTGTGTTTTGTTATGTAAATGATAGATCATGCTTACGAATGAAATGAGAAAATGATTTATGTGTAAATAATGATTTTATGATAGTTACGTTTTTATATTTCTAGCAAATGGAATCATCGATATCAAAACTAGTTCTACAACCTGGCTAATGGGTTATAATAGTTAGCATTAGGCCTTGACTAACAGGTTCTAATAGTTAACAATGATCATAATGATAAAATTATTGATATAATCAATGTTACGAGTTATAACAGTAATCATAACTAACGATGAACTAATGATTTATGATGATTTTTACAGATTAATCCATGATTTGGTTTAATTATGATATTAAATGACAACGTATTTGAAATGATTTATGAATTAATATATTTAATATTTGTTTATAAATTTACAAAATGTTTGATAGAATAATGATCTTTGAATTGTTTTTTACGGAATAATTTGATGAATGTCTTTGAATGATCTATATAGTATGTATGAAAACGATGTTTGATCCAGAAAAGTGTATGAGTCTATATTTGCTAAGCTATAGTTTGCACATTCTCCATTTTTTTTTCTTTTACAAATGATGTAAATGATAAGTATGATTAGTCTTGTAAGAAGCTAGAAGAATTTGAACATTTGAGAACTACTTAGCAAATAGGATTTTGTGAAGTATTATTTCTTTTAATTGTAATACTCGACATTAACAATTTGAAAATTTGTTATTTAGTTATTTAACAAATATTAAAACTTTTTAAGAATCTTATTTTATTTGAAGATTTTTCAATGGTTATGGATTAGATTTCGTATTATTTTAAGATTTTATTTCAAAGTAATAATATAATCGTGTTATGTTTCGATCTCAAAGTGTGACAAATATAAACCAAGAGTGAAATTTTGGGACTTAGGCTTTTCCCAAATGCTCCTTTTACCCCAGATTTCTCCTTTGAGCTTCACTGTTACGTAAAGTTCTCCTTTGAACTTCACTGTTAGGTACTTAGAACATCTTGAGTACTCCATTTCTCATTGTTTGAGTGAATTTTTCTTATCTCCCTATTTGACAATTCTTGGGGTTTGAAATTATCCCAATGTTATATTATTTCATAAAAAAAACTAAACAAAACATAATTTCTTTATATTGTCTGAAGTGGTTATGTTAGCATCCTTTTGGAAAATGCTAGTGGAAATCATCATGTCAACGACCTAAATTCCACCATAACCCTTCCTCCATCAAATGTCAAAATTATGGATTTAGATTTCCTCAACAAATTTGTCGTACAAGTTGCATTACATTTCTTCTGAAACTTGACTTTCTTATGTTCAATATATAATTAGTAAATCTTGAAAGATAAAGATAATGCACTCATCATTTTCAATCAATAGCTTGATCACACAACAATTTTTAGTAAACATATTCCATTTCCATGCTCCTTTATTTGTTACAGTTCAAGATTCCTGTAGTTTCGACAAACTATGAACTCTTATTAGCAATCTGAAGGTCATATGGACCAACAACTGCAAAACTAAAAAAAAAAAAAAAAAAAAAGGAACTCTCTCAATCAAGCACACATGAATTCCGCATTGTATGATCATTGAAGTGGATATTGCTAAGGCGGTTTTTAGAAGGCATCAGAATTTGCTAGGAGATAGGCTTCAATAGCCTTGAACATTCCCAAAGCCTTTTCTTTGCCTGCCTTGATTTCCTCCTCCTACAGCTCAAAGTCACCAATGGTGTAATACTTACTGGTAGTCTTACATATCGATCCACTATCCGCTGAGGCCTCTAACTTTGTCACATAAGTGATTTCTCAAGTGTGTTCATTAAAGCATCTCCTTCGATCACACTGTAACTATACACAATAATTTTTTGTCTAGTGTTTCTACCTTCTGCTTCACGTAATTGAATTGACTTCCTGCATTTGGAAAAGCAAATATAGAGTAGTTATTACTTCTTTGTAACAGCACTTCTAAGTTCTAATTCAATACATTATTCAAAGTATTTAGTCGAACCCGGAGATTAGCTTAGTTGTATTACGTAGCCACTCAGGTGACATTCAGCAGGAGTTCAAATGCCAGCACTGCAAGTACAATCTTTTCCTTTATCCCCAGGCTGTATCTTTGTGCCAAAAAAATGTATTTAGTTGTATATATAAATTAACTAACCTTCTCCAAAAGTTACTTTCTTGATACTACCAGACTCACCATTGCCTTCAATGTACTCAACACTCTTAAAAGCCTGAGGAACAATCTTGGGAATGAGCTTGTCACCATCAAGTATACAAGCCTTAAACATCTTGGCTGGTGAGATTGTAGTAACAACCTCAGATTCGTAAGTGAAAAGACCCATGATTACTAGTGATTTTGGAAATGATCAGATGAATGAAAATAGAATTGATTCAGATTTTTGAGGCGAGAGATGTGAAGCTGAAGCTGCAGTATTTATAGAGTGAGAATGAAGAATAACTTTTCAGGTTTTGTAATTTAGTCCAGAAAGCATCTAATAAAACTTGCAATTGATTCTGGTTTGTGCACTTACCTTACATATTCTTCGAAATGCAAAAGACAAGCTTGCTATAAAGAACAAATTTATGGATCTTGGAAGCAGTCAAAATCAGAAGAGATCAAAAGAAAGAACTCTAATATTTTAATTACAGAAGAAGAGCTTGAATTCAAGTGCTTGGACTATTAGGAACTCATATAGCTGTGTGGTAAAATTTCCACCTAATAACCTTAAACTCGCAGCTTTTAGCCACAGGTGAACCAAAGACGCTTCTTCTTAACATATTTCTCCTCTCACTGTTGACAGGGGAACCAAAGGTATGTTATTTTTTAATTCACCAATTCTTTGCCTTTTTCTATTGAGTAATACTGTCAAAGATAGTTGTTGACTTAGTCTCACTGCCCATAACAAGTTATTAGGTGGAAATTTTAGACAACAAATGAAAAATTCTCTATCTGAATTTTTTTTTTTTTTTTACCATTACAGTCAAAGGATAAAAAAAAGGTTGTAGATGCGAAATTTGAATCTTATGTCCGTTTGATGTCATCTTTTAAAGAATAGCTGTACGATCCAATTGAATTAAGTTTTGAATTCGATTATCTATCTAACTTTAGGTTGATGTATGAAAAATTCGAGGATTTGGATTTCATCACTCGTAGTTAAACTCAAAAGATTTATGAAAGAAAAAAAATAAATATCAATTAATATTGCAGGTGAACCCAAACCTTGATTTTACTTTGTATATCAAAGATAATGCAATACAAACTCTTTAATTATAATGAAAATACAGATGATCACTGCCAGAGACCACCACTCTTATTAGACAACCAAAGACAATTTTGGCCAAGAGAGAAAAGATATATCAAAATCACACCATTAAAACAGAGATGACATGAAGGACATATCAAGCAGGATCAACCTAGTTGTGGAGATCAGGATTTGCCAAGAGGTAAGCTTCGACAGCCTTGTACATTCCGGAGGCCCTTTCTTTGCCAGCCTTAATTTGATCTTCATTGATATCAATGTCACCAATGGTATAGTACTTGCTGCTGCTCTTGCAAATTGATCCTCCACCTGGTGCTGCAATGAACTTGGTCTCATAACTGATTTTCTCAAATGTGTCCATCAGAATATCACCTTCGATTACACTGTAACTGTATGAGAAATTCTCTTTGTCTATTCCTTCAACCTTGTGTTTCACATACTTGAATTGGCTGCCTATATTTGTTACCAATCAATTAATTTACGTACTGCTACATTTCTCAAAAGAAAATGGAAAGGAATTTCCAGTGGCAAGAAATGAAGACTAACCTTCACCAAAAGTGATCTTCTTGATACTTCCAGGGCCACCATCTCCTTCAATAAGCTCAGAGCTCTTGATTGCCTGTGGCACAACCTTGGGGAAAAGGTTGTCAGCATCAAGAACAAAGGCCTTGAACATCTTGGCTGGGGGGATTGAGGTAGCGACCTCCATTTCATAAGTGATAACACCCATGATTCGAATTTAATGAAGATAAACAGAGAGAAAAAGAAGATTTAACAGAGTGTTTGAGGTGTGGAAACAAGTGAGAATTAAGATGATATTTATAGACTGACCTTGAAGCTTAACTATTTAATTTCTTCAATTTTTTAATTGGATAGATCCAGTCACAAAGAAATTGCAGTAGTCAAAGAAAGCACCCTGCATGAAAATTTCATGGTCAATCTCCAATTAATCATTTTAAACGTTTTGTACCAACTTGTGCTTCATTTTTTTCTTGATATTTATTGAAAATGCTTACATATATATGCTTGGAAAGAATATTATAAGGAATAAATAATCAAATGTGCTGTCAAGGAACTTCATATTTTATTAATTAATTGGATAATAAAGATTAACAAGTATTTTTGTGCACACAGTAAACAAATAAACAATCAAAGATCTATCATTTATGATACTAAATGGTACCCAGACATGCAGAAGGAAAAAAAAGGGTAGGATCATGAAATAATTACATTTCACCATGGGGCCTTTTGGCATCTGAACAGACTGCAAATTCTTTAGAAGAGTTGGACCATCTGGAAAGCAAGTATCTTATTGAAAGAGGCTATTGCTGAGAAAAATTCAACGTCAAAATATGTGCCTAATTATAAGTATGAAATATCTACATAATTTTTCGAACTCAAAAGAGTTTACTTGACCTTTTATGTTCTGTTTTGGTTTCCCATTTGTTCCATCGGGTAACTTGAATTTCATTGTAAGACGGGTATGTGATATGTCTATTGGCCTGGTCATACTAGGTATTATGACAGTTTTGGTTTCTACAAAACTTTATTTTCCGTAAGTTATTACAAAATCTCGACGTGATTTAATTACAATCACAAAATCCTTAATGAAAATCTTGATTTAAGATTTGTATAGTGAATTGTTTAGCAACACTGAATAGTTAAAGATACAAAACTCTAAATTATGCTATACCTCCCTGTGTTGCTTATATTAGCATTACAAATATATCAAAGACAATGATCCTCAATAACAAATGAAGAAAGTAAGCGCACTAAACCTATTACTAAACCACACAATTTATCCATTGGTGGCTCAATGAAGCCTGAGCAGACAAACTGTTCTCTCATGAAACGGTGCTTGGAAAGTCTGTCCAAAATTCCTAGCAACTTTTTGTCCTTCTTCAGTAGCAGTACTCAGGAGTTTTACTACAGGATCAGCTTCAAGCTCCTTGTCTGAGAGGGCTTCAAACAAAGGATGATTCTCTAAACAAGACTTGATCCATTCTCCAAGTTCTTCCGCATCTGTAATTGTGTATATAATCGCACCAACCTGAAGAACATAAGCATACTTATCTAACAAGTGAGCACCGATTACCCTACGACGATGGTTTTTCTCTTCGAAGTGAGATTCAGGAAATAAGAAAAACATCTTTGAAAGCTGTCCTTTCTCAGAGTAGTTGGGAATGTACCAACAACAGAGATATTCTTTCCTTCACATACTTAGTCACTTTATCCCTAAGCTCCATCCCATTTATTAGAGTTTCAGGGAAATTTGTTGAAAGACCAATTAAAAGCCCTCCAAAACCACAACCAACATCCGCAAACTGGCTCTTTTTGGAACTATCAATCTGATCAGACAACGGAAATAACCGAGTGTAATGAAGTGAATAGTCAACATGGCTGGGGAAAAGAGGAACAGGGAAATGGCAGTCACATAGAGGGTTGCTTTATGCTCGTGCTCGGTAGAATCGTTTCCAAGGCAAGCCAGTTGACTTGTTTATAGTTGGGTTTGCCTTGTTTTCCAACATATTTTTCCCCTGCAAGCTGTATAACATCAAGTTAAAACTTCACGGAACATTGAGGGTAGCTAAAAATGAGAATTCAAGTGAAAACCATGATAGCAAATTAATAATTCCCACAGCCATTCACCATCAAACAGAAAGGTAACGGTCACGTTGAGATTGTAATGGCCTAAAAAACCTTGAATTCGAGTGCTTTGACCTTGTGAAACTAACTAATATCAACTTTCTGTTGACATTCTAATCAATTAGATTCTTGCGAATTTGTAAATCTCATCCTATATATCTCCCACGTCAAACATGGTTGAAACGATGATGATGCAAGAAGAATTTAGTATGAGAATATATTTGTTGATAATTGTTTTTTTTTTTTTTCAGGTAGAAAACATGTTGCAGCAAAGCAACAAAATAACATGAAACGACTTTAGAAGGAGGTAGAAATCAGAAACCATGACAGAACATGTTACATAAATTTCTCCCAGCAACAGCATAGACCAGAATTCTGTCCCCCTTTCCTGCTCTCCCTCTGTCAGGATCCTCAGCCTATCTTGATGAATGTTTCTATGCCTAACTTTAACAGGGTTATGTTCATCAAAGCTAAACCAAAGGTGAAATTTTGAGACTTGGCTTTTCCCAAATGCTCCTTTTACCCCAAATTTCTCCTTTGAGCTTCACTGTTAGGTACTTAGAACACCTTGAGTACTCCATTTCTCATTGTTTGAGTGAATTTTTCGTATCTACCTATTTGACAATTCTTGGGGTTTGAAATTATCCCAATGTTATATTATTTCATAAAAAAAACTAAACAAAACATAATTTCTCTATATTGTCTAAAGTGGCTATGTTAGCATCCTTATGGAAAATGCTAGTGGAAATCATCATCTCAACGACCCTAAATTCCACCATAAACCTTTCCTCCATCCAATGTCAAAATTATGGATTTAGATTTCCTCAACAAATTTGTCTTACAAGTCGCATTACGTTTCTTCTGAAACTTGACTTTCTTATGTTCAATATATAATTAGTAAATCTTGAAAGATGAAGATAATGCACTCATCATTTTCAATCAATAGCTTGATCACACAACAATTTTTAATAAACATATTCCATTTCCATGCTCCTTTATTTGTTAAAGTTCAAGTTTCCCGGTAGTTTCGACAAACTATGAACTCTTATTAGCAATCTGAAGGTCATATGGACCAATGTTAGTGTGTTAGTGGTTGAAGCATGTTAGTGTGTTAGTAGTTGAAGCAACTAAGTATGGCATTTCTGCTGGAACTTTCTGACAGCAGATTAGTCTAGGTAAAATGATGGGTCTGTGCATGGTGACCCATGCTGTTAGGCCAACTACTTTTGTATTTTTGAAGCCTATAAATTAATGAAATGAAGCTCATGATCAAATGAGCCAATTTACTTCAAGTAACAGATTAGTTTCTCTTCTTTTCTGCTCTAAATCCTTCAATTGGTATCAGAGCATTCCTTAAGTTCTTAGAGGATCTGTGAGTCCCAAAAATTAAGTGAAAAGCCATCAAACACTTTCCAGCCAGCCTTTGTCAACCTTAAATGGCCTCAAGCAATTGCTCCTTACCTCCACCTCCTATTTTTTCTGGTGAAAACTACGAGATATGGGCTGTCAAAATGAAGACTTATTTGAGTGCTTTTGATTTGTGGGAAGTGGTGAAAAATGAGAAGGAACCACCACAACTTCCTGCAAATCCAACAGTAACTCAAATGAAAAATTATAGTGAAGAAAAGGCAAAGAGGTACAAGGCTAAAAGCTATATTGAGTCTTCAGTTTCTGATGACATATTCATTAGAATCATGACTTGTGAAACTGCAAAACAAGCTTGGGATGTGCTCAAGGAAGAGTTTCAAGGTAGTGACAAGATAAGACAAATGCAAGTGTTGAATCTTAAAAGAGAGTTTGAAGTCTTAAAGATGAAGGAGTCTGAAAATTTAAAGGAGTACAATGACAGACTCATGAAGATAGTAAACAAGATTAGATTACTTGGTGAGGAGCTGTCAGACAAAAAATTGTAGAGAAGGTTCTTGTCAGCTTACCAGAGAGGTTTGAGTCAAAAATCTCATCCCTTGAAGACTCTAAGGACCTGACCAAAATAACTCCAGCAGAATTGTTCAATGCTCTACAAGCTCAAGAGCAAAGAAGGGCTATCAGATAAGAGGATTCAACAGAAAGTGCTTTTACAGCCAAGGAGAAAGGCAAGATGCAAACAGAAAGCAAAGGCAGAAAACAAAGAGATCAAAGAAACCAAGGTTCTAGAAATAGTGAAAAGAAAGAAAAATTTTCACCATGCTCTCACTGCAAAAAGACTACTCACTTGGAGAAATATTGCTAGTACAGACCTAACATACAATGTAGGTACTGTAAGCAGCTTGGTCACATGGAGAAGGTATGTAAAAACAAAAAACAGCAGCAGCCAGATCAACAAGCCAAAGTTGCTGACAATCAACAACAGCTAGAAGAGCAAGTTTTTGTTGCAACTTGCTATGGAACCAAAACCTCCTCCAGTGCATGGCTCATTGACAGTGGCTACACACACCATATGGCATCTGATATCAACATATTCAAAGAACTAGACAAGACCTGCACCTCTAAAGTCAGAATAGGTAATGGTGATTTCATAGAAGTCAAAGGAAAATTAGTAGTGGCAGTTGAGACACCAACAGGTATCAAACTCATTTCAGATGTGTTATTTGTGCCCAAAATAGATCAAAACCTGTTGAGTGTAGGATAGTTGCTAGAAAATAACTACTCTTTAATCTTCAAAGACAAGGCATGCATAATTCATGATCCCACTGGCCATGAACTCTTTACTGTTAATATGAAAGGAAAATGTTTTTCCTTGAATTGGCATGAAGCAAACTCCTCTGCATATGTTACTTCACATGATGAATCTTCTTTATGGCATAAAAGGATGGGACATTTCAACTACAATGCATTGAATTTCATGCATAAAAATGATCTTGTATTAAACATGCCTACTGTTGAAGTCAGTGCTGGAGTGTGTGAAGTCTGTCAACTAGGAAAACAAAGTAAGTTGCCATTTGCAATTAACAAAGCATGGAGGGCAACTGAAAAATTACAACTTGTTCATACTGATGTTTGTGGTCCTATGAGAACCTTGTCCTTGAATGGCAGTAGATATTTTATTGCTTTTATAGATGATTTTACTAGAATGTGTTGGATTTACTTCATGAAACAAAAGTCTGAAGTTACAAATGTATTTTGGAAGTTCAAGGCTTGGATTGAGAATCAAAGTGGCTGCAAAATCAAGATCATAAGGTCAGACAATGGTATTGAATACACATCTGACAGATTTAATGAGTTTTGTGAAGTTGCAGGAATTGAACACCAACTGACAGCAACTTACACTCCACAATAAAATGGAGTCAGTGAAAGGAAGAATAGAACAATCATGGAGATGGCAAGATGCATGTTGTTTAAGAAAAATCTTCTAAAGAAATTCTAGGCAGAGGCAGTCAATACCTCTGTCTACTTGCTCAACAGGCTGCCCACAAAAGTTTTGAAGGGAAACACTCCTTTTGAAGCCTGGAATGGAAGCAAACCATCAGTGCACCACCTCAAAATTTTTGGCAGCATCTGTTATGTGTTCGTTCTTGATATCAAAAGGGACAAGCTTGATCAAAAAGCAAAAATATGTATTTTTCTGGGTTATAGCAACATCACCAAAGGCTATAGGACTTACAATCCACTTACAAGCAAGATGATTGTAAGTAGGAATGTGAGATTTAATGAGCAAGCTGCCTGGAATTGGGAAAAATCAAAAGGAGAATCAGTCAAGCAAATTGCTGCAGACATGATAAGCTTCCAAGATCAAGAAGATTATATGTTTGAAAATGAAATCATTGATCATGAACCAGTGAGAGGAATCAGACCACTCACAGATATTTATCAAAGATCAAATGTTGCCATTCTTGAACCTGCAAGCTTTGAAGAAGCTGTCAAATTTTCAGAGTGGAGAAATGCCATTAAGGAGGAGATTCAAATGATTGAGAAAAATCAAACATAGATGCTGGTTGACAGACCAAGTAACAAAAACATCATTGGTGTCAAATGAATTTTTAGAACAAAGTTGAATGCTGATGGTTCCATCAACAAACTTAAAGCTAGATTGGTAGCTAAAAGCTATTCCCAACAGCTTGGTGTTGATTTTTTAGAGACATTTGCTCCAGTTGCAAGGTTGGACACTATAAGGCTGCTATTAGCCTTAGCAACTCAGCAAAGTTGGAAAATATACCAACTTGATGTCAAATCTGCCTTCTTGAATGGTTATCTTGAGGAGGAGATCTACATTAAACAACATGGTGGTTTTGTTGCCAAGGGACATGAAAGCGAAGTCTATCTACTTAAGAAGGCTTTGTATGGATTAAAACAAGCTCCCAGAGTGTGGAATTCCAGAATTGATGATCATTTACTGTCACGCCCCAAGATCAAGACGTAACACGGCCATATTACCTTGAAAAAAATCTCAAAGTAATACGAAGCCTTCTTTCTTAAACATTCTAAAATTCTTCAATAAAACAATATACCAAGTAAAATTCATATCTTTAATCCAACTGATGATATATCTTTATATATCCAAATAAAAATCATATAAAATACAAAACTGCCTCTTAAAATCTCATTGGCCAATATATTCTCTGATGATTAAGTAATCATACCCATTTCATCTTCTAGCTTCACACAAGACTAACCAAACTTATCACTTAGTCATCTGTAAAAAAAAAGTAAAAGGGGAATGAGCAAACCACAGCTCAGTAAGTATAGGTTCACACATCTTACCGGATCAAACATCATTTTCATACATATCATATAAATCATTCAAAATATTTGTCAAATCATAATGTCAAAATATTTCAATATCATCGTTCTGTCAAACATTTCGTAAATTCATAAATCATTGTAAAA
Organism: Durio zibethinus; assembly: GCF_047325235.1. Lineage (NCBI taxonomy): Eukaryota > Viridiplantae > Streptophyta > Magnoliopsida > Malvales > Malvaceae > Durio > Durio zibethinus. Next base: position 1,194,992 of record NC_143188.1, on the reverse strand, counting down.
TATGCTATCATTCAAATATCGTAGTCAAACCAAATCATGGATCAATCATTAAAAATCGTCGTAAATCATCATTATCATAAATCATCATTATCATTCAAATCGTTAGCTACGGTCACTGCTATAACCCGTGATATTGGCCGTATCGACAATTTCATTCTCATGATCATTACTAACTATTATAACCCGTTAGCCAGGGCTTACGCTAACTACTATTACCCGTTAGCCAGGGTCGTATGATCATGTCTTTGCTAACTACTATTACCCGTTAGCCAGGGTCGTAGAACTAGTTCTGGTGTCGATGATCCCACTTCCCAGGGATATAAAACCGTAGCTATCATAAAATCATTCTTTAAACATAAATCATTTTCTCATTTCATTCATAAGCATGATCCAACATTTATATAAAGAAACACAAAATAATCATATGCTTGATCCTATTTTCATATATCAAAAATAAAGAAATAAAACATTCTTTCATTTAGAAACATATATATACATAGATTCGAAAACAAACAAAGTGTGTGAGATTCTACTTACCTCCATTCAATTCCATCACTTAGTTTTTCCCCCAAAATAATTAATGGCCTATCCAAGATCATTTCAACAGATCAGAATTTAATCAACCCTTTTTGAGACCATTTATACAAAAATCAACTAAGTTACACAAAGGGTTAACTTAACTAATTAATATTGGCAGCCTGACCTCTTTTCATTAAAACAGTCATATCTCAATATATCCAAATCGAAATTATGATCTCTTTAATGTGTTAGAAACTAGACTTGATAAGCTTTCTAACCATATATGGCACACCTTGTAATTCCTTGTAGATTAATTATAACAATTTTTGAAATCCTCGTCATATACTGCTGCCAAACAGATTGTATACCTTCTAATAAAAATTATATAATTATTCACAGGAAACTCCAAATTCAATTCCGCTTGTTTCATTGGAAAGTAGACTCAATAAGATTTCCAAACATATATGGCTTAATCTATAAATCCTTGTATACAAATTAAAAAGAATTTCGTAATTCAACCCTGATGCTGTTATCTTACAGCCTGCATATCCTTAAGTTAAAAATTGGATAACTCTTCATAGAGAACTCAAATTCAACTCCCGTTTGTTTCATTAGAAAGTAGATTCAACATGCTTTCCAACCATATATAATAATCACAGCAATAATCTATCCATTAATACAAATTTCTATTTTAATTCATTATTACAGATCATAACATCTCATCCAAAAATAGAATTTTCCATTCAATCTTTAAAAACTCAAATCCTTACTTTCAGCCTTCAAACTCCATTCAATAATCATCAATAAATCTTAAGAACATAAAATAAACAAATCCCAGTAATTTACCCATATAGATCATCAAGATTAATGAAGGATTTCATGATTTTTCTTGATTTTTCTCTCAAAACTTTAACTCCAAATAATAGCAATCAACTTGATATTTCTTCTTAAATAAAAAGAGGACATGTACTCACCTTTAAGGGATTAACTTGATTGTAGCCTCTGATTGTGAATCTCCAACCTGATTTTTCATATTCTCTAACCCTAAAGAAGATGAAGAAGAAGAACTCTATTTCCTTTCTATTTCACGATAGGTAGGTTTTCTTTCATCTAATACTTCTGCCCTTTTTCTTTTAGTAAAATAATGTCTTAATAAACTGATGGGCTTTAGTATTAGTCTAGCCCAATTATTATTTGGGCTGGGGTATTACATTTACTGAAGTTAGGATTCAAGAAAAGCCTCAGTGAAGCAACATTGTACATTAAAGTTTTTAACAGTAATGATCTGTTGATTGTTTCTTTGTTGTTGATGATCTTCTGGTGACAGGTAGCAAATCAGCTCTTGTGGAAGATTTTAAGCTCCAAATGCAAGAAATTTTTGAGATGACAGACATGGGAGAAATGTCTTATTTTCTTGGAATGGAGATTCATCAAGACCAGCAAGGAATCTTCATTTGTCAAAGAAAATATGCAAATGAAATCCTGAATAAGTTTGGGATGGAAAATTGCAAACCAGTCAACACTCCTTTGGCTCAAAATGAGAAACTTGTTAAAGAAGATGGAGCTAACAAAGTTGATGGCTCTATTTATAGAAGCTTGGTTGGTTACTTATTGTATTTGACAGCAACAAGGCCAGACATCATGTATGCTGCAAATTTACTCTCTAGGTTCATGTAAAATCCTAGTGAGTTGCATTTTAAGGTTGCAAAAAGAGTGTTGAGATATGTCAAAGGAACCAATGAACTTGGAATTTGGTTCAAGAAGAATGACAGTTCAAGATTGGTAGGATTCACAGATAGTGACTGGGCTGGCTCTCATGAAGACATGAAAAGCACTTCAGGCTATGTGTTTTTCATTGGATTAAATGTGTTCAGCTGGAATTCAAAGAAACAAGGAACAGTGGCTCAATCAACAGCAGAAGTAGAGTATATAGCTGCTGCAACTGCTGTTAATCAAGCAATTTGGCTAAGAAAAATTTTGTTGGATTTGAGTCAAAAGCAAGATGATCCAACAGAAATTTTTTGTGATAATCAGTCAGCAGTTGCAATGGTCAAGAACCCTGTGTTTCATGGAAGAACTAAGCATATTAAGATCAAGTATCACTTTATTAGAGAAGTTGAAGCTGAGAATGAAGTGAAACTGGTGCATTGCAAGTCAGAAGATCAAATTGCAGATATTCTGACCAAAGCCTTACCAAAGGCAAGGTTTGAAACATTAAGGAAAAGTCTTGGTGTTTCCAGCAGAAATACCAAGGAGGAGTGTTAGTGTGTTAATGGTTGAAGCATGTTAGTGTGTTAGTGGTTGAAGCAACTAAGTATGGCATTTCTGCTGGAACTTTCTGACAGCAGATTAGTCTAGGTAAAATGATGGATCTGTGCATGGTGACCCATGCTGTTAGGCCAACTACTTTTGTATTTTTGAAGCCTATAAATTAATGAAATGAAGCTCATGATCAAATGAGCCAATTTACTTCAAGTAACAGATTAGTTTCTCTTGTTTTCTGCTCTAAATCCTTCAACCAACAACTGCAAAACTAAAAAGAAAATAAAAAAAAGGAACTCACTCAATCAAGCACACATGAATTCCACTTTTTATGATCATTGAAGTGGATATTGCTAAGGCGGTTTTTAGTAGGCATCAGGATTTGCTAGGAGGTGGGCTTCAATCGCCTTGAACATTCCCAAAGCCCTTTCTTTGCCTGCCTTGATTTCCTACTCCTCCAGCTCAAAGTCACCAATGGTGTAATACTTACTGGTAGTCTTACATATCGATCCACCATCTGCGGAGGCCTCTAACTTTGTCTCATAAGTGATTTTCTCAAGTGTGTTCATTAAAGCATCCCCTTCGATCACACCGTAACTATAGACAAAAATTTTTTTATATAGTGTTTCTACCTTCTGCTTCACGTAATTGAATTGACTTCCTGCATTTGGAAAAGCAAATATAGAGTAGTTATTACTTCTTTGTAACAGCACTTCTAAGTTCTAATTCAATACATTATTCAAAGCATTTAGTTGAACCCCGAGATTAGCTTAGTTGTATTATGTAGCCACTCAGGGGGCATTCAGCAGGAGTTCAAATGCCAGCACTGCAAGTGCAATCTTTTCCCTTATCACCAGGCTGTATCTTTGTGCCAAAAAAATGTTTTTAGTTGCATATATAAATTAACTAACCTTTCCAAAAGTTACTTTCTTGATACTACCAGGCTCACCATTGCCTTCAATGTACTCAACACTCATAAAAGCCTGAGGAACAATCTTGGCAATAAGCTTGTCACCATCAAGGATAAAAGCCTTAAACATCTTGGCTGGTGAGATTGCAGTAACAACCCCAGATTCGTAAGTGAAAACACCCATGATTACTACTGATTTTGGAAATGATCAGATGAGTGAAAATAGAATTGATTCAGATTTTTGAGGCGTGAGATGTGAAGCTGAAGCTGCAGTAATTATAGAGTGAGAATGAAGAATAACTTTTCAGGTTTTGTAATTCCGTCCAGAAAGCACCTAATAAAACTTGCAATTGATTCTGGTTTGTGTACTTACCTTACATATTCTTCGAAATGCAAAAGACAAGCTTGCTATAAAGAACAAATTTATGGATCATGGAAGCAGTCAATATCAGAAGAAGGTTAAAAAGCAAGAACTCTGATATTTTAAGTACAGAAGAAGAGCTTGAATTCAAGTGCTTGAACACATAGCTCTTAGCCACAGGTGAACCAAAGACCCTGCTTCTTACCATATTTCTCCTCTCACTGTTGACAGGTGAATCAACGGTAGTGAGATATATATTCTTCTCATTTATTATTTTTTAATTCACCAACTCTAAGCCTTTTTCTATTGAGTAATACTGTAAAAGATAGTTGTGGACTTAACTCACTGCCCTTATCAAGTTATGAGGTGGAAATTTTAGACATCAAATGGCAAATTCTTTATCTGAATTGAAGTCCAAGGACAAAGAAAATGTTACAAATGCTGAAATTTGAATCCTATGTCTGTTAGATGTCACCTCTTAAAGGATGGTTGCATTAACCAATTGAGTTAAGTTTTTGATTTGATTCTCTATCTGACTTTAGGTTGATGTATGGGTAATAAGTGGATTTGAATTTCATCACTCCTAGTTAAACTCAAAAGATTTATGAAAGAAAAAAATAAATACCAATTAATATTGTAGGTGAACCAAAACCTTGATTTTATTTCGTATATCAAAGATAATACAAGTCAAGCTCTCTAATTATAATGAAATACAAATGATCACAGCCAGAGACCACCACTCTTATTAACCAACCAATGACAATTTTGGCCAAGAGAGAAAGAAATATCAAAATCACACCACTAAAACTGAGATGACATGAAGGACATATCAAGCAGTAGCAACCTAGTTGTAGAGATCAGGATTTGCCAAGAGGTAAGCTTCAACAGCCTTGTACATTCCAGAGGCCCTTTCTTTGCCAGCCTTGATTTGCTCCTCATTGATCTCAATGTCACCAATGGTATAGTACTTACTGCTGCTCTTGCAAATTGATCCTCCACCGGGTGCTGCCATGAACTTGGTCTCATAACTGATTTTCTCTAATGTGTTCGTCAAAACATCGCCTTCGATCACACTGTAACAGTATGAGAAATTCTCTTTGTCTATTCCTTCAACCTTGTGTTTCACATACTTGAATTGGCTGCCTACATTTGTCACCAATCAAATAAGTAACATAAAACGGAAAGCAATTTCATGTGGCGAGAAATGAAAACTAACCTTCACCAAAAGTGATCTTCTTGATACTTCCAGGGCCACCATCTCCTTCAAGAAGCTCAGAGCTCTTGATTGCCTGTGGCACAACCTTGGGGAAAAGGTTGTCAGCATCAAGAACAAAGGCCTTGAACATCTTGGCTGGGGGGATTGAGGTAGCAACCTCCATTTCATAAGTGAAAACACCCATGATTCAATTTTAAGGAAGATAAACAGAGAGAAAAAGAAGATTGAACTGAGAATTTTAGGTGTGGAAACAAGTGAGAATTAAGATGATATTTATAGACTGACCTTGGAGTTTAACTATTTAATTTCTTCAATTTTTTAATTGGATAGATCCAGTCACAAAGAAATTGCAGTAGTCAAGGAAAGCACCCTGCATGAAAATTTCGCGGTCAATGTCCAATTAATGATTTTAAACGTTTTGTACCAACTTCTGCTACATTTTTTTCTTGATATTTATTGAAAATGCTTGCATATATGTACTTGGTAAGAATATTATAGGGAATAAATAGTCAAATTTTGCTGTCAAGGAACTTCAATTTTTTATTAATTAATTGGATAATAAAGATGAACAAGTACTTTTTCTGCTCACACGGTAAACAAATAAACAATCAAAGATCTACAATTTATGATATTAATGGTATAGACATCTAGAAGGAAAAAAAGGGTAGGATCATGAAATAATTACATTTGAGCATGGGGCCTTTTTCCATCTGAACAGATTGCAAATTCTTAAGAGTTCGACCATCTAGAAAGCAAGTATCTTATTGAAAAAGGCTATTGCAGAGAAATAAACTACATAAATTTTCATATTCAAATAAAGTTTGCTTTGACCTTTTATGTTTTGTTTTGTTTTCCCCTTTGTTCTATAGAATGACTTGAATTTCATTCAAGAAGGTATGTCATATGTCTGTTGCCTTGTTCATACTTGATATTAAGATAGAGTTTTGGTTCCTACAAAACTTGATTTTGCGAAAGTTATTACAAAATCTCAACGTGATTTAATTATAATCACAAAATCCTTAATGAAAATCTTGATTTAAGATTTATATAGTGAATTGTTTAGCAACACTGAATAGTTAAAGATACAAAACTCTAAATTATGCTATACCTCACTGTGTTGCTTGTAATAGCATTTCAAATATATCAAAGACAATGATCCTCATGAACAGATGAAGAAAGTAAGCGCACTAAACCTATTACTAAACCAGACAATTTATCCATCGGTGGCTCAATGAAGCCTGAGCAGACAAACTGTTCTCTCATGAACCGGTGCTTGGAAAGTCTGTCCCCCATTCCTAGCAACTTTTTGTCCTTCTTCAGTTGTAGTACTCAGGAGTTTTACTACAGGATCAGCTTCAAGCTCCTTCCCTCAGAGGGCTTCAAACACGAGATGATTCTCTAAACAAGACTTCATCCATTCTCCAGGTTCTTCCACATCTGTAATTGTGTATATAATCCCACCAACCTGAAGAACATAAGCATACTCATCTAACAAGTGAGTACTGATTACCCTACGACGATGGTTTTTCTCTTTGAAGTGAGGATCAGGAAATAAGAAAAACATCTTTGAAAGCTTTCCTTCAAATACTCACTTTATCCCTAAGCTCCATCCCAATAATTAGAGTTTCAAGGAAAAGAGTTGAAAGACTAATTAAAAGCCCTCCAAAACCACTGCCAACATCTGCAAACTGGATCTTTTTGGAACTATCAAAATCTGATCAGCCAAGGGAATAATTGAGGGTAATGAAGTGAATAGTCAACATGGCTGGGGAAAAGAGAAACGGGGAAGTGAGAGTCACATAGAGGTTTGCTGTATGCTCGCGCTCGGTAGAATCGTTTCCGAGGCAAGCCATTTGACTTGTTTATAGTTGGGTTTGCATTGTTTTCCAACTTACTTTTCCCCTGCAAGCTGTAAAACATCAAGTTAAAACCTCAGGGAACATTGAGGGAAGCTAAAAATGAAAATTCAAGTGATAACCATGATAGCAAACGGTCACGTTGTCATTGTAATAGCCTAATAAACCTTGAATTCAAGTGCTTGGACTATATGAAACTAACTATAGTTATTTTCTGTTGACATTCTAATCAATTAAATTCTTGCGAATTTGTAAATTTCATCCTATATCTCTCACACGTCAAACATGGTTGAAACGATGATAATGCAAGAAAATTTTAGTACGAGAATATATTTGTTAATATTATAATATCAACAAATAAACATTTGTTGATAACTTGAATTATAATATCAACAAATAACTTAACTTGTACAACTTGGCAAGCGGGAAAAAGTAAATGTTTACCTTTTGGTTTATCTACTACTTCTAATGTTCTTGTATTAATTCATTGTGATCTTTAGAGGCTATCGTCCACTGCTACTGTTACTCATTTTTACTATTATATTATTTTGTGGATGATTTTAGTCATTATACTTGGTTTTATCCATTGAAGCGTTGTTCTGATAGTGTTACTTGTTTTGAGAATTTTAAGATTATGGTTGAAAATCAATTTGGCAATAAAATTAAATTTTTTCAGTGTGATGGAGCTAATTAGCTTGTTAAAAGTGATTTTAAAAATCTTTTTGATCACTATGGTATTTCTTTTCAAATTTCCTATCCATATATCCATAAATAGAATGGTTTAATAGAATGAAAACATAGACATATTGAGGAAATGAGCCTAACTTTGTTATTTCAAGCTTCTTTACCATGATCTCTTTGGCTTGAGGCATTTTCTATAGCTATTTATCTTATCAATCGGCTTCTTACATCAATTTTAAGTAATCATTCTCCTTTTGAAGTACTATTTAACTATGTCCCAAACCACAATCATTTGAGAGTTTTTGGATGTGCTTGTTATCCTTATTTAGTTTATTATTGAAAAGATAAGCTTTCTCTAAAATTCACTCGTTGAGGTTTCACGAGGTATAGTTAAGTCCATAAAGGATATCATTGTTTAAACCTTTCTAATGGTCGGGTTTATATCTCACAACATGTTATTTTTAATGAAAATTGCTTTCTTTTTGCAGAATGTTCTGGTTTTACAGCTCCTGGGATTTTTTCTCATCCCATTGACTCTTTTACATCTCCTGAAGTTAGTTTCGAGGTATCTCTACCCATACCTCTTACTACAATTGTGTTAGAACCATTACCAAATGGTTCAATCCTAAATACAATTGTTTCTGAACTTGATACAACTGTGTTGGCACCCTCTATTCAACCATCATCTGAGCCTTCCACTTCTTCTGGTTCTAGAACTATACATCCTATTGTTACACAAAGTCGAGATGATACTCGAAGGCCTAAAGTACCATACTCATTACATGCTACAAATTATCCATCTCCTAAGCCAAGATCCTTCAAAGAAGCATATTAAGATGCAAAATGGATTTCAATTATGAATGATGAATATTCTACTTTGATGCAAAATAATATTTGGTCTTTAGTGCCTCGTAATTCATCCATGAATATTGTTGGTTGTCATTGGATTTATAAAATCAAAGAGCAAGCTGATGGTACCATTGAATGGTATAAAGCAAGATTAGTAGCCAAAGGCTTCATACAACTAGAAGGTATTGACTTTGACTCCACATTTAGTCTTATTGTTATGGCCACCATTATTCGAATTGTTCTCTCTATTGTTGTTAGTAGATTATGGTCCATTAGGCAATTAGATGTCAAAAATGCATTTTTATATGGCAAGTTGCATGAAGAAGTTTATATGGCATGACCACTAAGGTTTGTGGACCTTAATCATCCTCATCATGTTTGTAAATTATATCGCTCTCTTTATGTTTTTCGCCAAGCTCCACGAGCTTCCTTTTAGAGATTTAGTTCTGTTCTTCATGCCTTTAGTTTCAAAAGTAGTCAAGCAGATCCTTTTATGGTCATATGGCATTCCTCATTTGACATAATGTTACCTTTACATTATGTGGATGATATCATTCTCACTAGCTTTTCATTAAGTGTTATCCATTCATTTCATAGTTTTCTTCACAATTTTCAATGAAATATCTCGATGATCTTTATTATTTTCTTGGAATAAAATCACATCGTACACTTAATCATTTGTTATTGACACAAACAAAATATATGTTATCTTTACTTTCACGTTTGCTATAAACCTACTTCTACTCCAATAACTACTAGTAAGAAGTTTTCTCTATCTAATGAAACTTTACTTTCAAACCCATTACAATAACGCACCATTGTTAAAGCTTTGCAATATCTTACCTTTACTAAACCTAACATTACCTATGCTATACAACAAGTCTATCAATTTATGCATGCACCTTCTGATATTCATTTTCAAGCTGTAAAACGAATCTTGAGATATCTTAAAGGAACTATCAATTGTGGTATTCAATTACTTCCTTGCACTACACCGAATCTAGTATGCTATGTTGATGCTGATTGGGTTGATTGTCCATACACTAAACGTTCTACAATGGGTCACTGTGTTTTCTTAAGTTCCAATCCTATTTCATAGTGTACTAAAAAGCAAGTTTTTGTTGCTCAATCTAGTACTGAAGCAATGTATAGGGCTTTTTCTATAGCTTTTTAAGATATACTTTGGATTTCTTATATATTGAATGGGGTTGAATTTCCTCTTGCACTACCTTGTTCTGTATATTCTAACAATATCGGTGCTACTCAACTTGCTGCCAATCCAGTTTTTCATGCTCGCACAAAACATATAGAGACCTAATATCACTTTGTTCGAGACCTTGTTTACAAGCATTTTCTTTAAGTCCTTTTTGTTCGTTCTCAATCACAACTAGCTGATATATTTACCAAGGGCCTTTCTTCCTCAATTTTTCATCCATTTACGAATAAGTTCTTGTGAAGTTCTCCTCAATCGCTGAGGGGAACGTATTAGAATATGTTGTCAATAGTTGTACATTTAGTTATGTGTAAATATACTTGTTCTCTCTCATGATATAAATATACATGCCATAACCCTAAATGATATAGGATATAACATTTGTTCTTTACAGATTTGTTTCAGTTGATAATTGTTTTTTTTTTTTGGGAATAAAATGTTGCAGAAAAAGCAAAAAAATAATATGAAATGACTTTAGAAGGTGGTAGAAATTAGAAATCATGACAAAACATGTTACATAAATTTCTCCCAGCAGCAGCATAGGCCAGAATTCTGTCCCCCATTTCCAGCTCTCCCCCTGTCAGGATCCTTAGCCTATCTTGATCAATGTTTCTATGCCTAACTTTAACACGGTTATGTTCATGTAATATAAACCAAAGGTGAAATTTTGAGAGCTGGCTTTTCCCAAATGATCCTTTTACCCCAAAATTCTCTTTTGAACTTCACTGTTATGTAAAGTACTCCGTTTAACTTCACTGTTAGGTACTTAGAACATCTTGAGTACTCCATTTCTCATTGTTTGAGTGAATTTTTCTTGTCTACCTATTTGACAATTCTTGGGGTTTTTAGTAGGCATCAGGATTTGCTAGGAGGTAGGCTTCAACAGCCTTGAACATTCCCGAAGCCCTTTCTTTGCCTGCCTTGATTTCCTCTTCCTTGAGCTCAAAGTCACCAATGGTGTAATACTTACTATTAGTCTTACATATGGATCCCCCAGCTGCAGAGGCCTCTAACTTTGTCTCATAGGTGATTTTCTCAAGTGTGTTCATCAAAGCATCGCCTTCAATCACACTATAACTATACGCAAAATTTTCTTTGTCTAGTGCTTCTACCTTGTGCTTCACGTAATTGAATTGACTTCCTGCATTTGGAAAACCAAATATAGAGTAGTTATTACTTCTTTGTAACTGCACTTCTAAGTTCTAATTCAATATATTATTCAAAATATTTAGTTGAACCTGGAGATTAGTTCAGTTGGCTCATGTAGCCACTAATGTGGCATTCAACAGGAGTTCAAATCCCAGCATTGCAAGTGCAATATCTTCCCTTATTCTCAGGTTGATGCCTCTTTGTACCAAAAAAAAAAAATGTATTTAGTTGCATATATAAATTAACTAACCTTCTCCCAAAGTAACTTTCTTAATGGTCCCAGGCTCACCATTGCCTTCAATGTACTCAACACTATTAAAAGCCTGAGGAACAATCTTGGGAATGAGCCCGTCACCATCAAGGATACAAGCCTTAAACATCTTGGCTGGTGAGATTGCAGTAACAGCCTCAGATTCGTAAGTGGAAACACCCATGATTACTAGTGATTTTGGAAATGATCAGATGAGTTAAAATATAATTGATTGATTATTTTCAAGTGAGATGTGAAGCTGATGCTGTAGCATTTATAGAGTAAGAATGAAGAAACTTTCCTGGTTTTGTAATTTAGTCCAGAAAGCACCTATTAAAACTTGCAATTGATTCTGGTTTGTGTACTTACCTTAACATATTCTTCGAAATGCAACAGACAAGCTGGCTATAAAGAACAAATTTATGGATCTTGGAAGCAGTCAATATCAGAAGAAGATTAAAAAGAAAGAACTCTAATATTTTAAGTACAGAAGAAGAGCTTGAATTCAAGTGCTTGGACTATTAGGAACTCATAGCTGTGTGGTAAAATTTCCACCTAATAACCTTAAACTCATAGCTTTTAGCCAAAGGTGAACCAAAGATCCTGATTTTTAGCATATTTCTCCTCTCACTGTTGACAGGTGAACCAAAGGCAGTGACATAAATATAATATATATATATATATATATATTCTCCTCTTATGTTATTTTTAATTCACCAACTCTTTGCCTAGTTCTATTGAGTAATACTGTCAAAGATAGTTGTGGAGACAACAAACATCGAATTCTGTATCTGACTTTTATATATTTCAGTTAAGGATAAAGAAAATGTTGCAAATGCTGGAATTATATCTGATGGAAGCCGCCTCTTAAAGGATGGAATTAATTGAGCTAAGTTTAGGATTCAGTTCTTTATCTAACTTTAGGTTGATGTATGGGAAATACGAGGATTTGAATTCCATCACTCCTAGTTAAACTCAAAAAGAAAAAAAAATGCACAAAAAGAAAGAAAATGCAAAATAAATACCAATTAATATTGCAGGTGAACCCAAACCTTGATTTTATTTTGTATATCAAAGATAATGAAATACAGATGATCACAGCCAGAAAGCACAACTCTTATTAGCCAATCGAAGACAATTTTGACTAAGAGAGAAAGAAATATCAAAATCACACTATTAAAACTGAGATGACATGAAGGTCATATCAAGCAGTGGCAACCTAGTCGTAGAGATCAGGATTTGCCAAGAGGTAAGCTTCGACAGCCTTGTACATTCCAGAGGCCCTTTCTTTGCCAGCCTTAATTTGCTCTTCATTGATCTCAATGTCACCAATGGTATAGTACTTGCTGCTGCTCTTGCAAATTGATCCTCCACCTGGTGCTGCCATGAACTTGGTCTCATAACTGATTTTCTCAAATGTGTTCATCAAAACATCGCCTTCGATTACACTGTAACAGTATGAGAAATTCTCTTTGTCTATTCCTTCAACCTTGTGTTTCACATACTTGAATTGGCTGCCTACATTTGTTACCAATCAAATAAGTTACATACTGCTATATTTCCCAAAAGAAAATGGAAAGGAATTTCAAGTGGCAAGAAATGAAAACTAACCTTCACCAAAGGTGATCTTCTTGATACTTCCAGGGCCACCATCTCCTTCAAGAAGCTCAGAGCTCTTGATTGCCTGTGGCACAACCTTGGGGAAAAGGTTGTCAGCATCAAGAACAAAGGCCTTGAACATCTTGGCTGGGGGGATTGAGGTAGCAACCTCCATTTCATAAGTGAAAACACCCATGATTCAAATTTAATGAAAATAAACAGAGAGAAAAAGATGATTTAACTAAGTGTTTGAGGTGTGGAAACAAGTGAGAATTAAGATGATATTTATAGACTGACCTTGGAGCTTAACTATTTAATTTCTTCAATTTTTTAATTGGATAGATCCAGTCACAAAGAAATTGCAGTAGTCAAAGAAAGCACCCTGCATGAAAATTTCATGGTCAATCTCCAATTAATTATTTTAAACGTTTTGTACCAACTTCTGCTACATTTTTTTTCTTGATATTTATTGAAAATTCTTACATATATATACTAGGAAAGAATATTATAGGGAATAAATAATCAAATTTTGCTGTCAAGGAACTTCATTTTTTATTAATTTATTGGATATTAAATATTAACAAGTACTTTTCCGTACACAACAGTAAACAAATAAACAATCAAAGATTTACCATTTATGATATTTAATGGTTTATAGACACCTAGACAGAAAAAAAAAAGGTAGAATCATGAAATAATTACATTTGAACAAGGGCCTTTTGGCATCTGAACAGACTGTAAATTCTTAAGAGTTGGACCATCTAGAAAGCATCTTATTGAAAGAGGCTATTCCTGAGAAAAATTCAATGTCAACATATGCCAAATTTAAATATGAAACATACTACATCTTTTTTCAAAATCAAATAGAGTTTACTTTGATTTTTTATGTTTTGTCTTGGATGACTGTAGGATGACTTGCATTTCATTCAAGAACGGTATGTGATATGCCTATTGCCTTGTTCATACTTGGTCTTAAAGACAAAGAGTTTTGATCCCGACAAAACTTGATTTTCTGATTTTCTGAAAGTTATTACAAAATCTCAACGTGATTTGATTATAATCACAAAATCATTCATGAAAATCTTGATTTAAGATTCATATTATGAATTGTTTAGCAACACTGCATGGTTAAAGATACAAAACGCTAAAATATGCTATACCTCCATGTTTTGCTTTTTGCTTTTTCTTTTATTCTTCTTAATAATAGCATTACAAGTATTTCAAAGACAATGATCCTCATGAATAGATGAAGAAGAAAGTAACCGCACTAAACGTATTACTAAAGCAGACAATTTATCCTTTGGCTCAATGAAGCCTGAGCAGACAAACTGTTCTCTCATGAATCCAGCGCAATTCGTCTGTTACTGCTTGAAAAGTCTGTCCCCATTCCTAGCAACTTTTTGTCTCAGTTGCAGTACTCGAGTTTTACTACAGGATCAGCATCATGCTCTTTCCCTGAGAGGGCTTCTAACATGGGATGATTCTCTAAACAAGACTTCATCCATTCTCCAAGTTCTTCCACAAATGTAATTGTGTATATAATCCCACCAACCTGAAGAACATAAGCATACTCATCTAACAAGTGAGCACTGATTACCCTATGAAGATGGTTTTTCTCTTTGAAGTGAGGATCAGGAAATAAGAAAAACATCTTTGAAAGTAGTTGGGAATGTATTTCATCGAATTAGCCCGAACAACAGAGATATTCTTTCCTTCACATACTCACTTTATCCCTGAGCTCCATCCCAATCATTAGAGTCTGAGGGAAAAGAGTTGAAAGACGTATTATAACGCCACCAAAACCACAACCAACATCCGCAAACTGGGTCTTTTTTTAACTATCAATCTGATCAGACAAGGGGAATAATTGAGGGTAATGAAGTGAATAGTCAACATGGCTGGGGAAAAGAGGAACAGGGAAATGGGAGTCACTTAGAGGGTTGCTGTGTGCTCGTGATCAGTAGAGTCGTTTCCGAGGCAAGCCAGTTTACTTGTTTATAGTTGGGTTTGCCTTGTTTTCCAACATGTTTTTCCCCTTCAAGCTGTATAACATCAAGATAAAACTTCAGGGAACATTGAGGGAAGCTAAAAATGAAAATGCAAGTGAAAACAATGATAGCAAACGGTCACGTTGACATTGTAATGGCCTAATAAACCTTGAATTCAAGTGCTTGGATTATGTGAAACTAACTATAGCTACTTTCTGTTGACATTCTAATCGATTAGATTCTTGCCAATTTATAAATCTCATCCTATATATGTCACAGGTCAAACATGGTTGAAACGATAATGATGCAAGAAAAATTTAGTTTGAGAATATATTTGTTGGTAATTGTTTTTTCATTTTCCCCGGAATAAAACATGTTGCAGCAAGGCAACAAAATAACATGAAACGACTTTAGAAGGAGTTAGAATAGAACAAGTTACATAATTTCTCCCAGCAACAGCAATTCTGTCCCCCTTTCCAGTTCTCCCCCAGTCAGGATCCTCAGCCAATCTTGAATGTTTCTATGCCTAGCTTTAACGTGGTTATGTTCATGTAAGATAAAGCAAAGGTGAAATTTTGAGACTTTGCTTTTCTCAAATGCTTCTTTTACACTAACTAAATTAATACAATTTCTAATTTTTCTTCAACAATTAGCCCCCTGTTTTTTGCCAAAAGTCACCCTTGAACTTCACCGTTGGGTACTTAGAACATCTTGAGTACTCCATTTCTCGTTGTTAGAGTGAATTTTGCTTTATCTACCCCTTTCACAATTCTTGGGGTTTGAAATATTCCCAAATATTATTTCATTAAAAAAACCAAAAACAAAAAACAAAATTTATCTATATTGTCTGAACCAGCTATGTTAGCATCCTTTTGGAAAATGCTAGTGGAAATCATCATCTCAATGACCCTAAATTCCACCATAACCCTTTCCACCATCCAATGTCAAAATTATGGATTTAGATTTCCTCAATAAATCTGTCTTACAAATTGCATTACATTTCTTCTGAAACTTGACTTTCTTATGTTCAATATATAGTTAGTAAATCTTGAAAGATGAAGATAATGCACTCATCATTTTCAATCAATAGCTTGATCACACAACAATTTTTAGTAAACATATTCCATTTCCATGCTCCTTTATTTGTTACAGTTCAAGTTTCCCAGACAAACTATGAACTCTTATTACCAATCTGAAGGTCATATGGACCAATAACTGCAAAAATAAAAGGAAAAAAAAAAAAGGAAACTCTCTCAATCAAGCACATATTCATTCCACATTGTATGATCATTGAAGTGGATATTGCTATTGGGGTTTTTAGTAGGCATCAGGATTTGATAGGAGGTAGGCTTCAACAGCCCTGAACATTCCCAAAGCCTTTTCTTTGCCTGCCTTGATTTCCTCCTCCTTGAGCTCAAAGTCACCTATGGTATAATACTTACTAATAGTCTTACATACCGATCCCCCAGCCGCAGAGGCCTCTAACTTTGTCTCATAAGCGATTTCTGAAGTGTGTTCATCAAAGCGTCGCCTTCGATCACACTATAACTATACTGTTAGTGTGTTAGTGGTTGAAGCAACTAGGTATGGCATTTCTACTGGCACTTTTGTAATAGGTTCTGCCATCTGATCAGTTTAGGTAACATGATGGATCTATGCATGGTGATCCATACTGTTAGGCAAACAACTCTTATAGTAGTTAAACAAACTTTTGTATGTTTAAAGCCTATATATTAATGAAATGAAGCTCATGATCTGATGAGCCAATTTACTTCAAGTGACAGATTAGTTTCTGCTGTTTTTTGTTCTTCCTCTGCTCTAAATCCTTCATATACACAAAATTTTCTTTGTCTAGTGCTTCTACCTTCTGCTTCACGTAATTGAATTGACTTCGTGTATTTGGAAAAGCAAATATAGAGTAGTTATTACTTCTTAGTAACAGCGCTTCTAAGTTCTAATTCAATATTTTATTCAAAGTACTTAGATGAATCGGAGATTAGCTCAGCAGGAGCTCAAATCCCAGCACTGCAAGTGCAATCCTTTACCTTATCCCCAGGCTGATGTCTTTGTACCAAAAAAATGTATTTAGTTGCATATACAAATTAACTAACCTTCTCCAAAAGTAACTTTCTTGATGCTGCCGGGCTCACCATTGCCTTCAATGTACTCAACGCTCTTACAAGCCTGAGGAACAATCTTGGGAATGAGCTTGTCACCATCAATGATACAAGCCTTAAACATCTTGGCTGGTGAGATTGCAATAACAACCTCAGATTCGTAAGTGAAGACGCCCATGATTACTAGTGATTTTGGAAATGATCAGATGAATGAAAATAGAATTGATTGAGATATTTGAGGCGTGAGATGAGAAGCTGAAGCTGTAGTATTTATAGAGTCAGAATGAAGAATAACTTTCCTGGTTTTGTAATTTAGTCCAGAAATCACCTAATAAAACTTGCGATTGATTCTGGTTTGTGTACCTACCTTACATATTCTTGGAAATGCAAAACACAAGCTTGCTATAAAGAACAAATTTATGGATCTTGGAAGCAGTCAATATCAGAAGAAGATTAAAAGGAAAGAACTCTAGTATTTTAAGTACAGAAGAAGAGCTTGAATTCAAGTGCTTGGACTATTAGGAACTCGTAGCTATGTGGTAAAATTTCCACCTAATAACCTTCAACTCATAGCTTTTGGCCACAGGTGAACCAAAGACCCTGTTTCTTTAGCATATTTCTCCTCTCACTGTTGACAGGTGAAC
This sequence comes from Durio zibethinus, assembly GCF_047325235.1. Taxonomy (NCBI): domain Eukaryota; kingdom Viridiplantae; phylum Streptophyta; class Magnoliopsida; order Malvales; family Malvaceae; genus Durio; species Durio zibethinus. Next base: position 1,177,378 of record NC_143188.1, on the reverse strand, counting down.
CAATGGTAGTGACATAAATATTCTCCTTATATGTTATTTTTTAATTCACCAACCCTTTGCCTATTTCTATTGAGTAATGCTGTCAAAGATTGTTGTAGACTTAGTATCACTGCCCATATCAGTTATTAAGTGGAAATTTTGAACAACAAATGTCAAATTTTTTATCTAATTTTTCATTTTTTTTAAGGTCGCAGTAAAAAATAAAGAAAGAATTATATATGCTGGAATTTGAATCATATGTCTGTTCGATGCCACCTTTTAAATGATGGTTATGAACCACTTGAATTAAGTTTCAGATTCAATTCTCTATCTGACTTAAGGTTGATGCATAGGCAATAGGAGGATTTGGATTCCATCACTCCTAATTAAACTCCAAAGATTTATGAAATAAAAAAATGCAAAATAAATACCAATTAATATTGTAAGTGAACCCAAACCTTGATTTTATTTCGTATATCAAAGATAATACAACTCAAACTCTTTAATTATAATGAAATACAGATGAGCACAGCCAGAGACTACCACTCTTATTAAACAACCAATGGCAATTTTGGCCAAGAGAGAAAGAAATATCAAAATCAAACCATTAAAACTGAGATGACATGAATGACATATCAAGCAGTAGCAACCTAGTTGTAGAGATCAGGATTTGCCAAGAGGTAAGCTTCAACAGCCTTGTACATTCCAGAGGCCCTTTCTTTGCCAGCTTTAATTTGCTCTTCATTGATCTCAATGCCACCAATGGTATAGTACTTGCTGCTGCTCTTGCAAATTGATCCTCCACCTGGTGCTGCCATGAACTTGGTCTCATAACTGATTTTCTCAAATGTGTTCGTCAAAACATCGCCTTCGATCACACTGTAACAGTATGAGAAATTCTCTTTGTCTATTCCTTCAACCTTGTGTTTCACACACTTGAATTGGCTGCCTACATTTGTCACCAATCAAATAAATAACATAAAACGAAAAGGAATTTCAAGTGGCAAGAAATGAAAACTAACCTTCACCAAAAGTGATCTTCTTGATACTTCCAGGGCCACCATCTCCTTCAAGAAGCTCAGAGCTCTTGATTGCCTGTGGCACAACCTTTGGGAAAAGGTTGTCAGCATCGAGAACAAAGGCCTTGAACATCTTGGCTGGGGGGATTGAGGTAGCAACCTCCATTTCATAAGTGAAAACACCCATGATTTAATTTTAAGGAAGATAAACAGAATGAAAAAGAAGATTGAACTGAGTGTTTGAGGTGTGGAAACAAGTGAGAATTAAGATGATATTTATAGACTGACCTTGAAGCTTAACTATTTAATTTCTTCAATTTTTTAATTGGATAGATCCAGTCACAAAGAAATTGCGGTAGTCAAAGAAGGCACCTTGCATGAAAATTTCATGGTCAATCTCCAATTAATCATTTTAAACGTTTTGTACCAAACTTCTGCTACATTTTTTTTTCTTGATATTTATTGAAAATGCTAACATAAATATACTTGGAAAGAATATTATAGGGAGTAAATAATCCAATGTGCTGTCAAGGAACTTCATATTTTTATTAATTAATTGGATAGTAAAGATTAACAAGTACTTTTTCGTACATAACAGTATACAAATAAACAATCAAAGATCTATCATTTATAATATTAAATGGTACCGACATCTAGAAGGAAAAAAAAGGGTAGGATCATGAAATAATTACGTTTGAGCATGGGGCCTTTTGGCAAATTTTTGAGAAGAATTGACCATCTAGAAAGCAAGTATCATACTGAAAAAGGATATTGCAGAGAAATAGACTACATAATTTTTCAAACTCAAATAGAGTTTACTTTGACTTTTTATGTTTTATTTTGGTTTCCCATTTGTTTTATAGGATGACATGAATTTCATTCAGGAAGGGTATGTGATATGGCTATTGCCTTGTTCATACTTGGTATTATAAGACAGTTTTGATTCCTACAAAACTTGATTTTCTCGAAAGTTATTACAAAATCTCAACGTGATTTAATTATAATCACAAAATCATTCATGAAAATCTTGGTTTAAGATTTATATACTGAATTGTTTAGCAATCCTGAATGGTTAAAGACACAAAACACTAAATTATGCTATACCTCCCTGTGTTGCTTGTAATAGCATTACAAATATATCAAAGACAATGATCCTCATGAATACATGAAGAAGAAAGCAACCGCACAAAACCTTTTTACTAAACCAAAGAATTTATGTGTTGGTTCAATGGAGCCTGAGCAGACAAACTGTTCTCTCATGAATCCGGCGCAGTTTGTCTGTAAACTGCTTGGAAAGTCTGTCCTCATTCCTAGCAACTTTTTGTCCTTCTTCAGTTGCAGTATTCAATAGTTTTACAAAAGGATCTGCTTCAAGCTCCTTGTCTGAGAGGGCTTCAAACATGGGATGATTCTCTAATGATCTAACAAGTGAGCACTGATTACCCTACGAGGATGATTTTTCTCTTTGAAGTGAGGATCAGGAAATAAGAAAAACATCTTTGAAAGCTTTCCTTCACATACTCACTTTATCCCCAAGTTCCATCCCAATCATTAGAGTTTCAGGGAAAAGAGTTGAAAGACTAATTAAAAGCCCTCCAAAACCACAACCAACATCCGCAAACTGGATCTTTTTGGAACTATCAATCTGATCAGACAAGGGAACAATTGAGAGTAATGAAGTGATAGTCAAGATGGCTGGTGAAAAGAGGAACAGGGAAGTGAGAGTCACATAGACGGTTGCTGGGTGCTTGTGCTCGGTAGAATCGTTCCGAGGCAAAGCCAGTTGACTTGTTTAAAGTTGGGTTTGCCTTGTTTTATAACATGTTTCTCCCCTGCAAGCTGTATAACATCAAGTTAAAACTTCAGGGAACATTGAGGGAAGCTAAAAATGAAATTTCAAGTGAAACCCATGATAGCAAACTAATTATCCCATAGCCATTCACCATCAAACAGAAAGATAGAAATACTTATCGAATGCGAATCATCTCCAGTTCTCAGAAGATACAAAATCAAAGAGTATATGTGAAGCAAACGAAATGCTAAAACATCAAATGAACAAAACAAAGGATGAAACTAAAGCCTCTTCTTTTATAGAAAAACAAGAAACCCAAATCGCTAAATCCCCAGAAAGATGAGATAAAAATCTCGAAACTTAATAACTCAATGGAATTACCGGAATCGAAGAAGCGAGAAAGGAGCGGTCTTTGCTTTCTTCGGCTAGGGGCCGCGGTGCGTTCCAATGGTGTTGTAAGCTTCGCCTTGTACCGTTGAAGTCGTTTAGCCTTCAAAACGGTGTCGTTTCTCAATTTTAAGCAATTAAGCCTATGCTATTTTTGGTTCTTTGTTGGTCTTGTTGGAGACTTGGACTACATTTTGATTTTGGGCCTTCCAAGCGTATTAAACATCTTGAAACCCATAATTGATGATATCAAAAATAAAATTCAACTAAGGCTTTTTTTTTTTTTTTTTTGAAAATAAGAATTCAAACCTAGTTCTTTGAGATTAGAATTATATACTAATTATTGATCCAAATGCTCGTATACATATTAAAAAATTTATTTTATTTGACAAAGATATTAAAATACAGTTATTTGAATAAAAAATTATACATTAATTATTGAATCAAAAATTTTAAAAATTAGAGACTTTTTATGTAAAATAAACAATTTTGTTCAATATTTTATAACTATGAAATTAGTAGTTGTTATAGCTATAGGGCTGATAACAATTTAAATTTAATCAAATTTAATTTGATTTTTTTAAATAATGTATAAAATTATGAATTTTTAAAATTTAATCTAAATCTAAACCGAATTTTTATATAATCCAATCCAAATTAAATTATATGGTTCATTGTTTTGTTAAATTTATTTATATATTATTTTAATATGATTTTAAATATATTTAAATAGATTTAAGTATAAAATAATTATTTTATTTTATAAAAATTTAAAATATATAAAATTATTAAAAATATATAATTCTATTTAAATTTTTTTTACTTTTTAATTTAAATTTGATTCAAACTTAATATATATATATATATTTAATATTGGATTTTAATTTAAAGTAAATTAAAAAATCAATCTCAATCGAATGAACACTAAAATTTTAAATCAATTTTTAATTTTCTAATTTTTTTCTCATTCCATATAAAAGCTGTAATAAAGAAGATCAGTCAAACTATAAAATCATTGACTTTATACCAAAATTCCACCCAAAACAAAACAATGGGTATACATAAAATATTGGTTGGATTTTTTTTTATTGAATTCTAAAAAATAAAATTAAAAGTTTAACTCTTTATTAATAAATCATACAATTATAAAAAAAAAATTATTAATATAATAATAATAACATGAGACAGAAAAAAGCTACTCTCATGTGCCAGGGTGGCATAAAGTCCAGCTGCTGTAAGCAAAAATGCTTGAATCTGATTTTCGCTTTTGAATATGGGTGGCTCAATAGAGACACAAAGGAAAATTTTCAAAAAAAAAAAAAAAAAACTAAGAGGAAATTGAAAGTCAACAAAGAATATTTCAAACTACAGAAATATATCCTTCTTGAGAAGAATCATAGAATATCCCAATGACCAAATTTCCGAAATCCAAAGCAACATCCCCAAAACTTTTACTCCATTTAGTAAAAAATGTTAAAAAAAAAATCCTCCATGGAAAAAAAATGTTTTTTTTGTGAAAAACATCTTTTAATTCTCTATTTCTCGTCACTTCAATTCTTTTCTCGATAATTTATATATTTATATCATTAAAATATTAATAATTTATATATTCATATCATATTTTATATAAAAATGATGTATCACAGTTTGTATTGATAAAAAAATATAAAATATATATCTTTTAATTTTATTAAATTTATTTATAATTTTTATTAAAATTTTAAATCATATTATTTTTATATATTTTATTTAAATCATTTTCATATCATATCATCGTCTCATATTTAAAATTATCAAATATACTATTTTCTCTTATTTTATTATAAAAAAATAAACTCATTTCATATTAATATAAATTTCATCATTTTTCTTAAAACCACATGAATAATAAGAATTACTCATAATTTATGATCTTACTATTTACATATATTATCATATTTATTAAAAAGTAAGACTTTACCTACGCTAACGTAAATCATATATTTTTTATTATTAAATTAAACTTAAATCTATAATTAATTTAAATTAAAATAATATTTTTAATTTTAATTATTTTGATTCAAAAATTAAAAAAAAACACTTTAGATTAATATAATTGGATGCTTATTTTTTATTAAAAGTATTTTACTCTATAATAAGTACATCTATTTTTTTTATTAAAGTTAAATTCAAATTTTTTTTCTGAATTAATGTATTTGATAAAAAAATAATATTTTTGCATAATTATTACTTTATATTGTAACAAGAAATAAGAGTTCAATTTTAAGAAGAAAATATCGCTAAAAGATTGATCCAATCGAGAAATTTTTAAATGAACGATAAAATTACAGTCAATTAACATTTTTAAAAAGAGAAAAAAATATATTTTATTTATTTTTCATATATGTTAATTATTTGATGAAATAAAATTTTATACGTTTTGACCAAAATCAAAGCACCAAAGACAAAAATCTCTCTCTTTTCCTTTCATCACCGGTCGCCACATATCTTTCTCTTCTCTCTCCCAAATCACTGTTTTAAACAAACAATCACAAATCCTCACTCAATCTCTCTCTCTCTTTCGCTGTATCTTCCTCTGATTCACTAAAACCCTAACATCCACAACAGAAAGAACAGCCCTGTTTTTTTCAACGGCGTCGTTTCTGCGTTGCTTGCAATGTCTGGTTCCGGTGGCGTTTCGATCGCGAGAAGCCGAGGCGGCGAGAATCGGTTTTATAATCCGCCGCCGATGAGGAAACAGCAACAGCAACAGCAACAACAACAACAACAACAACAGCAGCAGCAGCAGCAGATGACGATGCAGCGGCGAGAACAAAGGCCCTTGATTTCCAAGAGTTTGACGGAGAAGAGAACGGATCACGAGGAATGCGCCACGTCATCGCCATCTTCATCGTCGTTGAATAATAGTAGTAATAATAAAGGAAATGATGATAATTTGACGAATTTGGGTCGATTCTTGGAGTTTACGACTCCTGTGGTTCCAGCTCAATATTTGCCCAAGGTAAATACAAAAAAAAAAAAAACCAACTTTTATTAATCAAGATTTGACTTTTTTTTTTTAAATGGTTCAATCTTTAACTTTTGGGATCCTTTGATTGATTAAAAGCACTGGTCCTGTCCTGTTTTATGTTGAGGAAATATGTGGAAATTTGGTTTTTTCTTTTTAATGATTAGCTGCAACTAATGCAATTACTTGACTTTAATTTCTTTGTAAGAATCTAATTCTATTTTAAGGGTTTTTTATGTTCTTTTGGGTTCGTTTATGTTTGTTTGTTTAAATTTATTTGGTTATGATTTGTTTATTGTTTATGAACATAAATATGTTTGTTTAATATTTGCGATTTAATGTTTGTGAACGAGTTCATTTAACTTAATTGAATTACTGAACGTGAACATCTTATCATTTAAACAAACCAAACTCAAACAAACAGAGCAATTTTTTTACCAAACACGAACTAAGCTCTTACACTTCTAAAATTGAACGAACAAACCATAGACATATGTTCATTCATGTTCATTTACAGCCCTAGCAATTACTTGACTTAATTTTAATTTCTTTGTAAGAATCAAAACCCAATAGAAAATTAAAGGATTTTGCATTATTTTATTAGTCAGAACATATAGTAAAATTGAAGATATTTTACTAAACAACAGAAGACAGGCAACCAGAAATTTCTTATTATTAATCAATGCAAAATAGGGAATTGTTTTTCGAAAATGTTAAGAAAATATGAAGTGTTTAAGGGTTTTTTTTAATGCTGGTGAAGCTTTTATTGATGAAATTTTGGTGATCTTACAGACAAGCATAAAAGGTTGGATAGGGCAAGAGCATGGAATGGAGTGTCCTCCATATTTTGTGCTTGAGGATTTGTGGGAATCTTTTAAGGAATGGAGTGCATATGGGACAGGGGTTCCTCTTTTGTTGAATGGGAGTGACTCTGTAATGCAATACTATGTCCCTTATTTGTCTGCCATTCAGTTGTATATAGACTCGTCAAAACCCTCCCCATGGCAAAGGTAAAACTATTGACACCTATTTTTTATCTAACTACATGCTATGAGTAAATGCTTTTTTATTAACTTGGGAAGTCATGTTGCTCAAGTCTTAGCTGATAGTTGTCCAGTCCATAATCATACGTAGATAAACAGAGGTTAAAGTGCAAGGTGATGAGTTTTCTTGAGCTGTAAATCATTAATTGTAATTTTTCCTTGGAATGCTAGTTTAATAGCTGCTTTTTGGGTTATTTCATTTTGCAATCTATCTTTGAACAGGAGGCCTGGTGAGGAGAGTGATACTGAGTCATCCAGGGAGACAAGTAGTGATGGTAGCAACAGTGATTGTCGAATGGGAAGAAGAGCTAACAATGTCATCCAGGAGGCTTGGAATCCGCTGGAGATTGCAGATGCCAATATTCAGACATTGACTAGACTGTCACTTAGAAATAGACCCGTTGGGGGATCATCAAGTGATGAAACCGATAGTTGTAACCCTCCTGGTCAGCTTATTTTTGAATACTTAGAGCATGACCAACCATTTAGTCGTGAGCCGTTGGCTGACAAAGTAAGTCCCTTGTCCTTTGTTACATTAGCATTGTTTTGCTCTCTCTAATAACCATGCATACTGCAGATTTCGGTTCTGGCATCTCAATTTCCAGCTCTAAGGACATACAGGAGCTGTGATCTATCACCTTCAAGTTGGATTTCTGTGGCATGGTATGTTTTTATCTTTTTAAAATACTTCATGAAACTATGATTTTTGTTTATTCCAATTGTGATTTTAAACTTGATTATATCTGACTACCTTTTTTTTTTATGAAGGTATCCTATATACAGGATACCAATGGGTCCAACTCTGCAAAATCTTGATGCCTGCTTTTTAACCTATCACTCTCTATCTACACCCTCATCAGGTAAACATCTTTTTTACGCTTTTATATGTGGTTGCATGTCTATATTATTTTTGCCTGACACTTTGTTTACAATTTGATTTGACTATTGTTTGGAGCAGCTACTGGCATGGATGGGCAGCCCCTTCGAGGCTTTAATGTTAGGGAGTTTCATGGTGCCGACATGTCCTCAAAGCTACCGTTGCTTCCCTTTGGACTTGCTTTCTATAAGTTCAAAGTTTCCGTTTGGAATCCTGATGAAGTTAATGAATCTCAGAAAGCTAATTCGCTTTTGCGGGAAGCTGATAACTGGCTTAGGTTATTGCAAGTGAACCATCCAGACTTCAGGTTCTTTGTTTCCCACAGTACATACTGCAGGTGAACAAAGGTCCAAGTCATAACAGAAACTGACCGCTTAACTCGGAAGAGAATCCCAGCATCTCAGAAGATTGACTTCCAAACCTTTTATCTAGCCCCATCAGCCTTAGCTCTTACATATTCTTGAAATTGCATACCCTATTTGTAGTTCTTCCTCATGGATGTGAGAAGATGCTTTATTTTGTATGGATTATGGTGGATACAAGAACACAGATAGACATGATATTCCATTTCATCTGGTCTGGTGGGCTTCCTTTGATACTCCATGTTCTTTTATGAGCTTCATGGCCCTGAAGAGTTAGAATCGCTACAACCTCTTAATAAGTTTGTTTTGATGATGATGAAAACTTCTATGATATTTGTATATACTTGTGCCTTTTGGAGTTTAGTATGTGTAACATACTACTTGTACTAACATTGTTATAGAGCTTGATATTGGATCCAAACATTATGTTTTTCAGTGGAGGTGAAATAACATGTTAGCTCTTTTAGCTCAGTCTTCAGTTTTTTGTCTAGTGGCTAAAGGCTTAAGAAGACATGCAAGGTGGGAATTCGATCCCCACCATGTTTAGCTCTTCTTCTTGAGGGAGATAAATTCATTCCCTTAAACTTCAACCTATATTCAACTGTGTTTTTCCTTTTACAGTTTCTCCTTTTTTTTTCCTTCCCTTTCATTGATACTGGACACGTGAAGTTTTAGTGCCTTCCACAGACGAATCTATTCTCACACCTAAAGTACAAGAAGAAAATATCAAAACTTCGTGGTCAAGTCCAGAAAAGGTTAGCCCAGACAAGTTAATTTGCAACACGTTGGCATGGTAAAAACGTTTAGACAATGGGTTTTTTTTTTTTTTTTGGGTTTTTGTGAGTGAGGCCGGGATACGAATCTCTCAGTGCTTCATAGGCAATTATGTTATTCTACTAGTAGAAAATGTCAAATGTCATCATCGCCCCCCCCCCCCCCCCTCCCCCCATCCAGGCGTTCCAGTTGGTGAAAAGAATTGTTCACCCACACAAAAGACCCACACTACTCTTTAGGCATCGATAATTTGCACCCTTTTCCATGTGAAAAGATGATGACTTGATCCATAATGTTGATAACCAATGATTTGTAGTTAAGGTTTGAAATCAAATCTTATCCAACATTTGAGTGACTTTCTTAGGAGTGAATGTGAATTCCAAACTTCATAGCGCTTCTTTTTCTCATAAATAAGAGGATAGCTCTGCTACTTGGTGAGAACCACCATTGTGGGATAAGTTCGGCTTACCACTGCTCTAATCAATCTACCCGCTCTGGTGGAAGCCTAAGTGATGGACAAAAATAATTCATTTTTGGTTTTTCAATAAAAAATGACAAGCGTAATTATTTGACATGAGATCAACATATAATCCTCTTACTTAAAAACATGTTTAGCATGGCAACTGCATCTAGATATTTCAAGTTCAGGTAAGTCCGGGATAAGATAAAGTTCTTCCATCTTTAATTATGCACAAAAGCTCTAAATACAATAGAAATAACAAAGTTCCACTGATCTAACCGATGACCCCATTACCATTTCTGAAGTAGAGTGAAAGATCTTCCTCTTTATGCTTTACTCTCAGACCTAATATTTATATTGGCTTAATCACTACAAATACCCCCATTAACTTATAAGCTATCATCAAGAATGGTGGACATCAACAGCCCTTGGACGAACTCACACCTTCGAGCTTTCTCCTCGTGCTCCTTGTCCGACAGTTGCGACTGTTGAGGCTTTCTGTCATGATAAACTAGTGTTAGAAAATTAAATCTAATTCATGACTTAGAATGGTGAATGACATGAAGCATAAGGCAGGGAAAGTTCCTACCAAGAAGGAATTGGGAAAGAAAATGCAAGATGCTTCCAATGTGGTTAAAAATTTCATCAATTGACAACATTGATTGCCTTTATAGCCCTTTCCAACAACGGAAAAGGTATGTACATAGCATCAATTGTCACTATGATCAAGTGGTATCTACCAACTGATCAGCAAGGCCAATAATAACAATAAAATATCTTTTACCTAAGCCATTTAAATTTCTACACTTTGGTTACTTGCTCAAAGTTGTTCACTAAATCAAAGAACGTAGTGGACTAGCAGCAGCCCTATCATTTTCAGAGAACCAGATAGAGAAACAAAAGTACTAATATCACAAGAATAAATGACACCAGCAGCTATACCTTTCTAGAAATTCTTTACTTGTGCTTTCCTTTACTGCACTTGCTTCAGCAATGGAAAGAGGCTGCAAGCTTAAAGGCTCATCACCTGTGGGCGGATTAAACATAAATGATGATAATAATGGATCCGGTTCTACATTGGAGGAAGAAACAATGCATGACGAACCCCCAAGAAGGGTCTGCAAATTTCCTTCTTGCAGTTCTTTTCTCAACATAGAAAACGTCAAGTTGGATCCACCCTTGCGTAATCTCCTCTTGCGCTGCACGTAATATCCAGTCAAGGAGTAACCTGAATCCCTCATCATGACATCCTAACTTACAAACAAACTAGAGAAAGGAAAGTTCTTTTACAGCAACATCAACATACAAATTTGGTCACTGTAAGCAGATACGTAGATTGATTCTAAAATAAAGATGAAAAAAACAAATGCCCATACCCCTAACAAAGTCTATTATGTTTCGCATGCATTGCCACACCACAGGGCATGTGGTCAAGCACCACAAAGAAGATGAAAGCAGATTAATAGTTTTAGTCTTTTGAAAATAGACAGATCAATATTCGGACCAGATCTACATGGATATAGTATTGTTTAACCAGCCACGACAGAAGAACCGAAAAAAGAGATACCAAATAAACCCAGACAAACAAAACCAACATAAAAAGGATATCTTAAGAAAATTCCCATGTTGCAAGGTTATATGGCTAACAATATCCATTCCAACCCTCTTTGCACAAACCGGGCACACCTGAAAAGGTAACATTCAACCAAACGCCTATTAAGCAAATTTCGAGTTTAACTCTCAAGCAATCCAACAGGCCAACAACACATATAAAAAGAAGATCAAAAGCATGAAGAATCATAGAATTTATCCAATTAATTTAAAAGCTAAACAGCCTAAAACGGTATTGTGAAGGAATCTAGACACGGGAAATGAGGATGATACTAAAGCAAACAACATCTACCACTCTAAGACTACAATAACAACAAACTAAGCAACAAACTAAGCCTTATATTCCATAACTCTGAGTTCGGTTGATCTACCACTCTAAGATTAGGAGCAGTAAAATTCACAATGAAAGACACATAGCTAAAAAAATTATCAAAAATCTTATTTAGTTAAATCCCCAATTTCAACAGCCCAAGAGTAAAATCCCACTTCAATTTTAAAAAAAAAAAAAAATTTCCAATTATGAACCACTCCATACACTGATGCACATTGCTTCTACTTGTAAACCTCAAAACACTCCTTCATCGCTATATGAAACTATCTAAACAAAGCTCATATCTTTTTCTAGATTCAATAAGAAAAACCCAAATTTCATGAATACAAACACAAAATTTCTTTTTTTTTTTTTTGAGAAATTACGAATGGGTACCCCGTTTTTTGCTTCAACAGGGTGTTCCTCATCGATGTGGCAACAAAGTCCAACAATGTCGAAATCCTCAGCACAAAACGGACATAAAAACTCGGCCTTGAAATCCTCATCTCCGTCAACTTCTTCATACCCTTCTCCTAGAAACAGATCTAAACACAACAAAAATCAAAATTCATCGCAAATTCAAATCGTTTCATTTCCTATTGTCTCCAGAACCAAACGGAAAATACTAACCAGATCGAGATAGGTGACGCCTTGAAGAAGATGAAGAAGAAGAATTGGAAAATCGAAAGCTCCATGGATTTGACTCCATTTTTCTGGGAATCACAAAGAAAAGAAAGCAATTTTTTTCTTTTAATCTAATTATTGTGGAAAATTTATTGAAATGAAGAACCCAAAAAGTTCATAAATTGAAATGAATAACCCAAAAAAACCCTAGAAGGATGGAAGTAGGAGGAAGAGAAGAAGAAATGAAAGGAGAGAGAGAAACGAAGGAAGGAAGGAAAGAACAGAGAGACACTCTCCACCGAACTTACGGTCCGGGGTTCAGCCTTTATTATGAAAAATTTTTTTGGTCTTTTTGCTGACTTGTCCAATAAGTTTTCTAAATTTTGGAAATGCCCCTCCTTTCAAAACTGCGTAAGTTTGGGGGAAGAAAGCAGCGGTGGGTGGCTGTGATTGGCTGATTGCATCACTGGGCGAGGACTCATATTCGTTAATGAAGGAATTTGATTGGACTACTCATTGAACGCGTTTTGAAACGTCGTTTTTTCTTTTTTGAGCTTTCGACGTGCGCGGCTGCTAAAAACGGTATAGCTTTTTAGTTCATTTGGCTTTGAGTTTAACCCTAGCAATGAGAATAGCATAGATATTCGTCATTTTTTTAATATTTATATACGAATTTATTTAATATTTGTAATATTTAAATTTATTTAAATTTGAATATATTTAAATAAGTAATATTGATTTAAATATTTAAATTTATTAAATTATTCATTTATTTAAAATTTTTATTAAAATATAAAATAAATAAGATTTAATTTAAAATTTAAGTTTATTTTTAATTAATAATAAATAAAAATTATTTTTTAAAGTCCGAAATCTTTTATAAATATTAAATTTTATATATTTTAAATATGTAAATGGGTAATAAATTTAAATACAAATTTAAATATCTATTATTATTCACTAAAACTTAAATAAATTTAGATATTAAATATCCAGAGATAATATCTGTATCCACTTTAAATATATCACGTATAATAAATTTTTTATCTGAATCTATTAATTATTCATTCATAATTATCTAAATTCGAAATAAACAAATTGAATAATAGCAAATATTCGTTTATTACTATTCATTATCATCTCTATTCAACCCTCAACAAAAGAAATTGTTTCTTTCTTTGTTCATTTCTTCATTTAGGCACAAGGTGGCAATGGATCGCAATTTCACAAAAATGAAAATTACTTTGAAAACAAAACGAAAATTACATAGCATTGGGTGACGCAATGAAAGAACAATTGTCACCATGATCATCCATAAATACACAACAAGAGAATAGATAATCTAAATAGTTAAAAGCAAGAAAACGCAATTCAGCTATTCATTTTAGTCTTTAAAGATTTGTCAAGAAAATTAGCAATTGTGAGCTTCATGTCAACCACTGTCAACAAGTCCATATCTGACATGGCTCTATGTGCTGCATCTAATGATTGAAAGGCAAAATGCTCACAGACTTGATCTTGGAAATAGTAATCTAAGCAATTAAACTAACTGAAAAAGCGATATAGAAAAAAGTGGGGAAGGGAAGCTCTAACCATTCAACTTCATGAAATAGACTTGATAATTTATGTATTCGTATCATATAATATATAAATAATTCGTATATTCGTATCGTGTTTTACATGAAAATTACATATCATAATTCATGTCGATACAAAAACATAAAATGTATTTTTTTAGTTTTGTTAAAATTATTTATGATTTTTACTAAAATTTTAAATCATGTCATCTTCATATTTTTTATTCATATTATTTTTGTGTCGTCTTTGAGATTATCAGGCCTTTTATCAACTGGCATACCTAAGGAAAGGTGTCTTAGAAATAGACAATTAAAAGGAATATCCATTGAATAACAGCTAAATTCCTTGACTAAAAAAATATGTCAAAACAACATGCTTTGTGACCCAAAACTATATTCTTCTAGCATTGGGTAGCAACAGTAATTTGAACTTCATTATAAAGATAATCAATAAACTTAAGATTAGTAGGAAATTTTGCATCATTTAAGGATAATATGCCTTACGACATAAATGTGAGAATTTGAAACATTTTGGTCATAATAAATGTTTGCAAACAATTGTTCTTCCCCCCTAAAAGGTCTTGGATTGCAATTTCATTGCTTGCCTACACTTATCCATCCAAGAATTCATGCCTAACGTTGCTTGGTTCACATTTCTCAATGTCACTAGTTCTTAGCCAACTTACTGTTGATTTAAGTCTTAAAACCTAAGTCCTGTTGATTGTCCCTTGTTGAAAAGGCTCAAAACCATGTGATCCAAGCAACTTAAATTGATCGAACCTATCATCATTTGGGCTCAATCAACTACAACAAAATTAGCTTGCACTTAGAGTAACATTTCCACATGTTTCTGGTGATAAGCATGGAATAGATCAATAGAATAGAATGTTAATCAAAATGATGGCATAAAGTTATGTACATTACTTGAAAACAAAGATAAAAAATGATATTCTCTAAGTGTTATTTTATTAAAAAAAATCCCCAAATATATAGAAGAATCGATATGTAAAAAGAAACCCATAAAATAAGGAACAATCATCCAAACATAAAAAAAAAAAAGATCAAAAATATAAATCTCAACTAATCAAGAAATTAATCTTGATTGGATATCCCAACAAATCAAAAAATTGATCCTGATTTGATATATAATATGTCAACACTCTCTCTCAAGTTGGAGAATAGATATTTATCATTCTCAACTTGTTAACAAGATTCTCAAAGCTTGGTTTGTGTAGTCCTTTTGTTAGGATATCTGTTACTTGTTGCTTTGTGGGAACATAGGTCATACAAATCACTCTCATATCAATTTTTTCTTTGATAAAATGCTTATAAACTTTTACATACTTTGTTCAATCAATGACACACTGGATTATGAGCAATACTTATAATAGCCTTATTATCATAATACAATTTTATAGGGTATTAAGCTATCATTTTTAATTCTCTCAAAAGTCTCTTCAGCCAGATAAGTTCATAAGTTCCTTGTGAACGAGTTTTAAATTCTATTTCTGCATTATTTCGAGCAATAATAAGCTATTTCTTGCTCCCCTATATGATAAGATTACCCCAAACCTTTGTACAACACCCAGAGGTGGATTTTTTGTCTTCAATTGATCCTGTCTAATCTGCATCTATAAATGCTTCAACATTTTTTTATTCATTCTTCTTAAACAATAAATCCTTACTCGGTGTGGCCTTCAAATACCTTAAAATTCGATACACAACTTCAAGATATTCCTCAAATGGAAAGTGTATGTACTAACTTACTACACTAACTACAAAGGCAATATCAGGTCTTATATAAAATAAGTAGATCAGCTTTCTAACCACTCATTGATATTTTTTCGTATCTATTGAAATTATTCTTTTCTTTCTAGGTTCACATTAGGATCTATAGACATATCAGCTAGTAAACAGCCAAGCATACCGATTTTTTTTAAAAGATCTATTGTATATTTCTTTTGAAAAACAATAATGCCATTCTTCCTCCTTACAACTTTCATCCCTAAAAAGTATTTTAGTTTTCCACGATCTGTAAGTTTAAATTCTTTTTCAAGAGTTTTATTTAGCCTCTCTATTTCTTCAGTGTTATCACTTATTAATATAATATCATCAATATAAATAATCAAAATAGTCTTTTTTCTATGTTGTAAGTGTTTGAAAAAAAGAGTAGGATCAATTTGTCTTTGGCTAAATTCATGTTTCCTTATTGACTTTGCAAAACGATCAAACCAAGCCTTTGATGACTATTTTAAACCATTAAGAAACTTCTTCAATTTGCATACCTTTCTGTCATTATTTCCTTTTTCAAAGCCAAAATAAAAATTTATATAAATTTCTTCATCTGACTCACCATTAAAAAAGGCATTCTTGACATCCATTTAGTGTAATGGCTGGTCAAGATTAGCAGTTAGTGAAAGCAATACCTTTATAGTATTCAATTTAGCAACTGAAGCAAAGAATTTAATGTAGTTTACTCCAAAAGTTTGAGTAAATCTCTTCATAACTAAGTGGGCATTGTGTCTCTCTATTTCACTATCTGAATTGTAGTTAATAGTAAACCTTTATTTATATCCAACAGGTGTTCTTTCTATAGGTATCTCCACAATATCTCAAGTCTCATTCTTTTTCAATGTTCTTATCTCTTTAAGTACAATAACTTTCCATTCTGAAATTTTTAGAGCTTCATGAATATTTTATGAAATTTTAGTTCCTTCAATCTTTTTTATCATGGCATGAAATGCAGTAAACAAACAGTTGTAGGATAGATAATTGGATAACAGGTGTTGAGTGCGTAATCTTACACCTTTTTAGAGTATTACAGATATGTCTAAATTGTCAGGTGGAATATTCACTAGTGAAGGTGCGATAGGCATAACCTTTTCTAATTTAGAATCTTGCATATCAATATTCACTAGTGATGGTGTTGTAGGCTCAGCATTTTCTGATTCAAAATTTACTTATGGATCGAATTCTTGACAATGCTGCTGAGACACAAAAGTTTGTACTTTCTAAGGTTATGTTTTACATCGTGAATAAATATGAAGCTCTATTTTTTATTGAGGATTAAGCATAAATGAATCTGTTCCTATTTCTAACTAAGCTTTTGTTGGTGACATAATAGGAATAACAAATGTTAAAGAAAGTGGAATGAAAAAATCCTAAAGCCTATCTTAACCTAGTATCTCCCCTTAAAGAGTTGGTTTTAGGTAAAAAGGTTGATTTTCAAAGAATGTGACATCTAATGAGACAAATATTCATTTTATGGATAGACAATAACACTTATACCTTTTTTAAGTAAGAGAGTACGCTATAAAGATACATTTTATGGCTTAGGTTCTAGTTTTCGATGAGATGAACTTTTATTGTGAACAAAAGATGTGCAACAAAAGACTTTTGGGGGTAAAGAAGTAAACAATCTAGTTTGTGGATATAATTTAAATAATATGTTCAATGGTGTTTTGAAATGGAGAACTCTACTAGAAAGTCTATTGATCAAGTATGAGGCTGTTACAATAGCATCCTAAAAAAAAACTTAAAAACATTATTGTTAAACATGATAGCACAAGCAACTTCTAGTAATGATTTTTATGCTCTACAACCCCATTTTTTTATGAGCTGTTAACACAAGAACTTTGGTTAAAATTTTTATGTTCTTTTAGATAATCACTAAGAATTGAATTAAAGTATTCCATCTCATTGTTTGTACGAAAAATTTGGATTTGGACTTGAAATTATGTTTGAATCATTTTGTGAAATAGTTGAAAAATTGCCTTAGCATCAGACTTGTCTTTTAATAAGTAAACCCAACAAGCTCGTGTGTGATCTATAAAAGTCATAAACTACCTAATTTCAGTTATGTTGTTTTCCCATAAAGGTCTCAAAATATCACTATGAACTAAAGAAAAATGTTTAGAAAATCTATATGGATGACAAAGATAAGGAACATGAGTGTGTTTAGCAAGTTGATAAGTTTCACAATGAAAGGAATAGATATCTTTACTCTTAAAAAGAGAAGAAAAAAGAGTTTTTAGATATAAAAAACTAGGATGTCTTAATTTATTGTGCCATAAAATAATTTTACTAGAAATAGAAACAAATTTACTACTTAGAGCGAAAACTTATTTATTCACTTGTTGAAAGTTTTCAATGTAGTACAAGCCTTCATGCTTCTTAGCATTGCCAATTATCCTCCTCGAAAGTAAATCCTAAAACTCACAATATAAATGATAGAACTTAGCTACACAATTTAAGTTTTTTGTCAATTTACTAATAGACACTAAATTACATGTTAAATTAGAAACATGTAAAACTAAAAATAGTATCATATTAGAAACTTTAATGTTTCCTTTTCCAACAATCGAAAATAATGATCCATCAACAATAAAAAATAATGATCCATCAACAATACGAATCTTAAGATGTCTAAAAGATGGATTATATATTGAAAACAATTCATGACATCCAATCATATGATTGGATACCTTAGAATCTATAATCCAAGACTTATTAGAATTTGACCCAAAGCAAAGAGATAGTACCTTTTTTGTGCAATTATGTACTTTAAAATAAGTGCAGTAATTGGTTCAGAAATCACCTCTGATCTACTCTCTTGAGAGACACTAGTTATGATTATTTTGGCCATTAGAAAAGAAAATTAAGAGCAAACCTTGCTTGATACCATAAAAATAAAGATAAAAAACAATATTCTCTAAGTATTATTTTATTAAAAAGAATCTCTAAATATATAGAGGAATTAGTATATACGAAAAAATCTATAAAATAAGGACACAACATCCAAACATATAAACAAATAAAAAATAAAAAATATAAATCCCAACAAATCAAAAAATTGTAACTGATTTGATACATAATTTTGTCAACACTACTAAAAAAAAAAAGAAGTATTATACAGCTCAATAACATTACAGAACACATTGAACTTCCACTGTAGTTTGCCATTGCCGCTATCTTCACTTCCATAGGTTTCAATGAGACATGTTTAGCAAATTCAATAATGAAAATAAACAGTACAAATTTATGAGGAAGACACTCAATCCAATCAAACAATTATGATTCCACAAAAAGAACGAACCTTTACTGCATGCTTAAAAAAAAAAAAAAGCATAGCCAAATAATAACAAGTAATGCATTTTCACCAAAGCACCTAGACCATGTACGTAACTTTCAAAAACAGGCTGAACAGCAATAAGCATTAAAACCTACAAAACTTTTAAAATAAAACAAAAGAAATCCACCTCATCATTGGCCTTTGAAACTGTCATTTTGAAATTATAAACAGACCAGACAGATAGGTTTCTAGGAACAAAAGGAGGAAAGTGTTTTTGGAGCTTTGTCGACAAAGGGCAGACATTGAAACAAGAGTACAAAACAAAAACTCATCATTGTAAGCTTTATTTTAACCAAGCTTACGCTACAACCCAACATTTGTTCGGACCAAAACCAAACCAAGCAGAAGCCTTATCTGGCTATCTTCTGAGCCCAATCAAATGCCCATTCAGGGAAAACGTTGCCAAGTACCAACAGCCAAACTAAAGTCGCCAATTGCGATCCAACCTTGTTAATCTATACTTAATTAGATGTGATCATTTTTCATTATCATTTAAAGGGTTGGATACTTTCTTCATTCCAGTCTTGTCCTGTAAAGGTAAAGAAACTGCAAGATCTGAAATATGTTCACAACTTGCATGTAGCATTGTCCCTTATGTAAGGAAGATACGGCAATCCAATTATCCAATGATGGTTTTTTAACTCAAATAATTGGAGAAATGTGGTTTGATTACTAGTGCTGTATGATGGTTTTCATTTGCCTGGCTGGCTTCGCCAAGACATTCAGCTATTAAGAGAAGATGAGGTTAGATAGTATTCTAACCCCATGGAATCATCCAAGGAATGTACTTGGTTTTTTTCCCCTTCACAAAGAGCAAAGTTGCGGCGGTGGCACCGTCCAATTATGGATGTTGACTTGGAGATGAAGCCAATAATGCCACCCGATGCTGTGTCATAAAGCCCATTCCCAAAGCCTTTTCCATTTGATTTAGTAAGATGCCAGCACACCATTGTCCTACAAAAACGGGACAGAGAGAGAAAGTGGTGGGGTTTTGTTTCATCTTGGAAAACCTAAAAGGCCAAAAATCAGGTGCGATTATTTTAGTGTCCTATGTAAAAGCAACAGTGGTGTTGCTTCCTCCATTTTTATGCTCACCTGATCTTGAATTCGATTTGCAAATTCCAGTAAATAAATTACCCAAGAAAAGAAGTATGAATCCTTTCAATTTAACTCAAAAATAAAAAGAAAATATTAGACAAATTAGCTGCAAAATGTTGTTAAAAAAGACGTACTTATCAATTCAATTAAGCTGTTGCACTCGTAGGAATACCCAGTGAAAAACTACAATTGGACATTGGACATTGGATGCCAGTTGATTCGTAAAATCCAGTAGGAAAAACAGAACAGAACTAGAGACAAATATATTCGTAAAATCCAGGGAACATGTAAATCATGGCAATCACTTCCAATTTCAAACAACCATAGAGGAAAATGTTGTAGTGACAATCCAATCGATTGCAGTTCAAGGATCTTTTATTTAAAGTGAGAAGATCTGCAGTTCCCACTTGGTTTTTCTTTTGGCATTAGAGAGTGCAAAACAGAACAGAACTAGAGACAATATAGGCAACCTGTTGGATTTGAATAACAAAATTTGGAGGCATTCAATGGCAAAAATCTTTAGAATTTGATAGCATTTGGTTTTGGTCAGTGAAATCTGGCTAAAGACAAGCAAAGTGGCAGGCAGGAGAGCAGCTGTTTTGCAAGCCTGCCAAAGTGTACTATAAAACCAGGAGATGTGGATCTAATTCCAAGTTTCCAACCCTCTCTCTGCTTTCGTTAACCAGTAGTTCCAAGTTTCAGTTCAATTAATTTTGATTGAAAATTTTTTAACAATGAAAGAAAGAAGCCTGGAAGATGTTTCATCACCACGTGCTGAATAATCCTTTCGTATGTTATTATTGTTTTCTCATAAATAAATGGATTAAACAGGACAAGAGAAAGCAACCCATCTCTGTCTGATCACCCAATTTTGCACCGATTCAGATTCTCGTGTCCATTCACTCCAGGCCATTGTTTTTGGCACGTTAACCACAGAATCTTGCCGTTCAACCTCTGCATAAAATGATATTAAATTAACACGTATTGAAATCGACAGCCGGATCAAATATGTACGTCTGAACAATTTTGTAGATCACAAATGATTCTCTCTAGGGTTAACAATTCATTCCGTACTCATAGAATTTTGACGTATTCAATTTATAAGGTTGGTTTTTTTTTAATTGAATTTTGAATCAGGTTTTTTTTTTTTAAATCGAGGTTGGATTAAGCCCAATTTTATGCCAATTTGTCTCAACCCGTTTCTATAATACATTATTTTTTATTATTTATTTAATTTTATATTTATATTTAAAATAATAATAAATATTATTATATATAAAAATTAAAATTTTATTAATTTTAAATTAATTCAAATATAAAAATAATATTTTAATATTAAATCAAATTAAATATTAAATTTATAAAATTAGATCAAAATCAAGATAAATAAAAATTTATTTTAATCCGATCATCTTAAAAAAATAGTGTCACAAAGGAGAACTAAATGGTAATAATCACTCCAACCCAAGGTCAACCTGATTGATTGATGAGTTTCACTCTTTCATAGTAAAAATTTCTTACTATAATTTATCACAATTACTTCAAATTTCACAAACCCTTTGCGTCATTAATTTGGAAATAGTGAATAAATCTCTTTCTATGAACTATTATGCTTGAAAATCAAACCAAAAAGCAAAAAAAAAAAAAAAAAGAGTGAGATTTAAAATGATGCAATATGAGTATATATACTTTAAACAAACACATTCATAGGCTAAAAATAAGAAAAAAATAAAGACATAGTATTGGCAATTTAATCTAATTCTATCAAATTTTGATCTAATTTAATTTTATAAATTTTTTTTTAAGTTAAGATCGAAGTTTAGGTAAATTCGTATCGATTCGATTTAGTATATATATAATATTTTTTATTATTTATTTAATTTAATTTATATTTATTTAATTTTATATTTATATTTAAAAATAATATTTTATTAATTTTAAATCAAATCAAATTTAATATAATTTTTTCCATATATAAATCAAATTAAATTTAAATATAAAAATAATATTTTAATATAAATTAAATCAAATTTAAATATTAAATATATAAAATCGAATTAAATTTAAACTATAAAAATTCAACCCGACCGGTTAATATCTCTATACACAAACCTACTTTGTTTTTTTTTTTTTTTTCATTTATAATATTATAAATAAATAAATATAATCTCAAAAGACTCCAAAAGAAATGGGCTATGAGGTGAAAGGGACGTGTTACGAAGGGGCGCACGTACGCTGCAAAACGTAGGCCCGCCATCTCTCCGCGTTGGTATCCGGCATAGTTGGTGAAGGGACCCACACTTTGGCCACAAGGGACAGCACCACTTGTCCATGACTGATTTGAAAAGCTCATCCAACACGTCACGTTTGTTGCATTTATGCTGACGTGGACACCTCCAAAGTGGGTCTGTGGTTCCCTTCTTTTCCCTGAAGGTGGGTCCCCTTAACTCTTGTTTCAGTCTTCTTACGTTGTCTCTTAGCTGGACCTTTGTTACTTTAAAGTTTAAACAATTTGTCATCTGATCATTGATGTATATTCAATTGTATAGTGTTTAGTAGGGTTTTTTTTTTTTTTTCACTCACATAAAAAAATTATTTATTAAATTTTTAAAAATCACGAATTTAAAAAAATTTAAACATGTTACTCCCAATGAATTAAGTAAATAAAAATTAAAATTTTGAAAATAAATTAAAATTTTTAAAAAAATAATAAACGTATTTCTAGACGAATTTAAGTTTGATTCATGCTTAAAAAACATGAAGTTCAAATTTAATTTGTTTAAATCAATTCATTTATTTTTTAATATTTAAAAAATTTAATTCTAATATTTTAAAACATATTATAAAATTAAATAATTTTTAATAAATACGATTTAAAACTGAACTTAAATTTAAAAAATAAAATCTTATTTCGTGTTGGATAAATGCATGAAAAGATCTAATTTCAATTATTTTTATGTTTTTTAGATGTGACAATTCGATAATAATTTTTTTTTTCGTAAATTTTTTATTAAATTGTAAATATAGTTTAAATCAACATAATATAAGATTATTATAATAATAACAATAATGCATGAAAATTTTCTCAAGAAAATGTGAGAAGGTTTGCTTGGCCATGGAGTGCCACTCATCATTCGAAGAGGCACAAAGAATAGAAAGGAAAGATGGGGAAAGTTGAGGAAAAGCTGCTTGCACTTTTCTCCAACTTGCACCAACTTGCATGAAAGCACTTGCTCTTAGCTTAAAAGAAAAATACGAATAATTATTAAATAATATTATAAATATAATTTTTAATATAAAATTTAATAAAATAATATATATTGGTTTTTTTTTTAATATATAATTTGAAGAGCAAATCCAATATAACGTGTTGATGTTACAACCGATTTATGTTGATAAAGATAGTTCCAAGCTTGTTATTTGTTGATGTACATGATCAATCGGAAAAATAATTATGTTAAAATTTATTATTTAAGTATGCATTATATATATTTTTTAAAATTAATATAATATTAAACTATAATTAATTAATTATATTATAATAATTATAAAACGATATATTCGATTTAAATATATTGATTATAAAATAATGTTAAATGTTTTGCCAGTGGTCCCACCTTTACTCAATCCGTTGACTTTTTAACGTTTAAGTTGAATAAATCTTTGTAATTAACAAGTTTGATTAATTAAACTGCTAATAAAAAATTAATTACCTTAGCAAAAGACAAAAAAATATCTCTTTTACAATCATAGGCAGCAAAAACAATATAAGCCAAAGAGACCTTATCTATGCGACGGATGTAAACGGACACGTGTCAAAAAGAGGGAAGAGGTGAAAAATGAATAAATAATAATAAAAGCCTGTTCGAGGAAGAATAGAACTTGACAGAGGAAAAATAGACGAAGGGTTGGCATCAGAGTCAGGTGAAGCGAACTTCTAAAAAGTAGAGCTTATAACAGTAAAAGAAAAAAAAATGTTACAATAAATTATTAAAAAACAAATTTAAAGATCTTCGATTAGATTTCGTTTTTCGGATCCCTTTAACGGGATTTTTTTTGTAAATAAATAAAATAAAAAATTGAAGAAAAAAAACTTTTTTTAGTATTTATATATATGAATTATTAATTTTTTTTTTTTGCTTTAACATAAAAATAGATTTAATAGGTTTAAATATTAAACTTAATTGTTATGAGAAAAAATTTATTTATTGACGAAAAATAAGATAGTAAACTATAAATTTAAAGAGTGTTTTGTTTTAGGTCAACTTTTAGAAATAATTTGTAAAATGCTAGGTTTTAAAGTTATTTGACAAATGAAGTTACCAAAAGTGTAAAGAACTTGTCAAAGTTAGATTTTGGATGAAGTTTTTAGATGAAAATTTTTATTATAAATAATTTAATAAAAATTTTAATAATGTGGTAAAAAATAATTTGATTATAATTTTAATAAAAAATTAACTACAAATTAATTATTGAATAATAAGTAAAAAATTTAAAAAATATTTTTTATAATTTAAATTTGATTAGTATTTATTCAACGATAAAAAAATTATTAAAATTTTATCTAAAATATATTAAAAGTTTTTTAAATTATGTATATTTGATATTTTTAATAAGATCTTTTAGTATATGGATTTGAATTTTTATTTTTAATTTTTATTTAAACTTCTTCTAAGTTTTTTTTACTATTCTTTGCTTGGAGCATTTCTTAATTTTCATCTGTACACATTTAAAATTTGAAACTAAAAATTAAATGATAGATAGAATTTAATTTCTAAAATTAACAACGGCATTACATCATTAAAAAATTACAGAAATTAAATTGGATTTAACATAAATTTAAGACTTTAGAAAGTATTTGGATGAGAATTGACTTAGTAAGAAGAAAAAAACAAGTTTGATTTAAAGATGTTAATAGATAGAGTATGAGATAGATAAAATATTTTTTTATTCTTGTTTTAGATTTTTATATTATATCAATCATCATACTAATACTCAATATTTTTAAATTTATTTTTATTTTTATCCTTATAGATATTTAATAAGTATAAGTAATTTTCGTACTCGTAACATTTAAAAAAAATTAAACAAACTATTTTTTAGTTCTTTTTATTTTACCTTGTGTTATTTATATAATATTTTACAAATATATATTAATATATTTTTTAAATAAAACATATTAATTCCAATAATTTCAAATTAAAATTATTTAATAAAAATTTATTTATTAAATATATACAAATATATATGCAAGATACATATACGAACATGCATACAATATATTTGCTAATTATTTAGTCTTATTTTTTATGATATAAAAATTTAAAATTATACATTTTTATCCCATAATATAATAATTTTCTTTATCTTTATTCGACAAAAATCGAGTTTTTTTATTGAATACGTATATATCTAATTTAAGAGAGAATTTTTTTTACTTTCAGTTAAACAGATAAAGTTAAAAAAAAAAAAATGAACAGTAAAAAATGAGAAGAACGTTCTATTTCTATTTCGAATGATTTGGATTTGTGGAGTTAGTTAACTTCATGTGTGAGCTGGATCCACTCTTCTAAGAGTGGCCCACTTTTGATTAAAAAAACAAAAGAAATTCCATAATTATTTATTAAATAAAATATACATTATAATGCTAAAATTGTAATCCAGAAAACAGAGAAATTCAGCTTGACACAAGCATATGTTGCGCCTGAAGCAATAATCACAACAATACAGAAGCAATAGACAACAATCAATAATCAAATGCGCAGAAAAATAAAGCACACCAAGATTTACGTGGAAAACCCTCCAGTGTAGAGGGAAAAAACCACGGGCCGCCAGAAAAATCTTCACTATCAAATAATAGTTATACAAAGTTCTTCTCTAGCTAAAACTAGAGCTAATCAACAACTAGAGAAACAATTGGAGAAATCTCACCAAATAAGTGACTCAACAAATACACCCTGGATTTGTTTTTAGAGAGCTTCAAACCCGATCTTGACCGTTCAGAATGTAGAACTCTGAATCATAAACCTCCTGACAAGGTTCCAACTCAATCGGACCACAGATTGACTTCCGTTCAACCAACTCTCCCTTCTCCTTTTTCTCTCTCTGCTTTTCCTGGCTTTTCTTCTTTCTCTGCTTGGTTGTCGACACACACATAAAACAACCCCACCTCTTTTTTTATTAAGTAGCTAGGGCTCTGTGTAAAATAAAAGATCAAGGCCCATGGCCTTTACTTGGTCCAAAACCACTTACATGGGACTGGACCCCATTTTCCTAACAATCTCCCCCTCCAGCCCCATTAGGAGGAGATTCATCACCATAGCAGTTTCATTTGGAACTTACCTTGGCCAGGGAACTCATTCCGGCCAAGTTACTACAAAGCTCAAGCTTTTCCCTGGGAAGTATCTTAGTCAACATATCTGCCACATTTTTATCAGTATGGACTTTCTTCAATAGCATCTGCTGTTCTTCAATCACTGAACGTAACCAATGATATCTAACATCAATGTGCTTTGTTCTAGCATGGTACATGGTATTCTTACTCAAATCTAAAGCACTCTGGCTATCACAAAATACCACATACTCTTTCTGATTCAACCCTAATTCAAGAAGAAAACGTTTCATCCAAAGCATTTCTTTACATGCTTCAGTTGCTGCAATATACTCAGCCTCTGTAGTTGACAAAGCAACACACTTCTGCAACTTAGACTGCCAAGATACAGCTCCTCCTGCAAAAGTAAACAAATACCCTGAAGTAGATTTCCTACCATCAAGATCGCCTGCC
Organism: Durio zibethinus; assembly: GCF_047325235.1. Classification (NCBI taxonomy): domain Eukaryota; kingdom Viridiplantae; phylum Streptophyta; class Magnoliopsida; order Malvales; family Malvaceae; genus Durio; species Durio zibethinus. The sequence goes on along the minus strand of NC_143188.1, from coordinate 1,150,543 downwards.
ATGTCAGCATCAGTAAACCCTTCTAGAACTGGTTGTGAAACTCCATAAGTCAAGCACATTTTTGAGGTACCCCTCAAATATCTAAAAATCCATTTCACTGCTTCCCAGTGAACCTTCCCTGGATTAGAAAGAAATCTGCTCACTACACCAACTGCATGAGCAATGTCAGGCCTTGTACAAACCATAAGATACATTAAAGAACCGACTGCAGAAGAATAAGGAATACTAGACATAGCTAGTTGCTCTTCCTTAGACACTGGACAAGATTTCTTACTTAGGTGAAAATGGTTGGCAAGTGAACTGCTAACTGATTTAGCATGTTGCATGTTGAATCTACCAAGCACTCGTTCAACATACTTTTCCTGTGACAACCACAGCTTTCCAGCTCTCCTATCCCGGATAATGTCCATACCAAGAATCTGCTTTGCTGGACCTAAATCTTTCATATCAAAAGACTTAGACAATTGTTCTTTCAACCTGCAAACCATACTAGCATCTTGTCCTACAATCAACATATCATCAACATATAATAATAGGATAATGAAGTTACCATTAGAGAATTGTTTAACATACACACAAGAATCCGCTGCTGTTCTTTTATAGCTATGACTCACCATAAAAGAATCAAACTTCTTGTACCACTGTCGTGGAGCTTGTTTCAAGCCATACAAGCTTTTCTTCAATTTGCAAACTAAGTGCTCTTTCCCTTTCACTTCAAAACCCTCAGGCTAATTCATATAAATGTTCTCCTGCAAATCACCATGCAAAAATGCAGTTTTAACATCAAGTTGCTCAAGTTCAAGATTCAAACTAGCTGTCAATCCCAGTACCACTCGAATAGAACTCATTTTTACAACTGGAGCAAAAATCTCATCAAAATCGATGCCTGGTTTCTGAGAAAAACCTTTTACTACCAATCGAGCTTTGTACCTCACTAGTTTGTCACCATCCTTTTTCAACTTGAACACCCATTTATTCTTTAATGGCCTCTTCCCTGTTGGAAGTTTAACAAGATCATAAGTACCATTCTTTCGCAATGACTCCATCTCTTCTTTCATTGCTTTTAACCAGTGCTCTCTATCCGGAGTAGCCTGTACATCTTGAAAGCTTTCTGGCTCCCCTTCACTGGTAACTAAAATAAAATCTGAACTTGGATACCTGGTAGATGGCCTGCGCTCTCTAGTAGATCTCCTGAGCTGAGACTCTACATCACTTGATGCTGAAGGTAGCTCCCCCTGCTCAACACTCTCAGGTAGAGAGGATTGCTCCCCCTGCTCAAAACTAATAGCATCTGGCTCATCACCAACTATGGCTGGCTCATTCATATCCCCAAGTTCTGTTTCTGGCTCATTTTCACCATCTGTGGCTCTTTCCTGTGAAATCCCTGTCGGTGTTGAAACATCACACTCAACAGTAACTCGTGTAGTCTTCTCATTTTTCTCAAGGTCTGCTATGGTTTCTTTTTCATGAAAGACCACATCTCTGCTTCTGACTGTCTTTCTCTTTACTGGATCCCATACCCTGTAGCCAAATTCCTCATCACCATATCCTACAAACACACACTGTGTAGCTTTACTGTCAAGCTTTGATCTCTGCTCTTTCGGCACATGCATGAATGCTTTACATCCAAAAACTTTCAAGTGAGAGTATGAAGCATCTTTTCCTGTCCACACTCTTTCTGGAATGTCAAAGCCCAAAGGAACTGATGGTGACCTGTTAAGTAAATAACAAGCTGTGTTGACTGCTTCACCCCAGAATGGCTTTGGTAATTTTGCCATCCTCAACATACATCTGACTTTTTCCACAATGGTGCGATTCATTCTTTCAGCTATACCATTATGCTGCGGTGTTCCAGGTTCTGTCCTCTCATGCCTGATCCCATGCTTTGAGCAATACTCTTCAAAGCTTTTAGATGTGTATTCCCCACCATTATCAGTTCGAATACACTTTAAGGGTAACCCTGTCATCCTTTCAACCATGGCATGAAATTTTTGAAAATACTGCAGTACCTGACTTTTATATTTCAACATATACACCCAAGTTTTACGTGAAGCATCATCAATAAAAGTAACAAAATATCTGCTACCACCTAATGACTCAACCTCAATGGGACCACATACATCAGAATAAATTAATTCCAATCTATTTTCTTTTCTCTGAGAACTTTTACGAAAAGAAACTCTATGATGCTTACCAAACAAACAATAATCACATGAATCGAGAGACATACCTTTGGTCAAGGGAATGAGAGAGTGCCTTGCCAAAACCTGTAACCCTTTTTCACTCATGTGTGCCAGCCTCCTGTGCCACAAGTTTGCTGAAGCATCATTTTCAACGATATTTACCTGGTTACCGTTCAATTGCATCCATGTCTTATACATTGTGCAGCATAGTTTTCCCCTTGCAACTACCATAGATCCTTTGAGAAGCTTCCACTGTCCATTCTTTTGTCGGCTTTCATATCCCTCCTTATCAAGGACATTAATAGCAAGCAAGTTCATTCTCATATCTGGAATGTGTCTGACATCCCTCAAAGTTAACATGCAGCCTGTACTAGTTTGTACAACAATATCACCAATCCCAACAATCTGCGACACACTCTTGTTTCCCATCTTGGTACAACCAAAGTCTCCTGCTTTGTAAGTTGTAAACAACTCTTTCTTAGGAACACAATGATATGCCGCTCCTGTGTCAACTATCCACTCAATGCCGGGATCACTAACATGATTGCAATCACCATGTGTACAAATCAAAGTAACTGAATCACTATCTGAATTCACTGCTGCAACATTGCCATCATCTGAACTCTTGCCTTTCTCATCTTTTCGCTCTTGCTTTAAGATTCTACAGTTTCGTTTTATATGACCCGCCTTACCACAATGAAAACACTTCACTTTACCTCTAGACTTGGATCTATGTTTAGACTTACCACGGCCTTTTGAGTCCTGACCTCTGTCGATGTTTCTACCCCTGTTCTCTGTGACTAGAGCTTGATTTCCAGGGTCTACATCTTTTCGCCTCGCTTCTTCATTAAGCATACTGTCCTTTACCATCTCCAATGTCACCTTATAATCAGGAGCTGAATTAAGAACAGTCACAACTAGAGTATTCCAGCTGTCTGGCAATGAACCCAAAAGAAATAATGCCTTCATTTCATCATCCATCTTAAGTTCCATAGTAGTCATCCGATTAAATATATCTTGAAAATCACTCAAGTGCTCTGTAACAGATCGTCCATCCCTGTACTGTAAAGTTGCAATCTTTTTAACAAGCATAACTTTATTCATACCTGTTTTTCTCTCATACAATGCTGCCAATTTTTCCCAAACAATGTGAGCATCTGACTCCTGCGCTACATGATGGAACACGCTGATATCAACCCATTTTCTGATTGTAGCCAGCGTCTTTCTACCTAGCTTCTTCCAGCTTTCATCTTTCATATCTGCTGGTTTAGCCGAATCACCCAATACTGGCTCATACAAATCTTTACAGTATAGATGATCCTCCATCATAGGCTTCCAAATTGAATAATTCGATGCTGTCAATTTTATCATGGAACCTGTATCACCCTCCATGATCTCAAACAGAATTTACTTCTATCCTGGGTTGCTTCTGTATCGATGTCTCAAAATAACCCTCGCTCTGATACCACTTGTTGCGCCTGAAGCAATAATCACAACAATACAGAAGCAATAGACAACAATCAATAATCAAATGCGCAGAAAAATAAAGCACACCAAGATTTACGTGGAAAACCCTCCAGTGTAGAGGGAAAAAACCACGGGCCGCCAGAAAAATCTTCACTATCAAATAATAGTTATACAAAGTTCTTCTCTAGCTAAAACTAGAGCTAATCAACAACTAGAGAAACAATTGGAGAAATCTCACCAAATAAGTGACTCAACAAATATACCCTGGATTTGTTTTTAGAGAGCTTCAAACCCGATCTTGACCGTTCAGAATGTAGAACTCTGAATCATAAACCTCCTGACAAGGTTCCAACTCAATCGGACCACAGATTGACTTCCGTTCAACCAACTCTCCCTTCTCCTTTTTCTCTCTCTGCTTTTCCTGGCTTTTCTTCTTTCTCTGCTTGGTTGTCGACACACACATAAAACAACCCCACCTCTTTTTTTATTAAGTAGCTAGGGCTCTGTGTAAAATAAAAGATCAAGGCCCATGACCTTTACTTGGTCCAAAACCACTTACATGGGACTGGACCCCATTTTCCTAACAGCATATGTCTTCAAATTTCTTTGTGATAATCCCAAATCTCTCTCCTTTCCCTTCAAATTTTAGCTTATCTTAACTTGGGTTCTTTGAATTTTCAACTGGGATATAAGTATGAATCTTTTTTTATGCCTAGTTCAAGTTTAAGCATGTGAAGCCAGCATCTTTATGTAAGATTTTCTATATATTTTTTTTCTTTTTCCTGGTTTTGGACCAGTGTTTTGAGAGATGAACTCAAGCAGTGGAAAAGGATCCATGTCAACTGCCAGCTCAAGTGCTGCTTGGAAAGCAGGAGATGCAGTTCCTGAACAGTTTCCTGCTGGTTTGCGTGTTCTTGTTGTTGATGATGATCAAACATGTCTTATGATCTTGGAAAAGATGCTGAGAACCTGCCTTTATGAAGGTCCTATACATAATTTTCTTGCTTTATGGTCATATTTCTCTCTTGGGTTCTCTTTAGTTCTTCGTTTTGAGTTCTATTTTGCCTTTTCAAGACATGATTCTTGTGCTTGTTTTGAGTTTATTAAGGCATCTAAACTATGAATTGTCATGGTCATTTCGTGGGTTTTTTTTTTCTTGCTTGTGTTTATTTTGTTTGTGGGTACTGAGTGGAAAAACAAAAAGAAATGAACTTTGTTTGTTAGATTTGGGAACAGTATGGCATTTTGTAATGCTGTGAGCTATAATTTTATTCCAGCATGGGTTGTGTAAGGTTTTGTAACTTAGTTTTGAGATATCTTATTCTCAACAAATTGCTTGAAGCTTTTCATTAGCTTTAAAGGTCTGATTTGTTTTGATTTGTGCATATGGAAAATAGGGAGTTCCTTTTTTCTTGCGGATGAGTTTTGTTTGGACCTAAGAGGTTGATATTCTTGTAATTTGATGGATGATTGGTTGATTTTTGGTGTTTCTTTTTCCAGTTACCAAATGCAATCGAGCAGAGATTGCTTTGTCTATGCTACGAGAGAACAAAAACGGGTTCGATATCGTTATCAGTGATGTCCACATGCCGGACATGGATGGATTCAAACTTCTTGAGCATATTGGTTTGGAGATGGACCTCCCTGTTATCAGTAAGCACTCTATCATAAATGTTTGACATGGTGGGTTTGGAATACTTTTTCGCATTATATTCGACTCGGATTTCTGCAGTGATGTCAGCAGATGATGGAAAGCATGTTGTTATGAAGGGTGTTACACATGGTGCCTGTGATTACCTAATCAAACCAGTTCGTATGGAGGCGCTGAAGAACATATGGCAGCATGTGGTTCGGAAGTGGAAGGACGAATGGAAGGACTTTGAGCAATCAGGAAGTGTAGAAGAAGGAGATCGGCAGCAAAAACAATCTGAAGACGCAGATTACTCATCCTCAGCTAATGAAGGGAATTGGAAAAGCTCAAAAAAGAGGAAGGATGATGAAGATGAAGCTGAGGAGAGGGATGATACATCCACACTAAAGAAGCCGAGGGTTGTCTGGTCCGTTGAGCTCCATCAACAGTTTGTTGCAGCTGTTAATCAACTAGGCATTGACAGTATGTCTTTTTCATTGTAGTAACATATAATTACTAGCAATGCCAAAAGACATTAAAACCTCCTGATGATAGTGCTTTTTATTTTCTGAATACTGGTCAAGCGGCCCTGTAATTTGGAGAAGGGAAATAAGCATAGGCAGAAGTGTTGTTAGTTGTTCAATTTTTTTTTATTGGAGGTTTCCGGCAAATAACTCAAGGATCTTAGTCAAAGTGTGTTCCATTGGTTAGCATGTCTTGATTCTAAGCAGCATCTTCAATTATTGATGTTTTCTGTTGTTAGTTGATTGCTGTTTGTATAACCTCATGTTTTTTGCTAGAATTATGTTACAATTGCCAAAATAATTAAATATTAAGTGTTTGTTTAATGTTGAAGTATGTTTTAAATTTAACTTCAACCAAAACAATTTGCCTGTTGATTTTTGGTGTTTCTCAATTTCTCTTCATTCACATTCGGTACCTGCTGCTATCACACCTCTCATGAATTTTCTGTTTGATCTTCTTATGTAGAGGCTGTCCCAAAGAAAATTTTGGAGTTGATGAATGTTCCCGGCCTTACCAGAGAAAATGTTGCCAGCCACCTCCAGGTATGGTTCCATGTTCACTAAATATACGAACTTTCCGCTTGCCTGCGTTTGCATCTAATAAATAATTTTCAGAATTATCTGTGGTCCTTTGATGATAATCACCGTGTTATCATGTGATCAGAAATATCGCTTGTATCTTAAAAGGCTAAGCGGGGTATCACAGCACCAGAGTAATCCGAATAATTCTTTTATCAGTCCTGAAGAAGCAGCTTTTGGACCACTATCTTCTCTCAATGGGCTTGATCTTCAAACTCTTGCTGCCACTGGTCAACTTCCTGCACAAAGTCTTGCGACACTCCAAGCAGCAGGGCTTGGTCGGTCAACTGCTAAATCTAGCATACCTATGCCCCTTGTTGATCAAAGAAACATTTTTAGCTTTGAAAATCCAAAGTTGAGATTTGGAGAAGGGCAGCAACAACATATGAACAATAATAAGCAAATAAATTTATTTCACGGAATTCCAACAACTATGGAGCCAAAGCAGCTTGCCAGCTTGCATCACACTGCACAATCAATAGGAAACATTAATATGCAAGTCACTTCCCATGGTGCGCAAAGTTTCCAAAATAATTCTTTATTGATGCCGATGGCTCAGCCACAGTCAAGAGGGCAGGTACTCAATAATTCCACCGTTGGTCATGCTCCCACGCTTCCCTCATCCATGGGGCAGCCTATATTATCAAATGGAGTTGCTGTCAATGTCTCTCCAAGAAATGGAATTCCAGAAAATATCAGAGCCCCTGGTTATAATCCAGTTTCACAAACCTCTTCAATATTGAATTTCCCCATGAATACTGCTTCAGAACTACCAGGTAATAGTTTCACTCTTGGAAGTACACCCGGGATTTCTGGTCTCACATCCAAAGGGGCTTTTCAGGAAGATGTTAACTCAGAAATGAAAGGATTGGGGGAATTCTTGTCGAGTTATGATACATTTAACGACTTGAATCAACATAAACCCCAAAATTGGGAGATACAGTATGTAGGCATGACATATGATGCCTCCCAGCATTCAAACTCTCTTCAAGACAACCTTGATCTTATGCAGTCAGTTTTAGTTCAACAAGGATTTTCTTCTGGCCAAGTGAATGGACAGAACAGGAGTGCGGCTGTTGTAAGAAAGGCAATGTTCTCAGCAGGAGATAGTACAGAGCATGTGAATGCACAAAATGTTAATCAACATCTCAACTCCCTTGTTGAAAATACAATAAGGGTAAAGTCTGAGAGAGTTGCTGACGCCAGCGCTGCCAATCTATTCCCTAATCACTTTGGACAAGAAGATCTCATGAGTGCTCTTCTGAAACAGGTTAGTTTCTGGTCATCATTATAACCTGTTTAAGCCAGTACTCACTTCCATGAATCAATGGGGATATTCACTGACATTAAAGTTCCATTTTCTGGCAGCAGGAAGGCATTCTACCTGCTGAAAATGAGTTTGATTTTGATGGGTATTCCATGGATGATATTCAAGAGTAGGGGATCTTCTATGCTCCAATTCTCTTCATGATTGCAGTTTCTGATGTACATACTCATCGTAAGACAAATATCTCTTCTGCAATCGGTCAGTGGGACCTCAAGTTTGTTTTTCTTCAAGAAACCATGTTGCTTAGTTCCAATAACTGCATCTTCAATATCATGTTGTACTGGTTTCTTTTGAACATAACAGGATCGGATGAACAGCTAGATAATCGAGATGGAGCTACCATTAGAAGATAGTTGTGAAGGTTGTAAGATACTTCTGCATGATATGCAAAGGCAATCATGCAAAATTTTGATTGTTTTTGGTACCAGAATCTGGCAGGATGAACTAATTTTAGGGTGCTTTTGAAGCTGTCATGTCGAGTTGTGGAAGCATTGACAATAGTAAACTTTCTAACGCTAATAACAGATGAAGTTGCCTTTTTTTCCCTTTTTTATCTTTTTCTTTCTTCAACCTCCCTTCTCCCCTGCCATGAGCGGAGGGGATGATGCTATCCTATCTCCTTTCTGTATTTTTTTTCATTGTTCTTTTGTCAAGAAATTGACTATCATGTACATATACCATTACTCTGGACAGAAGTCTAGGTATTCATTTTCTGGTTATTTTGTTTTCATAGAATCCTCATATCTGTTAATTTTATTTTACATAGGGCATTTGATTTCTCTAGTCACAAGTTATGGCAATGTGTCAACCCAGACTTGGATTTATTAACGGCCAAGACTTACCTCAGTTCGTCACTATCTCTTCAATGGATGGTGCTTGCTGAGGATTCAACTCTTCTCGATTCTCTTTGGATGAAACTATCCTAAAAAATGGGTTCGCTGATTTAACTAGGGATGCATCTGTCCAAAATCTCGAGTCAGCCCCTAAATCCGTGAACAGATAAACTGAAACTGTGACTGGATCTTAAATTGACCTTTTCTCTTCACTTGTCATTCCCCATTATATCTTGCCAAAACCCAAAAAGAAAAAAAATAAATCCATTGGTTAGAGCATAGGACAAAGGTATAATCCAATAATCAATGGTTAAAGCATAGGACAAAGGAATAATCAAGTAATCAATGTCTTAGAATTTATATGAAACTAAAGCAGGAATTATAGCAAAATCCAGAGGATAAAATGGAACACAAAGAATCAATGCTGTCTACACTCTACATAATATTCATCCAACAGCAGTCCTTATATCATCATTGGTCATGACATGTTTTTGTCTGCTTTCATGAATATGCAGAGACCATCATAATTAGTTTGACGCAATCTATGTACTTCAAATTTCACAGCATCCTCTATGTACGAATCATGGTATGGGCATCTTTAGTAATGACGAAAAGCATGCAATGAACAAACCACAGAAAGAATGAACGAATCAATATCAGCTACAAAACCAGGTGGTCAGGTGGACACTCATCACAGCCATTGATGCAACATGAACCAAAGAGAAACTGCAAGGAAGACCAACAAAACCAGGTTGTGGTTCATTCCAGCTATTGTTGCACCAACATGAACACAAGAACTGCTAGGAAGATTGAGAGTACTGTAGTAGAGCCCTTTTTATTATTGTTGCTTGTTGGCAATGCTGAAGGGAGTGCACACTCCTCACCATTGAAGAACACTTTAGAGGGAAATCCATCACCCGCAGCCACATTAATGCCAGGGGTACTTTTCTTGGTAAATGAGATCACGGTCTGTTGTTTTCCAGGCACCCTAGGATCTTTCTGTGGGTTGGCTCCATCTGTTTCAGCCACAAGATAATTTAAACCAGTAAGGCCTTGCATGAATATGGTATTGTTAACACCATTCAACTCCAAAGTACTGCCGTTGAAGGAATACATCTTTTGAAACCCAGGGGTTGCTTTATCCATTTGTACTGCAGCAAACCAATCAGGGAAGGCAGTTTCATCCCAGTTGAATATTGTGATCCTAGCACTCCAGCCTCCAGAGTAGTCAGTATAAACATGCCAGTTTATGCTGACCCCACAATTGTCACCACATGGCATTGGATTTGGCACCGTTAGGTGTTTAAGATCAGCCCAAGCTTTGGCCATAGCAGTCCTGTTATCAAATGGAACGAGAAGTGCCTCAGGTGGAAGAAGAACGGCTGGGGCATTTGTAATACAAGTAAGGGCCGTGTTGCTGGGGCACCCACATGCACAAGTTCGACATGGGACAACTGAATCATTGTAGTATGAAGAAAAGGATACACAGCACTTGGGGCTTGCACCCTTGGGCTGTGTAATGTTGCAAACAACCTGCCAGCTGGCAACTGCAGTTGTATTTGATGGCAAGCCACTTGGGTCAGGGAACTGGCTAGGGCTTACTCGCACTGGAGGGCCACAACTGTAATCAGGGTTCAATGTGCCATTGATCTTCCAATTCTGAGGAGGATAGAGCTCAGTGCGGTTGAGATCTGGTGGCATTTTAAAGACCTGCATCTGGAATACTGAACTTGACTTGCTAGGGTCCATTGTTGGCGGCAAGATTGTACCATTCCGGCAACAATTAGGGATCAGCCCAAGGGTTGTATCATTGGCCTTTGTTGGAGGCAGGTCAATAATTGTTGGCCTCCTCTCACAATTTAACACATTGCCAAAGTCTAGATCCGCATAGTATGTTCCTTGTGGGCCAAATATGCAGTCAGATGAATCAACAACATATGGATAAGCCCCTTTCATGGTATAGATAAACTCATCCCTCATCCAATCAAAGCTCAATTTCCAATTATCAAGACGCCCAAGGGGGTTAAGGTTTGAGATAGTAACCTGTGCCCAATAGTTCGAGTCATATGTTCTGGTCACATCATACATAATTGTAAGATCACCACTTTGCCGAGGCAGAAATTCCTCGTTTACTGTCACATTTGTTTTGAAATTTGGGTCTTTGGTGCAACAAACCTGCATCTCACTGTTACCTGGAAGAACCACCAAGAGTAACGCATGTCCCTCAATATGTAAAAAGCATATTGAAATAAATTCAGAACAACTAACGTCGTGCTCAAGACTGCAACTATATAATTCAGATCAGAAAAAGATACATCCCATTTTTTCATTTGCCTACTATAACTCAGGTCAGAGAGAGACATGAACAACTAAACTAATTCTCAAGACTATCACTAGATGAGAACAACAAGCCAAATTAGGAGCATAAACTTGAAACAGGTTCAAAGAGTTTCTATCTCTATTATAACCCAACGTAACAAAATACCATACATGCTAAGAGATGGTTCTTATTACAGCAGCAGAAAAATCCTAGTAATAGAGACTCAGTCCAACATTTGACCCTACATATAAGGCTTACAAATTCTATTGAGAATTCTTTAGAATATTATGCAAGGCTCTCACTTCACCCAAATCAAAAATTTCACCTATGATTTCTTTTGTTCCTACCCAAATTAGAAATTTGACCAAATCCACAGAAATCTATATAGGACTCAAAAATTCCATTGTCAATTTCATTTTGTAATAATCTACTCAAATATCCCACCTCACCCAAATAATAGAACACAATCAAACATAAAAAATATATAAATAAATAAGCTTAACACAAGAACTTTTGTTACCTTGCAAGGAAGCCTTAGGACAAACAAACCCATCATTAGCAAGCTGAATATTATCAGGCAACGGCACGTCAGGAGCCGCCACTCCAAACTGAGTCCCAACAAGCTGAACCTGAACTTGCATCTGACTCAAATCTCCAGCTGTCTCAATCGCCGTTTTCAGATCACTCATCGGATACCCGGCAAAAACGGTCCCGTTCCCAACCTCGGCAGGCAAAGTCGTCCCATCAGCCAAAACCGCATTCGATGCAGAAACCAAAATCTCATCGTTTTTAAACCCCACAAAGACCATCCACGATTTAAGTTCCTCGTCGCCGTTATTCAGCACCGTTAAAACCGACTCGAACCTGTACGGCTGGTGACTCGGATCCGTGGGTTTTAACTTGGTCCCAGAACTGTAAGCATAAGATAAGAAGATCCCATTACAAGAATCCGCGGAGGGGGATGGGGCTGCGGCATTGGTTTGAGACAAAGAGAAGGGCAAAAGTGTAAAAAAGTGTGAAAGCCCGAAGATCAAGAACAAACTGTAGTGCCTCAAAGCCATGATTTTGATTCCTTGGGTCCTATTTTATTTGAAAGAAAAGATAAAAAGAACCGAGAAACCAACTGTTTTTGTAGCGAAAAAGAAACGCGTAAGGGGTGTTGGATTAGAGTTCGGACAAGACAGCTTAGAAGAAGCTGGAACTTGAAAGCATGATATTTTTTACCATGTCCGAGGAAATATTTTAAAGGCGATGACTCTGTTTGGTTAGGTTTACTTTGTTTGGTTTTTGTTTTTAAATATTTTAGAAGTTTGGGAATGGGAAGCGATGTTTTTGGGGGCAATGAATGTGAACGGAAAAGGGAGGGAAGAAGTGAGGAAAGAAGGTTGCAGTTGTAATACTGGGAAGTGGTTTGGCTTTGGCTCTTTCTCTGTTTTGAATTTGTAAAAAAAAAACAGAGTCAATGGCTATAGGTGGCGTGTGAGGGTGTGAAAAGTTGTTGGGAATCGTTGTTTTGTCGGCTCCACCTTGGCTCTTCTATATATTTTATTTGAGGATAAATTTAAGTTGAGCAATTTATATTGATTTGATTTGAAAATTTTAATAATTAAATTATTTAATTTTTATTTGATAAATAATTAGATTCATAAAAAAATTGTAAATAATCAAACATAATTGGATAGATTAAAATTGATTTAATTTGATAGATTTAATTAAATAATTAAATAATTAAATAATTTTTAATTTTTTAATATAAATAATTATTTAATTATAAATTTAATCTAATAAAATTTAAATTTAAATATTATTCAAATTAAATTATTAAAAAATTTAATAATTTCAATGATATTTTACAAAAAGAAGATAAACAAAAGTATTCATATCAATTTTTTTATTTTTATTAAAAAATTAATTAATTTGATTAATTCGATGATTCGATTATTAATTTTAAAAATAAAAAATTGATGGATTTAATTAATTTAAAAAGTCAACTATAACTAAAATTGAATACTCAAATCAAATTGATTATTTTTCATTGGTTTCAGTAGATTAAATGATTTGAATTGATTTCTACTCACTCCTAGATAAATTTTGTGATTTTTTTTCATTAAAATTAGAGATCAATGATGATAAAATATTATGGGATTTAAAGATGAGAAAAAATCAAAAAAATTAAAAATTAATACAAAATCATAGTATTAGGTTAGGTTTGAATTTTTTTTATTACGTTTAAATTAAATTAAGATGTTTAATATATATATATTAGTTTGGATTGAAAAATAAAAAATAAAAAAAAATTGAAACGAATCAAATTATATATATATATTTTAAATTTATGTAAAATAAAAATAATTATTTATATCTAAATCTATTTAAATTTATTAAAAATTATATTAAAATAATATATAAAAAATTAAAAATTAAATTTTAAAAACTGATAAACTCAATCGAATCAAATCAAAAAATTTTGATTTGATTTAAATTGAATCACATAAAATTTCAATTCGAAATGGATTAAATTTTAAAAATTTATAACTTTATATATTATTAAAATATAATTAAATTAAATCCAATCCAATTTAACTCGATATCTTCTCTAAATGGGATTCATTGATTTTGGTTTCTCAAAATTCTGATATATTTATTTTAGTTTAATTGAGTTTAATTCATTGAAAAATACTATTTAATAGATTTGAAGTTTAAATTTTAATATTTGAAATTTTTTTCATTCATATATATTAAAAATTTTTGAATCCTTGAGGTTATAAACAAATAATAAATTTTATATAAAAAAATAAATAAAAATTCATGCAAAGAGATGGGAGAATAATAATAAGTTGCAAAATCTTCGGGTTTTGTTGCGAGAACGTCTTCGTCTGTGCTGTACCTGAAGCATATGAACATGAGAATTGAGAAATGCGCCATGCGCCCTTTCTTATGAGGAATTTGGAACCATGCAAGATGGTAGTGCGCCCAAAAAATATGTGTTGGATTTCATGCCCATAAACAGTGAAATGATATGAATGGACTCACTGTTTTGCTCTATCCATTTCACTGGATTTATCATGGGGTGATTCAACGAATCTGCCATAATTCTTAAGAAACCAAACCCCAACCCATTTAAGCATCTTTTAATATATTTTTAACAAATAGTTGGAGCATGCTCAAATTAAATCCGATAATATAAATTAAGATATAATAATACGATATAAAAATTATATATAAATAAAATATATAAATAATATAATTAAAATATAACAATAATTATATATAAATTTAATAAAATTAACGAAATATATTTTATATTTTTTCATCAATATAAAGTATGATACATAATTTTTATATAAAATATAATATAAATATATGAATATTAATTTTTATATGATACAAATACAAAAATAATCAGATTTAATCGAAACTATGTCAATAGACAGAAATGAGCCATTTTCCGACCTTCTTGTCCCTGTCATTTTAAGAACAATGAGACAAAAACCTGGTTAGTTTGGGACTTATGGTCTTAAACAAAAAATAACGTGCCTGTCTGTAACATCTTTATTTTCATTTCCGTGGAATATTATATGGGGGAGATATTCCAAAGCAAGCAAAGTCGCAAATTATGCTTGAAATTAATGCTTAAGACTTTGCTTCAATGATCTTATTTGCCAGCAAGATTAATGAACTAATACCATGTTTGTATACGTTAATCCTGTATGCCCATCTTCCTTGAACAAAATTACAACCTCTAGGTAAAGATGGCAATGAGTTGAATAACTATAGATTTTTACTTGTCATAAGCTTAATGTTGTTTTATATATTAAATATTCGAATTCGACCCATTTTGATATTAAAATATTAATTTTAATATTTATAATTAATAAAATATTATTTTTAAAATATAAATATAAAATTAAATAAATATAAAATAATAAATACAGATATTATATATTTACCTGTTTGGGAGTAAATAATTTTACCTAAAATCCGATTTTTATTTTTTTTCAAAAAATAATTAATCCAAAACCCAATTTAAAAAAAAAAAAAAAAGCCAGGAATTTTTGGCTTCTGCCCATTGGTTATCCAATTACTTCATCCAGTTCTTACCCAATGAACTCAAGTTCATTCACCATTGGCCTGATGACTTTTCCATCCAAGTGTCCTCTAAGGCCGTTCCAGACATGTATGCCTATTTTTCGTCAACAAATCTTCAGCCTGGTAGATACAGGGAAAGAGAAAATTTCAATATGAATGAAAGCGTGCAGCATGAGCTCACAGTTTCAGGCTTTCTGCCTTATCATCACATGGATGCTAGGCTACATAGCCGAATCGAATGGCCTCTTAGCGCTTGTTTTGTTTCCTTCTGCACGTGTCGCTGCAACTTCACTTCTTGGACACCAGCCTGAAACTCTGCCCCACTTTCATCAATCTATCAAAGCATTTTCAGTGTATATCTGAATTCCTTAGGGGCATAGACCCCTATCTGCTCTTACAAAGGCTAACAACATCACTCTGCAGCCACCTTATTTTGAAGGCCAATGCTAAAAATAATAATAAAAAAAAGACTGCTTATGCTTGATTATTACTTCTATAAACCAGCCAAAGTTCTCTTCAAATACTTGTGTGGTTAATGCAAACGCAAGTGGTAAGTTTTGAAATTATTCAGCTCTGATAATTATAAGTTTAACAATCAAAAAGGTTTGCCACCAGACACTTCACCACCAGATTCCATTTGTCCCACAAAGAAACCATCAAATTTTCAATCAAAAAAGCATCATAAACATGCCAGATTTGAAGATAGGTAAAACCTAGCCATACATGGCATGTGGAGGGGTTGAGAATAAAGTTCACTGGAAAATTCTCTTCACAGATTGAGAATCATCCAAAGACACCGGGAATATAGACCAATGCAGACTGCCAACTAAACAAAGACTTTGTCTGGTTTTGATGGGTAGGAATTTAGCATCACTGTTAATTGTCTGTAAGTGTTGCCATGCATAAAACTATTGGTAGTGGAGTCCAAATCATTTTCTTTTGTGTCACTTTAGTGGAGCAAATGGGTTATTGAAACTTGAAGATTCGCCGACCTTGCACCTCAACTACAAGTCATAAAGACACATTCCCTGTTTTTGTAGGTCCATTCAAACTCCTATTGATCACTTCTTAATTAACAATTTTACATTCAATCGAAGTTACTACCTTCATTGCGTTCAAAATGATCCTTTTCTTGATAGAGAAAAGATTGGCATTGTAAACGGGTTTCTTGGTTAGGTCAGAAAGCGATGCAATGATGTAAAACGGAGTGTGTAAGGAGATGATAGAGAAAAAGACTAAAGCAGTCACTAAAATATTGAGCGACATGTGATGGTATACGGTGAAATAATTCTGAATAAAAGAGAGAATAAAGTTGAAAAAGAAAGTTAGGAAGAGGGGACTGGAGAGAGAATTAAAGAGAAAGTTGAATGAATCTGTCCAAAATTTAAAAGTCTCTAAATGAATTATGAGAGCTCTTGTATATAAGTTTCAGAAATAGGGGTTACATAATATATATCTATTAAGTAGGTAAATGATAGAAATTCATAGATAAAAAAGTGTTAATGTTGTTTGTGGAAGTTTAGCATTTAGTGACAGTGAATTGTGAATATAACAAAGAGTTTATATTTAATATAGTATTAATGTATAGATTTTATATATTATCAATATATCAGTTGATATCATTTTATTAATAAATAAATATCAAACATTAAAATAAATATATAAAAATTAATATATTTTTAAAAAATTTACTTATTAATGAAGTGATATCATCTTATTCACTTCATTAATAAGATGACATCATTCTATTCACTAATAATATATAAAATTTATATACTGACAATATATTAAATATAAATCTTATAAAAATTTATTATTTATTTTGAAAGAAAGAAAAAAGCATTCATATTTCAGTGGAACGTTAAGAGAAGACATCTTAATTATCTTCATATCTTATTGATTAAGTCAAACTCTCCGAAACATTTCAATAATGAAAATAATCCAAAAATCTTGTCATGTTTTAGAATTATTTTTACTTCTTCTTATCGGGTGAAATGTCTTTTGTATAATAATTTTTATTGAAGCAACTTTCAATAATAAAAAAAAAAACTTTTAGTAAAGATGTTAATGTTATTTTTTAAGGAAGTTATTCTATGAATAGCTATTTTGTAAAGGTGTTGTTATATGAATAATTGTTCTATGCACAATTGTTCCGTAAAAAATTATTCCATGAATAACTGTTCAAAAAAAAATATTGCTATGTAAATAGCTATTTCGTAAAAAAGTTGATCAGTGAATAATTATTTTATGAAGGACCTATTATATAAATAGTAGTTCTATGAAGTAACTTTTAGTAAAACATTCTTATTACTTATTTTGAATTATTTTAACTATGTATATGGTGGTGTAAAACAACTTTAGAGAAATTTACACAAATAATATATTAGTAATTAAAGTAAAATATTTTCAAGTACAAGTCCTTAAATTTTCTTAAAAACTTTGTTTCAATCATAATGTAACTAGTTGTATGAAACTCAAAATTTAATTTAATTAATTTATATAATTATTTTAAGAGATAATATTTACTAAATTATGGATACAAATTCAAATACTTGTAACTTTTTTTAAATTCTCTACGATATCTGTAAAAAAAAAAAAAATTACTGTATGGATTACTGTATTGAAAAGGTATTAAGGAATCAATCAAATTCAAAGCTAATGGTAGGCTGTTCCAACTAAGCAATCATGCTTGAAAAGAACAAAAGGTTATTTGCCATGAAAAGTGTGGAAGATTCCTTAGACTTCCAAAAAGTTAAATGAAGCAAAATAAATGAGACTATTTTTTTTTCGACGGGTTAAAATTTTTCCCTTTTGAAGTTATATATTCATATGGTTTCACCTTTACCTATAGTAAATATTTTGAATGTGAACTTTCTTATTTTTTGAACCCTTTGACAAACCCTAGCATAATATGAACTACTAAATTTTGCTGTTTATTAATAATTATAAATAAATTTGATAATTTATATATTCGTATTATGTTTTGTACGAAAATTATATATAAAATATATATTTTTTATTTTGTTAAATTTATTTATAATTTTTATTAAAATTTTAAATCATATTATTTTTATATTTTTTATTCGTATTATTTTTATATTGTATTTAAAATTATCAAATTTAATTATAAGTACTTCACTTTAGATTGAGAATGATAACTAAATTTTGCTATTAATCCAAATTTGTTATTTACAAGTATTACCTTTTGAAATTATTGCTCTAATTTGATATCTCGATTATCAAACTTGATTACCACATCAACTAATACAACAATTACAGATAACTAATTTTAGATAAATTATCATTAGACAATCGAATATAATCATATTAAAATTTTAATTTTAATATTTAGAGTTAAAATTTTTATAATTTTAAATAAAAAATTAAAATACAAACTCCACAGGAGAATCAAATCAAGGTAATAAAGAATTAAGATGACATATGCAAAGGATAATGCCTAATCATGGGGAAAAAAAAAATAAAAGACTTTCTCTTAAAACATTGCCAAGCTATTCACATTTACCAAACTTGTGAAGCTTTATTTTTTATAATAATAAAATAAATCTTAATCCATTTATTTATGCAAATGAATCTTCAAAATTTCAGCTGAAAATAGTAAAGTAAAATGTAAATTCATGAATAATCAAAAACTAGGCCACCTTCACTGCATAAGTACTCAGACGTTTAGCTTGCCTCTTCTTCGCGTCTAAGCTACTTCCACCACGTCATCATTCTGTCATCCAATCCCTACTTTCCACCTGTAAAATCTATCCACGAGACAAACCCTTCATTCCAAATTGCAACTCAACACGTCAGTAAATTTGTTATCTTAAACACCAAAAATACCCTTATTTTTACATCCAATAGACATAAAACTCTCCATATTCCGCCTACCTTCAGTGCTAGGAGTATTAGCAAACACCAAAAATACCCTTATCTTTACGCCCAATGAACATAAAATTCTCCATATTCCGCCTACCTTCAGGAGTACTAACAGTTCGCATCGAATCGATTATTTTTTTTAAATAATATATGATATTATAAATTTTTAAAATTTAATTTTAATTCGAATCATATTTTTTTTAAATTAATCTAATACAAGTTAAATTTTACTTGTTCAGTTAATTAGTTTTTAAGTTTAAATTTTTTTATATTATTTTGATATAATTTTTAATATATTTAAATAAATTTATATATAATAATTATTTTTATTTTATAAAAATTTAAAAAATATATAAACTAACAAAAATATATAATTAAGTTCAATTAAATTTGATTTTTTTTAATTTTTTATATTTTATTTTAAAATTTAATTCAAATTTAATATATATTTAATACTAATCTTAATTCAAATTGAATAAAAAAAATTAATCAAAATTAAACCAAACATTATAATTTTAAATTGATTTTCGATTTTCCGTTTTTTTTTTTTTTTTATCCCTATTCTGTGCTTTGTTCAAAGTTTGCTACCTTGATTTAAAAGTAGAACGTGTCGGTGTCATCTTTTAGAATTTCAAGCTTAACCCCAACTTTTTCCCTTTTCTTTCTTTTGGAGTAAACCATTTTCTCATCATAAAAGAAAAAGCTTCTGGTTCCATCATAAAATAAAGAGCTTCTGGTTTAGCTTCAATGATAAGGGCACACCATCCTCTTTTTAACACTCTCTCTTCCTTGCTTGGGGTCGTGCATTCATGAAATTCAGTTGATCAATCAGGTAATCAAAGGCTATTATTTGTTATTTGTCTTTCCATAGATGGAAATGTTTCAGACAATTATTGTTATTTCGACATTTCTGATGATGCTACTGAGTTTAGTAGTTTGTTCAGAAGAAAGCAACAGCGGTCCCAATGTGACATCAAAGTATCAGATCGAATGCACAATGTGTTCCTCATGTGAAAATCCATGTCAGCAAGTTCCATCACCGCCACCACCACCACTTGTTAACACCAATTACTGCCCACCACCTCTATCTCCATCCAGCTCTGGTGGTGGCGGTAGCTATATCTACTACTCTCCACCACCACCTAAGTCAGGCGGCAATAACTACTTTGCACCACCACCACCAAGTGGTGTCATTGGTGGCATTTACTATCCTCCGCCAACGTACAAAAACTACCCAACACCGCCACCTCCCAACCCTATTGTCCCTTACTTTCCTTTCTACTACCACACTCCTCCACCTCCTTCAGGGTCTGGAAAGTTGTTAGCTTGTTGGGTTTCTTCTTTTGCTGCTATAGTTGGTCTTTTCCTTTGTGTCTTTTGATATTGAAAGCTAAAGAAGAATAAAAAAAATGGTGAAAATGGCAGATCTAGGAAACTTCTACAGATGACAGAAAGAGAAAAAGAAAGCTGATGGGAGCTGCTTTCAATGCTTACAAAAAAGGCACTTCTTTTATGATGACAATTGACACAGAAAGCAACAGGGATGAAGTCATGGAACTAAGAATCTAAAGATATGGAGTAATCTTCTCTCTTTTCTCTGGCTCACTATTTTCTTCTCATGCTGTAGACTCATGATCATTGCTTCTGGTCATTTTTGTACATTTTTTTTTCCATTAATTTTAATGTTCATTGGAAACTAAAAAGAAATTTGGTCAAATTTGACAATAATTAAGCTTTTAGGTTTACATGCTAAGTGCGCTTTCGTTGTCTGCAGTTTCCTGTTGGTTCAGGTTAATTTCCTGCTGCGGCAATGGGGTTGGATTAAGATTAGTATAAAAAATTCTTGGCCCATAAGGATTATCAATTAATAAGCCCTTTTGCACTCTCTTTAATTAGGCATCATGTTGATAAAAAGGTTCTATGAATGAGCATCAAATTTTACTTGATCGCAACTTAAGTAAATAGAGTAGAATTGAACCTTAAATTTGGATCTGTCAAAATGATATTTTTTTTTATAATAAATAGGTCAAACCTAGTCTAACTAATTTGTGTTAAACCAAATTGTAATTCTTTTGAGCAGAGAAGATAACGGTTTAGATCAAATTACATTTAATTTGATTTTTTCAAATAATATATAATAGTATAAAATTTTAAAATTCAATTCGAATTCGAATCAATTTTTTTTAAATTGATTTAATCCAAATTGAATTCTATTGATTCGATTCATTGATTTTTAAATTTTAATTTTTTTATATATTATTTTAACAAGATTTTTAATATATTTAAAAGATTTATATATAAAATAATTATTTTTCTTTTATAAAAATTTAAAATATATAATTTGGTTTAATTCAAATTTTTTCAATTTTTCATATTTTGATTTAAAATTTAATCTAAACTTAATATATATATATATATATTGAATATTCAAATTTGATTCAAATCAAATAAAAAATTAATTTTGAATTAAATCAAAATATTATGATTTTAAATTATTTTTTTATTTTTTTATTTTTTTCTCACCCCTACTGTTGAGTGCCAACCTTGGCCTCTCCCCTGGACTTAGGGTTAATCACACTTAGTCTCCATTTGAATTTTACTGCACTGATATTTAAATTTATTATATTTTTAATTAAATTTAAATATTAATTTATCAAATCAATATAAAATTTTTTATTTATAATTATAATAATTTTTTTCAATCATAAACGTAATAAATTTTATTATTATTTTTAATCACAAAATATGTAAACGAAACCTCAATTTGTAACGGCAATTAGCTTTATACTAGGTGGCTCCGACCTGTCAGCTGCCCTGTCAGGCAGCAGCCCAGCCATAAGGATCTACAAGGTCTAATCTTGATTGAGTTCTGACACACCACCTATCTCAGTGTTAGTAACTCATTTTTATAATGCACTATGGACCAGAGAGTATTGTTGGGACGTGGATCCCAAATTTCAGAGGGCACCCCCTATTTTATAAAAAAAAAATGTGAGGTCTAGTAAACTAGTAAAGTATTCAATATTGCATTATTTTTTATAGGACCTTTTATGCTTCAACTATTTTTTTCTTTGCTTTCAAGATGGCATTCTATCGAAGGCCTACCCCCCCCCCCCCCCCCCTTTTTCCATAATTCCATGTGGTTGTCCCTTTTGTTCAAAGGATTTTTTTATTTTTTCATATCCAATAATTTCGATGCAATAATATAATATAAAAATTATATAAATATAAAATATAAAAATAATATAATTTAAAATTTTAATAAAAATTATAAATAAATTTAAAAAATTAAATATATATTTTATATTTTTTTATCAATATAAATTATAATACGTAATTTTTATATAAAATATGATATAAATATACGAATTATTATATCTAATTTTTTGAATGACTAAAATTTGATCATCAAAGGATCAAAAGGACAAAACAACAGATTTTTTTTGTAGAGACTGAAATGAGTTAGATCCACTTAATCTAACCATAACTTACCCAAATTGAAGGCTCAAGAAATGCCCCATTTTCCTAGCTCAAAACACAAAAGAGGAAGTGAAGTTATACAATCAGCCAATATCTTGATTATCAGTTTTCTTTCCTGTGGGGGGAATGATACTGAAAATTCCAGGGATAATTAGCTGGATGGCATGCAATATGATGAATGGTAGGGTCCAGCCAAGTAGGCAAAGGTATACGAAGGAGAAGTAAAGAGAATTCGATTAGAGGAAAAGACAATTACATGGCAAAGGCATGGCAAATGAGAAAAATGAGTAACAAAGAGTGCAAGCAATTTTATGTAACAGGTTGAACTTAAATTCTCATGATTCATCCCTTCAAACTTAAAAAACTTATTAGCTGAATAGTGCTTAGGTTTAAGATTAGAGGAAAACACAGTGATGAATTGTGGAAATAGGTCAAGTATCCACCATTGTAATTAGAGGTGAAAAAAATTAAGAAAATAAAAAATCGATTTAAAATTATAATGTTCGATTCGGTTTTGATCAATTTTTTTCTAATTTAATTCGAATAAAAATCAGATATTAAATATATATATATATTAAGTTAGAATCGTATTCGAATCGAAATGTTAAAAAAAATTGAATTGAATCGAATTATATATTTTATTAGTTTTTAATTTTTTTAATTTTTAAAAAATAAAATAATTATTTTATATATAGATCTATTTAAATATATTTAAAATCTTATTAAAATAATATATAAAAACAAAAAAATTAAATTTTAAAAATGATAAATAAAATTAATAAAATTCAATTTAAATAGAATTAATTTAAGGTGTTGTCACTTGGCATGGTTTATTGATGAATGCACCAAATCACTTGAAAAAAATGTGGGGTTGACCTTAAAACTCTAACAATTTCGCTTACTGCTAGGGGCCCATGATGAGAAAGACCATTGGGCCTACAAAGAGTTCGTGGGCAAATGCTTGAAAAGATCTGAACTCAGAATCTGCTAGCATCACAATAAGCTGGGCCGAAGGACGTCCATTTCAAGGCCATTGATGTTAGACAGACTCGACGACCTACATTATCAGTTAGTCGTGTTAAAATTCTAGCCAATTCTGCTAAACAAACTGTTCTTATAGTAAATGATTGCATATATGACACTGTTTTTAGCTTTGAAAGATAGCAATTGAAGATGGCTTTGGTCACATTATGACTTTACCTGTTGCTACAACAATAGTGATACTATTTGGTCCAGCGATGGTGCTTAACCTGTAAAGTTATCTGCCATTGATAGCTCTTCTTCATTCTCCAACTGCAACTAATAGCCATAGCTAGGAAGGGCCTAGAGCTAAAAGGTCCAGGCAAATTCTGGCAACTAGG
Source organism: Durio zibethinus (assembly GCF_047325235.1). Lineage (NCBI taxonomy): Eukaryota > Viridiplantae > Streptophyta > Magnoliopsida > Malvales > Malvaceae > Durio > Durio zibethinus. Next base: position 1,126,868 of record NC_143188.1, on the reverse strand, counting down.
GTGACTAAATGTTAAGGAGGCTATAGGTGTTTATAATTCGGATCAAATAGATTTTAAGTTGAGTTCATATTTTATATTTAATAATTTATATAATTATTTAAATTTGACACAATTTGATATTTTAGGTCTTAACGATTTTAATTAAAAAATAAATTTAAGTCTTATTTATTAAATTTAATTTATATAATAAAAAATTAAAATTTTATCTTTAAAAAATATATGTACTTAAATAATTATAATATTTTAATTATATATATTTTTTACAGATCAAATTAAGTTGAACTCAAATTTTAATTTTTTTATCTAAAATTTTGTTCAAAATTTAAATAAATTTAAAAATTATATCCAAACTTATTTAATAAATTTTGATTTTTTATCTAAATACTTTTAAATTTTGAATAAACCTTCGTTCTTGAGCAGTAGCTCGTTTTTGCAGCTTTTGGCTCATTGTATTATCCGATCCCTGAAATAATTTGGACTTAAATGAATTTTTAATTGGAGTGAAACATATTGGTTAAATATTGCCCCAGAGACAAACAAACCAAAGTACTGTTGTGTTCATCTTTTTTTTCTGATTTGTTATAAATCACACTACTAAACTGAACCTGCAGGCTTGCAGCTTGAGAAAGCTGACCACGAGAACATGCTTCTGCATGGCAGAATCTCTGTCCTCAAAAATTGTCAAAGTCCTGGATTTGTTGTCGCCATATATGACTCCTATATTTGCTTTATGAACAATAAATAATCATGTCTATGAATATATAATCATCTTTCAATTTTTTTTTTTTTACTTTTACAACAAACAACCAAATTTGAAAAAAAAAAAAAGTTGAATTTGAAGTTGCCTTCCAGATTTCAACATCAAAGTTGAACTTGATTTAAGAATCTAGATTCTGGTTGACTTGGAGGAGCATTTGCCATATCTCGTCTCAGATTTGTTTATTATTAGTAGTACATTTTTTCATCAAAACATTTAAATTAAAAATGTTCATAATTTAATTTTAATTGAATTAATTAATTAATTAATTTTAGTTTAATTAATCAATTGATTATATTTTTAATTAAAATTTTAATCAAAATATTATAAAATATATATAATTAAAAATATATAAATTTATTCAAAATTATTAGAATTTTTAATTTAATATTTTGGTGTTTAAATATTTTTATTAAATAATTTTAATTATTTTATTTTATATAAAAAAATAAAAATTTTATTACTCAATTAATCAAAAGCATTAATCAAATTAATTTCAATCAATTAATTTTTAAAATTAAAAAATTTAATGTAATTAATAAAATTAATATAATAGAATTCAATTAATTTAATTTGAAATAATTTAAATCAAAATTAACCAAATGAGCACCCCTCATCCAAATTATCTCTATTTTATATCAAAAGTAAACATTAAAGAAATTAATGTTCATATAGAAATTTAGTTTTGCAAAGACAAAAAATATGGCAAAAGATTTGATTCCCACCAAAAGTAGGTTATACCTTACGCTGTTTGGCGCCTTAGATAATCTTGGGATTTCCTTGAAATTTCTTTTTTTTTTCTTTCCGATTCTTTCTTTTTTTCTTTCTTTTGGCCAAGTTTATAAAGCCACACATTCCACAAAACTATAAAAAAAAATTAATACAATAAAGTCTAAAAAAAAAAAACACAAATCAAACCCCACAAACATCAAATTACTAATTTTAGGTTAGGAAAAATGGCATTGAAATACAGTTAGTTCACACTAGGGAAAAAAAAAACTAGAATTAAAAGAACTAAGGAACAATCACCATAGGTTACACTTGGAAATGGTTAGAAACCCATGAAAGATCCTAATATTTTTGCTCTAAATATATTTTTAAAAAAAGAACTAAGCATAAACAGAACCATAGGAGAGAGCCATCAAAAGAACAGCAGCTTGTTCTTCTTCTCCTAACTTTCTCCTTTGATTCTCAACTGTTGATCTTTGCATCAAAACTTGTCTTCCTAATGATAACAATCTCTGCTTCATATTATCTCCTAAATTCTTTGTGTTACTTGAACAACTGTTGCTACCATTGCTATTTTCTCTCTTTGATTTTTTGTCCTCTCCTTTGTTTAATCCCAAAATGGCCCTTCTCTTTTTCCTGCTTCTGATCCCACATGCATTACATAGAGACTGAAAAATGAAAGATGGGACAACAAACAGAATCAGATCAAATCCAAACAAGAATTAAAGATTACAAAAGTTGGAAAATGACCAAAAAAAAAAAAGAAACCTTGGGGCCAGCCGGGCCACCTCTCCAAAGAGGGGTTTTAGAGGTTCCACAATCAGCACAGGTTTTCTTGGTTTCATAGCCAATGCTTTGATTTTGGGTTTCTTTGGGTGAAACCCCTTCTGGGTATTTCTTGTTTTGATCTTCAGGCTCTGAACCCTACAGGAAAAAACAAAACAGAAAGAGAATCAGCTAAAAAATTGGAGTTTAAGCCAAGGATCAAGTCAAAAAAACCCTTTTATAAGCTGTGATCACTCACTTTTTCACTTGGATCCAGCATTTTCACTTGATATTTTGGAGATCAGAAACCAACCCAAGTTTTAAAACACAGACAAAAGTTCAAATTAGTGGTGAAAACAAATGCTAATTAGGATAAGAAAAAAGAAACAGAGGAAACAGGGCAGTCAAGAGACTCAGAGACAAGAGAACAGATCAAAGCAATGAAGAAGAAATGAGAGCTTTTTGGGGCATTTTATGGGTTAGCCTTCAATGGAAACCCGCATGCAAAAGGAGAAAGAGAGGGAAAGTGAGAGACTGTCAATCGCTGTGGATGACATTTGGAGAGAAAGGAATCAAACCCGACACAAAACACCGCACTCAGGCGGATCTAAAAAACTCCTTATATATGGGACGAGTAACCCTAGCTCGGTGACTGTGAAATGACTTAAATGCCATCAGTGAGTACAGTTTTTATCCCATATTGCCACCCGCCAAATCCCCAAAAGGCTAGAAAAAGGAGTGGGCTCCTGAAAATGAACAAAAAGGGGCGCCATCGATGTGTTTTTTTTTTTATTGTTTCTTTTGTTTGGCTCCAAAATTTTAATTTTGTCTTCTGTTTGTTTTCCCGGAAAATCTTTGGATTTGATAGAGGCATATGAAATTCCCCTTTCTTACCAATTTTACACTTGTCCTTATATTAAAAAAAAAAACTCAAATTTATATCCTTTCTAAATATTAATATTCAAAAGATATTTACAATATATTCACTTGTTAATTCAATTAATTACACGAGTTTATTTTTTATAAAAAAATTATAATTTAGAGATAAAAAATTATAAATAAAAAATTTTTAATTCATTGAATGATATATTTTAAAAATAAAAATGTATATTAATTAAGTTAAATCCTAAATTTCGGTTATAAATTTTTAAAAATTTACATGTTAGATTAAAAGATTAACATATATCTATTCATTAATATTAAGGCCCTTATCGATTTTAAAATCTTGCTAGTAAAATCTATAAATTTCATTTGTTAATGTATAAGATATCTTTTTTTAACTATACATCAAAAGTTTTTGCTGTTTAAAATTTGTGTGTGCTTTGGCATTAATCAATATCTAATTTTTATTAGATTAAAATTATGGGTGATTATCAAAACTCAAATAGATGATTAAAATAATTTTATGAAGTTTTTTTTTATGGAATAATCCAAATTAAAGAGTAAAAAAAAAAAAGAAAGTTGGGCCATGAGATTTGAATGTTATTAGTAAGAGTATTTATTTTTGTTGACATTAGTATCAACATGGTACATAAATTGGTACGGAATTAATTTTGAAGGATCCTTAAACTTTGGTTAATGAAAGTCAAAAGAGTAATTGGGTCATGATGTCCTTCATTCACCTAATCATTCATAGTGACAGAAGATCTTTGTCATTTATTTTTGCCATACTTTCCTTAACTTTCGAGTTGCAATTATCATCATTGGCAATGAAATAAAGCAGGTCCATCAATGAAAGAATCTCTCATTCCCAAAATATGAAGTTGAACATTTCTTTAAACATGACATGTTCATGTAGAAATAGAACTTGTGATAATAAAGTTTATGAAAGAGTCAGGCAATTAAGCTTTATATATAGGTCATAATCATGAAAAGTGCATCCAATTTAACCAAGTAGTTTGGCTTAAAATCACGTTTAAAATTTTTTTGAATATCTAATTGAACAATTGATATATGATTTTTTTTTGTTAAAAAACTTATAAATAAAATTTGAATTTTCTTTGTTCAAATTAAAAAAAAAATCCACATCTTAAAAAGTAAGGTTACGAATTTCAAGTGGGCCAAATTTTTTTCATCTTAAATGTGATCAAATTTTATATATCTAATACCCGACCATATTTGATATTAAAATATTATTTATATATTCGAATTCAATTTTACTTGTATATGTATAAAATAATAATCAACCTGATGAATTCAAAATTAATAAAATAATTTTTTAATATAAAAATTATTTTTATATAAAATATAAAATTAAATAAAATAATAAAAATATTTTTTATGTATACCTAATTGAATCAAGATGGATTTACTTAACACTCAACTTGACTTTGACTTAATCTCTGACTTAAAAAATAAAAAAACTCTATACAATTGCATCAAGTCGAAACCCAATGGATTCAGAATGGATTGTCAACCCTACCATCAGCTTAGCTAGCTACAAGAGTTAGACAAGATTATCAAACTGACTAAATATGGGAAATGAAGACAAATTAGAAACAGCATGGTTAAGGAAAAGAAAGAGATGGTCCGATCTGTGGTTGGATGAAGGAACATCAGCTTGTTTTTGTGGTGCACACAAATCAAAGTTATCAGAATGAGGAGTGTGTATCAACTGTTAAAAGGATAGAATTAGATTAAAAAAAAAAAAACAATTGAAGGGACAAAATTCTGCTGGTGAAGGAAAATGAAAGCTCATTGAAACCTTTCCAATTGTAATGAATACCAGACAAAAAAAAAAAAAAAAAGGACTACAGCAACACCACGGCCATCATACCATAAAACTTTCAATTTTCATCCAAAATTATGTTATCGTTTTACTGTGCTCTGCTTGAGAGTGAGACAAAATAGAGAGAGAGGGAAATGTGTAATAGAAGTAGGAGTTGGTGAGAAAATTGAAGGGCAAAGGTGAAGGATGCTACATGCACTTTGTCCGATGATGGTAAAATAATCAAATGGGGGATATAGGCTTTTCTTTTTTTCTGATTCTGTCATGATTTCTTTCATTTTCCTTCTCATAGCTTCAAGAGGGCACAGTCCTGTTGTTCATCATTCAAGTAAAAAAAGCATTAGACAAACAAAACTCTGCATTCCATTGTCCCTTATGTAAAAAGTTTGGTGCCCATTTTTTTTATGATGATGGGATTTTCAGGTGTCATGAATTGAAAATGATTGGATAACACTATCCTACCACTATCTTTCGTCTCAGGTCAACAAAATATAGTAGCAGACAATAAATGGATAAGAAGAATCAAACTCATGAATCAGAATAACAAAATGGTTGTTGGATTTTTATCATGTTTCAGTCGCTTTCCGGAGATTTATTAATGTGTTCTTCTTGTTGGTAGCGAGTGTGTGTGCCAAAGAAACTAGCTACGGGGAAATTTTATTCCTTTTCATTACCTCTTCTTAACATTCGGAGTCCAAAATCTTGGCTGTTGGCAGTGATCGAAGTCTGATTTTCAAGTTCAACTTTCTATCTTCGTTTCTTTTAACCTTCTGAAAACAACAGCTGTTGATGCGGAGATATCTGCGAGGGGTAAAAATCTAAGAGTAGAAGAAAAGAGATCGGTTAATGATAAAGATCGGGAATTTTCTCGATATTTGTACACCAACGTTTAAGTTAATACCCGATCAAGAAATAGGAAAAATATAATAAGTTTGGAAGCTAAAAGTTTCAGTTAGTTTAGGAATATATTGAGCGGGTACGCCTGTTTGATGGGGGTCTTGGACCTAGGTGGCCCAGCTTCAGTGTAAGGGGGCTAGGGCTGACATCACAAGCTCTAGCAGAGCTGACAATTTACGATTCAATCAAGAGATGATGAGTTAACATTAGCATATGCTAGTAGGTGACAAGATGAGATGATCAAATTAACGTAAAATCTGGGATTTCAGATAATCAGATTCCCCCCGCTCGACAGTTATTTTGTTTTTTGGACACTAAAATACCTCTAATAATAGCATAAATGAATTCTCTTAAAATTAAACACACGGAAAGACGCACCGTTAATTTCTTCCTTTCTTCTCGCAATATATAGACCATAAAATGAGGTTTAATGGTTTATCAACACTCAAAAGTCAACACTTTTCACGTCATGAGACAGCAAATACGGACCTTATAAAGACCCCAAGAACTCTTACTCAAAACAAGCACAAGGCACTGGGTAACCTTACCAGTTACCATTATAATCATTCAAGTGGAAGGGCCTTGTTTAAACAATGATAAAACCCAAGGGACACCTCCCATTGGCATTGCATCGAACCCTTTCAGATGTAATTTCTTGGTACAATACAAGAGAAAGCAAAATACATTGCAGACAATGAGACAACTTTGTCTGGTTACTAACGGTACCCACCCCTCCATATTCGGAAATCGTGATATTGATAGACCTACCTGGGCACCTCCTTCATCACCGTGGACAGTTCAAGGGACCAAACCTTGACCCCAGTTTTCGGTCATAACCCCTGTTATGAACTGCTTGCTCTACCAACCAGCTAGGGTTCAAATCCAGCAAAGACAAAATATTTGAAGTATGCATCATACAAAGTTAGATACCTTCAAATGAAGTTGAATCCACGACATGGAACCTGTAGCCCATTTCCTCCAAACTGGAAACTTTGTTGAGTACCATCAGCAGGAGGTAGGGTCCCTTCCTCCTCCAACCAGTGAGTAATGGGTGACATCATGATAATTAAATTGCAACAACTAACGGGCCTATACGAAGAGGATCTATTGAGCATATACAGTTTTGATCCTCCAACTCCAAGCTTCAACCCAGAACCCAATTCACTTTTGGGCTTTGAGAAAGAGCAAGACTGTGTCTGGGTTTTCTTCCTTGTCACACTAACCCCGATCTGTTCATATTTGACTGTAGGCTTCCAACAAGGGACAGACTTAGAGAATGGGAAATGGAGGTGGATGAACAAAGTTGTTTGTGCTAGTAGGGAAGAGAACCATGGGATCACTTGTATTTTGAATATAAGTTTACAAAAGTAGTCTGGCAAAGAATACTACAGAAGTGCGGGATTGGAAGAAGAGTGGGGGAGTGGGCTGCAGAACTACAATGGGCAATGAGCAGAATGAGAGGGAAAGCATATCTTAGCCGTCTTGTGCATTGCTTTGAGTGCTTGCATTTATCAAATATGAAAAGAAAGGAACTGCAGGTTGTATAGGAATGAAGAAGAGACAGCTGAACAAGTGTTTGGTCGGGTTAAGAAAGTTGTCAAGAATCGATTAGATGCCCTGCATTCGGTTGCAGCTGACCTGGTGAATAAGGAACTATGTGCTGCTTGGAAGATTAACACTACTATACTAAATGTAAATGTAGAAAATGATGGTTGATTGATTGTATTGGATGTAATTAATTTTAGCTGACTTCTGCTATCTTCGGATAAATAAAATTTTAGCTTATCCAAAAAAAAAAAAACTTGTTGATGCAATTAAGATGCCGGCCAAGCCAAGAAGGTTGAGATAAAGTAGCAAGTACAGGCTTTGAATGAGATAGGCTGACGATTGAAAAGGAAATTCTATTCGGATCAGCTAATAGTTATATCAGATGTCCTACCAGGTTGTGACAAAGAAAAATCCTGCTTTCCAGGTGAGAGTCTTGGCACGAGTGGAATCAGGGTCCCAAGACACCAGAGCGGGCGGTGGGGATTTACTGACTGCAATCAACGTGTACATATGTTCCACCACGATGGCAACAGCTTATCCAACATATGCCACAGCAGAACACAACATTGGTGTCTAGCTGCTGCCGCTGTATACACATTCATATGTTACTTCAGATTATCTTCAGTGTCCACCCACCTTTCGTTTAAGATCATTTACATGTATCAGAAATGCCATTAAGTTTGTAATCTGAATCGAGGTTTTTCATTGAATAAAAAAAAAAAACATAAAACCCTGGAAAGTACCTGGGAACGAGTCGCTTCTGCTATGAGGCAAAGGATAAAGCAAAACAGGCCGCAGAGAATGGTTAAAACCACGAGTACAACACCAGTTCTGCTGCCCAATTCAGTCCTTCTACGACTTAATGCAAGATCAGCATGCGTGACAGCCACTGTTTTAGGCATTTTAAGAGTCTAAAACAAAGAGAATTCATCCAGGTTTAGGAACAAGACAACATGGGATTAAATGGTTTGCACTGCAAAAAGTGACAGAACTATAGAATTACTTGGAGCAAAGGTAGCTTAAAGGCCAAGGATTCCAAACTTCTGGGCTTTACTGTTAAGTATTCACCCAAGGAAGATTGTCGGTTCTAAAATTTCGGTTTAAAAACCATATTCTGCATATAATAATATATAATATATTTATTTAGGGACAAGAGTCACAGGTCTCAAATTGCTAGCTCATCTCTCATCATCCTCGGATCAAAGTGCATTTCTTGTCCTCTCTTTTATGAGCCTTGTGCCTTAGGCTGCTGGCTTGGGCTTATTGGCAACTGACCCAAACAAAATGGGTCTTATATTGAAAAAAAGGCCTGCTGTTGAAGTTTTTTAATGGGCCCGAGACAATGCCTTATCAAATTTGTTGTGCAAAATCCAAAACATAGAGAGGGAAACAGAAGCTGGGGTCAAATGATTTTTATTTTTATTTTTTATTTATGGAGACTAAGGATGGTGAGATCGATTTAGATGAAATTAAAAATAATAATAATTATTATTATTATTATGATTGAAAAAAAAAGTTATACAATAGTGTTTGAAAAAAAATTTTTCAATGAAAATTTTATACCAAATAAACTTTATTAGAATTAATATTTAAATTTAACCGGTAATAATTGAAATTTAATTATATCTCATTGAAAGCGCAGTTGCATCCAAACATGCTATAAGGAGTGACCTTGCCACTCTCTTAAATCTTTAATTATACTTGAAGTTGAATTTAATTTGTTTTAATCGAAATTTATCTCATATTTAATCCATTTAAAGCAAGCTTAAGTGATTTAAGTTTCATGTAGCCACTTTACAATTGAATCCAGAAAGATTTGTAATTTCAATTTTAAGTCAATTTTTTTTTTGAGAGTTATATTACTTTCCTTATGAATTTTTCTTTAAATATTTGTATTTTTTGACATGACATGCAATTACCGGATAAAAATTAAAATAGAGGTTTATCAATTCATAAACAAAATCAATCGGTTCATAAATGAAATATATTACCATGGAATCAATAACTTATTAGAGTTGTTCTATTTCATGTAAATTACTGATAAATCATTATTCATGATTAATGAAAATAGAAAACAAAAGAATTCAATTTTTAATTGTGAAGATTCGCACTCAACTTATGAAATATTATTTACTTTGATCTGAAGATTTTGCGATTTTATTCCACAAAAAACCTCTCATAGATTTGAATTTAAGTCGATTTTATCTCACAAAAGAATTTCACAGATTTGAATTTGAGTCTTTATATATATATATATATATATATATCTTAATAGATTCTTAAAGTATTCTGATGTGGAATTGAGATATTATAAACTCCTTCCGTTAAAGTTTGATGTTCTTGTCAAGCTTGACATAAAGCACATAGATCCATCGAATCACTTCAAATGTGATTCTTACGGTGTAATACTTAATTTTTGTCCAACTAATGATCATTCTAATACCGTTTGTGGAAACTCACACCTAATCTATAATACAAAACACATAGATATATCGAATCACACCAAACGTGACTCTTACTGTGTAGTACTTAGCTCTTGTTTAACTAATGACTGCTTTGATACTATTTATAGAGACCCACACCTAATTTGTGAGGTATTTCAATTTTGATCCGAATATCTCACGATTTTGTTTCACAAAAAACACTCAATAAATTTGAGTTTAAATCTTAACTTATATATCATAACAAATATTCACAATCTCTTGATATGGGACTGTGGTGTCACATAAATTTAGTTGATTTATTATATGTAATCAATTTTAAAAGATAACATTAAATAATTTTGAAATTCAAATTTTAACATCCATAACATTTTTTTCTACATCCAAATTGTGATTTTTTTTGGTAAAACAAAAAGAAAGAAATTGAAAGAAAAGAAAAGATGAGGTGGACAAAAGAGGATGTATTATTTAGTTGACCTCACAATAATAAAAACAAAACATAAGCATGGTGTATGCCTAAGCTTTGTACGACAAAAATGAGCAAATTACGGGGCCACATTGTCACGTTTGGTAGTAAGTGACTAGTGATGTAGCATATTTCTATTCTAGTGGACCATTTAATTTAAGTCGTTTCAATTACCAATTTTAATGGTACTAAATTTTACATGTAATGTGTTCATATATAACACAAACCATCCAAAAGTCTTGGAACAATATTCAGTTTATTTTTTAATCTAAAATGAAAACGGATTTCATTTAATTATTAAAGTTTCATTTGATTGAAAACATTCACTTAAAAAAAAAAAAAAGAAAAGATAGAATATGAGATGGATCGATTCGAAACCTGCAAGGTATGTGTCCAAACTTTGAAATTCATGGAATCGCAAGGTTGTGAAGCTGGTTGAATCCAATATTGTCACTTAAATCATGAGACATAGTTCATAGTGAATTAATTTGAAGAATTCAAAAGGTTACCTATTAGTAGGTGAGAAAATTTTGCAAAAATTAAAAATTAATTTAAAATCATAGTGTTTGGTTTGATTCAGATTGATTTTTTTATTTGATTTAGATTAAGTTTGAATATGATATGTATATATTAATTTTGGATTAGATTTTGAATCATAATGTGAAAAATCAAAAAAATTAAATTGAACTAAATTTTATATTTTTATTGATATTTATATATATTTTAAATTTTTATAAAATAAAAATAATTATTTTATATAAAAATATATTTAAATGTATTAAAAATCTTATTAAAATAATATAAAAAAATAAAAAAATAAAATTTAAAAATTGATAAACCAAAGTAAATAAAACCAATAAATTCGGTTCAAATTAAATCGATTTAAAATTAAAATCAATTTAAATTCAAATCAAATTTTAATAGTTTAAAATATTATGTATTATTTAAAAAAATTGAATTAAATTCAATTCAAACCGTTATTATTCCTATGTATGATTTTTTTTTAATAAAAAGGTAACATGATTTAACTTAGGCATTTGGGAATATGTGGCCTTGCCTCATAAGAAAAAAAAAAAAAGGCAAAATAACTAATCACAGGCCCTGATCATGTTTTCCTACCTGATCATCTCATTGCCGGACCCTCGCACGAACTCGATCGATCTCTCCAACCTGGCTACATCCATCCACTTTTTGAGTGTTATTTCGTCTACATACTATATATACTATCAATGTTTGGTCCAGATCCACTTGCTCTTAAGACTGTTCCATCGTGTCCTGTTAGAGAAAATATGTCCATGTAACAGTCCAAGCTTACAGGGCCAATATGTACAAGCACTTGATGGATCAAAAGCTTTCGAAATTATTAGAATTGTTTGGACTACCAAACGCCTAGACAGTGAGGATTGAGTAGAATTATTGATATGATCTTGGTCCTATATAACAAGCAAAAAAAAAAAAAAGTAACTATAGTGCTACTGTATGTTATTTGTATGGATGCTTTGGATATCATATCGTGACACATGTAATTATTTGTAACAGTGTTGAAGAATAAAGAAAAAGGCAAAACAGATGTTTTGTTTCTTCAATAATTAGAAGATGTTTCTTTTAATGAACTCCACATTAAGTAGATAAAGGATATACATTTTCATGTTACACATCTCATCATAATACATACATACATATATGTATATATATATATATATATATGCTCACGTACTCTCAGCATAATTTTCCTTTGCATGAAATGATATTCCATCTCGTCCCATTATGAAAATAATTGATTAATTGCATTCTATTTGCAATATATGACTAAACATTTTCTTCTTGGTGCTGTATGGGGGGCCATTTTCAGGCCATACCAAGCTCTGGTGTGTGCCCTTCTGATCGTCCATTCTTTAGGAAGTGAGTATCTAATCATCAGGTAAGCCAGAAGCATTAGTGCTTTCGATTTTAAATATGGGTTCAATACCAAAACGGCACTATCCAAACGCGATAAATGGATTTCTCTTGTGTTACTAAACCATCTTTAAGAAATTAAAATTTTAATATTTTTCTAGAGTTTTTCTTATAAACTTAATACTTTTGTTTGATGGGAAATGGTGAAGAAAAAATAAGAAGGTTAGTGGTTTTAGGCTAGCATATAGCTTTTGAAGTATAAATCTTCGGAGAGATTTTTCTCGGACACTTTCAATGGTTGTTGTAGTTTTCAAGGCATAAGCTAATTGTGAAGTCAAATGAGGTCGCCTTGTGGGTGACACTGCTATTATCTCAAGCTCTAGAAAGCATGCAGAATCATCCCGGGGAGCATCTCAGTGGCCGACCGTTACCAAGAATCATCAAGCATAATTTCTTGTTTTAGCAGTGTATAATGCTGCCCATGTTATTAGAAATTATAGTCCATTGCTTTCTCGAGGCAAATCAAGAAGCAAACGGTAACTTTATATGTTGATTTACCCTTTTATGATCAGACCAAAAATAGATTCAAATGTTTAGATTCTGACAATTTTAAGAGTGTATTTTATTCATAATTTTACTTTAGAAGTGTTTCCATAATAATCGAATCTTGATTGACAAGGAAAGAGCTCCTTTTTACCAATTGGACTATCCTTTTTATTGTTAACAAACACGACATACCATGGGATGTTGAAAGGACATGATGCACGCGCTGAAAGCTTACAACTTTAGTGATATGTCTCCAGTTTCGCACGAGTGCTTGTCTTCTATCCAAGGAATTCATAAAAGGTATATTCACAGTAAACTTAACATCTGTGCATGTAGTTTCGGATATGGTTGTCACGCTTTGATTTTGAACAAAAATAATTTTTCAGTTTGAGGGGTATTTGCGTCAGTCTGCATGGCGGATGATCCCTCTATATATTTCTATGGATCTCCTAAAAATTAATACATCAGCAAGCAGTCCTTTCCTGTTGTTAATTAGCATGAGTGCACCAGAAAACAATGGCGCTGATGAGCCTGGTCCTGGAAGAAAACAATCTTCAACCCTGAAGCTATTCGGTTTTCCTGTTGCTGCTGCCTATGACAAAGAGCCTGTAATTGTTCCAGGTAGTGCTGATTACAAGAGATTTGAGTGCCAATTTTGTCACAGAGGGTTTCCCAATTCTCAAGCTCTAGGGGGCCATCAGAATGCGCATAAAAGAGAACGACGAGCAAAACAGGCCTCGTCTTTCAATGTTCATCATCATCAACAACAACAACGGTTCATGACTACTGGCCCTCTTATCACGGCGCATTCAGCTCGATCAAAGCGGTTGATTTATGCAAGAGGGTCCACAAGCGTGACCACAACTGATGCAGTTCGGCTTCGGGGTGTCTCAGCACCATCTTTGCCAATGCTACCTCTCAGGGGTCCTTGTCCCTCCCGTGTTGGCGGGGGGTCGCAACAAGGTAATGGACCTTTTCAAGTACAAACTCATGAAGTTGGCTTGGGCTCAACATCGGATTCATCAGTAGCAACACAAGTAAACGAAGAAGATAATATTGATCTCCATTTGCGGCTGGCAACATCCACCACTACTTCGAGATGAGCCACTGGTCCCTAGTAGATTGGGAACATATCTTGACTTTGAATTTTAGTCCTGGTTAGAGTCTGTTTACAAGCAAAAAATGTGGGTGTACGTGATTCTAGTTTGTCCAATTTTCGACTTCTACTCCAAAGGGGATTGACCTAACTGGCCATTAATTTTCTTCTTCACAGTTCAATTAATTGGTTAATTAACTGGCAAGTGATCTGTTTCTCTTGAGCCAAGATTTTGAACATCTTTTTCATTTTTTGGGTGGAAAGGAACTGTCCTTGAATCAGAGGGGCTTAAGTAACAGAAATACAGTTGAAGAGTACACTATACAGGTTTCAAAATCCATGGTATGCTCCAAGCCTCCAAACATGGAAACATTTCTGAAAGAAAAACAAATGAAAATCTAGAAATGCGTTTTTGCCGTGTAAAAACTGATCTATTCAACTTTAATTTAATCTCACCATGAAAATAATGCTACCAAAGCTAATCACTTGAAATTGTGATCAGATTGAGGTTTTGCATCCGTGATATGATATTAGAAACTCAGTGGCATAAAGTTATTAAGCTTGAATCTTACAATTCTTCATTTTTACAGGTGACACTTGGGGGATTAGCATTTGGTATTTGTCCATATGTTACCTCCCTAAAATCGTTAAGGTGTTTGACCCGATGTAGATAAATCTACTTGGACCAGCTAGAAAGGAGACGAATTAGACAAAGCTCAGAAACCTTACCGCTTAACCAAAAATAAAATAAAATCGTTAAATGGCAGCACACTAACTTCATAAAACTGTATATATCATGAGCCTAGTGCTAAAGAATAGCTGAAAACAGGGAGAAATTCAAGGTCATCCAACCAAGTCTAACATTCTTCAAATTTTCAGTCTAATATTAGGGAATATGATGAAACGAAACGAAATGTTTCTGCCACCAACCAAAATTCCAAAAAAAACAAGACAGCTCTATGATTCAATAACGCTAACATTTTTGGTAGTCTCCAATCTAATGACCTCAGATAACATAAACCAGTTTCCTCTCTCCTCATCTCCATAAAAGCCATCATTTTTGTGGGCAGAGCAATTATAATCTTCTTTGTTTTCCGATCTCTCTCTAAATCTCTGCCAAATTAGAAAATGGCAGATATTGCAAGAGAGATGGAAGACTTCAAGGCAGCAAACCGGACGTTTGGTGGTTCATCAAATCAACCATCATTGCATCGCGGTTCAGCACCGGCTCCTCCTCCTCAACCTATCTGTCTATCGACACCATCGACATGCAAGGACATGGACAAATATAGTAGGAGTTACTATAATTGTAATAAGTCCAACGTGACATGGGGCGATAGAGATTCTGAATTGAAGAGGCAACGTCGTGTGCTGAAGTACAAGTCCTATGCTGTTGAAACAAGACTAAAATCGTCGTTGGTGAATGGGTTTCGTTGGATGAAGAACAAGTATTGCGCAATTGTTCATGGCTACTAGGTTGCAATAGTGAAAAAATTTGGTGAAGAAACGTTTTATGAAATCTTTTTTCTTGCTCCAATGTGACTGCCATTCGATGAAATTAAGGTTCATATTTTTATTTCTTGGGATAGTTTCCACGGTCTTTTTTGTTCATATTTAATGTTCTATTCCATTTGTCCTGACTTTTTGTTGGAATTAAAAAAAAAAATTCAAAACCCTGAAGAGATTGAAATGTGAAAGACAAAGATTACATGTGAAATGAGAAGTAAATCAAGGAAGGATATGCAGATTTTTTTTTTTTTGGTACATAAACAATTTACAAAATCAATATTTGTTCTTAACCAATATTGATATTATTATATAAGCACCACTGTTACTATTTTCAATTTCAACACAGCCAACCTGATAGAAATGGAAAACAGACCCATTGTCTTCTATGGAAAGTTTAAACCAAATTTTGGGCTGACATTTCCAGGCAGGTTGAAAAGGAAACAAGAGAGGAGTTTTACAGCTAAACACATTTTGCTTGGAGATTCAGCTGAGCCTGATTGGTTAATTTCAAACAATGTTCATCTTATTACAGGCAAAATTGAATGCAGAAATCGTATTAATTATAGGAATATTTTAGAAAAATCCAGCATTTGTTGGTGGAGTTGGTTGTGGAAGTAGTCATTAAACATACCTGACAACATTGGCCTCTCCAATTCTTTACCTTCCATAATCTCCATAGCTGACCAAATTTGGCCCACTTTGCAATTATTGAACCTGGCTACTTGGCAGTAGCAGCAATAGTACACCTTGAAATAAATTTTCTTGTGCTTGAAAATTGCAGCATGAAGATATAGTGACACTGTTTTTCCTTTTTAACAACAACTTATCTCCATTGCTTTTGAGGGAAATGACTTGTATTGTCGTTTGTTAGTATTTTTTTTTTTTTTTTCATATGCAACTTGTCTTCTATCATAAAAAAGAATGACTATGATATGCATCTTTTAGACCGCCATTTAAAGGTAGCATTTGAAA
The DNA here is from genome assembly GCF_047325235.1 of Durio zibethinus. Taxonomy (NCBI): domain Eukaryota; kingdom Viridiplantae; phylum Streptophyta; class Magnoliopsida; order Malvales; family Malvaceae; genus Durio; species Durio zibethinus. The sequence goes on along the minus strand of NC_143188.1, from coordinate 1,110,518 downwards.
GAGCAAAACAGAGATAGAAGACTCTGAAGAGAAAATTTTGTTTATTCAATACATGAAAATTTGTTTGATATTATTTAATGTTATTTGTATTTTTATAATCTTAATTTTTTTATATATAAAAAAGATCGCAAAATAAAAATAATAAAAAAAATTATAAATATTAAAATTTAAATTTCAAACTTACTAAATGTTATATTTTAAGAAGAGTTAGCACGAATGCTATACATGAATTCAATCTTAATCTTGATCAAAATTTTATATAAATTGAAAGGTCCTAAAAAATTAGGCTTCCTATTAAAATTTTTTTTTGCATGAAATCGTAAATGACAAAAATATTTTTTTCATAAATAAGGATTTTTTTCTTTTAAAACTAGTGTACGAAGGAATAAGCTTAAAATCTTCAATCAAACTTTATTATAATCACAAATTTCGAACATAATCAAACCTAAAGATCAAGTCTTTAATTTTTGTTAACATTTCATATATTGAAATATGATGTTTTGAAAAATTTTTTTATGTGAAAAATCATGAATGATGAAAATGTCTTTTTCATAGATTTTAAAGGGTTTACAAATTTTTATATCTGTAAATTTTTAAAAGCTTACCGATGTGTTAATCTGAAAATTTTTTAAAAATAGGAGATGAAAAGAAAAATATAATTTATCAAATATTATTAAGTAATTTTTAAACAATATTTTGGGGAAAAAAATGTGGAAAGCATTTTTTGGGGTGCAAATATAAGCTTTCTCTCTTAGCCCTTTTGATGTTTCATTAGGCACTCAATTTACTATGTTACCCTCAAGCTTGAAAAAAAAGACATTTGGACACGTGTACACAAAACCAGCAAGTAGTACACAAAATAAACAAAACTGAGTTTTCTTTCTATCAAAAACCCGAGGACCATTCCAAAGTCTCCGTTTAGAATTTGAAATCGTGTCCCTCTCCAAAGAGACGTTATAGCCTTTTTAATTTTACTTCCTTATAATAAAACAAAATAATTTTTTAAAAACATTTTATTATTTTTTCAAAAAAAAAAAAACAAAACGAAATCCCATGTTGTTGACTCTCTCTCCATTTATTGCTATATGTATATCTGTGTCTCTTTCCCACACTCAAAGAGGAGCGTTTCACTTTTGTTTCTCCCAAAAATCGCAAATTTAAGTATAACCCATAGCAAATTTCAGTATTGTCTCTATATTTAACCTGTACCTAGAAAAATTTAGCTGCTTTTAGGCTGATCACATTCATTGGTTTCAATGTAAGCATTTTATCTTTGATTTAAAGTTTTGGGTTTTTGTTTTTGGGTGTGGCAAATGATTTTCTTTCGGATTGATTTATGTTTTTTTTTTCCTTATTGAATTGTTCACATGGGGTTTGTTTGGTGCTGAGAAAGTCTGGGAAAGGAGCAATGAAATTGAATTGCTTGGTACATTTTAGGAGCAATCTCTCTCTTCCCAGACAGCCTTTTATTGACAGTATAATAGTTTTAGCGTTGTTAAATAGAGCTGAAGGGCTTTTGATTTACAGATTGGTTTAGAATTGGGATCTGAGGTGTCTAGTTTAGTAAAATGAGTCGATGCAATTAGTTTCTACCAGTTTTATTTTATCCCCCTTAGTACCATAGACATTTCAGCTGTTGAAGTTAAGGTCAAAGGCAAATGCTAGATGCTATGATCTTTGCTTTTTCAATAGCAATGCTATCATGGCAAAGTTTAAGCAAAGATATAGACGCACATTTAGAGATGTTGATATGGCACAGTTTTGACTTTGTAAGTTGCTTTTCGCATGGAAATTGTGATTGAGTGCATTGTGATATATAGATCTAAGATGGTGACTATGGTAGCAGGAGAACAAGTGGTTTATGTGTTCATTTCGATTTGCTTCTACTGCCTTGTTTGTTTGACAAATTTTAGCTGGTTGAAGTTCTGCAATGTCTATTTAAGTGTGATGTGAAATGAAGATAGAGATACCTCATTTGAACATGTTAGCTTGTTGCAGTTTTAGAGATCTTAAATTCAGGATAAGGAGGAGCTAGTTCGCTTCCATAAATAGTCTTCCAACTTCCCATCTAGGGATCCAGATAGACATCATATCTCCCATTTCATCTAAAAAATATTTACAGAAACTACACAGAGAGCTTGGTGCTTGGAGTGTTGAATAGCATTCAAATGCTCTTTAAAAAGTGATGGTGCTGAATTTCTTTCTCTGCTTTGAGCAGTGGAGATCTTACTAAGAGGAGTTATCTGACAAACTTAACATCTTATAGTGGTTTAGAATCTTGTAGGTGTTTATAATCTTGAGTTTGATTGTGTAAGAAATTCAATTTACTTGGTAACTGAACTGTTTGTTGTGTTTAATAACATCTACAGATGGATTTGGGTGGTGGAATGGGGTTACTCTATCTCTTGTATCATTTGCTTCTATAAGTTGAGTAGCCCTGGATTCTGCTTTCACACAATGGGGGTTGACAAAGAAAGTTCGAAAAATGGAGGAGGTTATGTTGGTGGATTTTTTCAGCTATTTGACTGGACTGCAAAATCTCGGAAGAAGTTGTTCTCAAGCAAGTCAGATTTCCCAGGTATAACTGGCTACCCCGTGCAGATGAGCATGCAATATGTGTCTCAGAGTGCACGGCATGCATATGCAAGTGCAAATTATTTCTTGTACCATAATAGTTTTTATCTTTTGGTGGTTGCTAATGGGTTTTATTTCTTCAAACTTTTAGAGTGTTCAAAACAGGGAAAGAGAAGTGATGGGAACTTACCAATGACACGACTACATCTGGTGAGAACATGGCAATCCTGGATGATTTCTGGGTTGATCTTATTACACTCTTGACTGTGGTGATTTAATCTGAAACTGCTTTATAATTGTTGTTTCGACTATTGCAGACAGATGACGATGAAATTGGAGCAGGGACAAGCATCAAAGGTAGTAGTGATTATAGTTGTGCTTCCTCAGTTACAGATGATGATATATATGGAGCTAGAGCCCCTGGTGTAGTGGCCAGGCTTATGGGATTAGATTCCTTACCTACATCTTCTGAGCCCTACTCCACCCCTTTTTTTGACACTCAATCTCTTCGAGATGCTCATTTCCGAAATAGAAACCTTAATTATCATCATGACCAACGAATAGATTATCCTGGCGATCTGTTCAATAGGATGGAGGGCCCTTCCAGGAACTTTGTGGAGTCAAAGCCTCAGAAGATAGTCAGCAAGCCTATAGAGAAGTTTCAAACTGAAGGTTTACCTCCTAAGGCAGCTAAAACAATTCCGATTACCCACCATAAACTTTTATCTCCTATCAAGAGTCCTGGTTTTATTCCTACTAAGAATGCTGCTCACATAATGGAAGCAGCAGCAAGAATGATTGAGCCTGGCCCCCAAGCTATTACTAGAGCCAAAATGCCTCTGGTTGGATCATCCTCAGTGCCTGTGAAAGTTCGTGATTTCAAAGAAAAAATGGAAGCTGCACAGAAAATGGCTCCGGTAGGATCTTCTTCTGTGCCCTTAAAAGTTAGAGATTTCAAAGAGAAAGTGGAGGCTGCAGATAAAACCTCCAGGCTCACTGAAACGACTAGAAGGCCAGTTGAGTCAAATGCTGCCAAGTATCTTAAAGGACAATCTTTGAACAAGAGCTGGAATGGATCAATAGACACAACATCACCCAGGGCTTCTGATACAGAAGAAATTTCTTCTGTTTTAAAGAGTAACGGGAAGTCTATTTCACTCGCAATCCAAGCAAAGGTCAATGTGCAGAAAAGAGAAGGATTGACATCAAGCAGCAGCCGAAGTTTGTTAGGGCAGAAAGACCAGAGTGAAGTTAAGTCAAATCAACCCTTCAAGAGCCAACCAAGTATTCAAAAGAGTTTGCGTAAGAAATCTTCCATGCACAATGCTCCTGGTGTACTCAGGCAGAACAACCAGAAGCAAAATTGTATAGTGGATAAAGACAAATCACCTTCAAAGCCCATGGGTTCCAACTTGCACGGTAGAAAAGTGCTCTCTGGTGATTCTGCTTTTGGGCAACACAAAACATCAGGTAAAACTGTTGTGAATTCCAAAACTGGCTCACGAAAGTTGGGCTTAGGTACAGCAGATAGTGAAAAAGAAGGTCCATATTCTGGTACAAAGAAGCCAAGGAAGAAAAGAACAATTGATAGGGACTTCCATTTTGAGAAAAATCATGTTGTTGATAGTTTTATGATTGAAAAAAATCAGAAGGAAGATCATCCTATTATTGAAAGGAACTTTGGCTGGGTTGAAGATAGCAAGAAGAAAGGCATGGATGTTGTCTCCTTCACATTCACAGCCCCACTTACCCGGTCAATGGAAACATCTGCTCAGATTGCACAGAAAAATAACAGCATTTGCATGGATAATCAGGGTAAGAGATTGTTGCTTGACACCGAGAGTGTGAAGTTGTCTTCATTGGGATGTAATGTTATAGGAGGAGATGCTTTAAGTATGCTTTTGGAACAAAAGCTAAGAGAATTAAGTAATGCAGTTGAATCATCCTGCCACAAATCTCTCAGTTCACGATCAGCTTCCAGTTCTACATCATTTTCACAAGATTTGCTGCATAGTACTCCTAATGCTGTTAGTACCGTGCCCATGTTACATGATAACCTGGCTAGTTCTTACAGTTCCAACCTTTCCTCTGCTGATCTTCAACTGCTCAGATTGAAACACAAGTTTCAGGTAAAAAAGACATAGCTTTTCAATTTTCTATGAAAAAACTACTTAAAATTTCTTTGTTTATTGTGCTTTATCTATATACTAGTAAATCTGCTGCTTGAATGTATCAACTTTCAAAGTTTTACATTTTCATCTCAAGCATGGGTGAATGTTGCTATGAAATGCATCAGAACTATTTTACAAAATGATAATTAATGCTAATATGACACATTCAGGGAGTTGATGAGATGGATGAATGCAGTAGTAGCCATCTTGATGCAAGGCAACCTAGTCCAGTGTCTATCCTTGAACCTTCCTTTTCAACTGAAAGCTGCAACTCTTCAGATAGCACAGATGGTTTCAGTATAGAAGGTAGAGCTAGTGGCTTATCCTTTATGTTCGTTATCAAATCTTTAGGTATACTAATTTGTATCTCTGATACAATTTTAGGAAGCAAGCAGTGTTCATCTGTTCAAGCTCAGGAAGTTCTTGGACTGAGTTCTTTAAAGAAGTTACGAGCACTTGAAGCTGACGCAGAGTTATCAGATTCAGCTTCTTCCATATCTTCAGGAGCTGTGGCTAAAAGGAATCAAAATATTGTTGTTATGTCAGATCCCATGAAATCAGTCAACTGGGAACTAGGATACGTGAAGGTGATACTGTGTAACGTGGAATTAATGTTCAAGGACTTTGCGTTAGGCCGTTCTCGTGAAATAATAAATCCTCATCTTTTTGATCAGTTGGAAAGCCGGAGAGGAGGATTTGGAAGCGATGGTGGGGAGTCTAGGCTAGAAAGGAAGGTACTATTTGATTTAGTCAGTGAATGCTTAGACTTGAGATTCAGGCGGTATGTGGGTGGAGGATGCAGAGAGTGGGCAAAAGGGATGACAATTCTGAGAAGAAATGAGTGGTTAGTTGAAGAAGTTTACAAGGAGATTTCAGGGTGGAGAGGCATGGGAGATTGTATGGTGGATGAGCTTGTGGACAAGGACATGAGCAGTCAATATGGAAAATGGCTGGACTTTGAAGTTGATGCATTTGAACTTGCAGCAGACATTGAGGGTCAAATACTGAATGCTTTGGTTGACGAGGTTGTTGCTGAAGTCTTGTAGTTTTAAATGCCTTCTTCAGCTTTGTCACTTTAGTTGTACGGTCGCTGATGAGCTTGTGGACAAGCACATGGAAAATGGCTGGCACTTTGAAGATGATAATGCATTTGTACTTAGCAACAATAAGGGTCAAAAATATTGAATGCTTTGGTTGCTGAGTTCATCAATGAATTATTTGCTTGCATTTGGTTTTTTCACTTCCATGTTCTAATGTATGTCTCATCATATATCTTATTCTTTGGGGATCTTGTATCATGAAGATTCTTAAAAGTTCATTCTTCAAATTATTGCTTCATATATAATATAGCAAGGCCATATTGTGAATTAAAAATTTTCTCTTTTCAGTCGATGCAATTCAATGAATCACAAGTACAATAAAGAGGTGAATTGGCCAGTTTTTTGTATGATGATAGGATTGCCCCCTCCATTCAAAAGTAATTTACTAATAATTAGTTAAATATTAACCCAAGTTACCTTAGCTAATTTTGCACATGAAACCTATGTTTAAATTTAAAAATTTTAAAAATTAAAAATTTAATCTATTTAATTTATGTGATCAAATTTAAAAGATGATACTCGAGGTTCAAGATTTAAAGTTTAAATTTTAGTACTTACAATTTATTCGAGCCCAAGATTTAAAGTTTAAATTTTAGTACTTAAAATTTATTCGAGCCCAAAATTTAAAGTTTAAATTTTAATACTTACAATTTATTCGTTTATCTTTATATTGTGATTTTTTTATACTAAAAAAAAGTTACCATATTTCAAAATTTTAATATCTTTTATATTAAAAAATTAAACAAATGCTTTTAAGATTTTTTTAAGGTTATTATATTAAGTAATATATTGATTTTTTTTTCTTTTTGAAAAATAAGCAATTTTCTTTCGAAGCATTAAAATAAATTACATCAATTGTCAAAAAAAAAAAAAAATATATATATATATATATAGACACGCACACGCATTAGTAATTGTAGTTTCTAGAGCTCTAGATTTTTGTGGATTTAATGAGAGCCCCTTTAGCTTCACCATTGGCACCAGGCCAACCACCCCATAACCAACACAACAACCTGTCTGCATCATGCCATAATTCCCATTGATCATGACTACTAATCTGAAAACCAATTTTATCTCCATCAAGATCCCAATCAAGAAGCCAGTGCTCTTCATCAAACCATGAATTCACTACTGATGATGAAGATGAACAACACATCTGCAACTCTCCAGAACTCTCACAATTTGAGTTCCAAATGCTGCAGCTTCCACTGTCCTCCTCCTCCTCCTCCTCCTCAGTTATAACCTTGATACCATTTTCTTGCTTTGTTTCAAAGCTATCATAATACCCACTTGCACCTTCACTCTGCAAAACAATGCTCAGCCGATTTATTTCACTATCTAGCCACTCATATGATCCAAAGATATCAGCTCCTCTCACCAGCATTACAGCTCTGATCATCATCACCATAACATATTGCTTTGCTTTTACTGTCACCATTAATGCTACTATCTACTGTCCTTGCACTGTTGTTTGTGCAAGAACCATGTATTATTATTCCAAGGTCGACCTGTCATGATGTGTGTACCGTTGGTTTTCTGTTCTACGGCTTCAATTTCCTGATCAAATTCAGTTGTATTGCCAATATAATTCTTAGGCAACCCTATTGACATCAATGCTAGCTGTTGCTTCAACGTTGAAGCTCTAACAGAAAAATGGGTGTTTAGAACATTAGATAACGCCAATGGCTACCTATTTCCCAAAGTACTATGCAACTTAACAATGGTTTCTTCCTCTTCAGCAGTAAAGTTCCCTCTCTTCAAGTCTGCCCTCAAATAGTTTACCCATCTCAGCCCGCAACTCTTCCCAAGCCTCATCAAACCTTCCCAAACAAACAAAAAGAAAAAAAAATCATCCTTCATTAACTTAGCATATATTTAGATGTAATTATACTTTCAGTGAGGTACAATTAAACTTCAATCACTATCTACTAAATTTAAATATAAATTTTAGTGAAATTCATTCAACATTAAATTTTGTTTTCAACCCTAGATTAAAAGCTACGCATAATTCACACTAATCTATAAAATATTAAGTCATTCAACTTTTTGAACCTAGAAATATTAGCATGTAAGCACACAGATTTTCTTGTACACAACTAAATATCTATAAAAACTCTTAGAAAAAACATTATCAATTTTATTTATTCATTTTTAAAGATGGATTTATTTTGTTCAATTGAAAATAAAGGTTTTAATTATCCAACAAAAAAAAAAAGAATGAAAACTATAAAAGAGTCAAAGTCATTGGCTTATTTCAAATATGTGAATTCATGTTAACAAATTAGTATTTGAAAGTACAAACTTTCATGCTAAAAAATATTACTCATTTATTATTTTTATATATAAATTAACTAAACTTTCTTATAATAGGAAACAAAAAATGAAAAAGAAAGAGAAGCCCTTGAAATATGTTGAGCAAAAGCAATCCTTGTAATGTTAATGCCCACCTGCTTCAATCTATTGATTAGATAGTGTGTTTCCAGCTTCATCACCATTGCTACTGTTTGATAACTAACAAAGCAGGTTATATATCTGAATCATCCCATAATCCCCAGTACTGATCATCATCACATTGGAAAGCAAGACCAGAATATTCCCAATCAAGCCATTCCTCATCGAACCCTGGATTCCCTGGTGATAAATAATTACACACCTGCAATTCCCCAGCAGTGATCTGATCTGCATTTGAGCTCAAGATGCCATAGCTTTCTCTTTCTTGACCATAGTTTTTTGCACAATTTTGGACCCCATTAGTCGTGTCCTGATCAGTTATAATAACCCTGACGCCATTTTCTCCATTTGTGATCAAGCCATGGTTCCCATTTGTATCCACTCCTTCATTTTGCAGAATACTGCTGAGGCGCTTTATTTCATTGTCTAGCCACTCGTATGGTCCCAGAAGCTCCTCGGTTTCTCTCACGCTGCAGCCGTACATTTCAGCTGCAGTGCTAGACCTTTCTTTGTCAGAAATTAATGCTATTCCTGTGCTTTGCCTCTCATCATAATTGTCTGCTAACCTTGCACTGCTGTGCATGCAAGACCCATGCATTCCAGGGTTACTTCTACCCTCTAGCACTGCTGAATCAGGGTCCTTGCTGTCTTGGGTTTGTCCCAGAGGAGTGTTTTCTTGGGCTGCAGGATCACGCAACACCTCATGTGGGGCAACAGTCTTAGGAATACCTAGTGACATCAATGCCAACTTGTGTCTTTTCATGGCTGATCGGCTGGTTGGAACGCCACTTCGCTTGCACTGATCTCCCGCTCTCGTTACAGCATCAATGTCACTTGGTTCTGTGTGATCTTTTAATGTCTTGGTGAAACTGTAAATTTTTCGCCTTAAGTGAGAGTTCCAGTAATTCTTAATCTCATTGTCTGTTCGTCCTGGTAATTGTGCAGCAATCAAAGACCACCTTAAATAGACCACCAATCATAGAAAACATAGTACTCGTTAAACATAAATCAGTGTCTTGAAAAATCAAGAAACAACTAGGGTACTAGCTTAGTGGAAAATTCTTCATTTAGAAGATGAAATTCACCAAATTATATCTGCTACCATAGTTCCTTTGAAGTAGTTATCCAAAAAAAAAACAAAAAGAATCTCATGGTAGAAATTAATCAAAAAAAAATAGATTCTTGTTTTTCTATGGAAGCTTAATGACCAAGGGATGATAAGTAGTGGAAAATTTTGGCCTTCTCAAACTAAAGCTAGCATTACATTGCAATATTTGAAAAAGCTAGATAAAGATGAAAAGAAATGTAGGTGAACAATCCCCTATTTGAATTAGAGAAATGAAGGAAATAATGAAGTTTTAGTTGTAGGGGATAATGGGTTAAGTGCATGCTAGAAGTTTGGAGCAGATTGTTATGTACATATCCGGAATTTGGATGAGAATTTGAGACCAAAGTTAAGAAGCAGGAATTCAAGCATGCAGGTCTGACCTATTCCATCCTATGAATGATGTCTTGTTTGAATACCTTTAGATGTCTCAAAATAACGTTTCCTTTGAAAAGTTAAAAGAAAAATCATCCTTATTTTCTTTCGTTATCCTTAATAATGTCAAAATTCAACTTAAAATTTGTGGTAAATCAGAATCAAACATTATAGTATAATTAAAAGAAAAACAAAAATGTCTACCTATTCCCAAAAGTACTATGCAACTTAACAATGGTTTCTTCCTCTTGTGCAGTGATGTTCCCTCTCTTCAAATCAGCCCTCAAATAGTTTGTCCATCTCAGCCTGCAGCTCTTCCCACACCTAAACAACCCTTGAAAAAAAAAAAACCATTTTGTAAAACACAATTAATCTTTCATTTGATCATTGTATGAAGTCTAGCTATATATATATATATATATATACCTGCATTCTTGGGCAATGATTTCCAGGATCCTTCCCCATTGACTTGAATGTAGTTTTTTAATATTTCATCTTCATCTGCTGTCCATCTTCCTCTCTTCAACCCCACCTTCTCACAACATGGAGATCTCCCCATCTCTATCTTTAGCCTCCAACGTTCACTCCCCAAAGACCTTAGTTTGAACAGAAGAGAAACAGAGAAGAGGAGGGTTCTCTAATTTTATGTGTATCTAGAGTTTGTACGTAGAGACAGGTTAAATAAGAGAAAGAGATGATATAACAAGATGCAAACTCATTAGAAAATAAAATATAAAAGTGATAAATTTTAAAATTTTAATAATAAATATATATTTAATAAAATTAAAAAGATATATTTTATATTTTTATATTGATATTAATTATGATATGTAATTTTTAAATAAAATAAAAAATATATATTTTAATATTTATACAATATAAATATATAAATGACCGAATCTCACATAGAAGCAATTGACAGAAAATTCTTTGCTAATTTTCTTGCTTAACAAAGGTTATTGCGTAGGATGATTATAAAAAAGTACTGGCGGCGAAACGTTTTTAATTTGTAATTCATGGAATTAATAAATTAGAACTGCATTTTTGCTTATAAAATTTCTTGATTGTGATGGTAAATGTAAGGAACTGTGAGGACGTCATATAGTACAGATGGTCCAACAAAAGCCAAAAAGCAATAAATGAAGTAAATGAAGTAGACTCTTCCATGTTGCAGGAGGCTTCTCGAGTCCATTCATTTAAGGTTTTTTTTTTTTTTTTTTTTTTTTTTATATTTGAGAAATTTCCATTTAACTGAAAGTCAAACTGATGTATAAGACTAAAAAGAAGTGAAAAAATTATATATATATATATATATATATAAAACTTAAAACTATTTGGCTGGAAGTGATGAGTAGAGTGGCAGCAATGTTTTCTGGTTAATCTAGGTAAAGAAAAGACATCGAACCCTTTGGTTAGTTAGATATTATACGATATATTGATATTATATAAATATAATATCAAAATAAAATATAAAAATAATATAGATTAAAATTTTAATAATAATTATATATAAATTTAATAAAATTAAAAATAATTTATATTTTTATATTAAATATGAATTATAATACATAATTTTTATATAAAATATAATATAAATAAAAAAATTTTAATGTTTTAAAAAATACGAATATACAAATAATGAGATCTAATAGGGTTGGGATCCATAATCAAGCAAGCAAAATATTCACTGTAAGGGGACTGAAAATACAGTAATACAAAATAAACAAAAGATAAAAAATATAAAAATAATACGATTTAAAATTTTAATAATAATTGTATATGAATTTAATCAAATAAAAAATATTTCATGTTTTTGTATCAACTTAAATTATGATATGTAATTTTCATATAAAATATAATTCAAATACAAAAATTTTAATATTTTACATAACATAAATACATTAATAATCAAATCTAATAATTTTAGTACTTTTTCGAGCTCAAAATTAATCTGAAATTTTCATAAGACTAACTTATCATGGACAACACAAACCCAAATTAAAAACTGACAATTACACTACCTTTCTTTTTTTTATAATTTTTCTCTACCAATTGGAAATATGATTAAAAGTTACGTAAAAAAAAAAGAATATTAATTATAGTACTAATTCTACTAGTTTAAGGAATAGATTTAATTATGGAGAAATTAGATTTCTTTCCATCAAATAATTATAGTATTAAAGAGTTGGAATAATTTAATATAAATAATTAAAATTTAAATACCACATTAAAAAAATTACAATAGTTTAAAATCCAAATAAGATATTATCCCTTTATTAAAATTATAATAACTGTTGGTGAAAAAGAAAATGACTTTATTTGCTTGATTTTGCTATGGGAAAATAATTTAGGTCAGATTGATTGAACTATAGAGATGTGTTAATAATTATTGATGTCCAATTTGGGTCTACAAATGCTCCACGTGTTCAATTCCCTACCCTATTGTAATTTATTTTTTTATTTTATTAATAATTACCTAAAATATTTATTTATTTTAATATTTTACAATAATTGATGTACAATTGTTTTAAAAAAATTAACTACTTAAATTCAGATTTGAAATTATTTTAAATTAAACAAATAAAAATTATTTAATATACTGATAATAAATTTTTATAATTTTATTAACGAAATTAAGATAATAATATTATATTAAATTTTTAAAATTATTGTTTATTTTTCAAATATATATTAAAAACATATATCACAAATTTAATCATATTTATAAAATTAAAATTTTAATTATTCATATATTTAATAATTTTTATAAAAAAATTATTTAAGATACCCATAACAAAATTTCTATAAAATAAATAGTATAAAAGATAGTCAACATATAGCCATAATAATTGTCCTGGAAAGAAAGCAAATGTACCAGGAATTTGGGCATACCTTTTTGGGTTGTGAAGAGGAAGGCGTCATTAAGGCCAGGAAGTGAGTAGAAAATGATAGGGTAACCTCAAAAAGAAACTTGATGGCCAAATAACAGCAGCTAGAGAATCTATTGTCTCCCATTCCTAACTCAATAGTACTCAAAACAAAAGAACCATTATTTCAAATGAATAGATATAGACACCACTAACTTTTTCATTTTATATACCCTTTTTTCAAAAAATTTCTTATAAGAAAGCTATATATTATGCCGAAATTTTTATTTTTTAATTTTAAACGAAAATTATGTATTTGATTTATATTTGAAACCAATAAGAAATAAATTTAAATTGGCATCTTAATTTTGTTTTGCAATGTATAAATAAAAGATTTTTTGCAAAACCTTTGTTATTAAAGAGATCAGTATTTGCAAAAACATTATCAATTTTATTTATTTATTTTGTTCAATTGAAAATAAAGGTTTTAATTATCCAACAAAAAAATTACAATGAAAACTATAAAAGAGTCAAAGACATTGGCTTATTTCAAATATATGAACTCATGTTAACAAATTAGTATTTGAAAGTACAAATTTTCATGCTAAAAAATATTACTGATTTGTTATTTTTATATATAAATTAACCGAACTTTCTTATAACAGAAAAAAAAAAATGAAAAAGAAAGAGAAGACCTTGAAATATGTTGAGCAAAAGCAATCCTTGTAATGTTAATGCCCACCTGCTTCAATCTATTGATTAGATGGTGTGTTTCCAGCTTCATCACCATTGCTACTGTTTGATAACCATCAAAGCAGGTTATATATCTGAATCATCCCATAATCCCCAGTACTGATCATCATCCCATTGGAAAGCAAGACCAGAATATTCCCAATCAAGCCATTCCTCATCGAACCCTGGATTCCCTGGTGATAAATAATTACACACCTGCAATTCCCCAGCAGGGATCTGATCTGCATTTGAGCTCAAGATGCCAGAGCTTTCTCTTTCTTGATCATAATTTTTGGCACAATTTTCGACCCCATTAGTCGTGTCCTCATCAGTTATAATAACCCTGACGCCATTTTCTCCATTTGTGATCAAGCCATGGTTCCCATTTGTATCCACTCTTTCATTTTGCAGAATACTGCTGAGGCGCTTTATTTCATTGTCTAGCCACTCGTATGGTCCCAGAACCTCCTCGGCTTCTCTCACGCTGCAGCCGTACATTTCAGCTGCAGTGCTAGACCTTTCTTTGCCAGAAATTAATGCTATTCCTGTGCTTTGCCTCTCATCATAATTGCCTGCTAACCTTGCACTGCTGTGCATGCAAGACCCATGCATTCCAAGGTTACTTCTACCCTCTAGCACTGCTGAATCAGGGTCCTTGCTGTCTTGGGTTTGTCCCAGAGGAGTGTTTTCTTGGGCTGCAGGATCACGCAACACCTCATGTGGGGCAACAGTCTTAGGAATACCTAGTGACATCAATGCCAACTTGTGTCTTTTCATGGCTGATCGGCTGGTTCGACCGCCTCTTCGCTTGCACTGATCTCCCGCTCTCGTTACAGCGTCAATGTCACTTGGTTCTGTGTGATCTTTTAATGTCTCGGTGAAACTGTAAATTTTTCGCCTTAAGTGAGAGTTCCAGTAATTCTTAATCTCATTGTCTGTTCGTCCCGGTAATTGTGCAGCAATCAAAGACCACCTTAAATAGACCACCAATCATAGAAAACATAGTACTCGTTAAACATAAATCAGTGTCTTGAAAAATCAAGAAACAACGAGGGTACTAGCTTAGTCGAAAATTCTTCATTTAGAAGATGAAATTCACCAAATTATATCTGCTACCATAGTTCCTTTGAAGTAGTTATCCAAAAAAAATATATATATATCTCATGATAGAAATTAATAAAAAATAACTAGATTTTTGTTTTTCTATGAAAGCTGAATGACAAAGGGATGATATGTAGTGGAAAATTTTGGCCTTCTCAGACTAAAGCTAGCATTACATCGCAATATTTGAAAAAGCTAGGTAAAGGTGAAAAGAAATGTAGGTGAACAATCCCCTATTTGAATTAGAGAAATGAAGGAAATAATGAAATTTTAGTTGTAGGGGACCATGGATTAAGTGCATGCTAGAAGTTTGGAGCAGATTGTTATGTACATATCTGGAATTTGATTGAGAATTTGAGACCAAAGTTAAGAAGCAGTAATTCAAGCATGCAGGTCTGACCTATTCCATCCTATGAATGATGTCTTGTTTGAATACCTTTAGATGTCCCAAAATAACGTTTCCTTTGAAAAGTTAAAAGAAAAATCATCCTCATTTTCTTTCGTTATCCTTAATAATGTCAAAATTCAACTTAAAATTTGTGGTAAATAAGAATCAAACATTATAGTATAATTAAAAGAAAAACAAAAATGTCTACCTATTCCCAAAAGTACTATGCAACTTAACAATGGTTTCTTCCTCTTGAGCAGTGATGTTCCCTCTCTTCAAATCAGCCCTCAAATAGTTTATCCATCTCAGCCTGCAGCTCTTCCCACACCTCAACAACCCTTGAAAAAAAAAAACATTTTGTAAAACACAATTAATGTTTCATTTGATCATTGTATGAAGTCTAGCTATATATATATATATACCTGCATTCTTGGGCAATGATTTCCAGGATCCTTCCCCGTTGACTTGAATGTAGTTTTTTAATATTTCATCTTCATCTGCTGTCCATCTTCCTCTCTTCAACCCCACCTTCTCACAACATGGAGATCTCCCCATCTTTCTCTTTAGCCGTCCACGTTTACTCCCCAAAGACCTTAATTTGAATAGAAGAGAAAGAGAAAAGAGGTGGGTTCTTTAATTTTATGTGTATCTAGAGTTTGCACGTAGAGACAGTTTAAATAAGAGAGAGATGATGTAAACTAACCTATGAATTTAAAACATGAAATAATAATTAGATACAAACACATACGAAAATAAAATATAAAAATAATTATTTTAAAATTTTAATAATAAATATATATTTAATAAAATTAAAAATATATTTGATATTTTCATATTAATATTAATTATAATACATAATTTTTATATAACATATAATATAAATATATACTTTAATATTTACTCAATATAAATATATAAATCACCGAATTTAACATAGAAGGAATCTATAGAAAATTCTTTGCTAATTTTCTTGCTTAACAAAGGTTATTGCGTAGGATGATTATAAAAAAGTACTGGCGGCAAAGCATTTTTAATTTGTAATTCATGGAATTAATAAATTAGAACTGCATTTTTGCTTATAAAATTTGTTGATTGTGATGGAAAATGTAAGGAACTGTGAGCACGTCATATAGTACAGTTGGTCCTACAAAAGTTGGTAGAGCCAAAAAGCAATAAATGAAGGAAATGAAGTAGACTTTTCAATGGTGCAGGAGGCTCTTCGAGTCCATTCATTTTGAAGTCTTATTTAAGGTTTTTTTATTGTTTTTTTATATTTGGGAAATTTCCATTTTACTGAAAATCAAACTGATGTACAAGACTAAAAAGAAGCGAAAAAATTATGTATATATATAAAAAAAAAACTTAAAACTATATGGCTGGAAGGGATGAGTACAGTGGCAGCAATGGTTTCTGGTTAATCTAGGTAAAGGAAAGAAATCGAACCCTTTTGGGTAGTAAGATATGATAATTTAAAATATAATATATTGATATTATGTAAATATGATATAAAAATAAAATATAAAAATAATATAAATTAAATTTTAATAATAATTATATATAAATTTAAAAAAATTAAAAAAATTTATATTTTCGTATTATATATAAATTATAATATATAATTTTTATATAAAATATATTAAAGATATATAAATTTTAATATTTTAATAAATACGAATATACAAATCGTTAGATTTAATTAAAATATTCACTATCTAGAGATTGGTAATGCTACTTTTGGTCTGAATCCTATTTTTTTTTTTTCAAAGAGGAAGAGAGCTAATTTTTAATTTCACACTTGAAATTTTGACATTGATTAAATTGATTCAGGTTGGTGTGTAAATTGGATGGCTACTTGTTTTCTTTTAAACCTTATAAATTAATTTATACTCTATTTGCTGCACTTCTGGCCTCCTATTGACTTTACATCCAAAGTATTCATTTTGTCATTGACATGACGTCAACAGAATTAGGTTTTTCCTAGTGATTTTTAGATTTATCAATTTAAAATATAATACAATAATAAAAATAAATATAATAAAAATAAAATAGGAACGTAATACAATTTAAAATTTTAATAATTATTATTTATAAATGTAATAAAATAAAAAATTTTACATTTTTGTATTAATATAAACTATAACATATAATTTATATATAAAACATAATTAAAATTAAAAAATTTAATATTTTATATGATATAAATATATTATTAATCATCAACGCTAATAATTTTAGTACTTTGTTAGGCTCAAAATGAATCCAAAATTTTCATAAGAGTTAACTTGACAAGGACAACACAACCCCAATTAAAAATTGAAAATTACACTGCCTTTTTTTGTTTTAATATTTCTCTAACAAATTGGAAATATGATTAAAAATTACGTAAGAAAAGAATACTAATTATAGTACTAATTCTACTAGTATGAGGAATATATTTAATTGTGGAGAAATTAGATTTCTTTCCATCAAATAATTACTATGTGATCATGGGTTGTTGGCAGCACGTTTATGGCTGCCAATCATAGGAAAGGAAAGAAAAAAGAAAACAGCTTTATGCCTTACCCAATGTAGTGATCTATAAATATCTAATAATAATAAATATTGTCAAATTTAAATCCATCAAAATTTTGATGCATTGATATAATTGTTATAATATTATAAATTTTTTATATCAAAATTTTTAAAAAATTATAAACAAACCATTGATCTACTAAATAAAAAAAATTATTGTACACAAAAATATTAAAATAGATTACTATAGCGAAAAACATGATTTTATAAAAGTTAAATCCCAATTCGACCTCATACTAAAAGGATGCTTACTCTTAAATACCAATTAAAATATCTTAATTTTATGTTTTTATTATGAACTGTTTATATTTGATATCTTTTTTCAAAACGCAATCGCTTTTCATAAATAGACAAGATAATTTATATCTTTTAAAAATTGTCATTTGCCAACTCTGCACTCTTTTCCACGTGTAATTCTTTTATTGGCTGTTTGTAATTTTTGATGTTAACAGATATGGCATCATGCAAAAGATATACAACCATTCTAGAATGTCCCAAGCTGAATTGGAAAATTAGCTTTGAACCGATGATCTACTCTATGTGTCAATGTTATTAACTCATTATCTTTAATAAAATTAACAGTAAGTTGATTCAATTGATAAGATCATTCTTTTTAATGTAAGTGATTTTGGATTTAAATTTATGTAATTTTTTGTTAAAATTATTTTAAATGTACGATTTGTAACCATTATATTTTAGACTATTAGATACTAAAAATATAATTAATCGAGTTGATCGAATTCGAATCGATATAATATTAAGTTTAAGTTTGAGCTCACTCTAAATTACTCAATTTGAATTCGATTGAATTTTATTTTTTTTTAACTCGAATTTAATTTGAGATAAAAATATAATTATTCGAGCTTACTTGATTAGATTTGATTAACATATAAAAATAAATTTGATTTTTATATTCGATAAAAATTTGATTGTTTGTATTTAAACTCAAGTTTTAGATATTTTATTAATTAAAATAATAAAAATATATTAAAATATAAAAATTCGATTAGTCTCATAAACTACTCAAACTTTACTAGATATAAAAATACTTGAACTTGGCTTGATCGATAAGTAAAGCTCATCGAACTCAAGCTCGATTCGAATAATAACTGTGTTAAATTCGAATTTTATTCGAGTCGAATTTGAATAGTTTATGAGTACTAATATATTATTTACATCTTATTGAGTATGATAAATTTTTTCTTGATTTAAGAGATTCTGTAACCTATATATATATATATATTTTTTTTTTGTATAAAAAAAATTATTAGTAAAAATTGAATCAAATCACATGTACAGTTGAACAATGACATAACCCATCAAATGATCGGTTCTGAAATTGATGCAACCATGTAAAGTCGTTTACTATTAAAGTCGAGCAGCTTATTATCCGGACGGGAGAGAATTTCAATCATCAAAGTAAACTAGAGCTTTTATTCAAAGACATGAATGTGATCCAAAGGCATGGAAAATCTGGAGTCACCCATTTACACTTGCTGCAACCATGAATGCTACGCTATGATCATGCCATTTCAAGATAACAGACCATAACTTTTGCAATGATTCTTGTTTGAGCCGAGTTTCGATATGAAGATAATCTTAAGAGGACAAGGAAAAGAAAAAAGTACTTGAAGTAAAATCAAAAAGTGTATTTTATATTTGTACTTGGACATACAAATTAAAAAGAATAAAAGAGATTAAATGAAAATAAAAGTAAAACTTATGAAATTGATCAAGGTATCTCTATTTATAGGCAGAAGACAAGAGGATAGTAGTGATGCGGCCAAATTGATATAATATTAAACATGTTAGATTGGTTTGATATATTAGATCGATTTAAATGTTTAAAATGTTTTTAATTATCTATTAACAATTTTTAATAATAAAAAAAAAACCTAATGCTATTTGTACCAATAAATGCCCCCAACAATTCTGGCACAGCCTTAATATTTACTGTTCATTTTATCTCCAACTATGGAAGCTCAATGAGTGTTTCCATTTCATAAAATTCCCTCAAAATGACTCTCATTTTTTAAAAAAAAAAAAACAAGGTCAAAGTTGTCCAGCTAAGCTTCTCCCCGAACGATTTTAAGGACACATTCCCACAAAAACTGAACCCTAGTTGACGAGGAAAGAAGCTAGCAATTGCAATCATTTGCATAATTACTACATTTTTTTCTTCTAGAGAGCCCACAATTTAGAATAACTAATGTTTTAAGAGAAACAAATTGGGCAGCAATGTAGTTAATCTCTTCCTAAAATTTTCCTTTACAAAACAGGTCTTAGATATGCATTATAAAGCGGGAAAGAAATGAGGGAAGGTAATTCTTACCACGTGATTGAAGAAAAAAATGAGTGATCTATTTGCATGATGATTCTCTTCAGTTGAATTTACAAGATCAATGTCAGCAAAACAGTAATTGACATCGATTGATTCCTTTTCCATTAAGCACCAGCCAAAAGTAAAGAGTTGAATTTTAATGGATCCCAATCATAAAACTGCTGATTTTCTGATTGCAAAGATGCAACTTATAGGTTTCATGATTCAAATCATAAAAGTATCACTAACAAGAAAAAAATCTCACAATTTTTGGAACTGCTTGTCAATTTGATTGCTATTATTGTTATCCTTCCATGAAGATTGAACTGCCATGTTGGCAGGCTGCAACCAAATAAAAAGAAAAAACATAGCTATAATATTGGAAATTGTATTAAAAAAATGCAAGCAAAAAGCAGAAAACAAATGGAGATATCAATAATCACATAATCAGATCACATTGCCTCCACCAATTATAAACAGCTTGGTACCTGTTTAATATCCAAGCTAATGTTAGAACCTTTATTTACAGGGGTCCAACCCAAATGAGACATTTTCTCTGAGCCATAGGAAGGGTTTTCATGGCCATCAAGTTCAACCAATCGAGCCCCTGCGTGAGCCTTATTTAGTTCTTCAACTCTCCAGTGAACCAGAAGTGAACCTCTGGCTTCAACGATTCAAGCTCATCAAGAACAGCTAAAAGTCTCTGCAAAGAAGAAACATTACAACCAAAACATCATCATATACCATACGATCGGACTCACATCATAAAGCATCCAGAACAACATGAACTTCACCTTCCTATACACCGCCTTTTCTTTAGCAAAACCTGATAATCTCGATGGAATGGTATAGTTTCTGTCACCAGACTGATCCAAAAATAAGTTCACAAATAAGATTATACAAATTAGTTTAGTAGCAAAACTAAGCTTCCCTCACCTTGAATACCTAAGTAGTATTACGTACAAATCTACTATATTCTTTTCTTCTCGATAAATGCTCGCCTGAAAATTTAAAATTACATAAAAACCTGTAAAATATACGTAAATTTTCAAGCTAACAGAAATAGACTGAGAATTCGCAAGGCAATGTTACAAAGGAAGCTAATAAGCACTTAATCACTAGCATTTTCAAATATTAAGATAATTAATTAAGACCAATGAGCTACTGAAGTCATGGATTTAAATATGGCCCATGACCTGGTGTAGTGGCCGCTATTTAACAGTAACACTACTCTTTGTCACCGCTATTCATTGAGGTGTGAATCATCATTCACACAAATAATAATGTATCACATCCGTAAATAGTAGTATAATAAAAAATTATGACCATAACAAGATGCTAAAATTATTATTTATGCTTTTTTTAATATATTTATGAATTTTATAGCATATTAATTTTGAGTTATAATTAAAATACATGAAAAAATTATTTTTATTTATAAATATAAGATTAAAATATTATAAATTATTTTAAATATTATATATAAATATTATTATATTAAACTATTCTTTTACTTCATTTTTTAATTTCTAAAAAAATTACTATTATCTTATTCGTTATATTTGGAACTACAGGATGTGACCGAAAAATGAAACCCCTACAGGATTTTAAATCCCTTATTTGAAGCATTAAAACTATGATTTCAGTAGCCATTAAAACTTTAAAAAGAAAAAGAATGATTAAAACTAAGATAAAGCTAAAATTAAACATTAAACAATCATAACGCCGTAATCATTAAGAAAAGAGTACGATTAGGGAGAGAATTGGGATGGAGAACCTGTTTGAGGAGATTATCGGCGATTCGATAATAATGGAGAGTACTTTTTGGTGGTAAAATAATTAATTTTTAGTTATTAGCCATGTATTTGAATCATAAAAAAATTTTTAAAAAAATATCAGTATTAATCTATCTATTAGTTCAACTTTTAATTATAGTGATCAAATTTTAATTTTTAATAGTTTTCAATGAAAAAATAAGGAATATAGTAGTATTTGATAAAATATACTTTTCTTATATGATAATCATTTGTTTTAGATCAAATTCAAACAATAAAAAGGAAAATTATTTCCTTCATTTTTTTATTCACCTTTTTCTCTTGACCCTAACACATCTAAATGCCAAAATTTCAATTGTTGGGTGTTGATTCCAAATCAGGATAGCCTCATAACATGCAATCTCCTTCAATGCAATTTCTTTACAAACATTTTGGTATGATAGTAAAAAGGGCAGTTCAAAGATTGACACTGGTTTTTTTTTTTTCAAACAGGAGTTTGATGAACACACGAAAAGAACAACTACATTACACTTAAGACCAAAAATGAAACACAAATGGATGTGGTTGTGGCTAGTGATTATTTTGGTAAGTTATGGCCTGATATTAGCAGGATGGCATAGAGAAGTTCATTCCAGGAGTCTGGAACACCTGGGAGGCACCAGTGGCTGCAATCTTGGAACATGTCAGGGGTCCTCAGGATCTCTGGTGGTCGATAAATCGAAGGATGCCCGTCTTTTCTGTAGGCTGTCATCGTGGTGATGTTGAGATAAAATACTGGTGTTTTCATTTCTTCTATTACAGATTCCAGGATGCTCATCATCCATGGATATGGTGCTAGGCTTGTCTCATTTGCTATAGGTTTTGTTTCACCATCACAGTGCCCACCAGTATCCCACTGTCCTTTCCTGATATGCCAAAGAATACAAATGATCCAATTACTATGCTATTAGAGGTGAGAAATTCCATTGCAGAAAGCCCTTTTTATACTTGAAGTGAGAAGCTGAGTATCCCGCAAAGCAGACCCTGGTGCGGTTTCTATCAATTTTAGCATCAATCCATTGTGCCCATGTCCTCAATGCCTTTGTAAATGCTTCTTTTACTTCCAATTTGTTATAGACATGGCTGCTTTCCTGGAAGTAATTTTTGCTGCATTTAACACTAAAGCCTATCAGAAACTGATGGTAATTCGGAAACTAATGGAGAAAAAATTGCTGCAGATTTTACCCTTTGCCAGTTCTCTGGTGAGTCCACCAATCTACCAGTGTTGAAAACAATTATATCAGCATCCCTGTACTTAGAACCCTGAATCATGTCAAGTCTCAGTGTCTCTCTTCTGGTCCCAGTTTTATCAGAGATTTTCCATTCTTGGACAAGGAATGGTGATTTCATGAAGTCTATTGAGCACTTGTAATCCTATATCATTTCAGCAAACAACATTATTTAGAAAAAAAACTGTTAGATATTAAAGCAAAAAAAAAAAAAAGAAAAGACAACAAAGAAGTAACAACAAAAACAGTTTCATTAACTAGAATTGCGAATGATGATTTCACTCACTTTGAATCTGAAAGAATAGAACCCTTGTTTCCTGAACTCACTCCTATTGGAAACTTCAAAGACTCTTCTCTTATCTTGCAATGATTCTCTCAATGCACAGACCAGTGACTCCCACATGTTCCGATTCAAAGAATCACCCACGAAAACCAGTCTCTTCCCTCTCAACATTTCCAACATTTCCCTCCCATCAAACCAACACAAGTCAACAAACATAAAAAAACAACACATCTAGCAGCAACTAGGAACAAAGAAATGAAGGGATCAAGGGTTGTAAGTTCTCTATAAATCTTGAAGAGGAGTCTCAAATTCGGACCTTGGAATTTGACAATCAAAAGGCTTCCATCGGTATGTAACGTAACTCAAATCAACCCGGCCATTCTTGAAGCAGTTAAAAGAATTATCAACAAAGGGACAAGACCCTTGTAGGTAAACGGAGTCAGAATTATCCAAGACCCAATTACCATTGAAGATATCACAAGAACTAAGGTCTATTATCTCATAAGTTCCATCTTTTACAGAATTCCCATGAGTTCTTTCGACTGCGATAACCAAAGAAAGAGTACAGTTACTTTGCAAGTCAGAGACGAGGCAAGTGTTGGAAGAAGAAACTGAAGTGAATGAAGAAATGTAGTCTGCAGCAAAGCGAAGCCGAGTGGCCAAAGCTGAGGCTAATGCGGTTGGAAAACGCTCGATGAGTGATGTGGAAAGGAAGAAGAGTGAAAGAAGAAGCAATGAAATATAGAAAATATGGGTTCCTGATCGCCAAAGAAGGCATAAGGCGGCTCTTGAAACTTGCATCAAAGTGGAGATCGTGTTCTTGAAAGACGCCGTTAGGGGGTAAAAAGAAGAGAACTAGACTGGAAAAACAGAGGGAAAGGTAGTTTTAAGTTTTAAACGTGGGCCGCATTTTTTTGATATACCACAGGTAATTAAAACGTTAACTTGCAAAGGGTAACATTAGGCACTTTTGCTTGCTTCTGAGTCTGAAGTCTTAGCTGAATTTGTGAAATAAATTTGCAACTCGTTGAAGAATTGATTTTTAATAGACGTTGAATTTCTCAGGCATCAAATTTCTTCATTTCACAATCATTGTTGGTTATCATGTTTGATTGTGGTAGATTTCCAGGTTTACTGCTGCATGGTTCACACCAAGGCCAATCTCTTATAATTTCGTTAACCTGAATCCCATACATAGTCAATGACAAAATACGAAATTCAAGAGATATGAAGACAAACAAAATCAAAGTTGTATATCCTTAAATGATGCTCGGCAAAACTTCAGTTATGTTTTATTGCCTCATTTTGAAACAGAGACATTCAAAGTAGAGGCAAGAAATCCTTCAGCCCTTTAGTGATTCGGATAATTAAACATGTTGCAGTAATTGAGTGAGCCCGATAATCATGCACCCTGTCCTAAACAAAATGTGAGTGCTGCCTTGTTTGTACTGCTTCTCTCAGATTCAATGTGCTCTCCCACATTGAAATTACCGACACAAACACAGACTGTTAATGGTATTTGATGGAAAACCAAAAAGGAACAATGTTAAAGTTGATTTTTGAAGCTACCTCTTTCAGGACCATAGCCACATCCTGCTTGGATTGTGTCTCTAATATCCTGAACCATGGCCATGATGTTCTCTATGCAGTTGAGCACTAGGTGTGTCTGTGACAGGCAAGCTCCAATGCAATATTTATCAATGTAGTCAAGGGGAACGTCTAGGTTTCCACTTGCAGTAAACCTGCAAGTTTCCTCACAGCTGCTATTAGTCTGAAAGTTATGCAAATAGAAACAAAGAAAACAATTCCAATTAAATCTTTAAGATATCCTTAAATCTTTCTATAGGCACAGTCATTGATGATTGGAAAGAAATGTTCACAAAAATAATCAATAGGAAGAGGAGATATCAGATTATCAAGTGACAAATGTTAAGCCTGTTAAACCAAGAATAAGCAATCATTTCTTCTTATTGCTGTCGATTGAACATGCATGTCCGAAAACCTTACATTTTTATCATTGAAACATAACAATGCCTTGGAGACACCCGTTTGAGGCAGATCTTCATCTGCCTTCCCTGTCAAGGATTGCAGCAAAGGATTAATGCACTTCAAGATTAATGAATGATATCAAAGAGAAAAGTTTATGGTTCTTTGTCAGATACCCAAGTAGAAGAAGAAATTAGACATGCACACCATAGTTAAGGCTAAAACCCATAATTTGATTGTAAATAAGACTGCCATTTTAGAAGCTTACAGACAGTTTGAACCAATGGAAAGGAAGGCTGAATTGGAGATAATTATACAATAAATCTGTGTGAACAACCTCAGAACTATAATAGTCAGTTGTCCAATGTAAATTTTCTGCCTCAGCATTAAACATAAAACCGCTTCTGTTGAAACAGTGCTGTAAATGAACCCTCTCAAAGTCGGTGTCATTGACATACTCTGGTTCTATTGGCCGTGGCCCCGAAACCATTAATTGAATAGAATAATTTTCTTATACAAAATAAGGATTAAGGTGAGTTTGGTAAAATTGATTGGGAAAAGGGTGCCGTTTGTTTGTTTTCATTGTTTTGGTTAAACTTTGGAGGAATGCCAAAGACTTCGTAGGTATGGAGCAGGTGGAGTGCACCATACTAAAATATATTACATAATTTATGCAAAAAATATATAAAAATAATATAATTTAAAATTTTAGTAAAAATTATATGAATTTAATAAAAAATCTAATCAAGAAATATCATTTGGACAATTATGAATTACAACGCTTTCTCTCTTCATTAAAAATCCCTTTTACAGAAAATAAAAATAAAAATAAAAACACACACAAATTCTTCTTTCAAGTTGTGGTGACTTTTCCTTGTTACTTTTGGATTGGGTTTTGGTTTTAATGGAATTTCAATTCTTCCTAGTTGCTTTCATTATTCAAAACTAAAGACAAACCAAATAAGAAAACCATGGTTAAGTTAATGGGATCTTTGAGCTTTAGGGGAAGAGACAGTTAAACGATCCCAATCAAAATAACTGACCACAAACAAAGCCTATCCTCAGAAGAAGGTTTAAGGATCATAGAAATTTCTTATGGGGACCAAGAACATGAACGAAGGATCATAGAAATTTCAATCCCTTCTGGAATCTCATATTACCACTCACCATGGGGAGAAATGTATTGGATTCTTTGAATTATAAAACTCACAACTTTAAGCTCTGATTTGAACTCGTGAAAAATGTTTTTTTAATGCATCGGAGTCTACATTTTATAACATATATGCAATCATAAAATGCAAGCTCTAACCCAACGACGAAGCTCTCATCATGCATCCAAATCAAGCATAAGTGATAAGCCAATGACAGAACAATGCAAATTTCTTTTCAACAATGAGGAATCCATTTTATTAAAAGATACCAAGTAATTCAAGTGCACATTGCAAATGTATCCAATTTCATCATCATCATGAAAATGTTATGAACATTTTCATCAACTTCTCAGACCACCTGATGAAATCTACTGCGCCTGCAACGAACATCAACAGAAATTAATCATAATTATGACGATCCGACATACTTCATTCAAGAGAAATACAATTTTAACACAAAATTTTAGTAACTCACATTGTTTTCTCGACCTGATGTACAAGCAGGTTTTCTTGGAGGTAATTGTTGGTGTGGTGTTCTCTGCGTGCACAAATGCAAACAATCCAATAAAATTATCGTTTACACAAATTTATCGAGAAATTATAAAAATTAGAATAAAAATATCAATTTTACTCACACTTAATGAAAAATAAACTTTTTATCTAAATAAAAATAAAAATAAATATTATATTATGAGAATGAATATTACATCATGAGGATGAAAATAAGAATATGTATATTTTAAATTTTTTACCGAGCATAGGAATAAGAACAAGTAATATAGCACTCACTTATTCAAATACCCATAGTCTATATATATTTATATTTATATATATAATAACTAATTTTTTAAATAATATAAATTAATTAAAACTAATATATATATATTTAAATTAATTATATTTTTTATTTTTTATTTAAACTAATATATTTTTATTTAATTAATTAAAACTAATATATAAATTAATTAAAACTAATATATTTTTATTTAAATTAATTAAAACTAATATATTTTTATTTAAATTAATTAAAACTAATATATTTTTATTTAAAATATATATTAATATATTTATAAAAAAAATTACATAAATATATAAAATAAAATTTAAAAAAAATAAAAAAATACATTTTGATTTTTATTTTATTTTTACAACTTATAAAATTATCTATACTCGTTAACCTACAAGAATAAAAATAAATTTATAATATTCATTAAATATAGATATGATAATTGATATAATATAAAAATCAAAAGATGAAAATAAAAAATATTTTATTTATCTTATATCTTATCCGTTGTCATCTCTAAATAAACGATAAAAATGGATCAATCGTCACAATATATATACCTGAAGCTTTGGTCTCAAAGTCTCGATGGCCACTGTTGATTTTTGATTAACTCCTGCACCTTGCTGTTTCATACTCAGACAAGAAGACAAATCAGAGCAAAAATGGTGGAAAGTTGAATACCCAACAAATAATATCCTGTTCACCCAGATTAAGTCTCTGGTTTCCAGTTCGGCTTGGGACCCTCTGACCGACAAAATAAAAGAAACAGAAAGAAAATGGACTCCAACTGTAAATTTTTGGGTCATCAAGTGTTGGACAAACATCTATTTTTTTTTTCTTTAATGTGACAATTACCTTACATAATGCCCAGTCTGCTGAATCAAAGAAGGCACGTTCATGGTCCTACATTCATTTTGTTAGCTCGTCACATCGAAGTATAATTGAATTTTGTCTTAATCTAGACGGTCAAAAGTTTTTGTTTACCTTTGAGATTAAGGGCTTCTTCTTTGGCACCAATCCTCCGTATTTCTTGGACTCGGTTGTTTCCTGTAACAATTTGAGATAAAAAAAAAATGTAAAAATAAAATTTCACGTCATTTTTTTATAAAAAATGATAATTAAATATTACTTTTTTAAAAATAAATAAATTAAATTTCGAATTTAAAATTTCTTTTGGTTGCAGCTTAACATCAGTTGAGGATTCTGAATAAAGTACAGTTGTACGTATAAATCCAACACTGCCGACATTTCAAAAGAATGTCTCTGACATTCACAGTACGTACAAGTTACATCCCTCTCATCACAACATATTTAACCGGACGTGTCATACTAATAGCCGTTGATTTGGTGACCCTACATGTCTACCATCCTAGATATGAGCACAGGGAATAACTTTAACACCATAAATCACGCAAAAGCAAAAAAATATCTTCTGATTGGGAATATTACAATACGCCCTTCCATTTCCAGCCAAAACCCCCCCAAAAAAATACTCAGTGAATCTCTACAGGCCCATTTTTTGGAAATAAATTTAATTATATTTCTAAAACATTTTTATTTCAATTAATGAAAGAGAGTTTAGAGTTAGAGAGATTATAGGCTACACCCACTTGCATGTGGGCTCACACGTGGACTTTGGTAGTGAACATCAGAACCGTTGATTCTTTCATCCAGAATTCATCAATAATTATGGAGGGGAGTTTAAAAAAAATTAACGATGGAGATTGATGGGTTAGATGGGACCCTTAATGCTAATATATTAAACGTAATAATAAAAAAGTTCAAGTTTACAAAAAAGCTAACAAGAAAATACCTCATGGTCTTGGGTGCCATAGAAGTCTTCACCATGTTTGTAGTCTGCCATTTTTAACTTCCTCCTGTTAAGTCATTCAAACATCATTAATATAACCAAAAAAAAAAAAAACCTATAAATCGAATTCATGTTTATATAAAAATACGTGTTTTGTATATGTGTATCTGCACGCACGTGAGAATAAAATTTTACCGGAGTAATATGAAAAACAGGACAAGTAGAAACCCAGGATATAAAGAAAGAAGATGAAGGAAGGAGAAGGAAAAGAGAGAAGGAAGAAGAGGGGGTCTTGGGGATTACCTTGCAGAAAGGAAAAAGGAAGAAATGCAAAGAGAGAAAGAGTGAGGGAAAGGGTAGAATGACGGAAAGAAAAGAGAGGGGGATGTGTTTGAGTGACAAGGTGAGATAAAGAATAATATATTCCATGTTGTAAGAAGTAATTAGTATATATGTTTATTTTAGGTTCAACAATATGAAAGAACAAATACACAAAAATTTAATTTTTTAAAAAAATTCCATTAAGAAAATGACATCATTAATTTATTATATAACTTTTTATAAATAAATTTATAATTAAAAAAAACTTACTCTTTTCGTTTCAAAATATTTATCATGTATTGATTTTTTTGAAGTTTAAGAAAAAAATTTTAACTTTAATGCATTTAACATTAAATTTTAATTTTTTATAAAATTAAATTTTCATGATTTTTAATGTCAAAAAAATCATAAAAATAATTTTAAAATATAAAAAAGTAAAAGTTTAAGATGTTCAATAAAATAAAATAGAATATAATTTTGGAATATCCAAAAAAAAATGAAACGGAGGGAGTATAATTTTAAATTTTAAAATTTAAAATTATTAAATATTATTATGTATAAATTAATTAAATTAATTTTGAATTTAAAATATATATTTAATTATATTTATATAGGAATCTAATTTGATAGGCTTTATTTCTTTGTTTTATTCATAATTTTGGTAATTAAAATACAAAAGTGACATTACTGTTTATGCCGTTAACATGTCGATGTCAGCCGGTCCATACGAAACTCACGCCGTACAATTTCTCACGTGCAAAATCTCCGCTTGTACCGACACCTAACTCATCTTCACACGTGTGGAATTGGTTTTATTTATTTATTTATTGTTTTCTTTATTTGCATAACATTTTTAAAAAAGCAATTTTATCATTGTACTAAGATTGTATTTTGTCATTATAAACTGATTTTGTATTTTTATTTTGATTGATTTTTTTCATTATACTTATTTTTTTTATTTTTGGACCAACACTAACAAAAATAAAATTTTTTATACCAAAAAAAATCAATGTATAATTTTTTTTATACCAAATAATAAAACTAGTATAGAAGTGTTACTGGACCAGCCTTGTTTTGTTTAAGCATTGTGAGTACAAAGTACCCTTCAAAATTTCTTCTTCATAAATAGTAGTTTAGGAAAAAAAAAAAAAACAATGGCACACCTTTTGCATTTTTTTTTATTCAAAATTTAAGGTAAAACTTTAATGAGAATTCAAAATCCCAATTCAGGTTGTAACTACAAAAAAGGTAGGAGCAAAACCCATTTATAAGGCTTCCCACGGCGGAAAGTTTGAATATGTGCGTTGTAATTTATATGAAATTCTATATTATTTAAAATAAATCGATTTTGAGTTATGATATATCTTATGTTTGAATCGAAAAAAAATATAAGTAGGGCTCATGCCTCACATTAACTAAGCTTCTCACGTTGAGAAGTTTGGATGTGTGCATTATGGTTTATATAGATATTTACGTTAACTCAAATCAATCAATTTTAAATTAAAACTGTATCTTATTTTAAAAAAAAAAAAAATTCATTATAAGTATTAACATGTTAATAATATTCTTCAAGATTAGTTCTGATTTTTGAAAATTTTCATTAATTAATGAATCGGTTCTAAAGTTGAGGATTTTGAATTTGATTCTTAAAAAGATTTTATATATATATATATATATATTCAAGGGAGAAAGAAAAGGAATGAAGCAGATGATTCAATGATTCTCATGTATTGCTTTGAACAAGAGCTCTTCAGAGTTTTAGAGCTGAAGTTTTACAAACTTTAAACAAGCATATAATGCAAACCATACAAAGATTCTGAAACCAGCAAAGCTTGATCTGCTGGTTTCTCTATTATTCATAGACCAATTCTATTTCAATCAATTTTGTTTTCTTGTGAACAAAATGGATTGGGGACTCAATGACTAGTCAACAAGAAGTTATCAAAATCCAAACACTATAAGAAACTTACAATCATGACCACTTTCTTCCCTTCGGGAACGCAGTGGAACTTCCTCAAACCCATAAGATTTTTCTCACATGATCTGAGGGAGGAATCCTAAGAACACTTATAGCAATGATAATTAACTTAGTTCTATGATGTACTCCTGACTCTTGAGAGTCTAGGTCTTGATGCCTTCCAAATTTGCTTGGAGAGAAATGGAGTGCTTGAGATCTCCAATGTGTAAACTATGTTCACCCATTGGAATTCTTCGAATTCCAAATTCATCAACCACACTGAGGTGTTTGCAGGCATGAATATTGATTTTGACTCGTTGTTTAGATCCGGCGACGACATTAACTCTATCAAAACCTATCAATTGCTTGTTTGGAGACCATTTTCCAGTGGGTGGTGGTGTAGAGAAAACAAGCAAGGTGTGAGTTCCATCCATATTGCCAGTGTTTTCCACATCAATGTGGACAAATAATGAGAGTGAGTCGCAATTGGCATGTTTCACTCTTATGGCATTGCTTGACAATGTTGAGTTTTTGTTGGTGTAGAGATTGGTGCCAAGAAGCACTGGGAGCTCAGTTGGAGCGAGGGCCACAGATTGTTTAAAGGTTGTATAGCTCATGCCATGACCGAAAGGAAATACTACAGGACCTTTATAGAAACGGTAGGTTCTTCCAGGGTAGCCTCCGGATTGTCTCATCCCCATGTTTGTCATTGGTACTTTTGCTACATAATCTTGTGGATACCATGTCATTGGCAGCTTTCCTCCTGTGAAAAATATATATATGAAATTTGCTATGAAAGTGGGAGAATTGACATAAAAAGGTCAACCAAGTTGATGGAATCCTGAAAGATTACCTGGATTGGTTGTTCCAAATAAAACATCTGCAATTGCAGCTCCTCCAGCTTGGCCTGGATAACCAGCCCACAAAATGGCGCTTACTCGAGGATCATTTTTAGCAAATGACACATCA
This sequence comes from Durio zibethinus, assembly GCF_047325235.1. Classification (NCBI taxonomy): domain Eukaryota; kingdom Viridiplantae; phylum Streptophyta; class Magnoliopsida; order Malvales; family Malvaceae; genus Durio; species Durio zibethinus. Next base: position 1,078,456 of record NC_143188.1, on the reverse strand, counting down.
ATTGGACCACCTGACATCAACACCAACACAGTAGGGCCTCTAGAGGCTCTAGCCACTCTGGAAACCAGCTCTTGTTGGTGTCCAGGCAAGAGCAGCCCTGCCCTGTCCCTGAATTCTGCTTCTATGGATTGATCAAGCCCCATTACAAGTACAGTTGCGTCGGCCTGGCGGGCTGCAGCCTCTGCGGCTCCAAACAGATTGTTTGCTTTGCAAGCAACATCTGAACACCCTGCCTGATGAATTGTCCTAGCATATCTTGAAATATCTTGCAAGGGACTCGTGTAACCACATGCGACTCCTGCATCAAAGAAACAAAATAATGATCATGAACTTTGCTTTTTCTGGGATATTTTTACACTGCCTCGAGTTTCCAAATTTCAATTCAAAAAGCAAATGACTCTAAATGTTTCTATCTGCCAAATTATGTACCAATTTCGTTCATCATGCTTGAAAAATAACTAAGACAATTGACTGTTACCGGCATAGTTTCCTATCATTGTTACTGTAACGTCGGAGTTGGGCCCAATAACTGCAACAGTGCGATGACGAGAAGTTGACAATGGCAGAGAAGGCCCAGAATTCTTTAGCAAAACAATGCCTTGTCTGGCAGCCTCGAGAGCTAGCTGTTTATGGGACGGAGTGCACACATCTCTTGGGCCAAGGTTCCCATATGGTTGGCCTGATGGCTCCCCATCAAACATGCCTAGCCTCATTTGGACTGTAATGGTATTGGCTAGTGCCATATCAACATCAGCCTCAGCCAACAAGCCCCTCCTTACTGCCAGGTCTGTGTGGACCGCCAAAAATGGCCCACAATCCAAATCCAAACCTGCAGATCAAAATGGTCAAGCCCAAGCTCAAGAATGAAATTGTTAAATCCCTCTTAAAACTCTTAGCTTCTATTAATAATATATATATTAGGATCAAATGTTGAAGCTGAAGCTGACCTGCTTTGATGGAAGCTGCAGCAGACTCTTCAGGGGTAGCAGTGAAATGTTGAGTATCATACATTACCCCAACCGAATCACAATCTGATACAATATACCTAATTGACCCAACCGAAAACAATAAAAGTAAAATCAGAAAACAAAACCACGATAATAGAACAGAAGCCATGCATGATGCACCTTAGTTGACAGAAACACACCCATTAAGGCCCCATTGACCTCGGATGGTACCCTTGAGTAGATCTGGGTCGGCACAAGTGGGCTTCCCATTGACTTGATTGTAAGAGCACATTACACTTGCAACTTTCCCTTCAACCACACAAGCTTTGAATGGCACATCATATGTATCCACCAGGTCCTGCTTGCTAACCTGCATCCATCATTAATTAGCAATTAATTATAACTTAATTTTGACCCATAAATAATCACTGACCTTAAACCTTTCTCTATTTAGCCAAAACGCTATTTGAAAGTGAGGTCACGTCAATCTTCAATGGTATCTTCAATGGTATATAATGGGGTTATTCTTTCATTACTTTTTAAGAGGTGGTTTCATGAAAGATTAAGATTCCAGTCCCAACGCTTGCATTTCCTTTTTTTTTATAACCCGTGAGCTTGACTTTTTATAAAAAAAAAAAAAAGCATTTTCAATATTACTCCTTTTTAATTTTCTTTTTCAATGGTCCTATTTACGAGTCCTGTTGCTAATCTAACAGCTAAAAACTACATGTGACAGCTAACATGGTCAAAGTAAACCATTTAATATCTTATTCTGTCTGCTTAAGCTAATTGAATGGTCCAGAATCCATGGCTAAATCGTGCTACTTGCTACATGTGAATGCTAGAAGATCCGTCCAAAGCAATGCAGTAGTCATTTTCAAGTTCTTAACAGAGATATGGACAAGGAAAGTTGGTAGTTTGGCCAAACTTTTCAAATTTTCCCTAGTTCAGTAAATTATTCTGATATAAATTATTTCGTCTACAAAGTTAGAAAACACAAGTCAGCACGTATATATTATCTTACCCTTGCATTGAAATGGTATCGATCCACACCATTCCAATTATCAAGATCATAAGCGGTGTAATGTTTACAGCAGGCAGCAACTTTTAGGCGGTTCCCAGTGGCACTTTGGAGCCCACGGACGTAGCTAGCAGCATACTTACCCGCTAGAACTGGGTCTTCACCGGGAGTCTCTTGGCCTCGGCCCCATCGTGGATCACGGAATATGTTCACATTGGGGCTCCAGTATGTCAAACCAGCCATTCCTCCATTGTACATTGCTCTAGCTTCATCGGAAACCACCTGCAATCCCAATAGGACAAAGTAATATTACTAAATTACCATAGTTAACTGAATTAAGCCTACTTAGTGCCTGTTTCATTGAAACATTAATTAGTATAAGCATTTATTTCTAGTTAATCAAGATTTGATCTTTAATTAATCGTGAATAACATTTCCAGAATAAAATATTAAATGCATCATAATAATATAAAAGAATACGCATTTAAAATTGTTCAAAAAATAAATTACATCCAAAAAAAATCTAGAATCACTTCTTATCATATTATAAAAAAATAATAATGAAATTCAAAAAAAGAAGATCATAATACGATTAGATAGGAATTAATATGAATAAATTATTGAATTGTTTCGCCTATAATACTCAAATGAATTAAATTAATTATGGAACTTTTAATACAAAAATTAAATGAAAAAAAAAATAGAGTAGATATGGTATATTTTTAAGTATGGGACCTTACCTTTTTTTATTATTTTTCTTGAAATTATGGGACCCTAAGGTATCCTTAGCTAAGATGTATACGCAAATTAATTACTTGCAAGTCCAACGATCTACACAAACTCCATAACATCATTGTCATTCAGCCACCGCTAGGTTAATTTCTACTTGCTAGCTAAGCCCGCTAAACAACTACTTTCAATATTACTAATTTTTTTAATTGAAAAATCGTATTCTGAAAATTAAAGAAAAAATTAAATATAAATGTTGAAATATAAGTTAATTTGACGCTCAACTTATTTTTGAAATTTTAATATAATTATTATCTTTAATAATTAAATTTTATTCGATAATAATATTTATAATGTTCTAAAGAATTTTTTATCCTAAAAAAACCAAATCTAACAACCCAATAATAATAATAATAATAATAATAACAATATGTTTTTTATGTTCTCGTGTTTCATAGCAGCATAATAAGGATGAACAAGACAAAATTTTAGTAAAGCAGACAATGACAAGAATCTTGAAGTTTGCCATGTCTTAGATGGAAATTTCATGGAGTAAAGGCAAACAATGAGACAATTTTAATCTAGTAACTATTAACATCACATATGAATATAGGATATATTAAAAAAATAAAATAAAACACGTATCAATCTTTTAATCTTATTTATAAAATTAAAAAATTATACTAAAATATATAAAAAAACCAAATTCTTAATTAAAACTTTCTATTAATCATAAAAAAATATTTGTATGAAAAAAATAAGAGAACTCTCAAAAAAGATATAATTAGCAACTAAAAGCTTTATTATTTTCAATTAATTAGTAGATTGAGTTATACACGTTTGGAATAATTTCCTTTTTTGATTATAATATGAATTTGAGAGGGGTTGATTAATAGTATAGTAATTGGTTGGAGAATAGTGACAAGCTTTATTGGCACAGTCTTTATTCTTGACCTAACTCTCAAAGCACACTTATTTCCAAATTTATTGGCAGATAAATTAAATAATGAACCCATTGGCAAGGGTTTTTGAGAACTTTATTTCAAAATAGTGTACCATTTGAAAAGGTTGCAATAGTGAAAGGTAACCCTTGTGTGGAAATTTTTTTTTTTTTTTTGTTAATAAAAGAAAGCACTCTGGGACAAAAGCAAAAGCCAAAAAATGCCTAGGACGAAAGAATTGAAAATGAAGTGTGTAGATTGATATATATTTTTTTATCATATAAAATATTTAAATTTATATATTTATATCATATTTTATATAAAAATTACGTATTATAATTAGTATCGATATAAAAATATACAACATATTTATTTTAATTTTGTTAAACTCATATATAATTATTGTTAAAATTTTAAATTATATTATTTTCGTATATTTTTTATATTATATTCGTATTATATCACCATATCGTATTTTAAATTGTTAAATAATATTTTAAAAGCAATGAAATCAATATCTTACTACATAAGAAAGCCTTGTTATATTTATTTATTCTTTAATTTTCTTTGTTAAGGTTATGATAAAGTGAAAAATGACGAATAAATGTGTTAAATCTAATAATAGTATTTAGTAGTTACCCGTCCGATTTGCTCCCAGAGGGATTCATTGAAAGAAGCAGCGGTGGTAATGACTTGAGGGAAGCTAGTGGCACCAGGAAAAGCACCACCAAACTTAGTCCCAGGACCCACATTGGATACCCCATGAAGTGCCTCAGACCACCACTCGTACCCTTGAATCCCCAGCCTAGGCACAGCTGCAGCATTGTTAACCAACAGCCTGATCTTCTCCTCCAATGTCAACCTCCCAAGCAAGTCCCTCACCCTCACATGAACAGGTAAATCCACTCTGCAAAACCTCAACCTCCTCGTCAACCCATTCCGGGGATCGCATGCAAACGGCAGTCGAGCTTCCCCCAAAGAAATGGAAACCAAACATAGGATATTAGTAATGACAACAACTCGGAAAAGTACCTTTAATGATATTTTCTCACCCATTTTTTATTTTTAATTTTTTTTTGGGTGAGATTGGCGATGGCTTAAAGGTGTATATATAGGGGAAATTTTGGGTTCATGATTGGATTTCCACGTCGATATGAAGCTAAAAGCTAAAGAACAAGAAAGCAACCGAGTGAGAAATGGGATGAGAAAGTTAGTTCAACACGTAGTTTCGGTGTGGGAATAGCATTGTGGGGCTAGAAATTAGAGTGGTAAATGAGTGAGAAAAGCGAAAAGGTTGAAAAACTATACTATATTAGCCATAACCTAGAGCTTGAAAAGAAGAAAGAGGACGTGAAGTTAAAACCAAGAGATATTGGTCACGGACCAAAGAATCTTTCTGGTCTCATTCACGTTAACTTTGAATGAAAGAAATTTATTTATTTATTTATGAAAGAAATCATAAAAAGAAATTAGTTACTACTCATTACATTATTGATTAATAATGTAAACTATATACTTGATAATTATCGAAAATAAAAAAAAGATTTACATAAAGTTTCATAGGTGAAGTTCGTAAAATTTATTATTGTATAGAAATAAGTAAATAAAAATTAAAATCATAAATCAAAATTGATATATTAAAATATCTCATAAATTAAGTGTCTAAAATTTAATAAATTTTGATATATTTATTAATAAAACTTTTTAATAAAAATAAAGTGAGAAAAAAAAAAGAGTCGAAAGTAAACATCTGGCTAATCTTACTGAAGGGTCAAAATAAATTACATGCAGTTGTCTTTGGATTGGACTATTACAGGGGCAGAGGTTTCTATTTGTCATTTTTTTTTTTTTTTTTTATGATAAGCAATGAATTGCTGGCACTGAAGACTGTAAAATATTTCTCAAACATGTGATTTCAGTTTGGTACATGACACCATAAAAAGGAAATCTCGTGACTGAAAATATTCAGTTTCTATCATACCTAATAAAACATGAATTTTTGTCTTCATTATTTCCGACTTTTATAGAAAAAAGGAAACCATTTTTCTTTAGAGTTACCATGTATTTTTGGATATGGTTGTTGACAGATGAGATAATACAGATAATATAATCAATTCTACGGAAAAAAAATCCATTCTAAAAGGGTATTTCTCTATTTAAACAAAAAAAAACTTAAATCATGTTTTTGGGTAAAGTTTGTAAAAAAATTTTTAGAAATAATTTAATAAATATTTTAATAAAAAAATTTTAATTGATAAAATTTAATATAAAAATTAATAATACGTAAAAAAATTATTAAAAATATTATTTATAATTCAAATATGATATGTACTTATTTAACGGTAAAAATTTTATCAAAATTTTTACTAAAAATGTCTATATAAAAAAGTATATCAAAATTTATTAATTTTTTTTTTAAAATTTTTACACTTAAGCTATGTAACAATGCATTTAAATCTATCGGCAGTTATGATTTTTATTTTAATTTATATTTAATTATTTTTAATAAAAAATTTCATAAATTTCATCTTAAAAAATTTTATTAAAACTCTCCCTTATTAAATTACCTATCAGTAATGAAAAGACATAATACCAATTAAGAAGCTACCTACCTGATCACATGATTTATCATGATATTTAATTCTAGCAACAACAATTTTCAAATAATTTCTATGCAAATAAATTTTCTTTTTCAATTTTGTGCTTTTTCATACACCAAGTACAAAGTGAAATTAACCAAGTTTTGTAGTAAAAATTCAATGGTTAAAATCAAGATTAATCCAAATAACTAAAGAGTCCAAAAGACACATTCTCTCCCAAAAAAAAAAAAAAAGGATTGGATATCTCCCAACAGCAATTTACTTACAATCCCTAATTGTAATCAAAAGATCAATATAACCATGAAAATAGTTATTTTCTACCTATAACTATAGGTTTCTTCCCAAGTTGCTAAAAGATAGTCATAGCAATTCGTATATTCGTATCGTATATAACATTAAATTCAAATATTTATATTATATTTTATACAAAAATTGTATATTATAATTTGTGTAGACATGAAATATAAAATATATATTTTTTAATTTTGTTAAATACATCTATAGTTATTGTTAAAATTTTAAACTATTTCACTTCTATTTTCTATTTTCATATTGTATTCGAATCATATAACCATATCATATTTTAAATTATTAGATCTACTAAAAGATGATGTGATAATTAGAAATTGCAATTATTCATATGTCAAGCTATTATTGCTTTATTATTTAGATTTTATTAGACAAGAAGAAACTATAAGTACAACATAAATGGCTATCTCATATATAGAGCATTTATTTGATATAATTTGATACAAAGCACATTATTGGCATTCCTTTATGAACTTTTCCTAAGGAAATGTCACAAAAAGAGAAGCATAAAGCTAACTTATAACACAGATTTAGGCACAGCTATGAAAGTAAAATGTTCAAGGTTTGTTAAATCGAATTAAAGTTCCTTTTTTTGTTATTAAAGACCCTTTTTCATTAATGGGTGTTTGTTATTTTCAATCATGGCCATGGCCCATGGTATGGGAAATAACTGAATACGTAATAAGGAATGATAGATAGATATATATAGTTGAATAACGAGCATGCCTTTGTACAAACCTTGACGATATCCCCAAAGAAACAGGCTTTTCTGGCATCAAATCGGACCAGACCAGGTCATCATGTTCATGTTAATCAGTTAATTTCTTTTTGTGTTTGTCTTCCTTTCCTGTCCCGAGATGAAAGCTCCCTTTCAAATGGATTTCATTGGATCAGGCTTTTCATCCTGGGACCATGATGTTAGAACAGCAACATTATCCAGCAGCAACTTGTATGCCAACCAAATATCCCCCAAGTTCATGAAATCACGCTTTGTTTTTAACACTTCATTTGGACTTGCGAAAATTATGAGGCGATTTGTACATGAATGTTCAAGTCAAAAAAACCCGCCAAAGTTGAAAATTTTTATCCAAATATATGCATCTGTGTTGTAGAATTTCTTCAACTTTAAGTGGTGAGAAGATTCATTGTATTCATCAAATTTGAGTTAATTTGGTCAAATGCATGCTAGGAAAATGGAGGATTGATTTTTTTTTTTTTTTTCATTTGAAGAGATCAAGAAATTCAAACCCAACTCTTTAAACAGACATATATATAAGGGTTAATCTGATATTCTGATACGAATATCTCATTTCATGTGTATGTTAAGGTAAACGAATGAGATATCTCATGTCACTAAAAAATGGAATGAAAGGGTGGCATATATACCAAAAGGATTCGAACATAATAGCTTAAATTTTTTTTGTTCAAAATGATGTTTAACATATATGCATGAATTTTTTTGACGTGTTCTTATGAATTTTAAATGTAATTTATCTTTTCATCAAATGATATCAAAATCGAAAATTTGATTTGGACTTAAGAAGTAGTGGGGATACTGTATATAATTATAAGAAAAGCACAAGAGGGCATCCATTGAATAATTAAATAGTCTAAAAATAACATAAGACTTGGTTGGTAATATAAGATCTTATTTTATAACCATTCAATAATTCTAAAAGTATTATTTGAATTTAGACCCATCTAACTATACATTTTCATGTCTGCTTGTCCAGCCAATCTATAGATGCCTCCTTAATAGACTCGCCACCAAACTCTTTTCTATCAAGTTAAATGTGCACGAAAAAATATTGGTCCAAATAATTTTTGCTTAAATGAAATTGTTTTCATTTCTTTTTTCGGATCCCATTAACTAAAAGTAAGTGTTCTTAATTTGATAAACTTTAAAGAATAATTTGAGGCACTCATGTAGTAGTTCAGTTGATAAAGAAAAGAAACCTATTCTTTATCGGTTAGGGTTCAATCATCGTGAAACGCATTTTAAAAGCAAAATTTTAAATATAAAACCAAAAGTTATAAGGAAATATATCGTCTGAAATTATTATATTACAATTAACAATCATTTAAAATTATATAAGATTCAGTACAAAACTCGTATTTATAAATGATAAATCTTTATATAATTTTTTATTTTGATTAAATAATTATAATATTATCATAAAAAATTATAAGTGAAATGCTCTCTAATTATAAATGCGCCTTTAAGATTGTCTTGGAAAAAAATATAGATTTAGACAAGATCTGAAAATGATCTTCCTGTCTTATTTATTTTAAGACAAATAATTTGGACCGTATTATTTAATGTGAATATATCTCTGATTCATTTTCAACTAAATGTAGGCTTAGCATTTGCTTGCAGCCATTGCCAACCAATCCAGCTCGTTCTTGCTAACATGTAGCACCAATATCCAAAACATTGGAAAGTGACATTCATTACATTGCATGGATATATGGATATTGCGGGTTTTAATAATTAGGTCTTAAATGGACAGCCAACGTGATCATAAATGTAACAACTTGCATGGAAACAATGGCAGATGATTGGTTCGAATGGGGGCCAAACTGAGCCTCAACTGCCCTAACAGGATCATGAATTTCGACAAGGCCCCACACCAATTCTTTTTCACTTGAAAATTCGAACAAAATTCGGATGAGAATGACTAGATCTATCAGAAAAATGAAAAAATGAGCCATGGGTTGGGGATGAGATTGACAAAGCTTTCTTTATGCTGCTTGAATCAGCAGGACTAGATCTCATAATTTATATATTTATGATATAAAAATATTTAAATTTATATATTTATATACAAAAATTATATATCATAATTTATATTAATATAAAAATATTAAATATAAATTTTTATTTTATTAAATTTATATATAAATATTAATAAAATTTTAAATTATATCATTTTTATATTTATTTTTTGTATTAAATATATTTTATATTTTATATTATTAGATATAACAGACGCGTAGAAGGGGCGGAAACGTGGAGATACGGCTTAGATGTAATATTCTTATCCTTAAAGTATACAACAATTAGTGACGTAGAGAAATGGCACTCTTGCCAACTAATCAACAAAAACCTTTCCTTATCTTCTTCCTCCCCCACCCTTTACTCCTTTTTCTTCTTTCTTTTTACAATTTTTTTCGACTTGATTTTGCTAATTATGTTCACATTCGATCATTGCATACCGTATCAGATTCTTTTTAAATATAAAATTATGCATTTAATTACTAAATCAAATATTCAAATGCAGCCAATATTCGTGTGATTTGTTTTGTGTAATTTTAAAATTTTAATTTTAATGAAATAAAAAATCAATGTGTTAATTTCAATTATTAAATTTCAATTCTTGACGGATTCAAATAAAAAATTATTCGAATGTAAATTTTGAAATTTTTGATTGGATGCAACATGCACAAAGCAAAATACTGAAGACACATACATATAGGCATTTTTTAAATGGAGATGAGAAAAAAATTGAAAAAATTAATAATCGATTTGAAATTATAATGTTTAATTTGATTTTGATCGATTTTTTTTTTATTTGGTTTAGATCAAATTCGGATATTAAATGTATATATTAAATTTGGATTGGATTTCATATTAAAATGTAAAAAAAAACCTAAATTATATATTTTTATACATATTTTAAATTTTTATAAAATAAAAATAATTATTTTATATATAAATCTATTTAATATATTAAAAATTATATAAAAATAATACATAAAAATAAAAAATTAAATTTAAAAATTAATTAATCAAATTAAACTAATCAAATTTGATTTAAATTGAATCGATTTAAAAAAAAAAATCAATTCAAATTCAGATTAAATTTAAAAATTTTATAATATTATATATTATCCAAAACATCGAATTAAATTCGATTAAATCTAAAGTGATATCATCCTTCCTTAAAACAACTCCCGAAAAGAGCAACTAGAAGCTTGTCATGTTTTAGTTAAGAAAATTTCTTTGTCATGTGACAAAGAAAACGTTAGAGGATTCTTGGGGAAATAAAACTTGCACACAAAAAAAAGCTGGTGGCTTTTCATGGGATTTAGAGCAGTGACGTAAAACAGATTAACCCTTTTCCTTTCGTGCAAGACCGGATTTGAAGAAACGATTGATGTCAACTGAGTAACGATCCACTTTTCAACTTTTGATTTGATTTGATATATGTTTGCTTACGCCGCATGCAGGTTAAAACGATGACTCAACTATCTGCTAAGAGTTATCTGAAAATGGAGCTTCACATGCCACGTCTACTTGGATTAATCCTTATGAACCATCTACCAAAATTAAGGATACAATGTTTTTTATTAATCTTATTAATTCTAAGTACTTAGACAAAGAAGAATTCAAGACAAGTAATGACAACAATCCAAAACTTTATGTGTTAATCCTTTTTCAAATTGCAATATAAAAAAGTAATCTAAAATAAATCTGATAATTTATGTATTTATGTTATATAAAATATTAAAATTTTTATATTTATATCATGTTTTACATAAAAATTATATATTATAATTTATATCTATACAAAAACATAAAAAATTTTTTTTTTTTGTTAAATTTATATATTTTTTAATTTTAAATCATATTATTTTTATATTTAGTTTTTATATTATATTTTTATCATATTATGAATTGAAAAATATAATCTAAAGCTAGTTTAGGAGAATAAATTTGACAGAAGGAACTGCGCTGGAGGCCTGGAATTAAGCTTTTCAGGCTCAAAATATAAGCTTTTGTGGATAGTAAAGACCAAAGAGTAAAAAACCCATATCTAGCTTCTGAATACCAAAGCCCAACAACGTCTCATGACAAGTTTTAAAGCTCCCTCAAGTCGAAACAATTTGCATTTTGCAGTCTTACTGAATGGGGCTTTACAGGGATTAGCTCTGCATCTGGGTCACCAAAGGCCCGACAGGTAAGGGATCATTTCGAAACCAACCCAAGTTCATCAACATGTATAGATCCCAGCTTCTGAAAAGACTAATTATAGATTGAAAAGGAATTTGCTATGAAAAAGTTTTATTCATAAAATATGCAACGGGCCTACAGCAATTATCCCAGACATACAAAATAAAACCACCTGACAGTTTGTACCGCTGTATACTAGCAATTCCGCTGCCTTTTTTTTTTTTTTTTTGAGGGATTGGGGGTACCAAATGGTATAGTTTTCAACTTACCAGGTTACAACTTACTCAACTTGACAGGTCCCATCTCTTTTGCCTTAGCTCTCAGCACATGCTTCTGAATCTTACCTGTAGCTGTCTTTGGCAGTGGACCAAAAATCACTGATTTTGGAACCCAGTAAGCAGGCATCTTCGACCTGCAGAACTTCATTATGTCTTCGGCTAACCGCTGTTCATCGGATTTATCCTCCCCTGGCTTCAAGGTCACAAAAGCACAAGGAGATTCGCCCCAGCGCTCATCCGCCCTTGCCACCGCTGCTGCCTCCAATACTGCAGGGTGCAAGTACAGAGTATTTTCTATCTCCACGCTGCTGATGTTTTCACCCCCAGATATGATAATGTCCTTTGACCTATCTTTAATTTCAATATACCCATCTGGATTCTTCACACCAAGATCCCCGGAGTGAAACCACCCGTTCGCAAATGTTTCCTCGTTCACTTTTGGGTTCTTTAAGTAGCCCTTCATCACAAGATTTCCACGCATCACTATTTCTCCAATAGTTTTTCCATCAGCGGGAACGGGCTGACCAGTTTGGGTGCTGATGACATCTAGGCCCTCTAAACCAATGTATCGGACACCCTGACGTGCATTTAGGCGAGCTTGGGTTTCAGGTGGCAGCGAGTCCCATTCAGGCTTCCATGCACACACCGTAGAAGGACCATAGGTTTCTGAGAGACCGTAAGTGTGGGTAACACGGAAACCTTTTTTGGACATTGCAAAGAGAACAGCTGGCGGTGGGGCAGCACCAGCTGTCATTACATTAACAATACGAGGGAGAGGCAGAATTGTGTCCTCAGGTGGGGCATTAACTATGGTATTGAGCACCACAGGTGCAGCACAGAAGTGAGTCACGCCATACTTCGCTATGGCTGAGTAGACTCCCTTTGCTGTTACCTGCAGATACGAAAGGAATGAACAAGGACATCAATAAGTAACAAGCCATGATCATAGCTTAAGGGGGTTTAAGTGCAGAAGCTTAAATCACGACAAGAACAAAAGCAGAATATCGAAAGGCCCCATAGCATAACAGGACTATATTAAAACCTTCAGAGTTTCCACAGAATTATGCCTAGAGCCAGATCAGAAATAGATGAATATGGAACAGATAAGCTAATTTATTTCATTTACTGAAGCGGAAGTAAAGCAATTATTTTGCCTACAACCTGTCGAAGGCATATGTTTGTTCCACAAAGAGCTGCGAGTGCCCAAGTAAAACACCAACCATTACAATGGAACATGGGTAGAGTCCACAGGTAGACAGCTCCTTCATTCATCCCCCATATAAGAGGATTACTCAAAGACATGAGATATGCCCCTCGGTGATGTAATACCACCCCTTTAGGGCTGGCTGTTGTGCCAGAGGTATAACCCAAAGCAATGCTTTGCCACTCATCCTGAGGAGGCTTCCAAGCAAAGTCAGGGTCACCACTTTCCAAGAACTTCTCATACTCAATGGCTCCTTGTCCCAAAGCATACCTAAGGGATTTTGGATCACAGCTTTCATCAGCAATGACAATCAAAAGTGGAGGCTTGAAATTGCCTTGGCTTTTGTCCTTCATGATTTTCAAAGCAGCCTCTGCCAAATGGAAAAACTCTTGGTCCACAATGACAACGGCAGATTGTGAATGACCCAAAAGGAAAGCAATGGACGATTCATTTAGGCGAATATTGACAGGGTTTATAACAGCACCAGACATTGGAATTCCAAAATGAGCTTCATAAGAAGCAGGGACATTGGGAGCAATTACGGCTACCTGCCAATTTTATAAAGTAATTAGATCAGAATAAATATAAAATGAACAGGAGCAATATAACCAGTAAAGTTTCATAAAAACAGCCCATTACATAAACGATCCGTAAACAATTATCAGAAGCAGAATTAATATGCTTTTTTCAAACTTAAGAGTAGGGATTGAAGAACGTATAAAACTGTGCTAACAACATCCAATACATGATACTCTCTGCAAAATCGCTAGCAGAGTTATCTTAGCTCTGATTGGTTTGAGAATATATTTTCTATTTATTTTTATTTTCATCTTTTAGAAAATAGTTTTATTTTCTATTTTTTATTTCTAAAAAGTGTATTTAGTAAATGAAAATAAAAATTGTTTTCTACATATGCAAAAATAAAGAAATAAATAAAATATTTAATGTTATTACCATTAAATGCATCTAATTATAAATATAATATATATTTATTAATTAATGACATTAAAAAATGTTCAAATATGGTAAACTACGAAACACAAAGAAAAAAATAATGTACACCCTTTATTTTCTCAATTAAAAATATCTTCTTTTTCTTTGTTTTATATTTCAACTCATTATCATTTTTATTTTTTAAAAATTTATTTTCATTTTCAATTATCAAATACATTTTCATTCATAATTTTCATTTTTCAAAAAAATAAAAACAAAAAATAACTCTTTTTCGAAACCAAACACTACCGGATTGTTCAATTGATTAACACAACTACCAATTCCCATACCAAATTTGGACCAAACACTACCTTAACATGTTCAGATTTTTCAATTGATTAAAGCTTCCTTCTCGTTCCATTATAATACCTCCCTAGCCATAATAATAACTATTCAAAAGAACAATAGCACGGAACCAACTCCAATCAAATCAACTAAGGTGATAACAAATCAAATCAAATTTGATTTCTTTTTTTTTAATAATACATAATATTATAAAATTTTGAAATCTAATCCAAATTTGAAATGATTTTCTCTTGAAAGTAATCTTATCCGAATCGAATTCTAATAATTCGATTTGATTCATTAGTTTTTAAATTTTAAATTTTTTTATATATTATTTTAACAAAATTTTTAATATATTTAAAAATATTTTTATATAAAATAATTATTTTTATTTTATAAAAATTTAAAAAATATATAAATTAATTAAAATATATAATTTGATTTATTTTGGCTTTTTTATATTTTTTATATTTCAATCCAAAATAATCTGATTCAAATTTAATATATATATTTAATATTCAAACTTAATTTAACACTATCATTTCAAATAATTTTTAGTTTTCTCAATTTATGTTCTCACCCTTACAGTCCACTAAACAAATTGATTAACAGAATTTAATTATTGAACTGATTAATTCATCCGACCAGCGTTTCACATCAATATTATCACAACTCGAAAAATCGATTACGTTACACCAATTAAATAAAATAATAAAAAAAGAAAAAAAACATAAATTTGAAAATAGTAAACTTCATTATCTTTATATTAGCACTCTCCTTATTCTATTCGGCAAGCAAAACAGAATTAAAAACTCAAAGCTTTCAATTTTCCGATTTTTTTTATTGTTGATAGTGATTATAAGCGATAGATAATTGTTTGATTACCGTGCTACCGACGCCGAAGGACCGTTTAGAAAGAGCTGAAGCCAAGCGACGGCAACGCTGGTAAGTTTGGAGCCACGTGTAGGTACGAGATCCATGGACCACCGCTTTTCTTGTCGGATGAACAGTAGCGGCTCGTTCCAAAAACCACAACGGCGTCAAAGCCATGTAGTTGGCGGCGTTCTTTGGAAGATCGTCTATGACTGGCATCTCCATCACCGATTCACCGTCACCTTCTCTCTCTATGGAAATCTCTCTATTTTTTTCTTCTCTGTTTCCTCTGTTATTGGTTTTGATTTTGATGCACATTTATAGTGGGGGTCTTCATGGATGGAGAATTGTGTGGAGCCCGCCACGTAGATACAGAATTATTGCCTTTTTGGGGTTTACTACTTAATTTGGATTTTTTTTAGACTTTATTGGGGGTTTTACGAGTTTCCAAAATATATCTCCCTTTTTTTTCTTTACAATTTTTTTTATTTTTTAGATAAAATTATTTATTTACTTTCTTTTTACATTTATTTTTTCAAATTTTTATTTAGGTGAAATTATTTATTTATTTTTTCATTTTAATTTTAAAATTTTTTAATATGTATTTTTAATAAATTATATAACTTAGCAAATATGAATTTTTGATAGGTTATATAATTTACCAAAATTTTATATCCATTATGTTGTATAGTTTATCAAATTTTCATATATGGTAAGTTAAAAAAAAATTTACATTTAAGTTGGAGAAAAAATAGTTGAGAGAAAATATTTTATAGATATTTATAAATTTTCAAATATGAAAATATGAAAATTTTTAAAAGAATTCATATATGCAATTTTGGAAGTTTTTAATTTTGAAAAATTTTAAAGGTTTTCAAATTTGTAAATTTGAAAATTTAAAAATAAAAGGGTATGAAGAGAAAAGAGAAAAAGTAATTAAATAATTTCATTTAAAATGATTTTGAAAAAAAAAATGGGAATATATTTAAAAAAAAATTTATACAAGTAATTTTCTTTGAGTTTATTTTTATATAATAAAAGTTAAATCTTTTTATTTTATAAATAACATTAAAAAATTGTCATTTTTTAATTAATTTTTATATATTTTATAATTCAAATTTTATTTTAAAAATTTCACGGTTAAATGAGATAATTTCTCATTATTAGAATGGTTAATTTTTATAAAAAAAAATTGTGAATTACCAAAATAAATGTTTCTCTAAAATTTTTTTTACATGTATTGTTCTTATCTTTGCATTTGTTATTTATAATGGTTATAATTATCAAAAACTTTCAATGATTTTTGCATTGAAAGAGTTTAAACGCGTAAGATCTTCTTCAGGTATATAATAGGGTAAAGGTTAAAGATAAATTAAAAATTTTTTTAAAAATTGTATATAGAAAGTATTTTAAGTTTATCCCAAAATTTTTGTTAATAGAAAAATAAAATCTTTCTTTTATTAATTTGATTTACGTTTACATTTATGTGTATAAACTTTCTCTTCTAACACTGTAGTAAAAAAGTAAATATATTATTACCACCATAAGTGACGTCATCAAATAATTAAATAAGTAAATTTTGATATGGATTAGAGAGTAATTATGATAAAAAAAAATCATATTCTAAAAAGCCTAAAATAATATTTATCTAATTAAGAAATTTATTTAAAAAGGCAAAAGAAAAAACACAAACAAAGTATTACCAAATTCTTCAAGGGAAAAAAAGAAAACTTATAAGATTGGAAATACTATAAAAAATGTCTAAAAAAGAAATTATTTTTTTAAAGTAAAATTATAATTAAATATTATATTTATATTTATATAATCATCTAAATAATCAATTATTATGTTATTAAATAATCAATTAATAAATTATAATATAATTAAACGATCAAACCCACATACTAACGTCTCCTCCTTACTACTAAATTTTTTGAAAGTATTGTGATTGATGAAAATTATCACTTGTATTAATGAAATATAGTGTGAAATAATTTATTTTTATTTAAAATAATAAAATTAAAAATATAATGATAAATTTCAATAAATTTTAAATATAATGACAAAATTCAATAATAAATAGTAGTATAATTACAAATTTGATCTCAAACCTTAGTTTTTTTTGTTTTAAGTTGATTGTGATGGTGATCGAATCAGTTTGTGGCAGAATAAAATTATACATCATTTAAGCTTTGATTAAAAAAATAATGAATAGATTAGAATCAAAGTCACGTAAATTAAGGCAAACAATTAAAACATTGAAATCACTTGGAGACTAAGACTAAGACCAATGCCTACTGCCCACCAAATGCAACAATTGCCTAACAAGCTTCTTCTTAAATAATTTGTTCCCAATTTGCCAAACAATAAGTGAAGTTGATACAGTGATAAATTTAAATTTAAATATAAAAAAATAAGTTATTATCATTTCTCTATACAAAATAAAATATGTTTTGTGGTAATTTTATTTGAGAAATTTCCTTTTACTTGATCAAAAGAAAACAAAATCCTTAAGCCACCAATTTTGACCTTAGAGGCCTTTTTATTTTCAACTTGCATCCCTAATTAATTAATTAATTACCCAAATATAAAAGATTAGCCAAAAAGCATAGTTATCAAAATAACATTAGTGATGAAAGGTCAATGGCTGTATCCCATCCTTCAATATTAAAAGCATTACATTCATTGAATATATACCATTTTGTGAATAAAATAAAGTATAATATATAGTTCTCTCTCCTTTAAAACACAACAAGACAAACCCATTTAAAAAAAAAAAAAAAGTAATGCAAATTATATATATATATATATATATATATATATATATTCCAAGTTTTGGCAATATGTGTATTGTTCATTCACTCATATTGAAAGTACAAATGAATCTCAAAATTTAAACAGCATCATCAAATTGATGTAAAACTCCATAATTGTTCAGGGTAATGTGGGATTCACACAAAGACAAGTTTCAACTAATAATTCCGCATGTTTCAGTTATCATATTAAAAACAATATTAAACTTGCCCTTCCATTGCCAATGGAGATGAGGCTAAGAAATCAATTACCCTTAACTAAAGCTGATCAGGATGTTGTTGCAGAGGAAGGAGATTTGCTGAAAGGTTCCTGCTCTTCGCAGGTGAGCACATCATGGGGTCCTGCCTCCTCTCTGCCAACTCCTATCAGGTCAAGGTAATGGAGATAATGGGAGATCATGTTGTTCATGGATTCACTATCACCCTGATCGCAAACTTGGTCTCCATATAAAACATTCATGGTGGTGCCAAAGCCTGGAACTCTCTTGGCTAAAGTGTCGTTCTTGGTTGGTTTCCAGTTACCAACGAAAACGTCATGGGCTGAAGGTTGATGCTTCTTGACTGGCGTCATCCACCTCCAGATTGCAGTCTGGAAAGCCAAGGTTGCATTGTCTTCTAAGTATTCTGGGTGGTTCAACAAGTTCACCTTCAGAGCCTCTCCAGTTTCTCCATAGTTGTAGTTCCTGTGAAAAAAAAAAACCAACAAGAAAAAGTCAAGTTAAAATCAATACAAATTTTTGAGGATTCACTATTTGAGTCTTGTTATATTATATGATATATTATGATTGAAATGTGTTTCAACTTTCAGGTCAAGTTGGTGACTGAGAAAGCACCAACAAATCGGTTCTCTTGGGACTTCAAAATTGAAAGGTTTTGGCACTGATTTTTCTTAGGACTCAGATAGAAAGGCAACTCATTCTCAAAGCATTCAGGTTCTACGCATCAAGCCCACATACCAGTAGATAGGCAAGGCACCACGGCCATGGTATGAAACTCCTGGGGTGCAAGGATAAGTATATTTGTAGTACTCATCACAATAGAATTTGCTGGGGCTCATTTCCTTGTTGTAGCATAGACCCCAGGCCAATGGTCCACCAGTAGCCACTCCATAACCACCTGAAATTTTTTTGAACCACAGCCATTATTGAAAAAGAATATACAGTTCAATGTTAACATGTATTCCAGAAGCAATAACTATCTGCTCCATTTTATCAGATTAATTTTATTAAAAGCCCAGATCATATCTAATAAAAGTAACATCGATTCTGATCAATTATCTTGAATCTTGATCACTAATTAAGCCTAGAATAAGAGACTTTAATACTTGTTAGATAAAAAAGAAACACAAACAATGGTGTCGTGGTGTAGTTGGTTATCACGTCAGTCTAACACACTGAAGGTCTCCAGTTCGAGTCTGGGCGACGCCAACTAATGCTTTTTCTGTTTTTTTGGCTTGGGTGTTGCATATTTGCCTGACAGGATCAGGATTTTCAACCGAGACTCGGCCTTTTAAGAAAACAATAGAAAAAGGAAATGGAGAAACTAACATGAAGTTTTGCTGCCCACATGCCCAAGAAAAGCAGCAACTTCCTTCATACTCTGGAGCTTTCCTCCTGTGGTTCCAAAACCATGAGGCTGATACTGAGCAGCAGCAGTAATGAAAGAATGGTAATCCCAGAACCCAACCGCATGAGCCACAGGTGTGTTACGCTTTGAAAAAAGGTTCTCAAACTGGTAGGTTTGGAAGTAATCAGAAATGGTTTGGTTGCAACAATACTGTGACCAACCTTTACATTCCCACCCTTTGTCACACAATTTCTTGCCCTTAACGATCTTCACCAATGGCTTCACTGACTCCTGGCCGTTTGCCAACGCCAGCATTATGGCCATTGTCAAAAAAACCAGCCACTTGGCTTCCATTCGTTGGTGATGATCAGAGGAATATATTTGCTGTGAGTATTTTTTTCTTGGTAATTGGTTTGATGGAATGGAGAAACAAAAATTGGGATTTATAATATGAGGGAAGCTTGAAGATGCTGTGTTGGAGTGAAAGGCATAGAAAGTGAATTTCTAACTCATTAGGAGAGAGACAATTTTCATGGTTGATGAATGATGGTTACTAATGTCAGATTTTGCTTGCATTTTATGCTTCTTAAAATGCAAGCAAGTGAAGGCTTGAAGCAAATAAGCATGTTATATTCTTACTGTGCGGACAAGCATGGGCCTGAATCACTTGTGGCTGGGATCCATTACACTTAAATTTTTGCTTATAAGCCAACGACTTTTCGTGGGCTGAATCAAACAGATGGTTTCACCGTTTCAGACTTTCAGTGAAAAATGAAAGCCCTTTTTGCTTTATGTTCATTTTGTTCAAACCTTAATAGAAAAAAGATTTGTGCTAAGTACTGACTAGATATTTATGATAGATACAATACTTCGATTGTAAAAATTAGATTCAATTCTCATTATTAATAATTTTTTTAATAAATAATATTTACATTTAATATAAATTATTTCTGAAACTTTTTTCCTTTTAAATTTTTTTTCCAAAAAAATTAATGTAAGTTTTGAATTTTACTGTACTTTTAATATGGTATATTTAAGTTTATTGTATTATTAATTGAATTTAAATATTATTTTAATAAAATCAATTCAATATAAACTTTTTTATAAAAATATTTTTTAATTATAATTATAATAATTTTTATTATTTTTTTTAATCTTAATCAGTCCAAATAAATCTTAATAATATTTAAAAAAGTTGACTAAAAGAAGTTGGAAAAAGTAGTGGAAACTAGCCATGAACCTTTAAAAAACCAACTATGATACAGAAAAGGACAATAAGTGCAAAGAAAACGTGTTAAATTTAGTGTATGAAACTCACTCGTTTCCGCGCATGAACACAGTAAATCTAATCTCTTGGTTTTTTCGTAGGCAAAAGTAGCTGGACCAAACATCAAAGAACTCAAATCAAAGGAAAAAAATGACTGTCACAGCATGTTGCTTCGATTAGAGGCGCAGAGGGGGGCCTACCGCCTATGAATGTCACGTTGGCCGATCTCGTTTTATTCCAGGCTGATTGAGTTGGGTTCGATTTTTTTTTCTTTGCCGAATGCTTGCATGTCAAACCAAATATCTAAGCAAGATTCGTAACCCTTGTATGATTCGATTAAAAAAAATCAACATTGGATATCCGATAATGTGTTTGATTTTTCTGACAACATGCTTTTTCTTTCACGTACAATTTATAATTCGAACGTGATATCTTATCTAAATTTGATCCGAAATTTATCATTTGATATAAGTTTATGTGACAAACATAATTTAAATAATTTTTTTTTCTTAATAGTAGATTATTTAGTTACGAAATATCTTATTGAGAATGTGAACGAGTAAAACATGAAATAAATAAAATATTTTTAATTTTTATTCTCGATTTTTTATATTATATTTATTTTATATAAATTTATTTTTATTTTTATATTTATAAATATTTAATAGATATAAGTGATCTTCGTATTTATAATTTTTTTTAAAAATAAAAAATAAAATTTATTTTTTATTTTTATTTTACATAATTAAGTAATTTTTTATAAATATATATATTTTAAATACAAATATATTAATTTTAATAAATTTAAAATAAATTATATATTATTACATAAAAAATTAATTTATTAAATATATATATAAATATACATAAAATACAATATAAATATTATATTATTCATCCACGTATCTTATCCAATGAAAAATTTAAAATCATATTCATTTTTATCTTCATCTCCATTAAAATAAGAATCAAATTTCTCATAAGTTTGGATAAAATTATTACTTTTTTTCACCTCACCTAAATCTAAAAAAATCTTAAAGTATTTCTGTGACATAAAAATATAAAAAATTTTCTCATATTTATTTTTTTCTTTCCTTCCTACCAAGCATAATAAAACTATAAATTTTGCTCATATAGGAGACTCCAACAAGTCAATGAATCAACTTGACCAATAACAACACTCCTTCTCACTTCAAATTTGGTTTTTTATATTTCCCCTTCAAAAGTACCAAAGTAAAGCTTACTTGGAAAATTAATAAAATAAAGCAAATGATGAGAGCTTTTTGAATCGCCAAAGTTGCTTTTGATAATGAAATTTTGATCTCTTACTTGTATACATTATCCGAGACCCCAAACAAAATAATTGATAGATTAATCATGATTATGGGTCTTAATTTAATCTTGCCTTACTTTAATATTTTATCTCCTGTTTTTTTTTTATTTTTTAAATATAAATTTACACCAACCATAATTAAAATAATAAATATGTGACAATCTTTTAATTTTATTTATAAAATTAAAAAATTACATTATCAATATATAAAAATGAACTTTTTTAAAACTTATAACCATAATCAAATATATTAAAAGAAATAAACCAAACTTATAACAGACAAATCAAAATATAATTGGATGAACCTAAAATTTTTAGAATTTCTTTCTTATCATCGAGATCAAGCCTTTTTTCTTATCATTCAGACAAAGCCTCGCTGACACGTAATATAAAACTCTAGGCCATTAAATTCAGTAAAAATTTCTTTAAAATTAATGAAGTAGTTTAATGACACGTTTTAAGAGTTTAGGTTCGATTCTTATTATTAACAAAATTTTTAATAAAAAATTTATAAATTCAATATAAATCATTTGCATGTATTTTGATAAAAAAAGTTTTCATCCACTTTGAATTTTATTGCACCAAAAAAATTAAGTCGATCAATGTTTAGAAAAAATCGATCAAAAGTAAGGAAAAGTATTGAAAATCTAACCATAAATTATATCTAATAATTTAAAATATAATGCAGTGACACAATATAAAAATAAAATTTAAATATAATATCATATAAAATTATAACAATAATTATATATAAATTTAATAAAATAAAAAAAATTATATTTTATATTTTTATTTCTATACAAATTATGATATATAATTTTTATATAAAAATAATACAAATATAAAAAATTTTAATATTTTAATTAATAAAAATATATGAATCATCAAATTTATGGTAAACACCTAAAAAACCAACTATGACACAGAAAAGACAGTAAATGCAAAAATAACGTGTAAAATTTATTGCTTATGAAAACAATAAATCTAATCTCTTCAATGTTTCCAAAATAGAAGCATCTGGTCCAATTGCTGGACCAAACATCATATATTAACTCAAATCAAAGGAAAATATCTATATCGTACTAGATCAGAGACGCAGAGGGGGACCTATGAATGTTACATTGGCCAACCTCGCTTAGTTGGAGGCTGTTTGAGTTGGGGTTGATCTTTTTCTTTGCCAAATGCTTGCATGTCAAACCAAATATCTAATCAAGATTCACGACCCTCGTATGATTCAATTAAAAAAATAAACATTGGATATCTGATAATGTGTTTGATTTTTCAGAAAACAAGAACTCAAACATGATATTTTATCCAAATTTGATCTTAATTTTATCACTTGATGTAAGTTCATGTGACAAACATAATTTAAGTTTTTTTTTTTTTTTTTTTCACAAAAAAATGGTAGATTCCTTGGTTACGAAATATCTTCCCACTAAATATGTCAAATGATAGAATACGAGATAGATAAAGTATTTTCAATTCTCACCCTCAAATTTTTATATTATACTAATATCATAAAAATTCATTCTTATTTTCATGCTCATAGATATTTAATCAGTATAAATGATTTTTAAATCTATAATTAAAAAATAAAATAAAAAATAAATTATATTTTTAGTTTTTTATTTTTATTTTGAATATTTAAGTAACTTTTTTATAAATATGTATATTTTAAATATAAATATATGAGTTATAATAAATTTAAAATAAATTTTATGTTATTAAATAAAAAATTAATTTATTAAATATATATAAATATATAGGATACAAAGTAAGTACTATATTACTTATTTTATATCTAATAAAAAATTTAAAATCATACTCATTTTTATTTTCATCTCCATTAAAATAAAAATCAAATTATCCATTAAAATTAGATAAAATTAACATCCTTAATTCTCACAACAACTATTGTCTTTTTTTCACCTTACCAAGTATAAAAAGAAATCTTAAAGTATTCTAACTGTGCTATAAAAACATAAATATTTTCTCCTATATATATATATATTTATTTTTTTTCTCTTTCCTCCCTACCAAACACAATATTGAGACTATAAACAAGTCAATGGATCAGCTTGACCAGGAATAATACTTATCCACACTTCAAATTTGGTTTTTTATATTTCCCCTCCAAAAGTACTACAGGAAAGCTTACTTGGAAAATTAATAAAATAAAGCAAAAGATTAGAACTTTTCAAATTGCCAAGGTTGCTTTTGATAATCAAAGAAGCTTAATTTAATCTCTTAAGCATTTCAAAACTTGCATTTTTTTAGTACTATCCTAGACCCCAAACAAAATAATTGATAGATTAGTCATGATTATGGGTCTTAATTTAATCTTGCTTTACTTTAATATTTTGTCTCATGCTTTTTTTTTATTTTTAATATAAATTTAAACCAACCATAATTTAAAAATAGGTGACAATCTCTTAATTTTATTTATAAAATTAAACATATCAAATTTTTTCTTTTTTTTTTTCCAAAACACATATATAAATTCCACTAGTTTGCTATCAAGTTGAAGCTTGAATTAAATAACCCTATGCTTAAGTCTGGATGTTTTTAATATTCAACTTGAATTGAACAAAATTTTTAATTAAAAATTTCAAACACACACACACCCACACGCGCGCACACACACATATATATATTATACAGATATATGCATACATACACAAAGTAAGTATACAAACTTTAACTCAAAATTGTTTTTATTTGATGATAATTACGATTAAAAGTGTAAATGAAATATCAATATTCACAAGTTATTTTAGTTCAACTTAAATAAATTTTAAATTTGATTTAATTATTATCTAATTGAGTTCGATCAACTTAATTTATTGAGTAAATTGAGTTTAAACATTTTAATGTTTAGTTTAAATAATTTATAAATTTAATCGAATTTTTAAATTTTTATATAATTTATTATTTTAATTATAAAAATTATTATTTTACTTATATATATATATATTCAAATTTAAACTCGAGTTTAAACATATAATTAAATTTAAAATCAAATAAAAATTTAAGTTTATTTTTTATTAAATAATTTTATTTTTATTTTAAATTAAATTTAATTTTAAAAATTAAAATTCAATTAAATTTAAATTAAATTTTAAGTAACAAATTTTAAATTAAATTCAAGTTCGACGAAATTTATACTTTATCAACTCATCTGACTCAATAATATTTATAATAACTGTAATTGAGTTCAATTTTGATTATTTTAAAATTTGTTTGTTAAATATTTTTATTTATTATTATTTTTTATAAAAAAATTATTTAATAAAGTGTGCTTTTTTTTTTTTTTATAAAAAGAAAACTATATAATAAAAAAACAATTCGGCCAGGGAGAAACAAATCTGGTGCTAGTTCACACACAGACAATCAAAGTACGTCTGGAGCGAAAGAAACCAAAATCGCAAACCATCATTCATTGAGCTAATAGCATCGGCCTGATCGAGTGGGCCCATCGTTGAATTCAAAGGCGTTAGGTGTGTGACCCGACAGCAACTAACCGTAGATCGTCATCCACAGAAATGGGAACGCCTTTTTCTTGATAATTACTACATACCTAATAATGTATTAAGCTGCCAAAATTTTCTATGATATTCATTTTCTTCCTTTTTTTTTTTTTAAATTTTCGTTTTAAACTTCCATTTTCCAATCTCGAAACACAGGCCTCGCTTTAAACAAGGTTAGCTTTTAGGCTAAGCTGTTTTTAATTTATTGATCGTTTTTGTTATATTTTGTTCTGGTAATCTCGTTGTTATGCCTTTAATTGTTTTGAAATTAACTTTTTATTCAGTGTGGAGAGTTACTTAAATCGAAAATTCTTCTGGGAGTTCGATTCCGGCGATGGACGGTGGCGGTTCAAGCCGACTCTCCGGCGCTGAGATTCACGGGTTCCATACATTGAAAGGTCCAATTTGTTTTAGTAATTTCCTTTTTGTATATTATTTTTCTCAATCTAAGAATTGCTCTGTAAAGTATGTTAGAACTTGATGTGCTAACTTGTTTAGCTTTTTGGAAGTAATTTCTTGCTTCTTGGCTCAAAATATTGAACAAATGAAGCTTTGTAGGAGCTTTTGCTCTTCGAGAGCTAGAGAAGTAGTTGATTTTGTCAAATTTACATAAGAAATTGCATAAAATGTTGTGTAAAGTTAGTTCAAGCTTCACGGAGTGTTAATTTTGTTCTATTAATTGGTTTGCATCATGCTCCATAGTACAGTTATGTGTATGTCTCTCTTTTGCTAATTTTAGTTTCTATTTATTTTTTTCCAAACCCTTTCTGTTTGGTGGACAGATTTGGATTTTCCAAATATGATGGAAGAAGCCAGGTCAAGATGGCTACGTCCAAATGAAATTTATGCTGTACTTTGCAACCACAAGTATTTCACCATCAATGCGAAGCCAGTGAACTTGCCGAAAAGTAACTACTGATAATACTTAATTCCTTTTCTTTCCTCCATTTTTCATTTTTTCCTGAATTTTCATGAAGCAAGAATCTATTCTGTGTTTAATCGCTAAAAGGTCTACTTAAAGAAATAAATGCCTGAGCTGTACCATACTTTTTTTCTTACCACTGGTTATTCTAAGTTCTGCTTAGTTTATAATAAGAGTTAATAATAAAGTTGCCGATTGAGCTAAAATTTAGGCTCCAATTGGTTGATGCTTTTGTTGTTTGTCTATTGTTTCTATTCATCTTTTGTTTTTTGCCTTTTGCTTTCTATTCAAATAGCAAACTGTGAAAGCGTCAACCAAGTGGAGGCCTATTTGTTTAATTTGATGCAATATTTCCATTTGGATTGCCAAAAGTCACCATGTTAGAAGAGAATGTCCAAGTTGCATTACCAATGGCTTTAGGAAATTATAACTTGGCTTTCAAATGCTGTATATGCCATCTTGTGTAACTTCTATACTTCAACTAATGAATCGGGAAAAAGTGTAATTCTTATATAATTACTAGTTGTATTCTTGGTGTTATAGGTGGTACTATTGTATTTTTTGACCGAAAGATGCTCAGAAACTTCCGAAAAGATGGCCATAACTGGAAAAAGAAAAAGGATGGAAAGACCGTTAAAGAAGCTCATGAACACTTAAAAGTGAGGTTTTCTTGTTTCATATTTCATAAGGTCTTATAAATAGCACAACCTGTTATCGATGCAGCTTATTATATCTAAGTGAATGATGCATTTTCTGGTATTTTGAGATTCAAATTCTTGGTTTTTGTAATTGTCCTATTTTTACTTCTCTCTCTTGTTTGTATTATTTGTTTGTACATATGCATCACATGTTATGGCAAAGATTATAAGATTCCACTATTTTCATACACTGTATTCTCTTTATGCATTAAGATTATCCTATGTGTTAACTGTTCTATCACAAGTTTCTTCTTATTGCTTTGGAGTATTAGTTTCACTTGTATAGAACCTTCTGGTTGCTGCATCTATGTGTATGCTTGCTCCTTGTTTTTCTTTTTAACTCCTTACCTTAAATATATTGAATTTACTTGCATTTTACCTCCCATGACTTGGGAATTTATGTTTTTTGTTGTTTTGAATGGCCAACATGTAATTATTTTGAGAAAGCATAATTCATTGAAATCTCATTTTATTTCACTCTTCAGATTGGTAATGAAGAGAGGATTCATGTATATTATGCACATGGCCAAGATAACCCAACCTTTGTTCGCAGATGTTACTGGCTACTTGATAAGTATGTAACTGACATCTATAAGTTAACCTCATCTATCTAGTCCCCACATTATTTGATTTGAATAAAAATCACGAATCTCTCTCTCTCTCTCTCTCTCTCTCTTGTTGCTGTGTGTGCTAATGTTTGGTCATGATTAGCCTGATCTTATATTATTTTCTCTTTTGCTTCAGGACTCTGGAACACATAGTTCTTGTTCACTACCGCGAAACACAGGAGGTTGGTGTTAAAATACTAAAAACTGAAAACTTGGAGGCACTGTCTCCAACGAATAGCAGTTTTTATGTTTCTTTATGCCTCATAACCAGTTAGTGACCAACCTTTGTTGATTTGTGGTACAGTTGCAGGGTTCTCCAGCCACACCTGTGAATTCAAATTCCAGCTCAAATTCTGATCAGTCTACTTCTTTGCTTGTTACGAAAGAGTTTGATTCTGGAGCTGGTAATGCATATTATGAAGGTGAGAGAGGATGTCTAGGTGATGTTGAATTTTCTAGAAATTAAATTATGTAAACAAATAATGGGAATTTATTATTTGACTAGGAAAAAAACTCACTAACGGCATAAACTTTGTTATCATGTCTTTTGCTACACATAAATACATCATGTTCTCATTGATTGCTGTTCTGGAAAGTGAACAGAACCCAGTGATAGTGTTAAAGTCAGAAATCACGCAATGACGCTTCATGAGATTAATACGCTTGAATGGGATGAGCTTGTGGTGACGAATGATTGTAATGATTCAGCTGTATCTAGAAGAGGTAACTGACTAGTTTCTATTTTAAGCAGTAGCACTAGTTTAATTGCTGAATTATTAACCTAATTTTCTGTGATGGCAGACAAGAATTCTTGCTTTGACCAAGGTAACCAAATAACAGTAAATGGCTTCTCAAATGATGTAAGCAGAACCAGTTCAAAGAAAATATCATTTTCTTATTTGTTTTTGTTTTTCTTCTTCTTTTAGCCTAAATGGCTATTTGTTTGGACTGTCTATGTATGCAAATAGAGTTTGTTGTTTCTCATCTTATATTAGTAAATAATTTCTCTGCATGCATGTAATACCCAAAAATATAATGCATGTTGTGCAAAAGCAGGAAAGTGAACAGATAGACTTCTGAACTAATTTTTAGATCTCCTTAACATTTATGATTTTTGTTTAACTTCTTGAAACATATATGTACTTTCTTACATACATATATAAGTTTTGCACGTGTGGAAGCATCTGCGTGGGTGTCTTCATAATCTTCTCTTATTTTTGTATGTTTATCTTCTTTTTAGTTTGACATGTAAACCATCATTTCTCTTTATTGTGAAGTTCACATGAATATTCTCCTTTTTATTATTTTGTATTACTCTTACTGCTTAATAAATGGTAATCACTCAAGTTGCTTCACTTTTGTAGGGTGACCCTATCTCTGCCTATAATTTATCAACAGAAATTTCATTGCTTGGTAATTTAGTTGGGTCAGTTGCTCAGAGTAATAATGCTTACCTCAACACCCCAGATGCTGTTTGCTATCAGATATCAGGTGTCCAAGTAAATTCTAATGTGCAGAAAGACTCTAGTGCCATTGGGACAGGCGAATCATTGGACCTTCTGGTCAATGATAGTTTACAAAGTCAGGACAGTTTTGGGAGGTGGATGGACCGTGTTATGACTGAATCCCCAGGTTCAAGGGATGATCCTGTGCTAGAATCATCAATTTCATCTTGTCAAGATTCCTTCACCTCTCAAGAGCAAATATTTACCATAACTGAAGTCTCACCTGCATGGGCCTATTCAACTGAAAAGACAAAGGTTTTTTTTTTTTTTATGAAAAAAGTTCTCTCTCTCTCTCTCTCTCAGTTTTTGGGTTGTTAGAGACCATCCCTGCCATTGCAGCTACTGCAATTTCATGGAATTGATGCTAGAAAACTATTCATTTTAATAACATGCATGAATTTTGGTTGCTTTAATGTGTTTTCACCTTGGTTTATCTATTAATTTGCAGATTTTAGTCACTGGAGTCTTTCATCAAGCTTATCAACATCTTGTTAAGTCCAATTTATTTTGTGTATGTGGTGATGTATGTAACCCAGCAGAAATTATTCAGGTTGGGGTATATCGCTGTTTGTTATCACAACATGCCCCAGGACTAGTGAATCTGTATATGAGCCTTGATGGACATAAACCCATCAGCCAAGTTTCTAGTTTTGAATATCGTGCTCCTTCATTGCATGATCCTATAGTTCCTCTGGAAGATGAGTCAAGATGGGAGGAATTCCTATTGCAGTTGAGGCTTGCTTATTTGCTTTTCTCTACTTCTAAGAGCCTTAACATTCTATCGGGTAAAGTGTCACCAAATTCGCTGAAGGAGGCTAAGAAGTTTGCTCAAAAGACTACTAACATATCCAATAGCTGGACATATTTGATTAAGTCAATTGAAGAAAATCGAGCTTCTTTTACACAAGCAAAAGATAGTTTATTTGAAATTGCTTTGAAGAACCGGTTAAAGGACTGGCTGTTGGAGAGAATAATTGAAGGCAGTAAAACAACCGAATATGATACTCAAGGTCAAGGAGTGCTTCATTTGTGTGCCATTCTTGGTTATGCTTGGGCCATTCATCTATTTTCATGGTCTGGCTTGTCACTGGATTTTCGTGATAAACAAGGATGGACAGCTCTTCATTGGGCAGCATATTATGGGC
This sequence comes from Durio zibethinus, assembly GCF_047325235.1. Taxonomy (NCBI): domain Eukaryota; kingdom Viridiplantae; phylum Streptophyta; class Magnoliopsida; order Malvales; family Malvaceae; genus Durio; species Durio zibethinus. Next base: position 1,047,938 of record NC_143188.1, on the reverse strand, counting down.
GGTATGTGTTTTTGCAATTGTTAATATTTTTTTGCTATGCTTGATTTCCTAAATTTACTGCTTGACTTGTAAAGCTTGCTTCATTTTTTTGTAAACTTGAACCTTTTAAGTATCTTATTGTCCTATGCCATGACAGTGAGGCTGTCTATTGCTTCTCTTTCTAGGGTTTTTAAGTTCTTATCTTAGTTAATCATGTATTTTTTTTAGTTCCTTTTCTGTGTGTGATGAAATTTAAAGGAGTTGAATACAGTAATAGTAATGTTGCCGCATGATCTTATTTCTGTCTGCAATCTGTTTACCAAGGTATGCTCGTACTAAGAATTTGTACTTGGTTTTTTAATATAACCGTCAATTTTCAAGTGTCTTTGAATTGTTTATTTGATCTCAAAAACCTTCCATTGCAGGGAAAAAATGGTTGCTGTTCTTTTATCTGCAGGGGCAAAGCCAAACTTGGTGACAGACCCCACCACCCAAAATCCAAGTGGTTGCACTGCGGCTGATCTTGCATCTTTGAAGGGTTATGATGGGATAGCTGCTTATCTTTCAGAAGAGGCTCTAGTAGCACAGTTCAATGATATGGCTGTAGCTGGAAATGCTTTTGGCTCTCTGCAAACCAGTAAAACAGAGGCAACAAATTGTGATAACCTTGACGAAGATGAACTATATTTGAGGGAAACTTTAGCAGCTTATAGGACAACTGCTGATGCGGCTGCACGCATACATACCGCATTCAGGCAGCATTCCTTCAAAATACGAGCTAAAGCAGTTGAGTCTTCCAATCCTGAGTATGAAGCGCGAAATATAGTTGCAGCTCTGAAGATTCAACATGCCTTTCGCAACTATGAGACCAAAAAAAAGATGGCTGCTGCTGCGAGTATCCAATATAGGTTCCGTACTTGGAAAATGCATAAAAATTTCGTTAACATGCGTCGCCAGGCTATCAAAATCCAAGTAAATGCTCTCCTTTTTCTGCTTTTTGATTTAGTGTTTGTATGTTATATATATTATCAAAACCCAATTTTTTATTGTTCGTGACTGTAAACAGGCATGATTTCTCTTTAATCGGTCCAATTAAACTGAGTCTGACAAATTTCAAAGTTTCTCATATTTGCAAGTTCAGAAATTCATGTTTGAATCCTTTTTTTCCTTTTGAACGAAATGTCTTCTTTTCATCTGGATGTCTGATTTTTTACACAGTATACTTATGACTTAAAATATTGTGCAAGAGTACAGATTATTTTCCCTGGTTCTTTCTGTCTGAGGAACCGAGGATTGCTTAGAATAGAAAAGATTCTTTGACAATTGACATCACATGAAAATTTAATGCAGGCTGCTTTCCGGGGCTTCCAAGTAAGGAGGCAGTACCGTAAGATTTTGTGGTCAGTTGGTGTGCTTGAGAAAGCAATTCTGCGATGGCGATTAAAGAAAAAAGGTTTTCGTGGGCTACAAGTTAACACAGTTGAAGCAGTTGCAGAGCAAAGGCAGGAAAGTGACACAGAAGAGGACTTCTACAAAACCAGCAGAAAACAAGCTGAAGAACGTGTTGAGAAAGCCGTTGTACGAGTTCAATCTATGTTCCGCTCAAGGAGAGCACAGGAGGAATACCTGAGAATGAAGAAGACTCGTGATCTAGCAGCGGTAGGTGAATTCTCTAAAATTTCCAAGTTGTCTCTATTTTGTAGATCAGTTTACCAACAATATTCCGTTTTTTACAGTTGGAATATGAAAGCCTTCTCAGCCCTCCTTCTGATATGGATGCTAGAAGACATTGAAGATCAGAACGATCACACCTAAGTCGAAGAGTAACCCTAGGGAGCTGTACATTTGTAAATGCAGTTGATGTCTAGTCGTACCCTTCTCACTGTTTTAAGATTTCGAGGGGGGTGGTAATTGGTAAGTTATTGCGGATCCTTAGTCGTTTCGTATTAGGTTTTGATCTGTAATCTAGTTAGTGCTTTGAGTGTTAAGACCTAGGTGAAACGTAGATATAAAGGTATTAAAGCCAATATTCCTCTTGGTGTGTGTTCCATGCATTGCATCATCGTTGAGCCAAGATTAGCGTATTAGTTTTCTGATGTCTGCAGGATGTTTATACCATTAATATTAGTGTCGTTCTAAGTGCAGGGTTGCTTGTTCTTTGCCATATGAACAAGTCCGTTAGCAAAGGTGTTCATGAATTGGGATTGACATATTTTTAATAGTTGAGATTGTCGAGATTTAAACTTAATCATTAAAATTAAAAGTTTAATACTATATATCGAGTGATTGATTTCAGTCTGGTTTTTAACAGGGGATTGACATTCTCCTTTAGGCTTGATTATATCGAAAATATTAGTAATTTATTAAAAAAAAATTTTGTTAATATTTTGCATATATTTTAAAACCAAATTTAAATAAAAATAATATTTGATTGAAAAGAACTTCTGAACAAAGATTACACATATTTTCAATTTATACTGCGAAGAGATTTCATTACCCAAATCACAAGCTATCACACGGCAGGAAAATTGGTGGCCAAGTAGGTAGCCCTGTTTCTTGGTTTGCCTACTTACTGAGAGAGCTACCCGAAGCCATCCCATCTTACGCACGATGCAGCACGTGAAAACTTTGAGGAGACGGACGTTAGTGTAATGGCATACTTAAGCTTCCACTGGCCAGTCGTCAAGCTCAGGTTAAGGGCGAGAAAAAACAAATAGTTTAAAATTATAACATTTAGTTCAATATAGATTTGTGTGTTTTTTTTTTTGTTTAATATGAATAAAAATCAAATAATAAATGTATATATTAAATTTAGATAAAATTTTAAATCAAGAGATGAAAAATAAAAAAAAAACGAATCGAATTATATATATTTTTAGTTTTATATATCTTTTCAAATTTTATAAAATAAATATAATAATTTTATATCAAAATTTTTTTAAATATATTAAAATAATATATAAAATAAAAAAATTAAAATTGATAAATTGATAAATCAAATCAAATCAATAAAATTTGATTTTATTCTATTTAAATCGAATAAAAATTTGTTACGAATTTAAATCATATTTTAAAATTTTATAATATTATACAATATTTAAAAATAATCAAATCTAATCTAATTTGATCAATCAGAGCTATGTAATAACGTAACTCATCCTCTAAGGCAGCGTATGGCAGGTCGATCGTGTTCCCTAGAATGAGGAAAGGGACATTTGCTAGTGACTCATTAGAAAGGAGGGCATCCACCTTTTTTTGACTCTGCAAATCTCTCCTTATCGTAAGCATCAACCTACGTTAACAATTAAGATGAGCTTTCACTTTAGCAACAAGCAAAAACAACCAAATTGAACAATGAAGTAATCATCATTAATATGAACAAGTATATACAAGGATCTGGGTAAAAAGTTGCCATACTTGAAAATTACTCGCATGGAAGATAAAAGGAATTGATGGACATGATGTACCTAAAAGGAATGCAAATCAAACCATGATAGTCCTTCCAGACTCTACAAGCAATCTGATCGCCACCCAAATCAAGGGCCTTGAATTTGATCTTCCCTATGCCTCGATCCTCTGTTGTTGGGTACTACGATATGATAATTAAAATATGATATAAATGTAATACAAAAAAATACGAAAATGATACGATTTAAAATTTTAATAATAATTATATATAAATTTAATAAAACAAAAAATATATTTTATATTTTCGTATTGACATAAATTTTAATACATATGTTTTATATAAAATACGATATAAATATATAAATTTTAATATTTTATAAGTCGTATCAAAAGCTCTAGTGTAAGTTTGTAATAAGCACCAATCAGAAACATAACAAAAAAAATGTTTCCTTCTCAACTCAACTGTAGTCTGACAGGAATACGGGGCGAGAACAACAAAATCCTTCAGTTCTCTACTTGATATATTGAGAGAGCCACTTGAAGCCGTCGCCATATCCCATTTTGCAGACGATGCTGCACATGAAGACCTCAAGGGGTCAAACACTGGAGTCTGTAAGATTCACCTTGCCCTTGCCAGTGGTGAAATTGGTCAGCCCGAGATGATATCGAAGATCATCTTCTGAAGCTGCATAGGGAATATCAATCTTGTTACCTAAAAAGAGAAATGGAACATTGGCCAGCACCTCGTCCGAAAGGAGGGCATCTAACTCTCTTTGACTCTGCAAACCTCTCCTTTTCATAGGCATCAACCAGCTCACCAGATCAAATAGAGTTTGCAGCATTGCCATTTCACATATAATGCCTTCTAAAGGAGTTGCGAAATCAGCAAAAAAAGATGATCAGAAGCTTAGTCATTACATTATTATTAGGAGTTATCAAATGCTAGGTCCAATGATTAACTTGAAATCGGAGAAGGATTTAAGAAAACATTGTGTAAAACCAAGGATAATTTCTTTTCTTCAGAAAAATTACAACAAGGTATGCATGCTAATGCAAACTAGTTTCTACTATGCTGATCATGAATGGAAGTATAATTTTGAGATGGCTCCTCTTCTAAACTACTTTGCCAAAGTTGAGATAGATGTACGGAAAGCTACTATAGAACACCTCCCAGGAAATAAAAGAAAAGGTGCTATCAGCGAACTTCCATTGTTGATATCTGCCTCCCATGAATCAGTTAAACATAAGGATAGTTCATCTGGGATTATGAAGGCAGAAACCGAAATATATCCAAGTATGTTACTTGGAAAAAGGTTCAAGCAAAACAAAGTAGATAAGAAAACAAAGTTTTGCTTGGAAACACTGAACCAACTCTATCAAGGGTTCATATTTGATGCACTGTTAGATGCTATATACAGTGAATCACACAATAACAAAGGTGTGATTGGTTCGGTGTGTATAGATGCTACACACCTATAATGCATCAAATAAAACTTTCCATCATTTATGAGCATTGACACCAAAAATCCCGAAATAAAAGGGAAAAAATCTTTAAAAATTGAGTCAGTAACTCGAAGATGAGCAAAAACTGAGAAAAGAAAAGAAGCAAATCTAAATCTGTCATTGATAAGCTTTGAAGCCAAATCATTGTTCTTACCAGTCAAATACAATAAGCAGACAAAAAACACTCAGTTTAGAGAAGATAATATCTATGTTTGATAACTATTGCAAAACATCTAATGGCATTTGCATTGAACAGGAATGAACAAAAACTAGAGAAATTCATAGCTCTCATTAGCCACCCACCAGTCCACCAATAGGCATCAATAAGCAGATTCAATCACATAAAGACATATAAATCAAGGAGAAGATGAAGATTATACTCAAAAATAAATCAGAAGAAAAAGAAAAACACTAGACCTTAGCATAGTAATCTTTCCAGACACGGCAAGCGATCTAGTGACCACCCAAATCGAAAGCTTTGAACTTGATTTTGCCTATACTCAGTTCCTCAGATGTTGGGTACTGGGTTGGTTGATGTTGAACTAATCTCTACAAGATACAATTATAAATCATCAATCTCTGCAATACCCAGAAACAAAAAGTGGGAATCTTTAATATACCTCATCTTTCAACATGTGAAGAAGGGTGGTCTTGCCAGCATTGTCAAGTCCCAAAAACAGAATCTTAGCCTCTTTTTGCCATCAACCCAAAGATACAAGAACCCCATAAAACCAATCCAATAAAAACATGGCTTGTTCAGTAGTATGGGACTTGAGTGAATCTAGAGGAATCTGGGAGAGACAGAAAGATGCAAGACCAGATCTTTTTCTCTTGATTATAATGGCAGATCCAACTTTTGGGATCCAAAGGGAAAAGGAGAAACAAAAATACGCCTTTTATTGTCTCATAAATGTGTGTTTATTTCCTTGGATTTTGGTCAAACAAACATAACTTTGACTAAAAAAAAAAAAAAAAGAGGCAGAAACCCACTTAATCATATAGAGATGTAGATGGTTTGGATGGAATACAATTCGATTTAATTTTTTGAATAATACGTAAAATTATAAATTTTTAAAATGAAATTTAAATTTCAATTAAATTTTTATATAATTTAATTTAAATAACATTTTATCCATTTAATTTGTTGATGTTTTAGATTTAATTATTTATTTTTTATCTATTATATTTTAATATAATTTTTAATATATTTAAATAAATTCAAATATAAAATATTTATTTTTATTTTACAAAAATTTAAAATATAAATTAATAAAATATAATTTTCAATTAATTTTTTTAATTTAAAATTTGAATTAAATATATATTTAATATTTAAATTTAATTTAAATTGAATAAAAAAATTTAAATTAAATTAAATTAAATATCACGATTTCGTAACTATTTTTTATGTTTTTCGTTTTTTTTCACCTTTGCAACCGAAAAAAACAAATTGGGGGCATTTTCGTCATCAAGTATCAAGAATTAGGGTTCAAACTTCCCCTAATAAAAGGCCCAAGCTTTTCTTTTTTGTATCTCTCCTCCATCCAAAAACCCTAGTCAGAGCTGCAGCTTCTCGTTGGCTTCAGGTTAGCTTCTAACTCGAACTCGATCAAACTTCTGTCGAAAAGGAAGTCATTTCTTCAGAAAATCAAATTAACACTGTTTTGTGGATTTGGGGTGAGCAGAGATGGCAAAGTCAAAGAATCACACTGCTCACAACCAATCTTACAAGGCTCACAAGAATGGCATCAAGAAACCCAAGAGGCACCGTCACGCTTCTACCAAAGGGGTATCCTTTGTTCTCTTCTAGTCGATTTTTTAGTCAATTTTTATGCTTTTTATTTTTTTTTTATGAAAATGCTTTTTTTTTTTTACTTGTGGGTATGTATAGATGGATCCAAAGTTCTTGAGGAACCAGAGGTATGCAAGGAAGCACAACAAGAAGAGCGGAGAGTCTGCCACTGAAGAAGAGTAAATTTTACTGGAAAAAGCAAATCTAGCCATCTTTAGTGTTTTCTAATTGGGGCTTTTTTGTAATAGAATTTGGTGTTTATTTACTATCTTCTCAGCTTTAGTTGAATTGTTTTTATGGGGTTGTTGATTATCTTTGTTAGAAGAGATTTGAAGCTGTGAGCTTATTCATATCAAGAACCTACTTTGAGTTATTTTCTGTTCCGTCTTTTTCTTGAGTCCAGCACTTTATCAACATTTGGTGGCATATTCTGTTCAAGTATTAGTTTAAGTAATTTGGCATGGAAATTTTGGATTTTCAAGCTGTGGATGTTGCCTGCATGGTTGACATGGGGGAGATTTTATGATTTTCATTTTGAAATTGGAGGATTCATGGTTGTTGCTTTGCGCTAGGTCTTGTGCATTATGATCTAGTAGAAAATCCAGAAAGAAATCCTGGAATTGTTGTTGATTACTGGCACAGTATCAGTTTTTTTTTTTTTTTTTGGGGGTACTAGTCGTAGGCCATGAATCACAATTCACAACACTTGCTATTGAAGCTGGTCTGGACAGATCCTTTAAACAATGCTTATGGATTTTACAGTTTCTTTTGAGTGGTCAGAATTTATATTTTTAGCAACACTAATTAGAATTGTGAATCTTATTTGTTTATGGTATGCTTGCATGCAAGAGTTTAGAATTTGGGTAGGGGATTCTATATTTAAAATTTGATTACAGTTTTGCCTTGGGATCTTGAATGAGGATTTCTATAGAGAACTTGGGTATACGTAGTAAACTTGACAGTTCGTGTATTTATATTGTGTAAAATATTAAAATTCATTTATTCATGCTGCGTTTTATAGTAAAATTATATGTCATAATTTATATCAACATGAAATCATAAATTTTTTTTTATTATGTTAAATCAATATAAAGTTATTATTAATATTTTAAACTGTCAATTTTGTGTTTTATTTTAGTATTGCATTTGTATCATATCATCGGACCTCCAACTTCTTTTAAATTGCCAACCCATTGTTTTGTTATAATTTAGGCAACTCCTTGTGGGGGAGAATTTGGATGGTTGTTGCTCTATTTTGGATAAGCCATGGATTTGCCTTGTGGTCTTGAATGATAATCTGTATAGGGAACTTGGATTTAAGTTACTTGTTCTGAGTTCTGACTGTTTCCTAGATTCTGTGATCGATTTCCCGCAGCAGATTTAGATGCTCATTTATAGCCACTCTTGGCATCATATTTGTACAGTTATTCTCGTGGTAGGGACAATTTTCAACGTAGTTTTCTTTAAACTACTTTGGAATGAAAACAAAATTTAAATCCTCAATTATTTCCACAAAGGTCAAGTAATACAAACTTTCAAAATGAAAATAAATTATCAGCAGCAGGGTTATCTCTGCATTACATTTGACAACAACTTGACAAACAACGAAACTAAGCCGCAAAAGACTTGAGTCACAACTATCACCAACACGAGTAAATTCCTCCCGGAAGTTTCCTCTCGTAGGAAGGCTGTTGTGCTGACTTGTAAGAAACGTGTTTCCTTGATGCTTGAAAATTGTATGCTTTTTTTATAGTGTCGAGAAGCTTAGACTGCAACTGGTTCACTTACCGGACTACTTGAAGCAGGGGCTTTAACCTGGTTATGAAAAAAAAGATTGGATGGGAAAAAATATCTTGTCATGAGCTTGAAGAAATTACATGCAATCATATGGTGTTGGATGATCTTAAAATGCCAAATGCAAAGATCAGAAGCTCACTTTTGCTGATTTAAATAGTTCATCAAGAACTTCAGACAGTGTTGGATGTGCGTGAACTGCAAATTTTATGTCCTGCATGATGAAAGTAAAGAGTCATAACTACAAATTCATATAGCTAAAAAGACTGGGTTTTCATGTTAGAAAGTGAATCATAAACATTTTGGTTTTTGCACAAAAGGCACACCTGGATACGTGTCCCTAAAGCTATGGCATTTGATGCCTCGTGGATGAGGTCTGCTGCATGCAAGCCAAATATGTGAACTCCGAGAATCTCTCCATTGTCAGGTCTGTATATCAACTGCACGAAAAGAACAAGGGAAAACTTGGCAACTACACCAACAGACATGGAAAATGTTCAAAAGAGAATAAAAGCAAACAGAAGAATAAGAAACCATAGTCCTTCATTGTTCGATTATGCTCTATCACAGAAGTTAAAACTTCTTTCCTTGATATTCTTATTTTATGAGATCAGCACTTTATGAGAGATGACATAAGTCTCAATTAGTTATCCTTTTAGAATTTGATAAATTATGTATCAAGCATTTTTAGAAAATCGGGAAACCAACTTTTCTACAATGGAGAACCACATGGAAGAAAAGAAAACAATTCATTTCTCTTTTTGTTATATCTTTGTCAAGTTTATTGATTTAGTTTCCATAGGAGATAAGAGTCAAGTAAAATACCTTAGCAAGTCCCTCCCCTTCATTTTCTGCCAGTGCCTTTGTGTTAGCCTTGAAACTTGTTTTGGCAATTCCTACTTCAAATCCTTCCTTCTCACCTTTCTCTCTTGCTTGAGGCTGTGTGAAGTTAGAGCAATGTCAAAATTTAGATAACACCATAAGAAGAGCTTCTTAGGTAATAAAAAAATAAAATAAAATAAATGGCAAGAATATAAGGCTACATGGAAAATTTTATATACCAATTTAAACTTAATAATAAATAAAAAGTCGAGGGTTTGTAGGTCAGTATTCACCTCTGTCAACCCAACCATGCTTATTTCAGGGTGAGTGAAGCAGGCTGCAGGGATGCTAAGGTGATTAAGCACGTGATCTCTTCCAGTGACTTGTTCAACCACTGCATCAAGATATTTAAGCAAAAGATGAAATTGCTCTAAATGAAAACATCAGTTATGAATTAGCAAAGAATAAGTTAGCTGGCACTTACCTGAAATTCCTTGTGCACTTGCTGCATGTGCAAGCATCATTTTACCACTTGCATCACCAATGCAGTATAAGTGAGGAACCTAGTATTCAAACTTAAGATTAATGTTTGTTGAAAGTCATATGGGGAAATTCATAGTCATACAAAGTTTGAAACTAACCAGATTGCCATTTGCATCAATTACTCGCATTCTTTCATCAACGGGAACAAAACCCCTTTGTGTTACTACATTAATCTGAAAAAAAGGAATACACTAGTTTTAATCCATTTCCTTTTAGTGGACAATTCCACAAAATCCTAAAGCATTCATCAAGAAGACATACATTCTCCAAACCGAGACCATTAGTGAATGGAGCCCTTCCAGTTGCAATTAAGGCTGCATCTACCTGGAGCAAAATTAAAAAAAAAGTTACTTTAACAGATACCATTGACCAGGATGAAGCATATGGAAGAGAAGAAAGGATCTAGATTTGACATCAGGAAACGAATCATAAACCAGGAATTTTAGTACATGATGACATTGTCTACAAAGGAAATATGCTGCCATAACTATTAAAACAGAACAGGCAGATTCTGAGAATTTCCTTAAAAAAGAACATAAAGCACATACCTCCAAGGTGTCTTTTGGTTCCTTTGTCTTGGCATCAGTAAGTTCAATAATTACTGGTTTCCGATCCCTTGCAGGAGTGATCTGTAAACAACACCAAGGATACTCAATAACCTTATACCGAACAGCCATCCAGAATGCACACAGATCTAAACAATAAATTACCTTGGTTGCAAACACTCCAGTATGATAGTCAATTTTCCTTGGATTGATCAGCACCCTTTGGGCCAACTTACCAATTTCAGGATCAAACCCAGGCATAAGTTGATCTAGAGCTTCAATAAAAGTGACCTGCATAAACCTTGTGTATAAACTTTGTTGCCTTGGGATAAACAATTAAGGACATTTAAATTACACTATAACTTAGGAATTAGAATAAAACATAAAAAAAAGAGGCTAGTATCCAGTGTAATCAACACAAAGAGAATTCAGTGACTGACTTCTATCCTGTCGGTAATTTGTTAATGCATGAATGGATCAAAGAGATTATATCTATATCCATATATGGGCATGCTTTCAATGGTCTAAGTTAGTTTGCAGTTATTTTGCCTACAATAGCAGTCAGACCAAGAGATGAGATCCTTCCAGCAGCTTTGCGGCTTGAATAACAGCATAGGTTAATCCTAGAGTTGACAAGCATAATTTCAATGAAAGCTTGACATAAAGTGCTTATATATTTCAGGTGAAAACAGATAAGAGTAAAATTTATAATGTGAAAAAGATTCATTTACAGTCATTTAATCCTTAAAGCGAGATCCCTACATTCATTTCATAAAAGAAACATACAGAGATTAAAAAAGCAATAGAAAAGAAAAGAACAAGGTGTCACCTCACTGCCAAGAGCAGTGTATACATCACTGAATTCAAGACCAATATAACCACTTCCTACAATCGCAATCCAATCAGGAACAAACTCCAATTTCAGGGCATGGTCACTAGTAATAACAGTCTTCCCTGCACGTTATTACTTAATGATTAGAAAAATCCTAGAACAGTAACAACTCTCATGCGTCCTTCTATAAATGCTAAAGTTCAAAGTTATTCTCTTAAAGCAAATTTTCTCGGGTTGTTGGTTGATAAATTCCAGTTATTTGTTTAATAAAATCTAACCATGTGATAAATTCCCATAAAATCTATAGAAGACTTTGAGATTTCTAGTTTTCAAACCACATCATCTATATGTAGCAGACACAAATTTCCTTTGGTTAAACTGCACTTGAAAATTGTTATCCAAACTTTATATCCACATTTCACTTGGTTGAACTGATGCATATGTCCTTACATAACATATGACCATCCATAAGTCTCATGCAAGTTGCCCCAGCCAGGGAGAAAAAGGTAAAAAAAGGACGAAGGCAAACAATGCAAGGAGTACCATCGTGGTAATGCTATCAAATGCATATGTAGTCTTAAACACCCAGATTAGTTTTGATCAATCTTGAATGAAAAAGTTAGACTGCCAATACATATTAAAGAAAACGGAAATGAAAATAATTCATACCATCAACTTCAATGCCCTTGGGAACAAAAGGGACGGAACCAGTAGCAATGATTATATCTTTTGCAGTTACTATGCTGTCAGGAAAACCAACCTTCCCATATTTCACTTTTTGAGGGCCCTGAATACGCATGCAAAAAGTAAGGACACTTGAGAATTTAGAAAACCACAGAATATGCATTTTGTTACAGGACATATATTAGGCTTACCAAAATAGTGCCAACACCAGTTAATATGTCTACTCCAAGTGCCTTCATTGAGTTAGTCAAATTGCTTCGAATTTTTGAAGCAAGATTATTTGCATGGTCAGCAACTCCTTGTCGGTCGTATCCAGCAACAGAAACCTAACACATGTAACATGTAGAACAGCACAAAAGGAAATGATTGGGGGTTACAGGCTGTGAAAGGATTCAGTTAACTCATATGATGATACATACAGACCACAGTTCATCACAATGAAATTTAAGAGAATTTATAAACATGGGAGCTTGTTGGTCAGCAGCACAAATACATATTAGTCATTTACTTACGTCAACACAAGATGAACTGCCTCAGCCTAAGTCTCAAACAACCAACCATAACAATTCAATCCTATTACCTGCAAACCCAAAGCCTTCATGTGATGCTCACTCTGAAGTTCACGCATCCTACCACTAACAGCCAAGAGAGCTTTCGAAGGAACACAACCTCTGTTCACACACGTTCCTCCCACCACATCGCCTTCAATAATAGCCGTTTTCAAGCCCTGCAAATACAAAGCAAAACAAGCAAATTGAAAACCCATTTCACACATCGATCACAAGCCTTATATTACTACACAATAATCACACTCAAAACAAATCGAATTATAAATATTAATTGCATGAAAATTCGCGAAAAACAATAAATCCACCATCAATGCTCCATTGGTCTTCACTTAAAGCAGGTAAAACAAAGATTAACTAATAAAAGTTATAGAGGTTTCTTTTGATTAAACAAAGATTAATAACTGAAGGAACTCACAATAAGTTTCAGCTAAAAATAAAGATAAATAGCATCAAATTTAAGTGAAAACATATAAAAAGGATGAAAGTACCTTCTCAACAGCATGCAACGCAGCTCCATGGCCACCGACGCCAGCACCGATGATAATCAAATCATAATTGAACGATTTTAGAGGAGTTCCGTTGTTTCCAGCGGAAGCAACGATTTTCTTCGAATGTCCACGACTGGAGATGCGAACTCGGCTAGAACACGACTGAGTCAAATTGGAGAACCCGAATGCTTCCCTCCTGAGTCCACAGAAGCGAAGATTTATCGGCTTGGAGAGAGCAAAGGAAGGAGAATGAGAATCGAAGGCGTAATTTGATCTAGGAACTGTCGTAGCTTGAGATAAAGTAGAATGCATCTTTTTTCTGTTTGGCAAACAAGAAAATGGGAGAGAAAGAGAGAGAGAAGGAGTTTCTATTTTAAGCGATGGAGAGATCTGAGTTATAGAGAGTGAGGGGAAAAGAGCGTGCTTTGCTTTGGTAAGTCCGTTGGAGAGGAGTGAGGGGGTAGCGGAGTTATCAAGGTCAGCGCTGATAAACCACCACTTTTTTTGTTGGCTTTTTTTAACTTTTGTCTTTCCCATGAATCATGTATTAGCAGTAAGGTATTATTTTGAATAAAATTTGAATTTAATTTAATTATTATTAAATTTAAATTTGAGTAATTTAATTTATTAAATGAATTAAATTTGAGTAGTTTAATATCTTTTTTAAATAATTTGTGAATTTAATTAAATTTTTTAAATTTTAATATATCTTTATTATTTTAATTAAAATTATTTATATATATATATCAATCCAAATTTAAACATATAATTAAAAATAAAGTTAAGTATGAGAATCAAATATATTCATTAAATAAGTTTAATTAAGCATGCTTAAATATTTTGATTTTGATTTTTAGTAGAATTTAAACTTAAAAAATTAAAATTTAATTAAGCTTAGTCTAAATTTTGAGTAACAAATTTTGAGTCGAGTTCGAATTTCTCATTATATCGATTTAATTCGACTCAATTATAACCTTATCTTGTTTCATGCTTTGCTTTCTTTCTTTTTTTTAGTTAAAGATAATCCTATTAAGTTTACCAAAAGATTTATTTTTTATTTGAAAGACTGAAAAATGTTATTGATAGTAATAATTTTGATTTTGATGATATGATGCCTTAAAAATAAATTGGGATTTGATAATAAAAAAAATATGAAAAGAAAATGTAGGATTATTTACATCAAAATTAATTCTATGATCCTAACTAACATGTAATAGTAATTAGTATTTGATTATAGTTAACAGGTTATAATAATTAACAATAATAACGAGAATAAAATTGTTGATATGACTAATGTCACAAATTATAACAATGATTGTAATTAATAATAAATTAATAATTTATGATGATTTGTGATAATTTTAAAGATCGATTTATAATTTATATTTAAAGATAATTTACAATAATTTTTAATTACAATATTTGAATAATAACATATTTTATAATTATTTATGAATTGACATATTTTTAACATTAATTTATAAATTTATAAAATATTTGACAAAACGATGATTCTTAAAATATTTTGAAGAAAATAAATGAGAGTTGTTATATATATATATATTTATATTTAGCGTGAATGATAAAAATAAATAAAAAAATTATAGATAAAATTGTGCCTGTGTGTATTTTTTTTAAGTAGATGAAATTGTACTTAAATAAAAAAAAGTGTTTTTTATATTTTAAATAATTAGATTTAGAGGGAAAGTAATGTAGTAAATTTATTTATTTTTCTTTTACTCCACTTATCAAACTAGGAAAAATTAAATATATATATATATATATTTTTCTTTCACTCAATTCTTTCCTTTCTATCAAACATAATGTTATATTTGAAATTGTAACTACTTTACTGAAAAATAAACGATTGGTAAATTTTAGATTTTTTTTTTTGGCTTGAATTGTGACTAAAAGTTCAATAAATTTAAAATTATTAGTGAAATATAATGCATAATCTAATAGTTTATTGCAATGAGAGGCTTTGTGAGGGAGGTTAATTTGATTGGTTTAATTAATTTCAAATCAAATTATTTTAAAATTAAATTAATCAAATTATATTATATTATTTTTATTAATTGAATTGAATATATTAATTTAAAAAATTAATCGATTGAATTAAATTCATTATGTTTGTTTAATTTTTTCAATTAATGAATAATAAATATATTTAGATTAAATTATATTTTAAACTCTTAAATTTTTATATTAAATTAAATAAAAATCATCTAACAAAATATTAAAATACCAAAATATTAAGTTAAAAACTATAAAAAATTTTAAAATAGAATAATTTATTTTATATATTTGTAGTTTTATGTTTGACTTGTATTATATTTTAGTTGATTTGATTTTCAAATCAAATTAATCAACAATCAAAATTTTTTTAAAATTATTTTTAATAATCAATCAAAATTAATTCGATGATTGATTGATTAATTAAATTAAATTAAATTAATCTTAAAGTCGAATTTTGAACCATCCTAAACCTGATGCGCTTATCTTACCCACAAATTCTCAATAAAATGGTAGCTGCTATGCCATTCACAATGTTCCAACGAGCAACAAGAAACCTTTATATTTTTCTATTTTGTATGATATTACTGTTAAGATATGAACAGTTTTTGTTTTATTAGGGGTGAGAACAAATTAAAAAGAAAAATTGTTATGAAATTATAGTATTCAGTTTGACTTGAATTAGTTATTTTCTTATTAAGTTCGGATCAAATTCGAATATTAAATACATATATTAAATTTAGATTGAATTTTGGATTATAATGTAAAAAATAAAAAAGACTAAAACTAATCGAATTATATATTTTTATTAGTTTTTATATATTTTTTAAATTTTTATAAAATAAAATAATTACTTTATTTATTTAAATATATTAAAATTTATATTAAAATAATATATAAAAATTTAAATTTTAAAATTAAAAAATAATGAACTGAACTAAATCGAACCTATAAAATTTGATTTGGATTAAATCAATTTTTAAAAAAATTTGGTTTGTATTTGAATTGGATTTTATAAATTTATAACATCATGTATTATCTAAAAAATCAAACAAAATCTTATACAATCCAAATTGCTTTCGCTCCTACATTATGTCACTTCCATCATTACATTTTTTTTAATTATTAGTTCATAAGCTCTTATGTAAGTCATATAATCCTTAGCAATCATTTATAGACTTAGTAATTTTATATGTGATATGAAAATGATACGAAAAAAATTATATATATATTTAAAATATATATTTCGTGTTTATTTATGTCGATATAAATTTTAACATAATATAATTCATGTTTTATACGTGTTGATATATCTAAACACGTGAAATGACATGAATTATATGTTTAATTTAATATTTTCATACGAATATACGTTTAACATATTTAACATGTTTAACACATTTTTTATATTTATTTAATTTAATATAAACATTATTTTAATTTTTAATCTTTTAATTATGATATTTAATTATCTATTTAATATCATATAAAATTTATTTTAAACATTTAATTATGATACTTATTTAATAATTATTATAAAATTATTTTTTATATTAATAATAAAAATACAATATAAATATTAATATTAATCCTATACATTATTATTTTATTCTTTAATTTTGAATAATTTATTATTTTAAATTTGATACTAAAAATTAATATAATTATGTAATATATATTAAATACATATTAAACGAGTATTAAATTTTTTATTTTTTAATATGTAAGTATTTTTTTTATATTATTAATATTTCAAGTTGTTGTAAATGTTGAATAGTCTATAATTATATATTATTTTAGTTTTGTTGTTGTATATATTTGTTTTAATTGTGTCTATTTATATATATTTATATTAGTCATATTTATTTGTATATATTTATGTTATTTATATTTATTCATATCGTATTTAAACAGATTTATTGTATACAAATTAATTATATTGAATCGTATCTAATATATATAATAAATATATTATATTTATATTTAAAATTTAAATACGTTTTATAATTCATGTCATATTTATATTTTAATAATTTGTATTATTACACATGATATTATATGACATAAAAATATGTATTATAAAGTCTAATCATTTATAATCAATTAGGTATATTTTTTCTCTTTCATGCAAAGTTAAAAGGAGGTAGACAATCCTGTTGCAGAAACTAACAAACCGGTTACAAATAAAAACCGCTGAAACAAGTCAATTGAAAATTCAAGGACTATACCCCCAATTAAAAGGTGCGTGGGTCGTCAAATCTGTTAACAAGCAACACGTTGGTGCATCTTGTCGGCCAAATTCCGTCAATGATCAAGAAAAACAAATGTGAATAAGAAAAAGAACTAATGAAAAATAATAATGTTAAAAATCTTTACAAATTAACATTAATTATTATTATATTCCATAAAAATATACGAGTCTTTTATATTTATTCTTATCTTATTTTTTAATTAATGACACATATTAATAATATTTTTAATATATTTCATTTTAGTGAATCAAATTTTATAATGAACATTTCATATATTTTTTATTTCTTTTTTATTTCATTTTGTAAACAAAACGAATAATGAGGATATTATTAATAATTATAAATTTCATCAAAGTAATAATTAGTATCACTTATAAATATAGTATTAATTAAAATGTAATTATTATCTCTCTAAAGAGATATGTCTCAATGATAAGAAAAAGACCATTGAATTTTTAAATTTTATATTCATATCTTTTAAATAATTTCTATGAATATATGTAATTTAATTAAAAAATAGAATCTTAAAATAAGAAAATAATGGTAATGTCAAGAAACAATGCACCAATGGCATAATTAAAGCATATGGTCTAATGCTTAATTAGCACTCGATACAAAGATTTTAATTTCGCACGTTATTTGTTTGACCCACCCTAACTTCCTCCTTATTATAGCATTTATCCAATTTTGTTCAATTCACGAGTGATGACTCTAATAAAAGGAGATAAAGCATAAATGTTATTAAAGATGAAAAATAAAAAATTAATTTAAAATCATAATATTTGATTTAAATTAAATTAAATTTTTATTTGATTTAGATATAAATATATATTAAATTTAAATTGAATTTTGATATGAAAAATAAAAAAAAATTAAATTAAATTATATATTTTAAATTTTTATAAAATAAAAAATTATTATATATAAAAATTATATTAAAATTTAAATTCGATTCAAATGTTATCACAGTTCAATGATGTGACTGGTATCCCCTACAACCCGTTTTAAATTCCACAGATACTCCTTTCTCTATCCTTTTACCAGTGTAACTCAATCAAACGCCTCCACCTGGTCAACTGACTTAAGCAGGTGACGTTACTAGAATTGCCGACCAGATATAGTGCATATTTTATGCTGCTGTATCCGTGTCAAATCAAGATTGGGTAGTGAAAAAACACGTGTTAAGCGAATCTCTGGGTATTTTTGATTGGACGGCGGAAAGAAAGCACGTGGATATTAGCACAGACATCAAAGGTTAAATGGCGAAACCGTAATTAAAAAGAAAATCGAGCCCATTACAAATCGCATTTGTTACTTTTTTTTTAATTGTTTTTAATCATTTTTTTTTCTTTCTTTCACTCATCGAAGGTGGGGGAAGGGACAGGCACTTGCGCAGAAAATAGAAAAAATAAAAAGAAAAGAGGGAGAGAATTCAAGGTTTTTTCAGCTTTGTTAATGGCGGTTAGGGTTTTCAATTGATCCCCTCCAAAAGGAACCTTAATCCCTCACGCATAATATTTCAGTTCCCGCGCTTTCTCTTTCTTGTCGTTTCCGAAAATCCCTAATTCTAGGTTCCCCGAGCCTCTCAATTTAACTTCGATTTTTCAGTCTCTACGATTCCTAGTGGTTATTTGGGATTCGAAAATTTTGAAACCGGAGGGCGAGAAGCTGCGATGGGCACTCAAGAGAAATCTCAAGGCAACGCCAATTCGATGCAGGTCAGTTCATCTCTCGCTGTTTTATAGAAGTTGGGCCTTAGAATCGGTCATGTTTGTGTTAGTTCACTTCTAGGTTGAGTTTAGATATTAATTTTGATTTTATCTATTTTATTATTGAGGAGTGATGGGAATTTGCAGTGTAAGTGAAGTTTTTTAGTCTTTCAATTAAGTTAAATTTATTTTTGGTTTTGTAGTAAAGGTGCGATCTATTTTTTCCCTGTTCCATAGTGTTTTTAGTTATTGGCTTTTGGCTTGAAGTGTGCGGTGAAGTGAAATTAGCATTAGGTGGGATTTCAGACAATTCTCTTCTTGGGCTGTTAGCGAAATTGGTTTGAAGTTAGCATTTTTGTGCTTTTGCATGTGTGTTTTTGTTATTAGGGTGTTTAAATATAGGTATGGAATGTGGTCAAGGGTGTGTTTTAGTCTTCAATCAATTTTACGCATAAGATAAAGGGAAGAAAGAGGTTTTAGTATCAGTTTATGATACGTTATGATTTATTCTGAGTATGGGTCTAGTTCAGTTGATGTCAAAGGAAACATACTACTGTACTGTATGAACTGTTAAGTTCGAAATGAGTAGTTAGTCATTACACCTGATAACATGCTTATTTTGGTTAGGGTACTAGTTAACTGGGATTCTAGCCTGTTTTTCGATATTACTACATTGCAGATTAGGTGGTTCCTTTTCTTTGTCGGGAAAAAATTTTCCTGTGTTGATAGACTAATTTTAGTGTCAGATTTGAATATTCTGTTATTTTGGAGTGTTGTGGTTTGTAAATTTAGAAAGTCCACATTGATTTACTGGCATGCGGCGCTCAAATGACTAAAATGCATGTTCATGAACCCTACTCAAGTAATTATTTCGTAATTATTTCCAAGCAGTCATTATTGGTAACATGTGATTTATATTCTTAATTTAATCTTTTCATTGTTCTTCAAATAGTTTTTGTTTATATGCCATGTACAAATTTTCCCAAAGGGGCCTTGGAAGTATGATCTTGGTAGAAATTTCTGAATTATGGTAAGGGTGTTGTTCTACAGGTGATGGGTGACTTTTCAAATCTAGGATGCAAAAAACAGTGGCATCATTGGTAGAAACATCTTGTGTTTGGAATAGGAAGCATATAGATAGTTAAATGTGATGATAAGATGTTAGCAGTTTATGGATCTATGTTGAAATCTTTAATTAGCTGGGAAATTTGAGTAAGCTTGTGCTTACTTGTTTATCTTGCCTGTACATTATTCAATTATCATGAGGGTGGGGGGCGGGGGAGATCATAAAAGTTATTTTTTGTTGTCAGTAGGATCGTCGTTTAGTGCACCAGGCTAACACCATTTTCAGTTTATGTTGTTTATTTCTGTGAATTCTGGATGAGTTTTGGGAATGATATTGAACTGTTCTCTCTCTTTTTTTGGTCTAGTTATTTCTTGTTGTCAGTAGGATGGCCAAATAGCTGCTTGATGTCTAATTTCATTTTAATGGGACTATGCATTATTTTGATGTATCGTCGTTTAGTGCACCCGACTAACACCATTTTCAGTCTGTGTTGTTTATTTTTGCGAATTTTGCATGAGTTTTGAGAATGCTAGTTAACTCTTTGCTCCTTTTTTTTTTTTTGGTAAAATTATTTATATATAAATTCAGCGAGTAAAGGTCTATCGTTTGAATGAGGATGGTAAATGGGATGATCAAGGAACCGGGCATGTCACTGTTGATTATTTGGAGGTCTGTTCAAATCTTTAAGCTGATTCTATATTTGTCTGTTTTTGGACTGGATATACTGGATTTTGTTTTTGATTATGTAGATGAAAATGTGTTCTTCCTTTTACATGAATGCATATGTTATAATTCAGAGATCGGAAGAGCTGGCTTTGTTTGTTTTTGATGAAGAAGACAATGAGACATTGCTTTTGCACCGCATCAGCCCTGATGACATTTATAGAAAGCAAGAAGGTATTCTTCTTTTCTTTCTTTGCTAAATGCTAGTAGCCAAAATGATGTTTTCAACTGAATGTTTGTTGTTTGTGAAAATATCAGTTTGATTAAATGATATTTGCATTTATCTTCAGACACAATCATATCATGGAGAGATTCGGAATATTCTACAGAATTAGCACTTAGTTTTCAGGAGAACACAGGATGCTCTTACATATGGTAGGTAATGTTATAAATTGTTTCGTGTTTTTTGGTTATTCCTCCTTGAATGTTTTCGATCTCTATTTTTATATCCCCTTTTCTAGCTGTTCTCTCTGTTGGAAGTTTATGACATCAACCTTTCTATCTCCCTTCTATCCTCCTCTATTTATCCTTTTTCTCTATTGCAGGGACCACATCTGTAATGTGCAAAGAAATATGCATTTCAGTTCTCTTAACAGTAAGTATCTTTTATATCCTTTTGAAGTTATTAATTCTTACCCCTCAAGTTAATAAAATGTTGGATCCTTGTAAATGGTTTAACTCTCTTAGTGACTCTTGTCCAAACAAAGACTAAACTTTATGAAAACTTGAAATTTGTAAAGAAATTCTTTTGGTCAATCAAATAATGTATTTATCTTCTGCCTTAGAGGTAGGAAAATTTAATTAAATGGGCTTCTTTTGTTGAGCGGCCATCATCTTCCACTTTTGATGCACAGAAGATTATTTTCTTCAAACATGTGTGCAATGTATTTATATTAGACCTTGTATCAAATTTATCATTGTGCAATTTTGAAATACCATCATGAATAATGACTGTCTTATATATGATTACTGCAGATGAGACATTTCATACAATGCATAGTGAGTTGAGGGAGTTGCCAGCTGTGGAGCTATCCACCCTCCCCATAATCCTCAAGGTTCTAAATGAATGATTCCGTCCTCTTGATTGCATTCTATTTGGGTTTATTTTTGTTGCTTGCTGTAATTTCTTTGCTTTCTTCCTTTTCAAAAACGTTGGATATGTTTACTCATAATGCTTTCTTCCTCATTTATTCCTTTTTCATGTTATGAAGTTAATGGTTTTTTTATGCCTCTCATGTGTCTTGATTATCTGTATTTGAGCTTATCTTATAATTATTTGTAATATAGAGTAAGTAGACTATTTTCATTTCTTTTTGGATAATGTCTTTTGGAGTCCCTATATTTTCTGCATGCCCTGCATATTTCGCTTGGAAAGCTTCTTCAAATATAGTCTGCTCAAGCATGCCTGTTTATAAGATTGTTTATTAAGCTGATCAATTTTGTCCTGCAGACTGTGACTGAGAGTGGCCTTGCTGATCAGATGCGGCTGACAGAACTTATATTAAATGATGTATGCTTCTTCTAAACTTTGCACAATCTTACAAATTTTTTTGTTAATTTCTTCTATATGTAGATCTTGTGTATTGTAGTATTCTGTAAACAGCCACCGCTCATTTATCTATTGTGAAGGTTGGTATTTCTGTCATATTAAGTTACCAATTGTGGCTGCATTGTGAACTGAGTAATTTGGTTTTCCTCTAGTTTCTCGACTTTTTGAGATTGTGTAATCTCATTGATCTTCTATGCAATATGGAGAGATTAAACAACTTTCTCCACGTAACTATGAGCCTGTTTTCTTGGTCTTCTAAATATTTTCCATACTGATGTCATGTCTTTATCGTTTGCTTTCCTGGTTTTTTTTTTTTTTTTTTTTCTGCTTCAACTTTATAATTTAATTTCTTTGTCTTGATTTTCCATCCATGTTAGTTTCTAAATATTCTAGACCTGCTGAATTGAGTTTTGATCTTAATGTAGCTAGATTTCTTCCAGAAGCTGATGGAGCTATTTAGAATCTGTGAAGACTTGGAAAATATAGATGGTCTTCACGTGATATTTAAAATAGTCAAGGGGATAAGTTAGTACTCCTTACTTGAATGCTCTTATTTGTTAGTTAAGACATGCTTGTATTTTACTGGTGATTCATGTATCTGTAATTTATGTTATTGGTTGTTTTACAGTTTTGCTCAATAGTCCTCAAGTTTTGGAGAAAATATTTGGGGATGAATTAATCATGGATATTATTGGTTCCCTTGAATGTAAGTTCTATCACTGTTTGCTCAGAGATTTATTATTAGTGATTATTGCTGGATTGAATTGAATGTTTAATTTGCAAATTTACTTATGTAACTGTTTGGATGTGGGATTCTAGTCATAGAATCTTGCACATTCCTTTTTTTTTTTTTAATGCTAATAACCATGTTATATGTTGAGACTTTATGAAAGTTCCTATGTTTCATGTTTCCTTTCTAGTGCTTAATGATATCTGTGATTGTTTGTGTTACTATTCTCGTAGTTCAACTTCTAAACTGTGAGCTAATAATCCAAGACTAGATTCTTAGCTTCTGCATAATAACTTCATATTTTAGAAGTTGCACAGAATTGCCAAGATACTCGTAACTTTTACTTATGACATGTAATTTTATGTCATTATTGAAGAAATCATGTCAGTTTTCGCAATTGATTGATTGTATGAGAAGCAATTTGTTAAATGAAATCTTTAGGTGGAACAATTATCTCTCATTGTTCATCAGGTTGCAGTTTGTTTGTTGCTTGTTTTATA
The DNA here is from genome assembly GCF_047325235.1 of Durio zibethinus. Classification (NCBI taxonomy): domain Eukaryota; kingdom Viridiplantae; phylum Streptophyta; class Magnoliopsida; order Malvales; family Malvaceae; genus Durio; species Durio zibethinus. The sequence goes on along the minus strand of NC_143188.1, from coordinate 1,024,437 downwards.
GTCATGTTTATTGCTATAAAGTTATTTTTCTGAGCTGCATGTTGGGTTGCCATTTAGTATCTGATGCACTTTATTTTGTTAAATTCTGGATTTCTACTTATTTCTCATATGATATTCCTGTCGACATGCCCCGGAATTGACTATTTGCTTTGATAGTTTCTATCATGTTTTGGTAAGTCTGTTTCTTCTTTTGTTTGCAGATGATCCTGATTTTCCTCAGGCGCAACACTATAGGAATTTTCTAAAAGAACATGTTATTTTTAAGGAGGTAATGTATTCTTAAATGGGTCCTACTGCTTACATTGGAGTTGTAGACTAGGGACTAGAGGGAGTTTAGACCAGAAGAAAGAAAATCAAGGAGCTTTAGCTGTAAAAAAGAGTTCATATCATAGTATTTGTTTTTTACAGGTCATTCCAATTAAAAATCTGATGGTCCTGTCAAAGATACACCAGACATACCGAGTTGGTTATCTGAAGGTATGCAACTTAAGTGCTAGACTTATGAGTCCTACTCATGTCTTTTGTTGTGTAATTCTTGCTTTTGATTGCTTCTTTCAGGATGTTGTTTTGGCAAGGGTATTGGATGAGGCCACGGTTGCCAGTCTCAATTCTATAATTCATTCAAATAATGCTTTTGTAAGATTTTGTGTTTGTTGTTAAATATATTAGGCTTTTAGTTTCTTTTGCACTAACTACGGCATTGTGTTGTAGGTTATTTCTTTATTGAAGGATGACAGCACCTTTATTCAGGAATTGTTTGCAAGGTTGAGATCACCTACCACATCTGCTGAATCAAAGAAAAATTTGGTAATTATTGACATCAAATGAATTTTATTGTATTATTTTTCATTTGGTTATGAATGCTGCTTCCTTTACCACGAAGCTAAATGTGATGAGCAGCAGATTTTTGGAGATAGATCAAACTTTGTTAACTTTCAGTTTGCTTGGCCCTCCTTTGCTTGTAACTTGTCTAACATGATTGATTTTTTATTTTCTTCTATCTATTTAGATGTTAGATTTTCATTAGGTCGAGAGTCTTGATTTAGGGGAGGTCAAATATATGAATGTTTAGGACCAGACTTTCAGTTCGCTTAACCCTCTGCTTGTGATTGTCTATGATGATTGATTTTTGTATTTTCTTCTATCTGTTTTAGATGTTAGGTAACTTAGATTTTTATTTGGCCATGAAAGGTCTTGATTGAGCTGAGGTCATATATATGAATGCTTTGGTGCCAAGGCAATATATTTATTCCTTTCCTGGGTTCATGTTCATTTTTAATACCAGAGTCATGTCCAATGTCATTCTGGAATATTTGTTATCTGTGGCTCTTTTCATGGGCTTAAGCTCTATTGTTTTGTTCCATTTTATTTGTGTCTACATTAATCCTGTTGGCTTATTTATTTTTTTTTCAATAGGTATATTTCTTGCTTGAATTTTGTAGTTTAAGCAAGAGCCTGCAGATGGTGCAGCAGCTTCGACTATTTAGGTATGCTTTTCTGCAAGTCAGACATCTGGTATTTACGTGGTTTTCATTTTGCTATCTTGGTTCCGAAAGCTACCACTTCTCCTTAATTGTCTTTTAAACAATTAAATTTTTATATCTTATGGCTGAAGGGTCCATTTTTTTTCAATCATTTTAGGGATCTTGCGAATGAAGGTATCTTTGATATTATCACTGATGCTCTGCAGAGTCAAGATAAAAAGCTTGTACTAACTGGGTAATGGTGGCATTTTTAGTGTCTCTCTTTAATATATTTCCTTCCATCTGCTTTCCACTGAAATGTTTCATTTCCAAATTATCTAGTCCTAACGATAGGTCTCTATAATGGATGCAGGACAGACATCCTCATTCTGTTCTTGAATCAGGATCCAAACCTTCTGCGCTCTTATGTTGTTCACCAGGAAGGAGTTCCACTTTTAGGGCTTCTGGTAAATGGTTTATTTGAGTTCGTTGGTAGTATGTAGGATCATTGTGAGGAAACACGAATTAGATGAACTTAACAGATCTCCTTCACTGTGGTACATACGCGTCTGTATATATGGAGAGAGAATTAAAGGAACTAATATAGTTGTTTACTTACAGGTTAAAGGGATGATAACAGATTTTGGAGAAGATATGCACTGCCAGTTTCTTGAAATTATTCGTAGTTTACTGGATTCATTCACATTGTCAGGAGCTCAGGTGCCTACCTTGATACTTTATTTCTGTGTGCAAGTGTTATATTTTGGTAGATGGGAAATTGAATTCTCATGCTACCTAAATTCCGAAAGAATTGGGGCAGGTTACTTGAATCTTTTTCTTCTATTATTCATAGTTTTAAGGTTACATGATTTTTGAGTCTAGCTTGACCTTTTTTCCAACCTTTACTTGTCTTGAGTTGCTTTACTGCATGAGAATGTGGTGCTGTTCTTTGAGAAGCACATACTTCTATCAAATTAGATTCCAGGCATGGTTGCAAGATGATAATCTCGCAAACAAGCTAAATTTGACTCCTCATGGAGAGTTATAGTCATTAAATAAGCTGAATATTGATAAAAATTGGTTTGTCTTTTCCAACCTTTTATTTTATGTCTAACTAGCAAACTTCGGCAGGCATATGTTTGATCCTCTGTGTGCTGTACATCACTGAGAGGTTGTTACCATATAACTTACTGAGAGATCATGGCAGAAGAATGATTATCATGTGATTTTCATGCCTCATTTTTGTGTTATCTCTACATTTGGAGTCCACAACATTTTTGAGTTTATTTATGCAGGTGTAAAAGTTTTGGATGTTGATTTGTGTTTTATTATATGTATCTGCTGATTGTTGGAAAATTTTGTCACTTAAACTTTCATGTAAGATTTAATTTCTTTTCTTCTTGCTGGTTTGGTTACTAGTTCTTATTTTTTATTTATTTGTTCCAAGTCTTTCATGCCAGTGCTTGACCTTATATTGTTTTTGCTGCAGAAAGATACAATTATTGATATTTTTTATGAGAAGCATTTGGGCCAGCTAATTGATGTCATAATATTATCATGTCCTTCTGATGGGGCTGGCCAGTCAACCAGTAAATTGGCAGGCATTGCGGGAAGAGTTGAAAGTGAAAATAGGACAAAGCCTGAAATTCTGTCAAACATATGTGAATTGCTGTGCTTTTGTGTTGTGAATCATCCTTATAGAATAAAGTAATCTCTCAGATTCTTGTTGTGTATTCATCTAGAAAATTTTGCTTATTAATCTAAGATGTTAATTAGCTTTTCTTAATTGTTTGCAGGTGTAATTTTCTTCTTAACAACGTTATAGACAAAGTTTTGTTACTTACACAGAGAAGGGAAAAATACCTAGTAGTTGCTGCAGTTCGCTTTGTTCGCACTATTCTCTCTCGTCATGTAAGTGAATTCAGTTTAAGCTTTAGAATAAATTCGTATGTGGTCAGAGTTGAGTAGCTCGCACTCACCCCTGATGAAATCTTTGGAATCAGAAATGGCATTGAAGATTTAAATGAAATTGGAGCTGAAGCTGTTTTCTATGTGAATGATATCTGACTTTGCTTTTGACTGTTGTTAGTTGCATATTGAGACATGGGAAATTACCAAATTAGTTTATCAGTTTAAAGATCCAGATATGTATATGTTTGTCTTTTGAGATATGGAGTGTACATATATGTTGCTCTGACTCTTCATTTATCCTCAAGAATCCATTTTGGACACTTATTTGACACCTCAAAGTGGACATAGGCTTGGGGCGTAGACACTCCGAATATAATGAATGCATATTATGTCCCAAATTCACTCTTGAAGCCTGAGCAACAATGGGTACCAGGAATAACACATAATATGGTTGGCTGATTATTGGCGGACCTCCTGCCACTGGTGTTTCTACTGTCGTCATTTCAGATGGCTCGGTTGTTAGGCATTGGGCTATTATATTTGTTTGCACCAAACTAGGAAGGGTATGAAAGTACACTGTGACAGGATTGATATATTTTCTCTCTCCTTTTTGAACTTTCTTTTCCTCTCACTGGGCCTGCTATACCTGTGATTTTCTGTTTTTTTTTTTTTTCATTTTCGTGCACTTGCAAGTTGCAATTTCTAGGAGTTTGGTTATCCCATATTTATAAAGTTATGCTTCTTTTTGTTCACTCAACTTCTTACAAATTAGCAATTTTCAGGCTGGTAAATATATTTGACAAGTTTAAAGACTGTTACATGTTTTAAGTGGTTAAATTAAGCTGTCATCTTGCAGGATGAACATCTGATAAGTCATTTTGTCAAGAACAATCTTCTCAAACCAGTTGCAGATGCTTTTGTTGCTAATGGAAATCGTTACAATTTGCTGAACTCTGCGGTCTTAGAACTTTTTGAATATATCCGCAAGGTGAATATTATTTTGTATTGGAATGTTAGACATATCTGGAAGATTCTGTCTGCTAATAACTTTGTTTCATGCAGGAAAACCTGAAATTATTGGTTAAATATATAGTTGATTCATTTTGGAATCAGTTGGTTAAGTTTGAGTATTTGGCTTCTGTTCACTCTTTGAAAGTTAAATACGAGCAGGTATTCCAGTTGCTGACCAATTTTTCATGTGACTTTTAGATCTAGAACTTCTTTGATGTGACTTGTCTGTTTGCAGTGCCTGGAAAATTGTGGAACTAAAATGAATGTTAATGCACTGGACCCCAGAAAACGAATTGATGAGCGTGCTCTGGAGAAAGAGGAGGAAGACTATTTTAACGAGGACAGGTATGCATTTGTTAACAGATGAGTTGACGCTTTTCCTCAGAGCCATTTCCTTTATATTAATTGAATCTGGATTCATAAGCAGTGATGAAGACGATACAACATCTGCATCCCATACTCAGAAAGTGCAATCTCAGCCTGTTTTTTCCAATGGAGTTGCTGTGAGCCACCCGTCATTAAGGTATTTTAGTGACCTCATCCTAGTTGATTGACTACTGACAATGTTCTAGTGTGTTTGAGGATAATAATTTATATATTCATTTTAATTTTGTAGCCCAAGATCTGGCGGACTTGTTGACTATGATGATGATGAGGATGATGAAGACTACAGACCACCTCCCAGGAAGCAGACTGAAACCTCGGAGGAGGATGAAGGAACCATGGAGTCCCTTAGGTTGAAGCGTAAGTTGACTAAGGAAAGGGAACCTGAGCTAGCTAAGAAGCAGCGTTTGTGTAAAAGCTCTAAATCAAGAGATAGTGTATTTGCGGTTTTGTGTTCAACCCTAAGCCAAGCAGTGCTTCCTAGTAAGAAAACTGCAAATGCCATTCATTTATCTACTCGGTCAGCTGAGGTGAACTTAGGTGAGGCAAATCATCTGGAGAAGGAATCTGGCAGTCCCAGAAGTTCTGATAACAATAGTACAGAAGGGGACAACCTTAGAGAGAAGGAATCTCCTAGACACTGTTCAGAGTGCTTGCATAGCCCCTCAGACAATAGACAATTAAGTGGAGACGACTGTCCGTTGATACCGCCAACATCCTCAGCTGAAATGGCTGTAAATGGATCGTAAGTTATTACGCAGACTCAATGTGCGCAGGGTAACTTGTTTTCTTGTTTGTGAATGTGCTTGGTGACTAAACAGTCTTGGGCAACCAAAGACAAAGTGGACTACAAAAAAGAATTGGATGCGGAGAAAGTCAGAAAGTGGATGAATGGTTTGTCGGAGGGGATGATCATGTATATTGCGCCTGTGGGCATGAAGAAATTGTACTCAATTATGCGGCCCAGTCAGTCTACCAGGCCTTTCTGATGCTTTGAGCTGCGCTAGGAATTTCTTCTTTGAGCCGCTCCGACTGTTGCATCTGTAAAAACATTACCTTTTTGTCTAATTTTTCCCTTTAAAAAAAAAAGTGTTCTTGTCCTGTTTAGCTTTGTGAACCAACTGATAGATTTTGGGCATTAATATTTGCCCTGAATAGTATCAGGGTCCCTTTGTTGTTCAGTTTTGTGGTGGGAGAGAGAGAGAGAGAGGGTTTAGGATGATGGTTATAAGGCCAAATTTTCTTAATTGTAACTGAAACCACCTGTAAATTAGAACTTGGTGTTACGCAACTTCAATTAAATCAGCAAAACTCAAAATTTATTCCAAATTTATGCCTAACTTTGGCAAGTTATTACTTCATTCTCTCTTCGTTGTCTGGTTTAGCTTGTTCTTGCTGTTATTCCTCCTTTTATCATCTTCATGTTTTTAGTCCGATCGTAAATCAAAGAACAAAGAACATCGAGCTTGGCCAGGGGTACCCACTGAAAGAGACTGGCGAAAAAATGGCGAAAAATGGATCAAGAGAATCGCCACCAGGTCCGCAAATCTGGTTCCATGCAAGAGACATGTAAGGTTTCAGAAAAACGTCTCCATGCTCTTGACTTCCTCTTCTTCTCAACTCCTCTCCTACAGTCTCTACTTGTCTAGTTAATCACAATAATCCACTTTTTTTTTTTTTTCTTTCAATCTTCTGATTGATCTGCCATAACAACTTGCATTCCAAACAAAAACGAGCAGAATAGCATCAGAAACCAAAAAGGAAACATGACCAGTAACTTGGAGACCAGGTCTTTGCTGGATGAATGGCGTAACTTCGACAAGGGAGGCTTCTTCGACCTTCGACACCCTCTCCTCAACTGCATTGCGCAGATATTTGTCAAAGCTGCTGGTGTACTTAATCTTCTCAACCTCAATATTCTCTGTCTATTATTCATTTATGTTTTAAACGAACGCAATATAAAATTACGATGTTTGCTGTTGGTGTGTGCAGATTGGAGCAATTCAGGCTGTCGCGAGGGGGCTTGTTTGATAGCTGTTAGAGACATGCACTTTTGCATTTTCTTTCCAAGTTCATCTATCATTATTTTTTTATTGCTGTCTAGTTTCATTTTTTAGTGGGATTTGTTGGGTGATCGTTATTGGCATGTGGATTTGTTGTTTTGGTGCAGGAATTGAATCAAGTAATTGGCCTGATATCTCTGGTGTCTAGAACAGGAAGCATGGCTTCCTTGACCTCAAAGGTGTGTATCAGTGCCTAGTGATCCTTATAATCCTTTTCTTTCATGGTGACATGTGTTTCTAGTTTGACACAAACTTAGCATCAGAAAGAGGAAAACATGAACAGTCTTTGGTGTCTTATGCAATACTACTATACATACTAGTGGCTGATGCTTGGAATATCGATCGCAGGGATCAGGATCACCTCTTAGGCTAAAAGTTTTCGACCGTTAAATTGAATTTTCTTTTTGGTTTTCTGGATCATAAATTTTGAGATGATTGAACCTTAAAATACTAAAATTTTTAGGCTTATTAACCACCAAAAGTTTGTCTTACTTGTTGGATGATTGGGAGTTTCATATATTATATATTCATCTATTAACTTTGGCCATTACTTGGGAAAGTTGAAATTGCTTTTATGTGGAATGCGGCAGAAACCAATCGAAAATCTCTTGAAGCAATGGTGAGTCCTTTCCCAAGATATATGAATTTTCAAACTGGACTTAAAGGTTATGGCATTGTATGATGTACACTGACTAAAAAGGCTATATCTCAGTCACAGGCTTTCCAACTTACTTTTTACATGTTCTACAGGTGAAGGGCACTGGAAAAGAATCTCGACAGTGGGGAAAATTTAGTGCTTAGACCTGATAGTTTATTAGTTTGGCTTGGATGAGTTTATTAGTTTGGCTTGGATGAATAGTCATAACTGAAATGCTCATATTCAGAAATCACAAACATATGGCTGTGAAGTACATACAAATGGTTGATTTACACTCGTTTTTTTTTTCTCACAAAAAATTCAAGATAGATAAATTGTTCAATTTCCAAGTCAAAGTAAAATGTATGATAGTTTAAGAATAATAATTGCAAATTATGTATTTGAAATAATCGATCATGAATAGACTCAAAGACCTTTAGAGAAGAAGAATGAACTCGCAAGAGCTAACCTCTTGTTGGTGATTTGCACTGGTTCATTGACTTTTCATAGAGTATGTATTAATCATGGTCCATGAATTGAACTGTTCACTGCAGGGCTGGCCGCAGGATTATATTCAGGTCTCCCATGTGGGCTGAAAAGGCTCGCGGACCTCATGATTGGGTAAGATCAGCATCTTTCCTCTTTTTGTTTCACAGGGGATTATAGTATAATTGTAGCTCAAATGTTTTTTTTTTTTTTAACTAAAGTTTTGTTTTTTAACATATTGTAGATAGAGGTGTAACTGAGTCAAGAAATTTGAGTTTAAGTTTAACTTGTAATTTGTGATTCAATTTGAATTAAATTTTAATTTTTAAATTTAAATTTAATTTAAAATAAAAATTTACACTATTTAAATATATTCGATTAAATTCATTTAATAAAAATAAACTTAAATTTTAAATTAATTATATGTTTGAGTTGAAATTAAATTTTAATATATAAAAATAAATTAATATTTTTTAATTAAAATAATAAAAAAATATATTTAAATTTAAAGTTTTAATTAATTTCATAATTTATTTGAATTAAATATTATAATATTCAAACTTAAATCGATATATCATTTGATAATAATTGAATCAAATTTAATTTTTATCTTAATCGTACTCTAATTAACAGTGATGTATCATTTACACACTCCTATTGTGGGGCCAATATTGTGCACGAAAATAGTGCAGTAGCTGGGGCAATTACAGGAACGGTGGTAGCACTCACATGTGAGGAAACTTCCCACGAGCAAGTTATCAAGTGTGCCATTACAGGGCTACTGTTTTGACTGCTGCAAATCTTCTGACAGAAATATTCTAAACTGGAGTTACGTTCTGCTTCAGAGTATCTAAGTTGCCTTTCTGCCTGAACCATTTTGTAGCATGTTGGTGCTTTCAATTATAAGAATGTTCTTTCTAAATGGTACTTTCAGTTTTTTATAGGAATTTGAAATTTGGATTCAAACTACATAAATATATTATTATTTATATCCATCCGTCTATTTTGAAGTATTTAATTTTTATTTTTTTACTTAAATGAATTGTTTTTTATTATTTGTCAAAATCAAAATACATTGCCAAAAAAAAATCCACCACCTTAATTACCTCGAACATGTCAATTTGGTAAAGTGGAAAAGACGAAAACCCATCTCTGACATAAATAAAAATTATGAAATTTCCTATTTAGTCTTTTCCTTCGTTTTGGGTCTTTCCCGACTCGAAGAAGCTCTGGTACACTTTAATTTGCTTCTACTTTTAGTTCTTAATCCCTCAGTGGTTAGGTTCTTTAATTTGCTGCTGCCGTCCGAAATGTTAATGCTTATGGGCAAAAGGAAGAGGGGCCTAGCAGATGGCAGAGAAAAGGGAAGCAAAGAGGCAGATGTATTTGATGAGTACTGAAAAGGCAGTGAGATTAGGGGAAAGAGAAGACAAGATGTCAATGTCTACAATGGGTGCTTCACAGTGCCAAAGGTGTTTTCAAGCAGGGCATTGGACATATGAATGCAAGAATGAACGGGTTTGTATGTCACGTACTCAGCAGCTCAAGAACCCTAAACTGAGGATGAAGCTTTCAATCTCTTATGATTTGGACATCCCAGATGTTGAAACTGACAGTGGTGCCTCATCTGTTACAGGATCAGATTAATCTTCAGCAGGGAGTAGTACAGCTTACAGTTCATCATCTGAGTCAGAGGAAGAGAGGAGGAGTCAGAGGAGGAAGAAGAAGCAGAAGAAAGGGAGACGTAGAAGGTACAGCTAATCTTCCGAGTCTTCCGATTCAGACTCAGCTTCAGATTCTGATTCTGATGATAGGAGCAGCCGAAGGAAGAGCTGGAGGAATAGCAGAAGGCAGTGAAGGAGAAAGGGTAATGCACATATTGCCTCTTTGATGTTGGACTTGCCTGTTTACATTCTTTTACAATGTTTTGTTAAATTGACAATAGTTGCCAGTAGTTGTGCATTACCAGACATGTTTTGGATTCCTTATATGAAATTATTGTAGCTTGAAAAACCCTCTTGTAAGTTTTTGACTTTTATGTGCCATTGTCACCACATTTGTTGTTTTCCTATATCTATCAAAATTTTGTATCCCTGATTTCGGTTTTGCTCTCTAGGTATCTATCTTGATGTATTAATGGAGGCACGGTTAAATGGGTTGCCACTAGCAGGTTCGTAGACATGTTCTGGATGCTGAAAAGTGTGCCACTAATTCTTCCAAAGGAATGATGTAGAAGCAGCTCCAACCTGGAACCTTCTGTCTTTCAACCCTCGACGTCATCAAACCATCAACTCTAGTTTATTTGAGAATTATCCATATTCCATGGGAGAAAACACCTTTCACCAAGCATCTAGCTCTTTCCAATCAATTTTTTCTGTCGATCTCATCAAAGTGACAAAATAAAGTATTGACACAGTGGGAAAAACTGGGTCATTAAAGACTGGAACTTTTCTCTCAAACTAACACCTGTGGCTTTGGCTTGATTACTGGCTTCATTCATTGTCTCAAGCAAGGGTATTGAGAAACAGACAAAGCTGAGAGAATGCGAAACAACTCTCAAACTTCAGAGAAAAGACTATAGCCAGCTGAAGCAGCTTGTCAACATGAGCGTGTTTAAATTTTGCCCCGAATGGTTAGTCTTCCTTTTCCTTCACATATTTTTAAGTCATGCATGGTTCGTCGTGTTAAACATATACTGTTCTTTCTTCATTACTGTTGCGGTTTGCCAAAACGACAGCATTTTAGATACTACGAACTACTAAGTTAATCATTGGCAGATCCATTACCTGATTTATGTATAATATGGATAGCCAATGCTGGATTCAAGTTGACAAAGATGAATTTGTAAGCTAAAATGACATTAGAAGATATCCCTACATGTTTCAAATACTGTTAATAATTATTAATTAACTTTTTTAAAAATGGTTAAGTATAATGCAATACTAACATGCATGTTCTCCTCTATATTTTTTTTCTTATGGAAAGCAAGCCTTTTCTTACGCAGAAACAGATAAAATATCTTAGGAGAAGTAAATATCTTATGAACATTTAGATAAATTTAAAAAAAAATAAAAATTAAATAAATAATTTAAATTGATATATTGAAAAATTTTGTTATATAAATTAAATGTATAAATTTTAAAAATAAATTTTAAGATAATTTTTAGATAAATATTTTTGTTACTAATTTTAATAAAATTTTTAATGTTAAATAGATACGGATCAAATTTTGATTATAAACTATATTTTAATAATTGTTTTTACATGTTATTGATTTTTGCATTAATTTTATTATTTTATAAATTTTAATTTTCAAAATAAAATTTTATGTAATCATTTTTAATAACCAAGTTTACCAATTTTACTTAAAAATATCATTCATGCCTCCAAATATCCTAGTGTATAATATTATCATGTATATAAATAACCCTTAAAGATGATTTAATTACAAATAAAGCCATTGAACCCACCACTAGAAAGATCCGTTCCGTTCCCTCATTTTCTCACCGCAGAAACTCAAGAAAGCAAAAAGGCAGACCCAAGAGTTAAGAACCCAAAGTCTATGCTTTTCTTCATTTTTCTGTTAAAAAAATAAAAAAAAAACCCCAAAAAACCCAAAACCTAATTGAACAAGATGAGTACCATGAAATTTTGCCGTGAATGGTCAGTTCTCTGCTTTGCATTTACTTTCTTTGCCTTTTAGGGTTTAGGGTTTTAGGGTTTAAGGTTTATTTTTCATAATCCCATTCAGTTTTTCGTTTTCTTTGCTTTCCATGCTTCACCTTTTTTTTCGTCGATTCTTTTCTTGTTTTATTTTTATGCAGTTAAATTTTGACTCTGTTTTTGCTGATTGATGAAGCAACAATATTCTCTACCCCAAAGAAGACAGGGAACAGAAGATTCTCCTCTACGCCTGCCGCAACTGCGATCACCAGGTTCCTCTTTTTTTTTTAATGATTTCTTATTTTATTTTTTTTTGAGCTGAAGAATTAAAACTAAGATTTGGGTGTCTTTTCTTTCTTTCTTCTGGCCCTTTTTCTTTTATGGGATTGATTTAGTTTTTAAGTTATTTGTTGATTCGGTCTCAATAAACCCACAAAAGACCCTAATTTAGAAAATGGGTCTTTTTTTGTATTATAGAGTCAATAGCAAAAGTTAAAGTTTAAGGGCATGTATGGGTTGGATTTACACTTAAAAAAATTCTGGGCATTTGAGGAGGTTCTCAATTTAGGCTTTTGAATACTAACTTCTTGTTTGCATCTATTGATATTATCTAAGTCTTCAGAATAGAAGATTTTCCTTGTTCTCATCTATTAATATTTTTATTCTTGTGACATTAGTAATTGTTTATGCAGGAGGTCGCTGAGGACAACTGTGTATACAGAAATGAAGTGCATCACTCTGCTGGGGAGCGCACTCAAATATTGCAGGATGTGGCTGCTGATCCGACTCTTCCTCGGACTAAATCTGTTATTTGCGCAAATTGTAAACATGGGGAAGCTGTGTTCTTCCAGGTCAATTTCCTACATGCTTAAGATTATTATTTATGCACACAATGGTTATTGGATAAATCCTTATTATGTGGATGAAATGTAATTCATTAATTGAGCATCTGTGTGCTTTAGAAGTTTGCAAAAAATATTTTGACAGAAAAGATGAGAAATATATTCTTATGGGAGAGAAGTCTGGTATGGTATTAAGTGGAAATGAGCATTTAACTCAAGAAAGTGTGTGTTTGCATCGTATCTGACATCAAAATACTGCTGCCCTTATTCAAAAAGTTTTTGGTTTCTTCCGGAGTTCTGGCAAATCCACATTTGGCTGTTATGTACAATTAATGCACAGCAGGAGCTGTCTTTGTTTTCCCTCACATAGCATTAGGAGTGAGCCATATATAAATGAGGATAAGTGGGATGAGACTTAGCTAGAATGTAGGCCATAATCGGTTTCACTTCAACATGTTTCCAGATTTCATCTTTTACACCCTATCTTGTAAATGGATCTGTAGCTTGATTGTTTCTCCTATGCGCCACCCTTGCTTTTCCTCATGAAATTTTTATTTTTAATTGATTGATGTGTTAAATAAACAGATGTTAGAAAAATGATTTGGCAGCTAGCTAGAGTTTTCTTTGAATGATCTTCTGCATCATGAGTAGTGATTGTGTTTCTTCTAATGCAACAAATTTTGGTCTTTGGTTCAGGCAACTGCTAGAGGGGAGGAAGGTATGACACTGTTTTTTGTCTGCTGTAATCCCAACTGTGGACATCGGTGGAGAGATTGAGATTTAGTTGCTCTCATAAGTTGATGTTCACAGCTGTTCAATGAAGGTTTTCACAATCTATTTTTACAAAGACTTTCGTGTTACTGTAATACAAGAAGCTTGCACAACCTTAATCTTTACTGGCAAAAAAAAAAAAGAAATTATATTTGATGCATTGTCTATTTATAAATTTTATAGGTTATTAGTGAATTAGATAATATAATTTTATTAATGAGTAATTTTTAAAAAAAAATTAAATATTTGTATATTTATTTTAAAGATTGACATTTACTTATTAATGAGTTAACATTATTTTATTAATTGATAATGTATAAAATTTATAAGTGTATCAAATATAAAACTTTAATTTTTTACTTCTTTGGCATTAAGTTTTTCATTTAGTATCAATTACGAGCCAAAAAGAGTGATAGATTTCTTTAATCATATTAAAAGTCTTGGCAAGCTATGAAAAACCTCGAATTATATGGGATTCATATTTTCTAACGCATTTATTCCAACAAGTCTAGACTGATTAATTACGCTCATGACCGCGAGCTTGGCCTAGTTCAGGCTCAAGTTAGAGAAGGGTTCTTTTTATAGGAATTATAACGGAGCGAATATTGGTTACTTTTTAAATATCTGATTTTGAATCCGTTTAATATTTATAATATTTAAATTACTTTTTAGATATTTGTTTTTGAATCTGTTTAATGTTTATAATATTTAAATGCATTTAAATATTCATTTAAGTTTAACATAACTATACAAATCAAAATATATTTAAATAAATATTATTCATTTAAATATTTAAATTTATTAAAATATTTGTTTATTTAATTTTTTTGTCAAAATGTAAAATAAATAAAATTTTAATTTAAAATTCAAATTTAGGTTTCATTTATAATAACCAAAATTTATTTTTTAAGCTCTCAAATTTTTTACAAACATAAAATTTTATATGTTTTATATATGCAAAGAGGTAATAGATTTGGGTATTTATTATTATTAATTAAAATTTAAGCAAATTTAAATATTAGATATTTAAAAAATACAATTAGTATTAACTCTGAATATATCACAAATAATAAATTTTTTTATCTAAATTTGTTAATTATTTATTTTTAACTATCCTAATTATGATTTTTTTATTATCAAATATTAAACATCCGTGGTCAATGAGCGGGCATCCATATCTGTTTTGAGACCAGTCCGATGGCCTGCATTGACAGGCTCTTCCCTATGCCCACATCACAGCCTGTCTGATCCCGTCGCCACTTTGCATCTCTGGATTCCTTCTATTCTCCCTATGTAACATGTGATGTCGACTTAACGTCACAGGTTACAGCCAGCGGAGTGGGAACATATAATAAAGCCCTACTTACCTTTTTTATATTACCTTCTTATATATATATATATATAATGTAACAAATTGATTATATAAATTGGGTGTGCTTGTAAAAATAGAATTAAATTATTGACATTCATATATATATATATATAATTTGAGTTTGAGTGTCAATGTGAATGTGTGAACTTGAGTTTATCTATTATAATACAGATTAATTTTTATGGAATCATTAGGGTAGGGTTTTTTATAAGGTGATCACTACAAAGATCATGATAATTTATAAATGGTGATTAAATTATGGAACTCGATAGGGTAGGGTAGGGTTTTTTATGAGATAATTACTTCAAAAATCATGATAATTTATAAATCGTGATTAAATTAGTGTTCGGTAAACACTAGGTGATTTTACATGATGATGATATTAAATCACTAAGAATGATTAGATCACTATCTTAGAGAGTGATTTAATTTTTATACAAAAGGATAAAAAAATTTTATTATCAAGGTGATGTGATATGTAAAATTAACAATTATCAATATTCTTATTTAATATATAAATTAAAAACTTGTTTACTTTTAAAATTATCGTTATTTTATATCATAAATTTTTATATTTTCAAATTAATATTCAATGTAACAAATTCAAAAATAAATTGTATATTTT
The DNA here is from genome assembly GCF_047325235.1 of Durio zibethinus. NCBI lineage: Eukaryota > Viridiplantae > Streptophyta > Magnoliopsida > Malvales > Malvaceae > Durio > Durio zibethinus. Next base: position 1,009,209 of record NC_143188.1, on the reverse strand, counting down.
TTTACTTTTTAATATTTTTATATAATATATATTTTCATTTTTCTTTTATTATGAATTTAATAGAGTAGTTTTATTTTCTAATTCAAAATTTTTTTTATAATTTATATTATACCAATTAATTTACATACTAATAAATATTTATTAATTTAATTATATTTTATTATAAGATAAATAAAATATTATTTATATTTTATAAATTATTATCTTTAAACAACATTAAAATTATTAACTTGTGTAACTATTAATATGTATAATTATTTTTATACTTTTAAACAAATTATTGTCAACCAAATAAAGTGATCTCAAATTACGAGTAATAATTTCATCTTAATAATAAGATCACTTCGATGATAAGTTCACCTTAATAATAAGTTTACCTCACATAAATTTTCTTATTTTTTATTTTTTTGGCGTCCATGAACACCTCTACTCTACATATGGATCTGCTAGTGAGTAGCACAAAAAATCTAGTGAATGAAATTCATATTATTTATCAATATCAATGATATAAAATCAATTTCTTTATTTAGTGACTTTTTCCAAGTAAAACCAAAAACATACCACCAAAAGCCACATTAGTATTTGAAAAGTGTGATATTGATCAAAATGCAATTAGAAAATGAAAATAATTAAAAATATGAAGTAAATAAAAGAAGCATTGAAAATAAACAATAATGTTATAAGATTAAATTAACTAAAACAAAAAGAATTTACATACCTAAATTGAACTACAAATCTACAATCTTGTTTAAAACATTAAAAATTTGAAAATGATTAAGAAATTTGAACTAAAAAAGGAAGAATTTGAATGAAAATATGTACTTATTATGGAATTATTAGAAGTGAAAATATATATATATATATATATATTTCATATGTTACCTGTAATTCAATGCAAGCTCAATAAAAGATTAAAAATAGTAGATAACATTAACTGATTAACCTAAATATGTGAAATACTTGATTGTTAAGTAGATTTTAAATAACTAAAGGATATAATAAGTGATATTTAATATGGTTGAATTAAAAAAAAGCAAATATTAAAGGCTTAATAGGAAATTTATAAATAGTAAAAATTATGTATGAGATTTTAAAATTTAAAAAAGAGATACAAGTATATTATTGAAAAATACATTTTAAAAGAGATATATTTAAATTATCTTAAAAAAAGATATATCTAAATTATATTGAATTGTCAACATTTATTACTATTAAAGAAGTAGATAATAAAACTTGATTTGACCTAATTGGTTGTTGATCTTAAATCTAAAATCCAATTTGAAATTAGAAAAAGTTAAAATTTAAAATGATTAAAATACTAAATACATAATTAAATAAAGATTTATCAAATGAATTTTACTAATGAATACCCTTGAATCACTTTTAAGTTTAGTTAAATTATAATTTATAATAATATTTTTTGTTAAATGTAATAGTGATAATTAATTTGATATATTTCAATTCTTTTAAACAAATATTACTTAATATAGTAATCTTAAAAATTTTGATATAACGGTGAATATTTTTCAACTAAAATAAGAGAGAAAATGAATGAATGAATAATGCTTTTCCAAATAAAAGAGTTTCATATTAATTATAAAAATATTTAAAATCAATACATTTGTATATTTTTCATTGAAACATCAGATAACACCATCTTTTTTTGTCATATGAAGAAAATAAAGTTATATAACTAATCAATCTTTTATCTGATTTTTCTACTTAAGATAATCTTGGATTATTGTTTCCATCAATAGAATGTTATTGTCCGTATATCAATTGAAAACTTAAATTTTCTTTTACTTAAAATATTTTATTATACTTAAATTTTTAATATATAAAAATAGTTAAATACATAATTTTTAAAATTAAAATAAAACCAAATAAATTCTTAACCTTGGAACTTGTTATGTTTTCTTAAGAAAATTTCAATTTTAAGAATGACAAACTTGTTATGTAATACCTATACAATTTATAATGATTTCATTTTTGGTATTAACAGTATAAATTTTCATGAAAGAATGTAATTTTGACATAAACACATATAAAAGATAACTCCAATTAATTCCAAAAAATTTTGTCACACCTTGAAGTGGGAATATATATTTTATATTTGACCTGTAATTCAATGCAAACTCACTAAGAGATTAAGAATAGTAGATGACAATAATTGATTAATCTAGATATGTGAAATACCTGATTGTTTAGTAGATTTTAAATAAATAAAGGATATAATAAGTGATATTTAGTATGTTAGAATTTAAAAAATAAGCAAATATTAGAGGATTAATAGGAAATCTATAAATAGTAAAAATTATGTATGAGATTCTCAAATTTAAAAAACAAATATAAGCGTTTTATTGAAAAATACATTTTAAAAGAGATATATCTAAATTATCTTAAAGAAAGATATATCTAAATTATATTTTATTGTCAACATTTTAATAGTTATTACTTTTTTAAAAGCCTTTAACTCATAACTCTTATTTGAACTTGTCTTTACTTTTATCATAAAGTTGTCAATTTTCTGATATATCTAATTATATAGTACTTAAAATAATTGAAACAGATAATTAATCCAAATAGTTAAAATATTATATTTAAAAAAAAGTCAAAAAATTATTAAGACCATAATGATTTAACCAAAAAAAAAAAAAAAAGTCCTTTAAAAGTTAGTATTTTAATTTTGAATTTAATACATTGATAATAGGAGTGAGTTAAGATTTTTTTGTGATAAAAGATACCTTAGTCTAGTTATCATCCTTTTGTCTAGTCATTGTATGTTGTATAATAGATAGCTTTTTAGGATATCTTTTTATTCTTGTGACATTATTATAATTGTTTATGCAGGAGGTGGCTGAGGACAACTGTGTATACAGAATGTGGCTGCCAATCCGACTCTTCCTCAGACTAAATCTGTTATTTGCGCAAATAGTAAACATGGAGAAGCCGTGTTCTTCCAGGTCAACTTGCTACCGCTTAAATTTATTATTTCTGCACACAATGGTTATTGATAAATCCTCATTATATGGAAGAAATGTAATTCATTAATTGAGCATCTTTGTGTTTTAGAAATTTGCAGAAAATATTTTGACAGAAAAGATGAGAAATATATTCTTATGGAAGAGAAGTCTGGTATAGTATTAACTGGAAATGAGCATTTTACTCAAGAGGTGTGTGTGCATCATATCTGATATCAAAATCCTGCTGCGCTTAACCAAAGGTTTGCTGGTTGTCTTCTGCCAAATGCACATTTGGCTGTTATGTACAATTAATGCACAGCTGGTGCTCTTTGTTTCCCTCACATAGCATTAGGAGTGAGGCATATATAAATGAGGATAAGTGGCATGAGGCTTAGCTGGAATGTAGACCATAATAAACTTCACTTCAACATGTTTCCAGATTCCATCTTTTACACCGTATCTTGTAAATGAATTTGTAGCCTGATTGTTTCTTCTATTAGAAAAAATAAACAAGAGAAATAATAGAAAAAAGTTGTGGCTCTGAGAAATGAAAAACATTTTCTTAAAGTCAATTATGTCTTTAAGATATAATAAAATCTTAAACTCTCTAATAAAAAACAATAAAAATGATTATACAGAAAGATTTATTTATAATGAATAAACAATTATAAATTTCTATTTAGATGGTTATGACTTTTTGTATAATCATGATCTTTATGAATAATAATCTATTTATATTCAAATAGTTATGATAATTTGTAATATGATAATTATTTATGTTCAAACATAATTATTTAAAATATGAATAAAATTAACACAAAAATTAATTTTATTCATCAATAAATAAATCTTTCTATTCAATGTGAGATGCATCACATTTTAAACTACTAACAATCCTCAACTAGTTTGGAATGTTGGTGTTTAATGTTTACCTTTCACATAAATAAATATTATGAATACATGAATGTATCTTTCCATTTAAACCTTCGATAAGTGTATATATCTTAGAATTCTAACGAAGTTGATGGTGTCCACAGATTAAACCTCATCTCCTAGTATTAGAATTGAAGATATAACATACATAATACTTATTTGTTCTTTTGTCAAAGGTTTAATATCGCTTTTAATATTATTATGGCCATATGCTTATTCTATTTACAAACATTTACAAGAGAGACTCCAATTCTTTTTGTTGAAGCAACACCACGTCTATGTTTATATAAGTAAAGTTTCTATTATGTCTCAATTACTTTAGACATTTAAAACTCTATTAAGAGTATAAAAACTTATCTTTCTCACATAATGGATTACACTAGTTTTTAAAATTTGAATGAATTTTACTAGTATGTAACTGATACATAATAATAATTTATTTTTTACTCATTAAATTTTGCAATTAGAGATTACTAATTTAAAGTTGGGTTCCCATTATTGGTGTCTAATAGTAAGAGTTTAAATTAATTCTACTTGTAGTACTACTAACCAAATATCTTAGAATTCAATTTTCTTTTATGGTAATTATCCCCACTTAAAATTGAATATCTAATATAATCACTTTAGGCTAATATGTCCAAACTTTTCATTTAGCATATCATTTATATGCTCCAAGCATTGTTGCCTCATTCTTATCATTTTAAGAAATAGTTAGTTTTATTTGTGACCGCAACTTTATATTCATTAATTTCAGCCATTATATTTCCATAATTTTATACATTTTTAAAACAATTATACTTCTAATACAATTGGATAAACTAAATGAATAAACCAAATAATTTTAATCCTTTTAAGATTTTTAAGGATTTTTTTTTTTATGATTTTACTTTAATAAGTGTCTAAACTTATTAATCTCTATAATTTGCTCATAAAATTATACTAAAATCTTATAACACTATAGTGATAATTTTTATTTTTATTTTTTATTCTTATTACTCCTACCATTTGCAAGTATGCATTCTTTTATTAAAAAATATCTCATTCAATTGTCAAGATATCATATATACTTAATCAAGTTGCCAATTCACTTATCTTTTCACTATTTCGTGATTTTTTTTTTAAGTAAGAGGCCTCTAAATCCACTATTAATGAAAGATAATTAGCAAATATCTTAATATTTTTATAAAAATTTTAAAACTTTTATATTTTAACTCAATAAAAGAGTTTACATCAATAAACAGATTTAAAATATAATCACGCTTTTATAATCTCATTTTAAGACTTTTTATGTTAATTCATAAATACTTATATGAATATATTTCATCATGGACACTATTAATAATTTTTATTACCATGAACAAAACCATTTCCATCACCCTAAATGGATCAAATAACATTCTTTTTGCTATTATAAAAGTTTTCATATTCAAAAGATCTTTAAATTATTCACGGCTTCCAAAGTAAATATATTTTGAAATTTTTACTATATAAAATCATAGATGATAAATCATTTGTACAATCCATGAATTAAACCATTTACATAACAAAAAATTATCACAACATGATCAAGATTATGCAATCAATTTTAGCTTATGGCTATTCTAAGCTAACCATAATAATCTACATCACACCTATAAATCATGTAGATTTGCTATTGAAGTTATCCCATTTATAGTGATGGCTTTTAGTGAAAACCAACTATCTTAAATGTTATCATAAGTTTTCAATACATATATTAATTGCCCAGTGGCCAATTCCAAGTTCATGACTATTGAAACTTTAAATTCGATTTCAAAATTTTTTTTATAAGAACTTTATTTCTCCACCATTGTGCAACTTAGATATCTTTGTTATATACTACTTTTAATTGGTCATAATATTTTCGGATATTTAATAAATTCAAACTTTACTCATAGAACCAATATGCCTATATAAAATAAGAGTCCATAGTATACTTAACTCTAATTTTAAATATTTTCACAATCATTTTGTGATCAATATGTTACTATCTAGATCATCATATTAATACAAGTTATGAAACATGAATCCAAAGAATCATTTTCATAAAATAGAATAAACAATAATTATCATATTAGTTCTACTCATATTTTATGCAAAAATTTATGATGAATTTGCATTGGTTAAATCATTGATTGGCTAATTCTAAAGTTTACGCTTTCACAAACTAATATTATTATCTAAGCCTATATGTTAATATGGCATATAACCAACCATATCCTTACCATTATTATGAAACTATTGAAAACTTTGGGAACTTATTCACTTTTTCATTTTAATAGCCTATAAAAGGTCATTTTTTTTGTACAAGAAGCAAAAATATATTCATTATCTTTAACCAATAATGTATTAATTGGATGATGTCATTCTATCTCCATAACCCATATCTTTTTTATATGTATAAGAAAGAAAATTTCATCTCACTTAGTTTATTTTTGTTATAAATGACAAACTATACCAATGTTCTTCATGCCATCACAAAATGAAATTAAACACATGCATGTATTGGTGCCTTTGAAACATTGAATTTGCATGTTCTTTTTTAATTTATAAACATGCTTAATTAGACATTGATGAGCATTCTTTAAAATGATAGTAATCGATAAATATTTTAATATTTTTTAATGACATACTTTTTCATTTAATCAATATCCCATATGCAAAAAGCAACAATGCTTTTTGTAATCATTGATTAACTCTTTGATGACTACTTATGATTTCAACTTTGTGATTGTTCACAATAAAATTTTATTTTGTAAAATCACTTCTAGTGTAATACACCTAGTAAGCAAAAATATCCGTCACATGGCCCATATTTTTTATAATAACAATTATTTGGTTTATTATCCACCAATTAATGCATGAAACACCATATCTTAATAATAATTATTTACATTTATCAATTTAATTTTAATTGATTTTCATGAAAATTGAACACAAATCAAAATTTAAACCAATAATAAATTTAAAATATATATATCAACATTTGATTTATAAACAACTAACAAAGATGGAACCATACAAATAGCTTGACTTAACTTATTATCTTAATTTTGGTGCCGTGATTTAAAAATAAAACTAATCTTGCAGCAAAATCTTATTTTCTGCATATATTTTTCACTTATATCTATTTTTTTATGGTAAATACTTTTACCTATTTTCAATTATTTTCATAGAAATCATAAGACAATTTGCCTATTCTATATATAACCAAGATATGACAATTAAATAATTGGTCATTTCATTAGAACCTAATTCAATTCATTACTTTATAACAAGTGATAATTCTTTTGGTCGCAGATCAATTCATGTCATTTTCTTTTGTGTTTCAAGACTATTTCCCATCCTAGTCTTTATATGCATAGATTTTTCAAATAAATATAATACAATTTATTAAACACAATTGTGGAGTCTATTTTAGTATATACATAAACTTATACAATATAATCAATATTTTGCATATTGTGTTTTGATTTTACACACTAATAAAATAAATTATTAACGTATTTATCTTATTCAATGAATCTTTTTACCAATTATGCAAAAAATAAAATACATACTTCTAATAAAGATCTTAATGAAAATTAACATTTTGATCTACAGAAACATTAATCTTTTAACACCTTAAGCCTTCTCTAATACTGATCTCCAAATCATACCAATTTTTTTCTTGTATCTTTCTTATGCAAATATAACTTTCTTATAATTGCCTTTAAATTGTTAAAAAAATATATCTAAGAGAAGAGAAATAATAGAAAAGAATTTTTTCTTTGAGGCGTGAAGAATACTTTCTTAAAAGTAATTATGCTTTTAAGATACAACAAACCCTTAAACTCTCAAATTAGAAGTAGTAAAAATAGTTATACTGAAAGATTTATTTATAATGATTGAACAGACATAAATTTTTATTTAGATGGTTATGACATTTTATATAATCATGACCTTTATGAATAATAAATTATTTATATTCAAATAGTTATGATCATTTGTCATATAATAATTATTTGTGTTCAAACATAATTATTTAAAATATGAATAAAATTAATATACAAATTAATTTTATTCATCAATAATTAAATATTTCTATCTAATGTGAAATGCACAACATTCTAAACTATCAACATCTTCCTATGCGACCACCCTTGTTTTTCTTTATGAAGTTTTTTTTTTTAATTGATTGATGTGTTAAATAAACAGATATTAGAAAAATGATTTGGCAGCTAGCTAGAGTTTTCTTTGAATGATCTTTATGCATGATGAGTAGTGATTACTAATGCAACAATTTTGTCTTTGGTTCCGGCAACTGCTAGAGGGGAGGAAGGTATGACACTGTTTTTTGTCTGTTGTAATCCTAAATGTGGACGTTGGTGGAGAGATTAAGATCTAGTTGGTCTCATAAGTTGATGCTTACAGCTGCTCAATGTAATGTTTGTTTTCACAAACTATTTTTACCAAGACTTCTGTGTTAATGTAATACAAGGAGCTTGCTCAACCTTAACCTTTTACTTCTTTGTTAAATTTTCGTTTAGAATCAATTACGAGGCAAAAAGAATGACAGATTTCTTTTCACATTTAGTATCAACACCCAAACAACTTTAAATATAATTAACAACACCTCGCGATGTCTAACTTGCATGCATGCAAAGGTGGGTTTGAACCTGACCTATTAACCAATTGTGATTTGAGTCCCAGGACCAGTTCTTTGTGTGGCATTATTTGCCTCCCCTTTAATGCCTTTGAACTTCGGTGTCAGGTTGAGATTTGCCAACCCTGATTTTACCACCAGTATCTTGGTTGGTTATATTTGCATCCCCCTCAATAATTTGAACTTCCGACGCTTATTTTTTCAGGAGCAGGTGAAGGGTTGGGTGCACAGCTAACTTGCTCGTTCGACATGGTTTTTTTTTTTTTTTTTTATTGGTTACAACTAGTTTAGTTATGAAACAATGACAGTAGCAATTGAATATTAACAATTAGAGATTAGGAGAACAAAATGTGAAGCCCTACTGAAAACAAGCACATATAAACATGAACAGATCTGAGGCATGCATCCTATGGATGAAAGTTGATATTGTTGTACTTAGAGCAGTCCTAAATGGAAAGAGTAGCTTGTCCCAAGTCAACATACATCTTCATCATCCTTGAGGTTGCCACAGACATTACATTCCAATACTTTAGAAGGAGCATCATCAGATGGGGGCAACGGGGTAAGTGTACCCCAACAGTTTTCACGATTACACAAGGATCTCAAAAAGAAATAAGCATGAGGAAAATCAGTGTCGCCTACTTCAGCCCCATGTTATGACTCTGAGGCTATTATTTGTTCATAGCTGTCCTCATCCATGAACTCCTCTTCCTCCTCCACATTCCCACTATCATCAATAACATCAGCTTCATTATCAGACCAATTAGCCTCAACCTTGCAACAGTCACTGTCACACGTAAGCCATAGTCCGAAGCCAATCTCTTCTGTCTGGTGGAGTAGTTAAGATTGACAGGGAAATAACTCAAGCAGATCTCCCTACCTTGGGGAACATCATGAATCATCCTTACTATGATGTCAGTATTCAGGTCAGAAGTCAAGTCAAGGTAATCAAATCTGCAGGCATTAGGAAGACAATCATGGTTGAAGAAAGAAGCCTTGGGATAAATACCGTAAGCACGAACGGACCTCTGCCCATCTTGTTGTAGAGAGACAGGTTCCATCAAGCCAAAGGCATTGAGCTTATCGTTTGCCAATATTGCTGCTCTGAGTTCGACAGAAATAGATAATGAAGGAGGGCAGGGGGATGAAATGAGAGAATGCAGGAATTGGACAGCAGGAGCATCAGAAGGAGAGTCACGAAGAGGAAGCAAAACCTGGAAACGGGAGGGGGGAATAAGGGCAAGATTATAGGCAGCAATAAGGAAACGTGTTTGTACTTTTCGTTTAAGAATCAAGAGGTTGAGAAACAAGGGAAGGACAGTCACGAAGGCGACCGAGAGCCTGGCAAACCCAAGGAGAATGAGAGGCAGCTGTTGCCATGGTTAGGCAATCAGGACTGCAAAAGAGATGAAGATGAGAAAATGACTGACATGGTGTTACATTTGCTGATGATGAGAGTGTTCTAAAACAATTGTCACAATAGGAGGCAGAGGCAGAAGTTTAAGGTTTGATCAAAGGAACAGCAGAGTCAAAATTTGTTTAGAGTAAGAAAGGGTATAAGTGAATATTAAAATTTTATAACTTCATAAGATTATACTAAAATCATATCATAAATGAATAGATATAGCTCCAATTTTTCACCTGGGTGTTTGAACTGACAGCAGCTTAGGAGATTTCTTCGAAGGAAACCAAATAGAAAAAGGACGATATAGTGAAAGAAAATGAGCTTCAATTTAATTACAGAGAAAGCCCAATTAAAAAATATCATATTAATTAAATTTATAATTCAAATATTATATTAAAAATTTTATAATTTAAATATCACATTAATTATTTAACTTGACATTATTTCTTTCAAACAATTTCAAAACAAGAGTCACCGAACCAGTCAACCAGTAAGAACAGAATTGGCTAAAAGGAAGGCAATAGGAACAAAAAGCTATTGCCTCTCACCAATGAAAGATCGCCACGTGGTCAAATATGCATCACTTCTACGTGTCAACAACTCAGCTCCAAAATCTATTTTTTCTTCCTCCTTTCTTTCTCTCTCTTGACAATAAACAAATTTAAAATATCTCTCTCTTTCTTTTTCTCTCAAATTTGTATCATCTTCTTTACACTCGAAAATACGTATTTATATACGGTCGCGTTTAGTCAGCTGATCGGCCGGAGGCGGTAGCGGTGCTGGTGGTTCGGTGTTTGATCAGATCGTGATCCAATGGCTGAAGACAAGTACAACCTCAAGAATCCGGCAGTGAAGAGGATCTTACAAGAGGTTAAGGAGATGCAATCCAATCCTTCCGATGATTTCATGAGCCTCCCTCTCGAGGTCTGTTTTTTTCTCAAATCTCAAAATTTTAGGCTTTTTTGAGTCCCAGTTTGATAATTCTGGTTCTGGATGGAACAGGGACTAATTTGAAATTTTTAAAAATATTTGATTTGTTGTCCAATTAAGAGGCAAGCTGTTTGCTGATTTATGAGATTATGGAGGATTGTCAGGACAAAAAAAAATTTTTTTTTTTGTTTTTGTTTTCCAGGAGAATATATTTGAATGGCAATTTGCAATTAGGGGTCCTGGGGATTCTGAATTTGAAGGAGGGATTTATCATGGAAGGATCCAATTGCCTTCAGAGTATCCATTTAAGCCCCCTTCATTTATGTTGCTAACTGTAAGTGCTCGCTTTATATATATATATATATATATATATATATCTCTTTTGGTAATTATCTAATTTGATGTGCTAACAAGTTTGTTTGTCTGTCTGTCTGTCAATTCAGCCAAATGGGCGTTTCGAAACCCAGACTAAGATTTGCTTAAGTATATCTAATCACCACCCGGAGCATTGGCAGCCATCTTGGAGTGGTGAGTATCACTTCTCTTGAACACAAACGCAATGCGAAGTTTGATATAAATTGTATCCCAAATCCGGATATTGAGTATAATGAAGAAGTATTTGCATGTTGTAATGTTGATTCCATTGCTATTTGATGAAACTCTTCGGAAGGATTCGTGAAAATGATAGTGGCAACTAGTGAATTGATAAGGTTTCATTAGTACTATTTCATATCCCTTCATTATGGCATGTCCTTAGTCTGGTTTTTCTTATTTAATTGACCTGTCTTTTGGATTGAAGCCAAAAGGTTTCCCTGTGATTTTTATTTTAAGAGCTGGTACATGCTTAGAGTTAGTAAGTTTAATTAGTGAAATTTGGAGAAGGAAAAAATCTAGAAAAAACCTGGCTAATCTGGCTGTTGGTGTTGAACTGTTGATAGTGCGGACTGCTCTTGTGGCACTGATTGCTTTCATGCCTACCAGCCCAAATGGTGCCTTAGGTTCTCTAGATTATAAGAAGGAAGAGCGGCGTGCTCTTGCTATCAAATCTCGTGAATCACCACCTAAATTTGGGAACCCCGAGCGCCAAAAACTTATTGATGAGGTATGTTGTGCCTAGATTACAGCCTAATAAGGTGATTTTGGTCATCTGTTAATGAAGCTTTTGGTGGCACAGATACATGAATATATGTTAAGCAAGGCACTTCCTGTTCCTCAACTCAATCCTTCACAGGCCTCAGAAGAAGACCCTATTGATAGGGATGGAGAAGCTCAGGCTAATCAGCAAGATTCTGTTACCATGGTTTCTGGGAATGGGCTCCTCAATCAACAAGTAGGTGACAGGGTTGTTGAGGAAGAGCCTGTGGCTCCTACTGATGCTAATCAAGCTACTGCTGAAGGGAGGATGAGGGTAGTGAGAGAGATTCCTGCGAGTGGACAAAGTAATGAGCCACTGCAAAGGCCAGAGATGAGGGTTCAAAGGTCTGCTGATGACCACTTGTTTACATGGGCTGCTGTTGGACTTACAATTGCAATTTTGGTTCTTTTGTTCAAGAAGTTTATGAAATCTAGTGGACATGGTGCTGTTTTCATGGATGGTTCATAGTTCCACCGAGGATCTACAATGACCTGCGATCGCTTTGACGGACTAGTTCAACAAGGAGCTAGAAACCTATCAATATTTTTATTTACATCTAGAGTGGATCATTCTGTAATATATAGCATGCCGTCTTGATAAATCTCAGCTATTGTTATTAATGGTATATGTGAGCATGATATATACACATAAGTTTTGAGTATTCTTTGCTTGGTGAAACTCTTGTAGATGTTCTGTTCCAACTATATAACACATTGAGCAGTATTTTGCAAAGTTGGCTACATTGAAGTACAAAGCGTTAAAGCAATAAGCAGTGTTCTTTTTGTTCATACATAGTCTGCAATGAACAGTCAATGTATGAGCTTGAAGCATCGTTGTGTATTTACCGAAAAAAGGAGAGATGGTAGAGTTTTCTTTACAGTGGTTAGGTGCATGAATCATTGTCACCCTCGTTCTCTTCGCACAAAAATATGCTCAAATGATTTTTGTATCCATCTGGGAAATCAAGGAACTTCTCAGCATGCAATCAAAGACCTTGCCTTTGCATGTGTTGCCTGATAGCAACCAAGACTGCACAGGGGAAGCTTTGAGTTGGAATCTCCATAATTGTATTTGTACAATTAGGACCAGCGCAGTTTTCTCGCAGTGGAGGAAAACTAGAGGGAAAAGAAATCCATAAATCCCACTTTGAAACTTTCAGAAAAGCATTTAGGTCATGAAAAACACAAGACGGATTTGTAAGAGTACCTGCACGGCGCTGAATTGAATAGCTGTGGTAGACCAATATCTTCAGAAAATGTAACTGTTGCTCCACCAGAACCTATAACCCATCTCACCATGTTTGATGCAAGAGTTTCAGGTTTGGCAGCCTTTCCCTGCAACAATTATTAGTTCAAAATGCATGAGAATAGTGTTAGAAAGTACACAGAAAAATGCATGAAACAAAAAAAGTCAAGGACCTGTGCCAATTCATCCCGCTGCTTCTTCGGCTTTTCCTCCCTCTTCTTTCTTCCAGAATCTTGACCCAGTTATTTTCTGATTGCCTCAGCCTCAGACAATTCAAAGACCCTGTTAAGACTGTGTCTCAAATGATCATGGAGCAGTAATAAAATTAATCAAAAGCAAAAAAGAAATAACGGGTAAAACCTCAGCTTCCCTGGCAGCTTTCTCTGATTGAATTCTACGTCTCTGTGCAGCCTCAGCCTTTTTCAACTGCTGCTCCACTTCAGAAAGTTTCTCCTTTTGTTCTATCATCACCAACCAATATTAGCATTGAAAGCTCTAAGATACTTAAAACACATTGCAGCTGTATCATTATTACGAATCCAAGTTATTCAAAGGGGTAAAGGGATAGAATCATATTAGGGGAAAGAAAAAAGTAAATGAAGTAGCATGTGAGGTAATTGCTAACTTTTGGGTGGGCCAGGAGGTAAACCATCGGGGAACGCAACAAGACTGGCACCAGGACCAGATAAGAGATCTTTCCGAGACTGAAGAGCTCGATTACGTGTTGTATGAGTTGATTTAGTTCTTCCTTCCACAAACAAATTAACTGATCCCCTTCCCAGCATCTTCCTTCTAGATCCAGGCTCATTGTCTGATATAGGCTCATCTTCTTCCACATAATCTCTATCCTCAAAAATAGCAGTATATCTCCCATTTCTCTCATCCTCTTCATCTTTATAATTTGAGAGCCATTTGAAGCATTCAGTCTCCCTAAATAACGGATTTCCTCATCTTCATCATCATCATCATCACTATTTATATCCACATGGCCAAATCCAAGACACGCCTCTTGGGAACCCGCTTTTCGATTTGGCTCATTCCTGTCAGTTTGATTCACAGCTAAACTTATCACAGAATACCCCTTTCCATAACCAGAGCCATTGCTGGAGAAATCTTTCCATTGAACTCCATAGCCTTTTCTATCATCAGAAAGTTAGGAGCCTTTGTTGTCCTGCAGCGATTGTTCATGCAACAAACCATCAGCTTGCAGAAAAAAAAAATAATTGCATTATAACAGAGTACCAAAAGAACGAATGACACATGGTAAGTAAAATGTGGAAAAACTTAAAAGTAACAAATGACAATGAGACCAGATTGACGCTTGTTTTCCCAAAACTTACAAGCAGTAAACCTAATAACAAATGTCAGAGGAGAAATGCCTTACGAAGAACCTCTTCCTATTGCAATGATAAATAAAATTGACGTATCTCAGAATAAAGAAAGATCAAATTCAACAGCAGATTGTTGGTCACAACACACAATTCTTTAGAAACAGTATAAGCAAAAATGAGAAGACTAAGTTAAGCTAGGCACAACACCAGAGGCATGATCTGCAGTGGACTTGGTGCGGATCATACGGGTAACCCCACTAAGCTTGAGCTTAAGTTTCAGCTTATTCACTTCCTAATCCATTAGAACCATTCTCAAAATTTTTAACTTCATTGCCACTACTACCTATGGCTGTTGTTTGTGATGACATTAAAATGTAATCATGTGTAAATGTCTGTTGAGTAAGGAACGGACTGTGTGATATGTTACTCCTCTTCTTCCTTACAGCACAGCCAAAGACAGCCAACCCTGACCAGCAAAAGGTTTCCATAATGCCCAGGGAATCGAACTCTTTGACAGCAAATGACAAAATTAAGATCAAAATAGACAAGTAAAAGGCAAGAAAGCAAACCAAACCAAAACAAATAAATTCAATAATCAGATGTGCAATAAACAGAATCACAACAAAAATTAAAAAAAATTTCTGGTGTTTTCATTTCCTGCTTAACTATTAAGAGAAAGTTTCAAAAAGACAAAAGGAAGAACCAGTTTGAAGCTCAAAAGTCTCGATGCCGAGGCAACTTAAAAAAGATTCATACAAGGCTGCATTTTTCTCCATAAAAACTACAGCTCGGAGCTTAACAATATATATAAATATATAAATATATATAATCCCCCCAACAACTAGCCTGTAAGTCTACACATTGAAACAAAATTTTGTTAAAATCAAACCATAATTATGATAAAAATGATCATTTCTGTTTTTAAACAAAAAAAAAAATTCAAATAATTTGATTCAACGAAGTACTTGAATCAATTCTGTTTTGGGATTTGCATTACAAATGTCAAATCAAGGAAATGATAAAAATGGTCAAGCAAACTACTGCTAGACAATATTTGGATGGTTTTCGTTAAATTGCATAAATCTCTATGTTAAGGCCCTCTAGAATATATTTTCACAAAAAAAAAAGATTGTAAAGCTAGCTGCTTTGAATTTCCTTTTGGTTTTTGCCATTGAAGTTGGAACAAAATCTGGTATGCAGCATATAAAACATTGTCAACAAAGACTCCAATAAAATATCATGAAACACTTAGCAACATACAGAAAATTATGGATAGAAGCCTTAAATGATTCTGAAGGTTGTTTATGATCTCCATCAAGTACCCTTTGATATCAAATTGCAGTGAAAATTGGCGCATTGTTATTGTTTCTACACTAGCGACGGATCACACTCATGATTAATATTTCCCCAGAATCTGTGTTGAGAAAAAAGGAGACTATGAAGAGCAAAGCTCCTAACAGGATGAACAAAACTGCAGTGACACTCATGATTAATTCTTCCTAAAATCTATATTATGGACATGAGTTAAAGATCCATTTAGAATGTCAAAAAGTTTAGTTCAAACAAAAAACATTAATTATTTTCAGTAATAATGCAAAGAAAGCCTGATAAAGATATGGGTATATATGATAAAGTTTAGCATTATACATGCAGTTAAACATAAAAAGAAACTGAGAATCTATTCATTGCATGGGTCAAGTAGCTATCAATCTGAAAAAAAAAAAAAGGTATCCTGCCATCCTGGAAACTTCCATGCAAAGCATGTTTAGACTTTATTTCAGTTTCATTCAAGTAAAAGCTAAACTGATTGCTTAAAGATAAATTCAAGAATTTTTAACAGTGTAAATGGCTGTTATGTTCCAGCTTTAAAAAGTTGAAGCCAAGAAATCACACACACACCATGAAAAAGGTTGCTCGATTAATGCAAAAAAGAAAAGAAATATATACTATTTCTACTATTTATCACTTCAATTGTTAGCACTATAAGGTAATCAATATTAATCTATGTTGAATCCGAATTTAAAATTTATATAATCATTCAATAAATTTGCCGTAATCCTTTTTTTTTTTTTTGGTAACCTGTACCTATAAAATTTGAAAACTACTAATAACGAAGCATTTAATTTTAGAGTTAACATTTAATATATTATTAATGAAATTATTTTAATTCTAAAATTAAGAGATGACACATCTCCCCTAAAGCAAAAGAAGTAAATTTTTCAAAACAAAAAATTCAAAAATATAAAATAAAATAAAAAGTTCTTCTAACAATGGCTCGGTTAAGCACATGAGCCGCGCTGGGCCAAGACAACTTCAAGTTGGAACAGATTTGAAAGCCCAAAAAACGGATAGTCGTCCGAATGTCAAGCCACATTTTCAGTTGGAGCCTTGGAGGCAGTTGGATCTGGGTAATTTTAAACGATTACCCTCAAAAGATGTTTTAATTACAAATGATGCCATTATAGACTGGAACTAGGCTAGAGGCTAAGGAGATTCTGAAAAAGGTGGGCGATTTCCAAAAGCAGAATCTGAATTTTTTTTAATTTTCTCTTTCTTTAATAATTTTCCTTTCTAATTTTCAAATCCAAAATAAATAAAAAATCACAAAAACCCAAAAAAGAAAAAAAGAAAAAAAGCTCACTCTCATTAGAGAGCACTTCTGTTTTCTTCAAGATCAAAGCGCTCTCTTTCTCTCTCTGGAGATACGATGGCGTTTTGGTGGCCGATCATCGTTCTAGCCATTGCTTATGCGATCTGTCGTTTCTTACTCATGCTCATTCCTCCAAATGTTCCTTCTATTGACGTCGACACTTCCGATGGTACGTACATGGATTCGGAAAATACGTATAAATTCCGCTTTGCTTATCCGTATTTTATACTTGCTGAATCGTTTAACTTTTACTTTAAATTTGTTCGACACAGTGTCGGATGACGGGAACCAAACTCAAGAAAACAGCTTTATTTACGTGAGTGTTTCTCAGTTGCTTATTTGATTTTGATTATTTGAATTGTTTTTCCTTTTTAAATAATCTCTTCGATTCAAACTTCAGAAATTAGGTATGATTGTTATTCGATTTAAGGATTAAATTTGAGTTTTTGACTCGGAATCGAAATTTGTTTCTTCCTGCTAGAAAAAAGTACTTATTTTAGTGGAATGGATCTAAGGTAAGCGCAATTGAAGTTGATTTATTAATCAAGTTTTTAGATCTGACAATCTAAAACACAACACGGGTGACAAACACGAATACGATACCAAAATAGGACATGAATGTTACATGACTTAAAATTTTAGTTATAATTATATATGGGTTTAATAAAACAAATCATGTCAACACAAATTGACACGTAATTTTCGTTTTAAACACAATACAGATATATGAATTTTAGTATTTACATGACAAGAATACATGAATTGTTAGGTCTAATTTTTTGCATGTAAAATTAAAGTTTTTTTTTTTTTGTGTTATTTGAATCTCATGTGGAAATTCTGTGCAGATACCGCCAAGGGGAAGAACGCAACAATCAGACAGAAAAGTTCAATGCTATGAGCCTGCTACCATGAAATACTTGGGCTTTTTCCCGGCATTGACACCTGCTGAGGTTAGTGATGTTCAGGATACATTTACTAGAATTCACTAGCAAAAGAGTATTTATATGTTCATTGCTGTACCTGAAATGGTATACATTGTGGCTATATTTGCAAACCATATATAGACTTTAGACCACTTTGTGTGCTTGCTTGTTTGTACATATGGATGTATCATGTTTCTACTGCTTATCTTCAGAATTGTTTCAATATGTACACTTAGGTTGAGGAGCGTGTGGCACAAGCAAGGAAAGCGCAGAAAATTTGGGCAAAAAGTAGTTTCAAGCAAAGGCGACAGTTTTTGCGAATTCTTTTAAAATATATTATTGAACACCAAAAGCTTATATGCGAGTAAGGATTCTGCTCTTCTATGGATAGAGAGTGATTTTTTTAATTTTTTTATATCATATTTTCCTTTTACTCACATTAAAAACTTTATGAAGTTCATTTTTATTTCCTCTCTTTTCAATTTTCTGTGTATCAGAAAAGTGAAACTCTGCATTTCTTCTGATTTCATGATATAGACATTAATTAAATACCTCTGTGTGACCCATTGTTTCATTGTTTTACTTAAGAGTCTCTTCACGAGATACTGGGAAAACAATGGTTGATGCATCTTTAGGTGAAATAATGACAACATGTGAGAAGATCACTTGGCTTCTTTCAGAGGGTGAAAGGTGGCTCAAGCCTGAATACCGGTACTTCCTTTCAGCCTTTGAATATTATTTCCTCTTTCTAGGTATTCTTGGCTCTATCTGGAAGAGAGATCATCCATTACTCCATGCATCTTATTTTTTATCACTGAGTTTCTAGATTGCACTATGCTGACCTTTTTTTGCTCATGGCAAACCATGCAATTATGTGTTTGATGTATTAGCTTTTTTTCTCAATCAACATCCTATCTGTAAGCTTTGTGCTGGAATCGTAGAAAATGAATGTCTTACTATAGTCTATAGCCGCATTCTTATCAATTCTTACTTCTGAAAATTTGGCTTGTAAGTGGCTTACTATAATTTTGGAATCTATTATGAGTGTTTGCTATCTGTAAACTCTGCATTCTTATATCAATATTCACTTCAACTTGTGCAGATCTTCTGGAAGATCAATGCTTCACAAGATATCCAAAGTGGAATTTCACCCGCTTGGTGTAATTGGGGCTATTGTTTCATGGAATTACCCTTTTCATAATATTTTTAATCCAATGCTTGCATCAGTCTTTTCAGGAAACAGTGTGGTGATCAAGGTACTTAATGATCTCTTAGAATGTTTTATCCTTTTATCCTTTATCTTTATTGGTTTCAGAACGCTTCTTAGTTGTAAATTTGTGTCTAATCTTAGAGGCTGTTGCCTAATGCCTACATCCTTGTCCCTGTAAACTGGTCACTGGCATTTACAGGGATGTATTTTGACATGTATCACTAAGTTGACCAAAAACTGTGTAATTGTAAGTGTAGGTTTCTGAACATGCAAGCTGGTCTGGATGTTTCTACTTTCGGATAATCCAATCAGCTCTTGCTGCTGTTGGAGCTCCTGAAAATCTGGTTGAGGTGGTTACAGGGTAGGTACTTATCCCAACTATTTAGACATACTATGCTCTTGGTTTCTATGCATCTAATTTTAATTAGACTTCTCTTTCAAAGCTTTGCTGAAACAGGAGAAGCACTGGTGTCTTCTGTTGATAAAATCATATTTGTCGGATCACCAGGTGTGGGACAGATGGTATGATCTTGTGAATGGCTGGCTGTACCAAATTTTGTTGTTTTCTCCAGTATACTGATTTCACCTGCCTATTATTCACTTCTGATTTTATTGTAATTGATTGTGCAGTGTTTAAGTATGTCAGAATGTTATATGAAGCAAATATTAAGTACTGTTCTTCACTATTAATAAAGGAAAATAAACCACTGTTCATTTTTCTTTTATTTCCCCTAGTTCCTATGTTAGTTTTCAGCTTCATAGTAAATGAGTTTATCTTGATAAGACTTCTTTTATTGTTTTAATTGCAAATGGATTGGCATGTTTGCTTTCATTGCAGATAATGAGAAATGCTGCTGAGACCCTTGTACCAGTTACACTTGAGCTTGGTGGGAAAGACGGATTTATTGTGTGTGAAGATGTAGATATTCCTCATGTATGAATCCTTTCCACCCATTGTGATAACTAACATGACTGGTGATTTATATTTTGGTTGAGAGCTGAACTTGCATTGATTAGTGCCATTGATAAGACTGTTTTCCATGATATAGGTTGCACAAGTTGCTGTCAGGGCTGCTCTCCAATCAAGTGGGCAGAATTGTGCTGGAGCTGAGAGATTTTATGTTCACAGGGATATTTATACTTCATTTGTGAATCAAGTGGCTAAGATTGTGAAGTCTGTTTCAGCTGTAAGATGTCCCTTCTCAACAATGTTACATTAATGTTGTGTCATTCTGTGACTGATAAATTATTACCAGCCGTTGCAGCTTTCAATCAGGTCTAAAACTTGTGTGCTTACGTTGGAATGTAATCGCAGTAGCAATTGTTGAATTATCTAGGCTGCAAGTACTTTATGAACTAAATCGGCATTCTCTGAAGTGAAATTAGATCTCTGATGTTTGGTTATCTTTTGTAGGGCCCACCACTTGCTGGAAGATATGATATGGGTGCCATTTGCTTGCAAGAGCATTCTGAAAAGCTTCAAAACCTTGTAGACGATGCTGTAGACAAAGGAGCAGAAATTGTTGCTCGTGGAAGTTTTGGCCATTTAGGTGAAGGTGCCGTTGATCATTTTTTCCCCCCTACTGTGCTCATAAATGTAAACCATACAATGAAGTTGATGCAAGAAGAGGTAACAGAAGCTGTACTATTCTGTTAAACATAGGGTTTAGCATTTGTTTCATTTTGACTGTCCATTGAATCACACATAGCATGCTGTATTTGCATCCAATCATTACAAAAGACAATTTCAGCTTATTAGATCTTCCGGTGCCATATTTAATCGTTCAATAAACTACAATACCCATGAATATTCCTTCATAAAAAAGAAGACCCATGAACATAATTATTTCCTGTTTATGTGGGGAGTATTAGCTAATTTGTGATAAAACTTGAGTGTCATGCAGGCTTTTGGACCAATCATGCCAATAATGAAATTTAGCACAGATGAAGAGGTTGTCAAGCTTGCAAATGATTCAAGATATGGGCTTGGCTGTGCTGTTTTTTCTGGCAGTCAGCGGCGTGCAAAGGAGATAGCTTCCCAAATACACTGTGGAGTTGCTGCAGTTAATGATTTTGCATCAACTTATATGTGCCAGGTACTTCTCTTTTCCTCCTAATTCCAAATATGAGATGGCCTTTTGTGTTTGCTCGAGTTGGAGTTGATCCAGTTTTCTTTGATCCCTATTAAAACCGTCTGTAGAAGGATTTTTTTGTCAACTCAGGTTATCTCTGTTTAATCCTATTGAACTAAAAATGTCTATTGGTCTTCCAGTCTCTGCCATTTGGCGGAGTAAAAGACAGTGGATTCGGGCGATTTGCTGGTGTCGAGGGATTGAGAGCTTGCTGTCTGGTAAAATCCGTTGTTGAGGATAGATGGTGGCCTTATATCAAGACCAAGATACCAAAGCCTATTCAGGTCAACCTTGCACTGTTACACTACATTGATTATTCTTTAATATGCTAACTGATCTTTTTCTTTGTTTTTTTTCTTTTGGCTCTACCAACTACAGTATCCTGTTGCTGAGAATGGGTTTGAGTTTCAACAATCACTTGTGGAGACACTTTATGGCTTGAACATTTTGGACCGTCTCCGGGCACTAGTCAATGTTCTAAAGATCATTTCCGAGCAAAGTTCTGTTGCCAGTAGCAAGAGAAATGACTGAGTTGACACCAAGAGTGAGCTCTCTATTTTACTTGATCATTAAATTTCAGTAATGTAATGAGTCTCATTATCTTTTCCAAAACTTTAAGTCCCTTTTTGGTAACATCTTACGGAACCATCCAACAAAATTGCCCTCTATTCCTATAACTTTTGCTTGGTAATATGTGAGGAGAAACATCACTTTCCCACTATAAGGCAAAAACTTTAGTCTTTAGGCACTTTCATTTCTTGCTCATCCATGACCCCAAACCGACCCTCTTAACTGTTGTAAATAATGCTTGAAGAAAATTCAATTTCATCTAGATTACAAGTACTTGCATTAATACTAGATCAAAAGCTAAACATCACATCTTTGTAACCAAACAAATAAAAATAAGTAGACCAGAAGAACATTTCTTCAAGCCATGATGAATTTAGGCAAAACTTTACAATTATGAAAAGAAAACCCTCAAATTTCCCCTTTGTGGCATCACATCAATGATCACTACAGGAGATTTGGGCCTATAATGTTCATCGGTATCGACCTCTTTGATTTCCTAAATGCCATGTTGGAACATAAAAGGTTTTGTGTTAGCTTAAGCCAAATCATACAAAACCCAACCACACATCCAGATTGGCTACAAAAGAAAATATTCTTACCTGAACAACATTTCACCCTTGATGACACGCCCAAACACAAGTAGTTTTTCATTTAAATCTGGTAGTGGTGCAGTTGTGATAAATAGCTGAAATGCTTTGCTATCTTCTTCAACTTTTGTAGTTACAAGCATAAAGGCTTCATGTTTTGGTCTGGTTAGTTATGAGAAAAGATTTTAAGTTATCTGAATGACAACAAAAGACCAAGAAAAAGTACATTCCAGATGACCTTGTGGTCAGCCGACTATGAAGCTTCCCTTTTGATGTCCAATCTTCAATGCCTCCAAGGCCTTTTGAACGTCCTCCTAGAATCACATAGTTTTTTATCACCTGATGGAAAGGCATCCCGTTGAAATGTCGGTCAGTTTAGTATCATGCCGGTCAGTTTTGTATCTTTGATGAAGATGGATATAACAAATATTGAGTTATCTTAGGCAAAATCAGTCAGTTTAGTATCTTCTTTTCCACCACAGTTATCGTTATTGCCCATAATGGACGTTCATGCGATCAGACAATTTAAGTTAGAGGAATTTTTTCCAGAAAGTGGTGAATGAATTGGAATTCTTAACATCATTTGACATCAATATCCCAGGATTCAGTAATCCACCATATTTTCAATTAAAAGTCCTAAGCATCAAACAGTCCAACAAGAAAAATTGTAAGACTCCCCTAAAACAACAGCAGATTTAGTACTCTAAAAATTACACATAGAAGTATGAACATCAGTCAAAACAAGCAACATTTGAGTGTAATACCTTCATATTGGCAAGAGAAGAAGACATATCGTACTATTAAACAGAGGGGTTTCATAAAAGATCGGAAGGAACTGATCAAGAAAGCAAAAGAAACTAAAAAGGAACTCTTATTCACATCTAAACAATGGAGAAAAGAAGCATTCAGATTTAAACAACAATTACAGCATTGAAAACATAAAAAATATTTGTCACCTACTAAGGCATTCAATTCAAACAATCTTTTCTTCCTCTTGAGTGTTACACAATATAAATTTTATGAACCATGTTCCCACTAATCAATGGCAATAAACAAAGAGTATAAAGATACTTGGAGACCTACCACAAGTCCAGAAATTTGTCCACTGTCTCAGGAGAACTATCCTTGAAGAGTTCTAAAGTTATGTATCCTTTTGATGTATTTAGATCCTACAAAAAGGAAACTATGAAAAAAGGTATAGCCTATAGCCTATAGGCAAAGGACTAAAAAGGATTTATGCAATTACTCCATCGGAGAAACTCACAGCATATCCAGGAATATCATACTTGTTTGAATCTACAACTTTATCAACATGCTGAACCAAAGCACAAAAATATTAGTAGTTCAAACAAAATAACCATCACTTGAGGATGTGTTTAGTATATTAGATTATGATAGAATATGATAAAATAATATTATAAATAAGATTAAATTAAATAATATCATTTTTTTTGTGTTTGATGTGTGCAAAAATTAGAATATAATAATTTATTTATTGGTCAAATTTATCCTTTCTCAGAGTTTATATAATTTAAATTATTGATATAATTTTTCAGGATATAATAAAACATGTAAGTTCAATCTCATATATTAAAAATAATTTTATCCATTTTGGAAGGATTGAGTCATTCCATATCAAGGGGATGATTAATACTCCTTATAATTTTATCTTTTTCTTTAGATACAAATCAAACATAATATTAAATGATTATTATCCTATCATATCTATTATTTTATGCACCAAATATGATCTAAATATTTAGCTGAAAAAGAAAAAATACCTCAAAAGTTGACAGCCCAATTTTTCTCCCTTGACCTACAATTAACAATGAAACCATTTTCCAGAAGATTGATTTGTAGACTTAATTTCACATGAATTAGAATTGGCATCGTGGATAAGATTGGAATAGCAAACCTTTGAGACCAATTCCTGTAAGTATCAATTAAGGAGAATAAAATCAACAGAACAATTAAATTGCACAAGAGAATTGTAGTGACTCTGATCCGAGTTGGTCCTTTCTTCTTCTTGCTTTGGATTAACAGAGCCTGAGGCTTTATCCTTGCCATGAAAGATTAGCTTCAAGCTTTCAACTGTGGATCACCGCTCTTTATACAAACAACTCCTGTGAATTTGAAAAGCTTCAAATATTTATCCAAACAGAAAATGAAAAAGAAAACACAGCAAAGCAGATCCATTACTATTGCTTGAAAACTATCTTCACACTCAGCCCTGGAAAATGCTAACAAAGCTGATTAAAAGAAATGAAAAAAAAAAAAAACCCTTGAATAATTCGATCCGTTGAATAAAAAATTGAAAAGTTGCCTTTGAAATTGATCGAGTTCTGGCTTTCGAAGGAGTAACTCAAAAGACTAGTGGCGGGGTTTGCTTTTAATCGTTTTTAATCAGAGAATCGGTGATGGAGTGGACAGTTAGAGGCGGTGAGCCCCCATGGTAGAGCCTGTCTAAAGCGTCTATAATTGTATATAAATAGGCAAATATAATATAAAAATAAAATATAAAACGATATCATTTAAAAGTTTAATAATTATTATATATAAATTTAATATAATTAAAAAATATATTTTATATTTTTTGGGTTTGATGATATATAATTTTTATATAAAATATAATATTAATATATAAATTTTAATATTTTATACGATAAAAGTTTACGAATCGTCATATTTAAAAGCAACGGTCATGATCGCATCAGGAGTTTGATGTTGGTTGGAATGGACAACAGGCCTCGCTGTTCTCTGCTTTACGCGTTGGATATTTTCTCTCTCCTTGTTCTGAAAGTGTGAGAAACGCTTTTCGTAAGAATTTGAACGGGCTCGCGGCCTCGCTGGATGATGGTTCGTTACGATCCGTTATGAGGTGGGTCGAACGGTCGGAGTTTCTTGACTCTAGTAACCTAGATAAAATTCAGGCTACTTAAATGGGCTGTTAAGCGACCCATATATTTTCAATGGATCATAGCCTTGTGCAATTTGCCGGCTGAGTGTCGAATTCATTGGAGTGTTCCATTTTAGGAAGCAAATAATAAATTCAATTATCTAAAACCAGATTCCTCAACTTGATAAAACCTCTTCTTTTTTAGCCTATGCATATTATGTTAATTTTAATTACGAAATAATGATATAATATGAAAAAATACGAAAATGATATAATTTAATATTTTAATAAAAATTATATATAAATTTGATAAAAACAAAAAATATATATATTTTGTATTTAATATGTCAACATAAATTGTGATACATTGATGACCAATGATGGTAATCGGACACACTGGCTCTAAGGACATGGAGCTCACTCTACTTTGATTGGATGTCAAGCTTTGTAGAGGAGAGCCTAACTAGAAAAACTTGATAGGGTCATTTGCAAGATTTAAATCTCCGTTCTTGATGTTGAGAGATCATGACATTGCTGCAGTTGGTATCAGTCGATTCTCTACAATTTGTGTATGAACATTTTTCCAGTTTCATAAAGTGTCTAAGAACCATCCATTGTTGCATCTTAGATAACAATAGTATTGTAACTTTTATATGCTGGGCCGAGGCAAAGTCATGGTCTCTTGTGTGATCTCCCCATTCTTTTTGGAGATGTAATTCTCTTGGGAGAAAATTTTCCAGAGTTTTCCATCACAATGTCCAGCTTAGACGGGTCTAATGACAATGTATCTTTGATGAAAGCATCCAAATCAAATCCACTTCCATTTCTAATATCAGTGCCATCATTTTGTCCAGAATATGGGCTAACAAATGGTTCTTGAGCACCATTTTCCTTGGCTGCATCTTTCAGAGGTTCCTGTGGCTTGTTGCTGAGGCCTTGGTCCAAGTTCAGAAGTCTCTTTATGCTGTCAAGAGCTGGGTCAATGACATCAAAAAATCCCATTACCCATGAAGCATCATCCACAACTTCAGTACGCTGTTACGTGCAATCGAAAGAAAAAGAATCATTTAGAAGTTCTCAATAGCATCTGGATTCTGAGGAATTCAAAATTAAAAATAAAAAATAAAAGGAAAGCTGCAAATTTTCCTGAAATCATCAGGCAACAGGGAAGTAGATTGTTTATTTACAGAATAATAGCAATAGCTTAAATCAGTTTACTATGAGCCAATTACTGACCTGCTGGAAATAGAGGTTACGAATTTCTTCAGCACGCACAGCATTTCCTTGGTCCTCCTCCAATGCTGCCCATGTCATCCATGTTATGTAACTCTGAGAATTTATATTGAGTGAGGATCTAAATAATCTTCTAGCTGCTGATAAGTTACCGGCTCTCTGTTCCAAAACACCCCAAGCCTACGACAAATTTGATAAGCTTTAATGTATGCATCGAGCAGGCAGAAGATTATCTTATGTATTTAACTTTTCATCAACAAAATTCTTCTTGCTTTTCAAAAGAAAAAGCAGGCGGAAAAATAATTGCCAGGGAGTTCAGGATATTTGAACTTTATATCGGTATGCTTATATCATGCAGGTATTAACTATTACCTGTAAGCATCGAGCAGCACTTTCAGTTGTTGAGTCAATTGACAGTGCTCGTTGGTACAAGTCCCTCGCTGTTGATATATTCCCTTCCTTCCATTCCATCCATCCCCATGCCTGACAAGCTCAAAATATCAGCAGTGTCATCAGTTTTCGAGTGGATTCATAGACAGTAAATCCAAATTGAAACCAAACAAAACATTATCAACAATGAGATATAAAGATGATTCCCTCCAAAAATTAATAAGGACTAAATCAAGTTTAAGGGTTGTAAAATCCACAATGGTCTATGGGCTACATATCCACATAGGCACAAAACTAGCAATCAAACAGCTTAACGAATTTCTTACAATCCACACTGGTTGGTGCCTTGGGTCCAGCTCAGAGGCTCTCCTAAACAAAACACGAGCTAGATTTGCTGTTGAGTGTTTATATTCCAACAAAGCAAGGGACTGAAGTAAAACGGGATCTCTAGGATTGAGTGCATGGCCTATCTTCAAAAGTTTTCTTCCCTTGTCAATATTGCCTTTATTAGCTTCAAAAACTCCCCAAACATGCCATGCAAACCTGTTCTTGTGGCTTGCTTGGACTGCTTTCTGCAGATTAAATACACATGTTACAGTCATGACGGTAAAATGGCATAACTAGGTCAGAGGAAGAGAGAGAAAGAGAGAGAGAGAGAATGAGTTTACAATTTGCCTTTCCGAAATTATAATCTAATCCTATAATAATGAATACCCTTTTTAATTAGAAAGGATTACCTCAAACAGTAGCCTAGCAGCACGATTGTTTTCCTGTTGCACCTCCAATTGTGCCCATGCCTGTGCTCAATCAATTTGACAAGGCAAGTAGAAAGACTTAACTAAAGCATATTTACAGTAGAAATTTGGCAAGGCATACCATACTAAAGACTTACAAGCCAGCTGGCACAGCTTTTTGGGTTGCATTTGGTGGCCTGCCTGAACAAGTATCGAGCCTGCTCGTACCTATTTGCTTTAGCTTCCAGCAATGCAAGGGTTTGATAGATATACTCGTTTCCACCACAAAATTTGAGACCTTTAGCAAGCAGATGCCTTGCCTTCTTGACATTACCCTGTTTTAGCTCTAGAACTGCCCATCCATGCCAGGCAGCAATGTGTCTCTTGTCAGCAACTGTGGCCGCATCAAAAAGTTCTCTAGCCCTTCTTATATTTCCAATCTTATTCTCCAACACAGCCCAACACTGTTCGAAGAGTATAAAAATGTTGTCAATTCCATATAAGATGAATAATAATAGAATATGAAACAGTGGATCTTTATATTGATTCATGGATCTCTGCTTAGTGATGTATCTATGTTTAACAAAATCTTTTCCTTTCGCTTGCAGCAGCTGGTAGGTCCATACCGTCCATTACATTCACCAAAACTAAAATCTGAAAAGGTTTCAGGGAAACTTCTAACTGCTCACATGCAAATAAGTGACCACCAAAAAGCTTCCTCTGTGCTTCCATATGTAGAATCCAAACAAGCCGAAGTATTTGAAATTTTGAGTCCTCATCCCCAAGAATCAACTTACTATTCTCAGATGGATAAAAGAGCAGATTTGCAAAAGCAGGCCCAATAATGACAATGACCATCTTAATACTAAAGCTTTCATTTCAGAATAGGTAGCATGAACTTGAACTTGAAAAGAACCAACATCATAGAATTTGCTCCCGAAACTAATTAAATCAGAGAATTCCAGGTTATTTCCAGAAGTTGATTCTATTAGCAGATAACTCTTTCTTCAAATGTCCTTTAGCTTTGTCCCTAATAGGTTCCACTATTTAACTATTCATTAGAAGCTATAATGGTAAATAGTATTGATAAAATCAGGCAGGAAAAGAATTATTATTCTATAAGCAAATATAGCAAAGGAGCAATCACATTGACAAACAAAAAGGAAAAGAATGCAAAACCTGCCAAATGTAGGGATTTTCTCCTTGAGTAGCCTGGCAACCTCTCTCATACACAGCTCTCGCTTCTGCCTTTTTTGATTGCTTGCTCAATATCTTCCCTAATGTTACGTATGACCTCCCATCTTCTGGCCAATAGTATATACACTACAAACAAAAATACAAAAACCATTATCAAAATCACCACACAATCCCCAACAAGCAACTCAAAGCACAATGTAAAACCGAAAAATCACCAGAACCCAATTATTCTTACCTTCTCCAGTATCTTTTCAGCTTCTTCATACCGATACTTCCTCGCCAAAACCCTCGCTTTATACAAGGCCAAGTCCAAGTTCACAGTAAGCGGCTTCTCTTGAGCACCGCCAGCCTCCACTCTTTCGGGCTCAAATATAGGCATCTTCTTGGCAAATTCTTCAAGACCAGCATCTATAGCCGATGATTTCAACACATCATCATTACCTTCTGCTTCACCAACCTCACTCCCATCATCATCTTCTTCACCGGAAGCATCCATGACTGGCCTGCGAACAACCAGGACCTTCTTGAAAGTGTCCTGATTGACTTCCAAAGAGTCTTGTTGGCCTGCTTCTTGGTCCAGGACTGGAGAAGAGGAGGAATTCTTGGATGAGCATGGAGGGAGAGAGAGGAGGGAAGGAGAGGGAAGGAGAGTTTTGAAGGGAAGTAATGTTTTGAAGGTGAATTTGTTGGGGGTTTGACAAGGAGAAAAGAGAGGAAAGTTGGGTTTTGCTGAGGAAGACGAAGAAAATATTCGCATTCTTTCTTTTTTATCTTTACTTCTTTTTGCTTTTAACGGATAAAACTGTATGATTTTCATGGACGGGAACGATAGGCGGGCACCGGTGAAGAAGAGAGCAGTTTCCCAATTACCAATATGTCCTTGTGCACGATTCTTTTAACATATTATTATTAGCCATTTTTTTTATTACTACAGTATAATTTTATACGATCATGTTTTACATTGAGAAAAAAAAAAAAAAAGCAATCAGTGTTTTAAGTTTTTTCCTTTTTTTTTTTTTTGCCAAACCTGTTTTTAAGGTTATTGTGGTCAATTTGTAGATTACCAGTCTTAACGACCGGGGAATTAATTAAGGAAAGGAAAGGATATTTATGTAATTTGGCAACACGATTGGTCTGAGATTGGCCACGTTGCTCGCTCGTTTTTAGAGGCTCACGTTATGACCCTCTTCTTCCTCTTCTACTGTCACAGGAGAGGCAGATTTCACATGCTACGTGGAGGCATTTCGTTGGCAAAAGTAATGTTAATATCGTCAACAGGAAAATAAAAATAAACCTATCCTTCCCTAGTCCCATGTTTAGTGGAGTATTTCAGCTTGTAGCTCTCAAAATCATCAACCATTCAGAATATCACGGTGATTAGTGAGTACCTTTTCTTTCCTACTTGATACTCGTAATAATAACATATCTCAATAATAATCTCAAACAGATTGGAGTCGAATATTTGATTCAATGATTTAATTTATATATGGGGTTCGAAACTCCCTTTTCTCGAATCAAAAATTAAAATTGAAAAGTTTCCCATCTTCCCCCCTAATTCTTTAATTGCATCATATACCTAGCTAAAATGGTTGAAATTCCAATCTCACATAAACATCATAACATGACATTGTCATGTACAAAATCCTGCTTGCAATAACAGAATAGAAGTTCTAATAAAAACAGATGAACAATACCTAACAGAAGAAGGAAATAAAAGACATTGCAGATGAAATAGCTGATATATGTGGATAAGTATGGATTCCAATAGTTGAACAGGAATTAATCAAATCAAAGCTAACTTAGCTGCCATGCTTCACCAAAGCTTCTAGAATGGAGGGAAATAACAAAGCTGTTTTAGCTGACGAAAACAATAACTCCTCAACACTGTCGGCAGTGAATCAGCTTATGCGTATCAGATTAGTACTATCATGAGCATCAATAATCATTTGCAGTTGGCGAGACAAAGAACCGGAACAAATACAAAACTTTGAAATTTTGCCAAGGTTAATTTTGCAGTCAACATTGTTGTATATGGAAGAAACTCAATGATTCCATTCCTTGGAAAGGAGAAAACGAGAATCCTGCTTGACATGAAATCTGCATTCAGGTTATAGAATGGTAATTTCCATCATAATTATCCTGTTTGGAATCCATTCATGTCTTTCCAAAGAAAACCTGAGGAGACCATATCTCATTTCCCAAAAGAAGATATGAAGTAAACCATACAAAAGCTAACTTACACCCCACTGCCTCTTTCGAGCAGGCCTTTGTTGCTTTATTTCCTTAGTATCAATTAACAATTCAACTTGGGGATCAGAAGTCTTGTCCTGTTCCCGTTTTATTGTGATGGGATCCTTAAATCGTTCCCTTCGTTTCTCCATCTTTGCTAGTGTCTCTAGTACCCGTTTGTTGTCATATTCACCCACAGCTCTATTCTCATCAGAAGCATTGTCAACACACAATGTTCTCATCTTCACCTTGCCCATCATAGTCTCAGAAGCATTTTCCTTTTCCAGGTTCATATCTTCAAGACTTTGCTCTGTGCATATAACCTGGCCCTCCTCAATATCCAAATCTTGGTTACACTCTGTAACTGAAAACTTACCAAGCTGTTTGTCCTTATTTCTTCTGCCATCCGTATTTGGGATTTCTGTATTAACTGCTTTGCTGCCACAGGAGTCATTAAATTCCCTTAAAGATTTCTGCTCCACAGGATATTCCAAGCCCATCTTTTCAAGCCTTGCATTGCAAATTAAGCTTCTACCATTTGAGTGTCTTCCAGAAGACTGCAGAAGGTATTATCATATGGAAATATCACAGATTATAACCTATCATACTCTAGATAATTTATCAAATTTATATATATCTAAAGAAGGGAAGCTAAGAAGGTCAGATGCAATGACAAATGCAGACGTTTATATACTTTGCTCAATAACAAAAATCTGGGAAGAAATCAATATCAACCATGATAATGCCCATGAATGTGAATGTAAGAATACAAGTAGTGCAGTGAACCATGAACGTAAAAACGCAAACAGTGCAGTGAACACTAAAACAATAAGAACTGTCAAAAATGATTGTCTGCAAATAGTGTCAAATCATTTTTTGCTAGTTCACCAACATCCAAAAGATTAAAGCAGCTAACTGACATGATCAAATTACTTAATCCATCAAAGACCAGAAGAAACCGTAGGTCTGTCCAGAGAAGCTAAAGTATGCCAATCTTGAAAGCAAAAGCATAAACTTCCCATGAGCTCAAGAAAAAGTACCTATTCTAACTTAAATAAATTGACCTGTATTCCAGCACTTCACCTAAATTAAAGGCATTAGATGGTGAAGAATTATAGATGAGATCAAAAGAAAAGAAGAAACATGCAATAAGATCATTAGAACATAAGGCTTGATCAACACAAATAGAACACTCATATATACAAGTACATTTATACAAGGTTTTCTTGACCTCAGTTTCTCCAACTTTACCTTTCCTTCCCCAACAATCACGTCAACTGAGTCTCTGTCCTTCAGGACCTTCTGCTCATGCTCACCTCTATACCTAATAATAGAATTTCTTCTAAGACAGGTGGCATTACTTCCTTCACTTACCATTTTGTATCCATTATGCTCCAACATCAAGTCAGTAGTAAGCATCTCATCCTGGAGTGATCCATGCCTAACATGAGTTAAATCATGCTTAGAACCTTTTTCAGAAGAAAATGAGACCCCTTGAGCAAACAATCTATCATTTACAAGTAATTTATCCTCCCTCCAGTGTAGTACTCTAGATCGCATGCTAAGGCCTCTTCTCCGTGACTGAACTTGATTATCATTTTGCAAATCATTTTCATCAGTATAATTATAAGAACCAAACCAACCACTGTCTCTGTCTTCCTCATGACATACCATTCTCCAATGCCTATGGTATCGCTCAATTATCTTGGAGTCATATGCCTCATTTCTTGATGATACAGTATCATACCACCTGCTTCCATTAGGTATGGATGGTTCTCTGTCAGTTGCCAAGGCCAGAGATCTACCATATGTGTGTCTCTGATACTCATCTTCACTTTCCATTGGCCATGATCTATGGAAATAGGCAGCACCAACATATCTACCTTTTTTGCCAGAAGCTTTGAATTCTCTCCTGATTGGTTGTATGCATCTCTCATATGGTTCAACCATACCCCTTTTACAACGTGTGAATGAAATAGATGTACCATACTTTTGTTTAAGCCACTCATCTTCAAGCTTATAAACTAATGGACAATCATCCGGATCAGTTTTCTTCCTAAGTTGGAGTCTATCATTTCCCCTTCTCCATTGAATATCTCTTTCCGTTGAAGCAGAGGAATTCCTTGAGACTAACCTCCCAGATTGCCTGTAAGTACGAGGAACCAAACCCTGCTGAGCATGAAGCCTTTGTCCATGATACCAAAACCCATCCATGTCATCTTCTTTATCAATGTCAGCTCGTCTTTCATCATAAAACTCCTTTCTGTTCCAGTTGTTTCTAACAAACTGATCTGAATCTTCTTTGAAGCTCAGATGAGATTTTGTGTTGACAGCCCGAAGGTGGCCGTCATCAAACCTTTTACTGCCCTTAACACATGGTCCTTTCTCCTTGTAGTACAAGGAACCTTCTCTATCATGATAACCAAGATCTTGCGGTCTTTCTTTCCATCTGCCACAATAAACAGATGAGTAATCTTTATCACAGAGTTCCCATGCATTTGATAAAGGGGAAGATTCATAGCAGTTTTCAAGGTATATCTTTCGATCAGTAATACCGTGAGGTCTACCACGGTGATGCTTCCATTCTTCCTCAACAGGATTTCCATGTTTTTGATATCTTTTCAGATCACCCTCTGCATCTGATACTTGATAAGTGTCATCATCACTTTCAAGCAAGATCCTCTGTTTCACATAATGTCGGTGTCTCCAACTCTCATGCTTTAGCTTGTCTCTCATGGGACTTGTATGTACTGAAAAATCTTCTCCATCATCTGATTTTGTTTTGCGGCCATCACTTCTGGAACTCTTATGATCAATTGAATTCTGTAATTCAGTGCCATAACCTAGTGACTGCCTTCTTAATGGACTTCGGATTTCAAAGGAAACAGCATGGAAGCTATCTTCAGATCTATCTTCAGGATCGCTTTCAGAAAAGGAAAGTGTAGGGCTAAAATGACTCCGATTGTCGTGTGATGGCTCTGTTTCAGTAATGAAAGGATCTGACCGGTGAATATTTCTGCAAGTCACTTCATTTTCCTGATTTTTTGTCTCTGCTGCTTCAGCAATTCCTTCTGAAATGCAAACATCCATATTTTGATGGCAACCCCAATTCACATCAGAGAGGTTGTCCTTATCATGATTATCAGTCTCTAGTGAATTTTGATTAGAAGCAGTCGTCGGCCGCAAAGACCTAATCAGATTAAAACAAGAAATTTATCCTGTCAGTGCCTTATATATATTTTTAAAAAAAAGCTTATTCTAAAATAATTGTTAAAAACTTGGCATGTCCACGCAACCTATGTATTAGAAGCTGATAAATGCAGAAGAATCTTAAAATGCCAGCTGTAAACATATTAAAATATGCCAACAATAAACCTTCTTTGCAAGCATTAAATAAGTACCAGTATCCACATGATATTAATTTACGTATTAATGGAATCCCTCATTTCTTCTGTTTTTTTTTTTTTTTTTTTTTTGGGGGGGGGGGGGGGGTGAGAGCAGAGAATCCTTTAATTCTTATACTTCCAATCAGATCAATCTAAAAGTAAACCCATGTTAGAAACCAGAAGCATGTAGAGAACTCAATAGAGGGATCTATTAAGCTTCAAATATCCAACTAATCACATTTACATTAAGGACAACTACATTTGAAAAGAACAATTGATTCAGACCTCCCCAAATGCTCTCCAGACAGTTCATCACTGCTAGCACTAACAGAAAAGCAAACGTCTCCATCATCCTCCGTATCCAACTTCCCAGATTCTGACACTTCAGACTTGCTACCATGACCTGCTTCCTCCTTCGCAGAGTCAGATGAATCCACAGTGGAATCATGTACAGTTATCTGAACCCAACCAATGGAATTAAAAATGATATAAAGATTACAATATGCAAGAATTGAGTATCTAAAGACTAGAGTAACATCAGACCTGTATAATAACATCAGAACCCTGAAAACGTGGACGCCTTAGATCCATGGATGGTTGGCGTTCATTGATGCTGTCTTCAACCTGTATTGCTCTTCCTTTTGGCTGAAATAACAAGCCAATAAATAATTAAACAACACCTATGAAATAGATAATAAAGATCATATCAGATACTGAAGGTTTAGGCATACCAATTCCAAGAGCCTCTCTCCTCTATCAGCACGTTTTAATGATGATTCAACTTTAGCTACATCCTCAGTTATAGCATCTTGGGTTGCTATCTCATGCCCAGCCTCAGCTTCATAAGCCTATAGCCGTACAAAAAAGATGTTGGAAATCTCAGATAATTGAGATAGTTTTACAATTCATTACCTAAAAACTCCAGAGTCTACTATGAAAATTAAAATAACCAACCTGGTCAAATTTTGAAGAATAATAAGAAGGAACCCTAGCCTGCCAGGATGACTGTAACCAAAATTTCTCCTGTAATGCAAAAAGGTTTCTGTATACAGGTGCAATTTAAAAAAAAAAAAATGCTGCTGCAGTGAATTATAAAGAAAAAAATGCAGCAAGATAGATACAACAATATGCTCCAGCTAAATAGCAGTAGCATTACAGTATAAAGTAGTAACAACCTTATTCGCATGCCAGAAGAAATCTGTTATATCACAAGGTGAAATGTGGTAAGACAATTTGCACAATGATAATTTACTTACTAGGGAATTACAGTATCGTTTCCAGCTGTCCTCATTGAAACCAAAATTGAAGAAATCTGTTGTATCTACACCTGGATGCCTCCAAGTTTTCTCCTCAAATGCATCAATATTCACATTCAATATTGTCCTGAGAGAATTAAGGCAGGCAGGACACATCTTGGTCAAAAAAAATTCCTTAGGGACTAGTCTAACTCTAAAGGATACTATTAAGAAATGCTACAACAGAGTCAATAATTCACCATTTTTAAAACAAATATAAAAAAGAATAATACCAAAAAAACTCAGATATCATTAAAAATCATTACACAGATTACAGTCAATCCATAATACATGCAAGGAACACATAGTTAATTAGGTACAACATAATCAACGATTAAATTAGCATCTACTAACCTATACCATGGAAGAGAAAAACCATATCCAAATTGATGTGGTAACGGTTTCGTGGAAGCATGTCTATTAGCAACCTGAACCAAGCTTCCAAACTTTTTTTGTTTGTAAACATCATCTTCCCAATTATCTCTTCCATACATAGAAGAGATAGATGATCCATGAGGTTTCACACACTACAGAATAACAATAACAAAAATCACCACTTTGCTACAATAAGGATCAAAAGTCTAAAATTATAAATGTTGAACTTTATATTAAGAAAAAAAAAGCCATTTTTCTCCATCTAAAAGCTAAAACAATATTAATATATACATACAATGGAATCAAAACATACATAAATTAAATAAAATTCTGCTGCTTTAAGTACAATGTTTTGAGCAAAAAACACTACCTTGAAGTGCGAATTATGCCCAAGTTTAGCTCCAGTCCCTCTTTCTACACCATTCCCACCAGAATTCAGCTCGGACCCATCACCAGCCGGTTCCATCCGCCTTAAAATCTTATCCGACCCGGTTCCCTTCAGACGAAAATCGCCATCTTCAGCTTCCTCATAGCCGCCACCGTGACTCCTAGCACCGGTAACCAGAAACTTGTCGCAATCATCATCGTTCAACACAAGGTTCAAATCGTCCTCGCTGTCACTATCTTCCATAACTGAATCGTGGAGGAATTTCTCATCCGCCTCGGTGCTTTTGGAGCCATTGCGAGGGCTATTGTCTTCTGGTTCAATGTACAATGTGCCGATAGCTGAGCTAGCTTGGACTTCAACGTCCGCGTACAAATCACCAAAATCATCATCTATCGACTCCATTTTTTTACCTTTTTTTCGTTCGCGTAAAAAATAGGCTAGAGATATTTCGATAACATTAAACTCATTTCTGAGAAAGGACAAAAGAAAAAAAGGCAGGTAAACGTGATACTATAACATAGCTAAAAACCCCTATTAGGATCTAAAACCCTACAGAAGCCATTAGCACTTAGCAGGATTGGAAAGGCTATTAACATTGGACCATGGGCTCATGGAAAGAGGCTGGTATTTTGGGGTCATTCCTTGGATTGTCAGCCAAATTTTGTGAACCAGTGTTGATTAGTGGCCCATTTATGAGCTTAATCTGGGCTCTTTATGACCCTTTTCAACTGCCATTTGTAATCTGTTGAATTTTTTAAACGGCCTACTTATTGGCCATTTTCAGACCAACCGATTTTGGGAAGCAAGACCAAGAAAATATTAGTAAAGAATCATTTGACATTACCAATTAGATAAGGGTTAGAATGATACATCGCTGCTCGCAAATTATTGAAATTTGATTAAGATAAAATTTGAATTTAATTTAATAATTATCAAATTTAACTTGAAAATTTTGATTTATTGAATGAATCAAATTTTAACATTTTAATATCAGACAAGTTTGAATAATTTATAAATTTAATCAATTTTTTATATTTTAATATATTTTTTATTATTTCAATTAAAAATTTAATTTTTTATTCTCATATATATATATATATATAAATTCAAATTCAAACACAAATAATCAAGTTTGAAATCGATTGTTGAAATCGAATTCTTTTTTTATTCGATAAATGAATTTAATAATAAAGTATACTCAAATATTTTGATTTTTATTTTAAGTTAAGTTCGAAATTGAATATTAAAATTTAATCGAATTCAAATCAAATTTTGAATAATAAATTTTTAGTTAAAATTAAACTCGAATTCAAGTTTCTCACGAATCAATTTCATTCAAGAGTCAATTATACCTCTACAATTGTTAAAAATTTTTTGAAGGGTTTGATTGAATTACGTGAACAATCATACCTCATGATCCAACTATGAAGGTTGTTGGCCAAAATGGACCGTACAGCCCAGTTACTGTCGGCTCTTTGGAGAGCCCAAAATCCAGAAACCAAGGACGAGAACCAGGCCCCAGTTAGCCGCCGCGCAGCCGTATCTCTCTATTCGAATTTCTGTTAAATAACCAGAGAAACGCTCCTTTTGAATCAAACAAACAACCTTGAGTTGTTCCATCGACTTGACCTGTCCGAAGTCCAAACCATGCCTTGCCTCTCCATATGTATGTATTAGTTGAATATTTCTCATAGCAAACCATCAATTTTCGAGCAAAGTAAGACGCATTGAAATCTTGTGTTTATGTGGGAGACATTATTGTCATGTCAAACGCGGCTTAGTGGTCGGTATTTCGTACCATGAAAGCAGGCTTGTGTTTAATGCATGGATGGCAATGGCGTCCGCATTTGCATAATTTGCAAACGCATATATAGAACCTGGAAACTAGGCTACGTGCTGAAGCACATGACATGGCAGGGTGGTCCAAAAGGGAGACAGGATTCATCTTCTCTTCTCCACAGTTGCTGGACAATCAACAGTGAGGGTTCCTTACCAAAACTTCAAAGATCAACAAGATCAATTACGGTGTTTTCTATGTTTTGGGTTCTTCTTTGGCTTATCTAAAATGTCCCCTGAAGTCTTAACTACATTACAGCATTACCCAATAATATATATGGTGAACAAGATCTTTTGTATTTGATGGGGAATCTATGAAGTAGCATCGAGTTTAGGGCGGCTTAGGTTCAGGATATGGACAGAACATTGCATGTATTTTAAGCCTGATCTGATTTAAACCTCAACCAATGCACGTGACCTTGATAACTAGCAAACTACCAATGCAGAAAACCTGACACAATTCCCTCCGTATTCTCAATCAAGGACTTAAATGAAATTTGAACTTGGGTAGCTGTATCTTTCTTGCTCAGCAGCCATGACTTTTAAGTATCTGCAGCAGGACTTAAACCTTCTCACATGGCTCCATAAACAGCTGAAGAAAAAAAAAAAGACTAGTCTCTTTCTCTTCGAATCCTAGCTGACTTCAATATAGGTTTTGTTTCCATTTAAAGACAAAATTAGAAACTGAGAATAAACCAAACAGATTGTGAACCTACCCTTTAGTGAGCTCTGATGAATCTGCTGAAATTTTGCTTTTAAGAGGAATCTCAAGAACAGCATGCATGTTATCTATTTCTATTTCTAAATGTAGGAAAAACGCGTCTTGTCTTCTGGTGAAATTAATTCACACCTTAACATTACTAGTTAGTACAATTTATTTGCTATTAATTTATTTTAGAGGAAAAAGATTAAGTCTGAGGAAGCTTTCACACCATCTCAGTGAAACTTCAAGGGAGTTTTCCTTTCACATTTGGCCAAAACCAGACGAGAGAGGTCTTCACATTGGCCTTCTCAATCTTATCACTCGTGCAGGCTCCAATGTAATGTTAAGTATTGAGAAAAAAAACCCTTAGCACTTAAACTTCGAAGAAAACCAAAATAAAATTTGCGAGAGGACGAAGAAATGTACATGTGAGATTTGATTGTTGCCATAAACCTATAGCATTTCTGCATATATTTGATTATAGGTACGCAGGTGCACGTGCAAACGATGCAGATAAGAAGTTTACTTTCTGTGTTCATGATGAATAATTCATTCCTTTATGATGTTTTGTTTATTAAAAAAAAAAAAAAGAAAAAGAAGTCCTGGTATAGGCTTAGATAAAAATGGAAAAGTTTCACTGTTCTGATGGGATAGAGACAGGAAGCTAGCCATTCCTACAAGTTCCTGCAGATTGTCCAAGCCATGAGGGTACTGCCAATTCCACCCTGCAACTTTCTTTAAGAGCTCAGAAGTCGGAGTCAGGACTCAACTTTTATCTTTACTGAAGATGTTGCTGCTTCCTGTGCCTACAATGCTGCAGAAAAGAATAGAGGATTGAGGTAGAAACTAGAAAGAAGAAACAGCATGAGAGAGAGAAAAGAGAGGGGGGGATTTGAAACTATTGAAAGAATCAACACAAAGTTGGCACTTGCAAAGGTGTAAAAGAAAAAGGAAATTTGCTTTTTAACCAACAAATATT
The DNA here is from genome assembly GCF_047325235.1 of Durio zibethinus. NCBI lineage: Eukaryota > Viridiplantae > Streptophyta > Magnoliopsida > Malvales > Malvaceae > Durio > Durio zibethinus. The sequence continues at coordinate 968,891 of NC_143188.1, read as the reverse complement.
TTGCACTGCCGATCAACAGGATGGTACAATACTACATTGGCATATGATGATTCATTTCTTCCATGAAAAAATGTACTACCAGAAGTGTAGCTTTATGCATGTTATGTAATAAGCAATGCTAATAGGAAATCACCTTTGCTATTGTATGCTTATTAATGTGGTGGGTGGTCCTCTCCTTATGTCCTTCATATAAAGGACCCTTACGTCATTCAAGTAGCTAGAGGGTCACAACTCATTGCTCAAGACCTTATAAAACTCCACCAATCTCTCCTCTCGTTCTCTCTCACAATTATCACATTTAACCAGAAGGCATAGAAGCAGGCATACTGCTGAACTGTTTCATTTCAACTTAATTTGCATCTCCTAAAACATCATGAGCTCGATTCATGTGTACTGGATTTTCCACTTGCACTTGCTCATAATTATATTTTGTGATCTTGAAATGCATGCAGGTAGTGTTAAATTTTCCACTCTTGAGTCTTTGATTCTTCGTTTGAGGCATTGAAGCTTGTTATTTTGTCTGTGTTATCAAAATCTTGGAGTTCTTATTACCATTTCTGGCAGAATCGTCCAAGAAACTTCTGCCTTCAACTTGTGGTGCTAGCTGCCAGGTAACAAGAGTTAATACGACACCACGGCAGGTATATTCAATTCAGAGAAAGCTTTTGTTACATGGTAAATATTCCATTGCTGTTCATGTAAATATTACATGGTAAATATTTCGTATAAGCTATTTTAATACCAGCACAATTTAGCTGTTCATCTCAAATGTACCATTCTTTTCTGCTTTGCTTCCTTTCTTCAATAGGTAGTTGCACAAACAGAGATATAAGCATCTCCCAAAGCAGGGATTCCACTTCTGGGATCCCACAATACATAGTGCAGATTGTCAACACCTGCGTTTCTGGTTGTCCTCCTTCAGACATCCATCTCCACTGTGGTTGGTTTGCCTCTGCAAGAATAGTAAACCCGAGAACCTTCAAAAGGGTCTCCTATGATGACTGCTTGGTAAATGGAGGTAAAGCTTTGAAGACTAGCCAAGCCATCAGATTCACTTACTCCAACTCCTTCATGTACCCTCTTGTATTCAAGTCTGCTGCGTTTTGCTGACCTCTACCGTGAAGAAATTTTGTACAAAGAAGTTATGTAGGAAAGCAGACTGGGGTATCCAATTAGACCTGACGCCATGTCCAATCAAAAACACAAAAACCAGGCAGCTAGGAAATAGAAGAAAAAGCAAGGGCTCATTTTTTCTATAGCTTTAATACTAGCCCATTGATGATTGAACATACAGTTATCTATTAAGACTTGCTACTTTACTTTTGACGTTTGTAGCTATGGATAATGTATTGTGTAATGTTTCATCATCCCCCAAAAGTTGAGAATTTCATTTTTCTGGAATCAAAGTATTTCGAGTTAAAAGTTACTGTTTCTCTGGTTGCATGGGGCAAAAGCAGTGCCTAGAACTCAGTTCTTTTGCAAAGCGTATGCTCTCATTCTAGTTATCTCTCTTTCTTCTTTTCCTCCAAAATTAGGAAAGGTAATTTTGGTTTCATTTTGCACTTTGTCATATCTAGACTAGAGCTGAAGCTGTCGGGTCTCCTTTTGTAGGTTGATGGGAACCATTAGCAGAGGCCGGTTTGAGAAGAGAAAATGAGGAAAAGTTTCAACTAGGAAAGAAGCAAAGGCTGTGAGATAGCATTTCAGTCCCTCCTTGTGACTCCAAAACACTCTCAATAACATCCAAGAGATTTCCATAGCTACAATTTCTATTCTCGAGCAGTGTGCCTTGTAACCATTGTAAACATATTACCATTCAAATTCTAATATGGAGAAACTGAGTCTTTTTCCTGCTTGTTTGAATGTGATCCAATCAGCCCTCCATGGACCATTGATGGATTACAATTCAAATCTTGTTGTTTTCATGAACAAATAAAAGAAAAAGAAGAATCAACTGAATCACCTGCTAGCACAGCCATAAACTATTTGTAACAAATGCATCCCTCAAATTTATTATCCAGTCTTTTGAAGCTTGATTTTATGATTTTGTCATAACTCATAACCCAAACTTAAGCCTTTGTTTTACAAATTTACAAGAAACTCCACTCGATTCAAACTTGATTAATTTCTCACATTTGGGTTATGTTTGATTTGATTACATCCTAATAAATATTGTGAGACAAGTTTAATCAGTGATTCTTTTGCGAAGGAAACTGTAATCTAAGGATAAAGGAAGGAGTTATAGTTACAAGAAATCAGGCAAAATTTTGATGGTCAAAATAACTAGTCTGCAGCTTTAGAGAAAGAAAGAAGCACCAAAACAATTACTATGCATTATCTTCCTTTCGGAATCACTAACTGTGAGAAAAGAACACTTGAATTTACATCATCAACTTCCTTATTTGCTGTCTCCTCATCAATGCCAAGCATTGCTGTATGTGTAGCAAAAGCATCATTGGCCTTATTTTCTGTTACCACCATGCCGCATGGATTTTCCTGCAATTGAAGGGAAAACTCAAGATTCCACAGCACATCACCCATTGAAGGGCGATCAATCCCATGATCTGATACGCACTTTTCAGCTGTCTCCGCGAATATCTTAAGGCACTCTGGATTAATCTTTCCTTTGAGATGTGGATCAATAATTTCATGGAGAGTTCCCTTCCTTTGGCAGTGTAGAGCCCAATCTACCAGACTAACTTGTTCCTTAGGCAACTTTGCATTCAATGCCGGCCTTGCGCACAACACTTCAAAAAGGACTACCCCAAAAGAGTAAACATCAGATTTTTCAGTCAATTGTTGCCTACGGAAGTATTCAGGGTCCAAGTAGCCAAAACTACCTTTCACCATTGTACTAACATGACTTTGATTAAGATTTGGACCTGTTTTCGACAGTCCAAAATCTGAAACTTTTGCCACCCAATTCTCATCTAATAAAATATTTGTAGTTTTAACATCTCTATGAATGATTGTGTACCTGGCGCCAGTGTGAAGATAGTGAAGTCCTCTTGCAGCTCCAATGCATATTTCCAATCTTTGCTTCCATGACAAGGGTGGTTTGTTACTCCTATATAGGTGCTCCCTTAATGTCCCATTAGCCATGTAATCATATACCAGGACCATCTCTCCATCTTCTTCACAAAACCCTATTAACGAGACTAAATGCTGGTGTCTCAGCTTTGAGAGCATCTCGATTTCAGTCTGAAATTCATGAACCCCTTGTTCTGAAGAAGGGTTTGATCTTTTTATTGCAACTTTTGTTCCTCCATCTATAGTACCCTTATAAACCTTGCCGAATCCTCCAACACCAATAATCTGTGATTCATCAAAGTTCTTGGTGCCATGTTTAATCTCCCATAAGGAGAAATGCCTACAGAAACCAACTGCAAGACTTGAAAGATGGCAGGCTGTGTTGCTTTTTCCAGATATTATTGATGTGTGGGAATGGCCATAAAGCGGCAACCAATTGCCACTCTTACTGCCCACACCAACATTGTTCATTTTCTGGACAAAAACAAATACAGCAACCGCTAAAGCACAGCCAGCAATCCCTCCAGCAACTCCACCAAGCAAAGGGCCAACTCTAGACCCTGGAGAGAAACTTTTACCTGCTGCTTCTGCATTAACAAGCATTTCTGATGGCACAGGCTTCGGGCCAGCCAAATTTGCATTTGTGTCATTAACTTTGAAAACCTCCAATCCATTAAGAATTGCGTCATAGTATTCAGGCTTCATCGATAGAGTAGGATGCAATGCCACCCATATATTTTCATCTCCAGATTGATCATCGACATAGGCTGCATAATCCTTATAAACTGGTATTCCTTGAGATCCTGCCCAGCCAATGACATCAGCCCCACTCTGTGCTGTTTGGTTGTTAACAAAAATATCAAACACTCTTTGGTTAATTTTGGTAAGCTGATACTCACAAAAATGTAACCTAACAACATATGTGAAATTTGCGTCAACCTGAAAAACCCAAGTGAGATTATAATTTTGATTAACTTTTGGATCCGGCCCCATTGTTCGTGCAGTACTATACACATTCAAAGGTGCAAAATCTTCTGTTACATCTTTTGAATATTGAATTCTAACATTTTTACCAACCTCGGAGGTGACACCAATTGCAGCACCAAACAGATATGGTGAATCATCGTACCATGTTCGTGTAAGCCGATCGTCATTTTTTGGAGCAATGAACTGTCCTCCTACATTTATCCTAAACATTGTTTGCAAAGAGGAGCTTTGAACATCAACAGATTGATCACTGTATCCAACCAAAGCTGCAGGCTGTTGGAATATATCAGGTATAGGAATCACTTCAATTCCATTGATAAAAGCGTATGATCCACTTTGTTCCGTAGAGGGAGTGATAGTAACATTGAGATCACCAGATGCAACAGGTGTTAGAGAGAATTCTCTAGCAATATACGCCTGTGTAAGAGCTTTTGCTGTGATGGAGGCGCTGAAATTTTTGAGAAGCGTAAATCCATTCGCCATGACAGAAAAATACGCCTTGGAGGGATTAAGATTATTATAATTGAACGGATAAAAATGGAGCCTGAGCCAAAGGCGGGTCTTTGGTGAAACAGAGAACTTGTATGATGATGTTGATGTGAAAATCCTTGCATTCATATATGGCACTGTAGATGGGAGGGAAGGGTCTTGGAATTGTGCCGTAGCTGTTTCTGAATTATCAGGAGAAGCTAGAAACTTTATGTCAGGGCTCCATTTGCGTCCATCTGCATCCGTACCGTCACCTCCTGATGCACCACAAGAAAGGATATAGGATATAGACTTTGGATCAGAGCTTCCACTAAGAACATGGAATGAGTTCGCAGTAAAATAAAAATAAAGAACAAAAAATGAGATTTGATATGTGGATTTCATATCTTGAAAGGAAAGCCCTTTTCACAGATTTGAGAGAAAATGCAATAAATGAGACAAATAGGCAAAGCAGCATACAAGAGAAAACAGAACAAAAACAGAGTACAGCGAAACAGGGGTGCAAGGAAAATCAGGCAAGGTTTTCCTGTACAATTATCAAAAATGAACGTTTAGGACTTAATAGCACTTGGTGAAAATGAATGTATATTCAATTATACAGTTAGAACTTGCAAGTAACTGGTATGTTTGCGTTAATTTTCATTTATTGACATTTAAACTTTGGGAAACAAAACTTTCACTCCATTGGTGGGTTTGCCGAGCTCTCACTGCAACGCAAATGCAAGGCAAGGGCAACACTGAAGAACCAGAGCACAATAAAAAGCTCTCATGGGTCCTTCCCCTAAAAAAAATTTAATACCAAATGAACCTTAGGATCCATATATCTACAGGTTCATTTGTGAAACCGTAGGCTCACATTATCATATATTAAACTGATAATAACAGATACAACACTTGACAGCATGCTATTTAGTCTTGTTTATGACTAAATTAGAAAGCATTATATATCTACAATATTCCATGCATAGCTGAGTTTGAGCATTTTGTTTCATGGTTATATATCTACGAGCATCATCAACTAATTCTCCTTGGAGTCACATTTGAAGTTGCGAACCCAACAGTACACATTATCAGATAGCTTTCTGGTCCACTATAACAGGGGAATGGGCTTATTACTTTGTAATTTTGATCGCGTTAGGACCAAATATGACAATAGAGTCCGAAGTTTTTAACAATAGCAGGTAGCAGAATAGCACAAATGACAAAAACAAAGAGATTTTGGATATTTCAGTCCAGGGATTTAAAATAAGGACGCAGTTGCATTTTGGATCATGTTATGTCTATCATGATTATAGATATAATAAATAAGATAGTGATAATTGTGCTCATCACGATTGTAAATTTTTTTTAAATTTTCGTAATTTATCATTTCATATAATAATATTTATTTATGATATTTTAATTTTATATTTATCGATTAAAATAATTTTTTGATATATTTTAGTTATAACTCAAAATCAATATATTATAAAATTCATAAATATATTAAAGAAAAACCCAAATAACAGTTTAGTATTCCGTTATGATCGCAATTTTCTATTATTCCATTATTTGCGGACGTGATACGTTATTATTTATACAAATGACAATTCAAACTTCTATTGTAGTTAATAATGAAGGTAGAGGGCGACGTTATAGTTTAATAATGGTTGTTATAAAGCGTCACGGACATTATTTAAATCCATATTTCAATTTGCTAAACTGCTAATAATAAGGAGATTTTAACATGATTTGGTGGACGAAATTTCACCTATCTTTGCGCCAAAAAATTTCTCGGATTGGTTACTGTTTCAGACTTTCAAGTATAGGTTAAAATAAACTAAACCCAGCTAGATCCAGCACTTGCTGACCTGCTCTGCACATGCTGATCTGAACACTATGACTTCTGTTCCCTCCTGAAAGCCATGCTAAGACGGTTTAAGACCGGCGTCAGCAATGTTTGGCAGTTTTTCACTGAATTCAAAACTCATTATTAAGTAGATTTTGTTTGAGGATTTTAATTTGAATTTTAGAAGTGAAAGCATCTTCAATAGTATTCACTGTAACTACACATGCAGATCAAATCTCTTGTACTTGAAAAAAAAAAAAAAAAAGGTGTTGTTGAATGTCTAACCTCCTCTATTGTAATTTTTTTGTTAATCTTTCTAAACTCTGAATTATTATTAGTCAAATTTATCAATATATTACGATTTAATATTAAATTTTGACATTATATTTTTTATTTTTGTTGATAGTGTTTTGGAATGTTGGTGAAATGAATGAGGACAGGGAAATTGTGCTGAGAATGACCCGATCCATGATTAGAGATGTTGATTGTATTGATCTGAAATAATATTTTAATGAGACATTAATGAAAATAATTAGATGAATTTATTCTGTAACCAAGGATCTCGATGTCAACCCTCACTTATGATGATGTAATAATTGAACATATATTGATTTAATGATTATAAAAATTGACTTAGGTGTAACAATTTCATTAAATTTTGTTTATTATACTTTCAATTTCAGTAATTTTAATAAAAAATGGAATTAGAATACTTCATGGAATATTTCTTTAACCTATATAACTAATTTTCATCAATTTCGTATTTTATGTTAAAAAATAAAAAAAAAATTAAAAAATTTTGAGATCGAAATATAATGTCAATAACATATTGATAAATTTGACCTTAATTAACTTATTATTATAGAGCACGAAATTCAATTTTGATGATTTTAGCTCGTGAGTCGTGATGGTGCTCGGCGCCAAACAATCATTACCATGGGGCCGGAAGTGCTCGAGTTAGAGTCAACTCACGAATCAAACCACACATGTTGGATTGACCAACCAACTTATGTCTCAAGTTTTTATTAACATTTTGTTGGAAGCAAAAAAAAAAATGTTCATGAACGCCGGAGTCTAATTTATTCTGTGTGCACCAAACTCTTTCTATCTTTGTTTAAACAGCCAACATATTAAGAATTGCAATGAATAATAAATAAACAGATATTTATCACTATTTACTTTATTAATATTAATTTGAGATAATTATAAATTAATAATTAATAAATTTAGATAAACAAATTTATTATTCATGACGAATTCAGATAAAATATAAATAATATTTTTTAAATATTCAATAATTGAATTTTTTTAAATTTTAATAAATAATAATGAGTATTCAAATCTATTTTTTATTTATATATATAAATGTATAAAATTTTGTAATTGTGAAAAGTTTCAAATCTCAGCAAATATTTTTATTTGTTATTAATTAAGAGTAAATTTGAATTTTAAATTAAAATTTTATTTATTTTATATTAAAAATTTTAAATAAACAAATATTTTAATAAATTTAAATATTTAAATTGTTGAAATATGATTCACATATAAAAAAATAATTTCACATCAATAAAAAATTTAAATGAAATATCTTATGTATGTGTGAAATATCTAAAAATCTAATAATTTAAATTTTTAAATTCAAATGATATTTAATATGTATATATGAGCTATCTGATGTACCTTCATGAGCTCCAAATATTATTTATTTCCCTAACATAAATAAATGGTTTTTTTAAATAAATTAAATAATAATAATAAACATAAACAAATATTTAAATAAATTTAAATATTATAAATATTAAATAAATTCAAATACAAATATTTTTTGGTTGTCATTCCTAAAACATTAAACTAATGTCCTGGTTTATTATTCGAATCCATTAAAAAAATAAAGAATAACGTGTTCTTACGTTAATTTGTTTATTATATATTGTTTACTATTTCTTCAGTTTTAAAGTCAAGCAAAGACAACAGCAGAAGTTACACATTGCTCGAGGTCAGCAGTGAGGGCTGTACGCTAATGCTTGAACCAGAAAACAAGCAATGACCGACCGAGTGTGAAATGACTGAGTAAATTGAGAGGAACATGGGAAACGAATGTAATAGAATGGGAAAACCCAAACTAAATATTAAAAATTGCCCATTACTTTAGACTAATAAAATTGACGTCCTTATCATTAATTTCAATTTCAAATCCCCAACAAAAGAAAGCAATCTTACACGAAATCGATAGGTTTCAATTTAACTTGAATTTTTAAAATCAAAAATTTTTTTGTAAAAATCGAATATCAGATTGGGTAAGGTGAAATAACATAAAAAAAAAAATTAAGTCGAATTAGAGTCGAGTTTTAGATAAATCTGATCCTATTTAACTTGATATATATTATTTTTAATTATTTATTTAATTATATATATTTAATTTTATATTTATATACAAAATAATATTTTATATTTAAAAATAATATTTTATTAATTTTAGATCGAATCGAGTTCAGATATAATTTTATATAATGTCCGATCAGATCGATTTTAAGTTTTGTATATATAAAATCGAATCGATTTTTAGACGAAAAAAACTCATATTAACTTGATCCGTTGCCATCATTATCCCCAACTACAAATATGTGAATTTTGAAGTAGCTCATAGTTTTGGATAAAAAAAAAGTTACAGTGAAATTCGAATATTAAATTTATTAAATATTTTTTAAAAAAATAATTGTATGTAAATATAATAATTTATATATTTATATTATATAAAATATTAATAGTTTGTGTATTTATATTATATTTTATATAAAAATTATATGTAATAATTTATATCGATATAAAAATATAAAATATATATTTAAATTTATATGTGATTTTTATTAAAATTTTAAATTGTATTATTTTTTATTTTTTATATTATTTTTTTATTATATCATTATATCATATTTTAAATTATCAAATGAATTAAATGAATTAAAACTTAAATTTATATTAGAGTTATTTCAAGTGCATACCAACAAATAATTGTCTTTCTTTTATGTGTCGAGTTGTCCGACGATGGTAATATTATTACAAAATTGGAGGTTGATTGGAAGTAAAGATCCAAAGTTTCGTCGGCATTTAAACTCTAATATTTAAGTTAGTATTTGAGAAAAGGGAAAACTAGAGAAAATTTAAAGAAGAAATAAGATAATTAAATGATTCTATCCGACGCAAGGAATATTTATATATGTAGAACGAGTGAGTTGGACTTAGATGATTAATAAAGATGATAACGTAATTCGTTTTTGATAAATTTTGATCCGATTAAATTTTTAAGATTAATTTTTTTAATTGAGTTTTGAGTTGAATAATAATAATAATAAAATTAAAATTAAAATTTAAATAAATTTAATTCGATATGATATATAAAAAAATATTTTTTAATTATTTTATTTAATTATATATTATATATAAATAATATTTTATTAATTTTAAATCAAATTAAATTTAAAAAAAAAAATCAAATCAAATCAATTTTGAAATAAATAAAAATTCATCCTCACTTGACCCGTCACCGTCTGAAACTCCGGGGAACAAATTTAGCGTTGACGTTATTGATCTTGACATTATTGATCTGACTTAACCTGACAGTCCATAATTCAATCAAAGGTGATAAATTAGTATTCATACATACCATTAAATTAAGTCGATACGTCAATTCGACTCGAAACAATAAAATTGCCCCATTCGATTGAGTCACTCAATCAAAAAAAAGTTCAAAATGACTTTATGAAAATAAAATGCTACTGACTGCAAATGCTATGTATCATTTAATTGAGATCCGATTTCAAGACTACCTAATATTATGAAGCGGCAGCAACGTGCAACTGCCAACGCCCAACAAGTTAGCTGCATGGCATATGTTAGTCAGAGTATACGCTCTACTAATATTTACTCTCTTTTCTTTTGTCTGTTTCTTCGACAAGGATACTACTGATGAAATTATATGAACAAATTTATTTTATGAATATTTTTTTCTTTAAAGAAAATCAAACAATAACCCAAGCATGACTTAGATACTACTTTATTGAAAGATCAAATTTCAAAATTTAATTCCTTTTTTTCTTTAAATTTCTTTTTGTGCATATTGCCAAGATTCAGAAGTCACTACCTGATTTTTTATTTTTTTAATAAAATTATATGTATCAATAAAAATTGTAATTATAATCAAATAATTTTTAATATATATCAATAAAAATATCAACAAATCTTCCCATACTTAACGAAATTTGAATTTGAAATTTAAAAATTTTAAAGTTCTATTTTATCATTTAGACAAGGCATCATTATTTATCTATAATCTTTAATTTAATTAAAATTAAATATATATTTTTCACGTAATTAACCAAAGCAATTAAAAATAATTGAAAGGGAATTTAAAAAAAAAAGTTTTTTTTTTTTTTTAAACGGAATGACTCGGTACCAATCAAATTACTACATGTTTGGCCCAATGTCTCTTTGCAAGTTAGTTAATGAACTACACAAGCTAAGAAAGTAAGATACCAGCCGGTTGTTGCACCAAAAAGGCCCTTCAACAATAACATTAACACTAAAAACAACATTAACGTTGTCAAAGGGACAAGGGCCCTACAAATTTTGTCTTTTTTACTATTTATAAATTTAATATAAAATTTTTCGAAACTTATTATTGAATGGATTTTGAGCTGAAAAAATCTCTCTCACCTTAAATTAAAAAAAAAAATTATTTAAAATTTTTAAAATTAAATTTAATAATTCATATATTTATATTATAAAAATATTAAAATTTATATATTTATATTATATTTTATCAAAAATTATATTGATATGAAAATATAAAAAATATTTTTTTATCTTATTAAATTCATATATAATTATTATTAAATTTTTAAATTATATTAATTTTGTATTTTATTTTTATATTATATCTATATTAAATCACTTATTATTTTTATATTATTAGTCGTGGAAAAATGTTAAATGGTCGCCATCCTTTCATTTGGTGCTTTGGCCCAAATGAAAGTGTGTCACTATCTTGAACATGCACCACGTGAATTACAAGAAACATGTGTCTTTCTTTCTCTAATTATTGCTTACTCAATCTTTTTCTCTGTGTTTGTATTGTCAAATTGCCTTCAACATTTACTCAATGGTTTTTGTCTTTTAAAAGAAAAAACCCAAAACATTTGCCATGTGTTTACTTTTCACTACCAATTTTTTTCATTGAATTTCATGCCCAAATTTTATTATATTATAAATTTTACCCAATTTCGTTTTGATCATAGTTTTATTCGGTATATATAAATAATAAATATTTATAAATAATATTTAATTTAAATAAATCAATAAATTCATTAGATAAAACTTTATTAATGCGTAAATTAAAACTTATTCTAATGATACAAATAAAAATTTTATATTTTTATATCATATATAAACATTAAAAAAACAATTTGAATTTAATTTGGAAGCATTTATATTATTTTAATAGATATATTAAATTTATATTTATATTAATCATTAATTACATTCATTAACAAGTAATTGAATTCATAGATATCCTAAATTCATATAATTTGGGTTTAATTCATGATTATTTATATTATTCAATAATAAATCTGAATTTATATTCAAAATATTAAATTTAAATGACATTAAATATGAAATATATTTATCCAAATTTAATTAAGTTTACATATATATATATATATCATAAATTCATGAATTATTAAAATCATGAATAATTAAATACATGCGATTTAAAATAAAATAATAAAAATATTAATAATCAATATTAATGAATCCAATTAATTATAACTTGATCAACTTCAACTCAATCAAAATCTCGTAATTAAAACGAATATCATTCAATAGGCACCTTAATTGACTAAATGTCAATTCATTTATCGTGAATCCCAAATTAATAATGATGTATAGAAGTGGGTTTAGATTAATTTTTTCTTTGCTTGGCAGGTATCCTTATCATGCAAGTGGGAATACTATAAATATAGCTGAAAATTTCAAGTAAAGCCATTCTTGAATTTTTAGAAGTCAACCAAAGATTATATTTTTCTGCTTAGTTTTTTGAAAGAGGAAAAGCTACTGAATCCTTTGTCAACTTTGTTAGTGTAACTTGCACCTATTGAAATACTGACCAGTATATGGCAGAACAACTTTGACTGGAACTACTAGAAAATTTTGCAGGTTTAAAAGAATTTATAAGTATAATGTTCTCTTTAATCAAATAAGTAGTAAGGTAAAGAAATTTAAAGATAAATTAAAAATTAAAAAAACATCCTGTCTAAATTTTGATATTTTTCTTAGACTCGTTTTAGATGTTTTTATTTTTTTATAAAAATAAATAAAAAACCAAAAAAACATTTTGTAACAAAAATAAAAGCATTTATCAAATGGAGTTTTGATTTTGTAAATACAAAAAAGAAAAAGAAAAAAGGGAAAGCTCATTTCTCTTTCTCTTCTCTAGCTATTTCTTCTCTGTCAAACAAGAAAACTGGTTTCCCTTCTCTTGATTTTCTTTTCACAGTTCATATACCTTTTTTGCCCTTGATATTTTGACTTTATACTATACTTGTTAGAAGGTAAAACAAAGGATCCGAAAAGGATGAGTCCTTGGTGCATACGCACCTAAGTTTGAGTCTTCCCACATTCTCTTGTGAATAAGCGGCCTATAAGTTTGAAAAATCTAAAGATGAAAATTTAATAAATTCGTAAATTTCAAATTGATTGGTGACTTACTTTGTCTTTAGAGATGAGATAGCCTCCTTTGTTCTTAAACTTTTTTTTTTCACTAAAAAAAAAGAAGGATGGTAAAAATATGATGATAAAGAAGATAAAAAAAGGGAGCAAGTCATAATTATCTTAAAAAAAAATTTTTTTAGATCAATTCAAATAATTTCATTTAAGTCAAATTTAATGAATTCATGAAAAAAATGATCTTTCTATAATTTTTTATTTAATCGAAACCCAAACATTTAAAAAAATAATAATACACTTTTTTTTATACTTGAGCCGGCCATTCGATGATCATCCATTGACTTTGGTTAGAAGATAAATTGAGCAATTAATTTACATATACATATATATATTTTCTTTCTTTCTTATATTAAATGATTGAAAAATACCTTAATCCATCCCATGCATTTTTCTAACTTCACTTTCCTTCTTACCTACCATAATCTACATAACATAAGCTTTTAATATTTTCTTAAATGTTATTTGACCATTTAGAATATATGACACCTTTTTTGAATAGTAACACATCATCTATTACCATGTTTACTATATAATAATTAACAAGTAATTGATTAAATCGGTTAAAATTTGACATTTTTATCAAAATATTTTAAATTCGAATTTTATTGATAATTATTTATTAAAATAATTTTAAATACACGACTTACAATCACTTATTTTAAGTTATTATGTAAAATATATTTTAGCTTAATCTAAAATATTAAACAATCTATTTATCTCATTTTTTTTTTAAACCAATATATATATATATATATATATATATATAAAATATTGAGAGAAACAGCTAGCGATCAGCTTCTACTGCAAAGACTAATTCGGTTGTAGTCCAATGTTTCACTTGAAATTTCTCTATTTGAGATGTGATCTATGCAAACTCAAAAGGATTTAAAATTACTAGTTTGGGTCATGAAATTTTGATATGCTAAATAATAAAATAAAAACTTTAAGTTATTATAAGTTCTTTTTTAAACCATGTATTTAAAAAAAAAATTATCCGAACATACATTATATTAAAAATTTTGATTTAATAATAAATACATATATTTTATATTTAAAAAATTATAAAATATGCAAGATTACAAAAATTCGAAGTGAAAACCAGCAATTAACGCTTAATTCGACCGATTATTAATAAATATATAAATTCATGATTGAGTGAAAATTACATCAAAAGAACTATAGCAAATGCATGATAATCGGTAATTTTTTTATTTGAAATTGTTAACAATTTGGTTTTTAATATTTAAAATTAAAAATTTAAGTACTTTACTAATACATTATATTATATTTGACAAATCAACAAGAAATTTACTAATGCATGTGTTGTTTGGACGTTCTGTATTAGAATTGGACCACCTCGGCGGGAGTTTTACATTAGAGTTGCAATTGACGCGAAAATATAATGGAATTATTTGGCAAGGGCTGCGGCCCCCTAATCCAAAAGTACAAATTTTCCAAATTTGACAATGATATTTAAAATTTATGATTCCAACAATGTTGTGTGCTAACTTTGAAGTTAGATGTAATTTTTATTAAAAATTTCATTTCAAGACCTTGATTTTTTTATTCAAATTAGGCTGTAATTTTTTTTTCAATTTTATTTATTTAATAAAAATTGATACCATTAATGAAATTAACAAATGCACATTTGTTAAGGATCAAGTCAAAATAAAAATATTCATTTTAATTAAAAAAATAAAAGACTGAAATTAGAAATTAAAAATTAAAAATTTGATAAACTTTATATCCTAAAATGAATATTTAACCTCAAACTTGATTATTTTTACCTTCTATAATCTAATTATATGGCAAGGTGGTAAATAAAGTTTGAACGAGGGTTATGAATATTGCAAAGTTCCCATGCCAAGTCAAGTCAAGCCAACCTATATACTCTATTGCTCCACCTCACCTAACCCATACCATACCTTCCCAGCTCTTATTGACCAAATCTTTTAATTCCATTTTATAAATATTTTTGTCTTTATTGGTTTTCATGAAATTAAAAAATTTAATTTTAATATATTTAGTATTAAGTTTTAAAATTTTATGATTTTTAATGTTTAAAATAAAAATATAAAAATAAAATTTTATTAAAAAATGAGATAGAAATAAAAAAACTTTAATTTTACAAATTTTTTTAAGACGGTCGAGACATAGTAAAATTTTGCCGGACCTAATTTCCTATTTCTCACAAAATTGTGGAAAAAGAAAACAAAAATGAAAAAAAAAAGACAAATCAATGTTATTCACTTGGCTAACTACCAAACGCCACGTGGCCATCTATCTTCCCCTCACTCGCCAACTCTCGCCGGTATGGTGGCTTCTTCAGCTACTCCCTCCTATCCATTTTCCCTCTCTTTCTATATAAATCCGGATCTACCATTCTACCTTTCCAGCATTTCTTTTTCTCTCCCTTTCCTTTGATTTTTCACGAGGCGAGCGAGAGTGATTTTCTTTTCCTTCCAACTGTCTCTTCAGGTAAGGATTCCATTTCCTTCTGAAACTTTGCCTCTCACATCTGCTTCTTTTCTCAATTCCGATTTCTGTCACTTTCCGTGTGCTTTTGTTTTTCTTTTTAAGATTCCGATGCTTTCAAGGAAAGTTTAAGATACTTTGATTTGTTTCTTTTGCTGAAGAATTAACTATATGAAGCTGGAGATCTCGCGTTTCTTTTCATTATACTCCTCTTTGAACTGCATTGCAGTGATTTGATTCGCTTTGCTCTCATCTTTTTTTGTCGAGATCTGGTTCGGTTTAGGTTCGAGTTAGGTTTAGCTTTGGATCCTGCTCCTTTTTTTTTTCTGCTATTTAGTTAGCAACGTGTTTGTTTAACAGGTCTCTTTGAGCTGAAGCCATGGCCACTGGACAGCTATTTTCTCGAACTACACAAGCTTTATTCTATAACTACAAGCAACTTCCCATTCAACGCATGCTTGATTTCGACTTCCTTTGTGGTACGGATCCCTGGCTGATTTCATGTGTTTTTCATTGATCAAAACTAGTAGAGTTGTTCGAATTATGTTGTTTTTGTTCTTGATTCATGATCTGTACTGAATTTACTTTTTAATTTTATTTTTTGATTATTTTTGAATTTGTAGGGAGGGAAACACCTTCTGTTGCTGGTATCATTAATCCCGGTGCGGAGGGATTTCAGAAACTCTTCTTCGGTCAGGAGGAAATCGCGATCCCAGTACATTCAACGTAAGATGCGCTTCTCTTCTGTTTCTATTTCTAGATCAACCATTTCTTTCTGTAATTATTAATCTGTGCATTGAAAGTGTTATAGTGTTAATTAACCTACTGGCATGTTACCTCGGATTAAAATCCTATACACCAGCCTGCAAAGTTTAAATCTCTATGAACGGGGCATATACGACCACCACCTGTAACATTAGACTATAAATAAGGAGCTAACAATGATTTATGGACGGGTCGTCTGGTATTGTTGTCTTTTTTATGTTATATGTTTTAGAAATTTTTTTTTTTGCTTTTATTTTCGTTCTATTTTCAATTTGTTGAATTTGAAAACATGTTTGGATAGAATGTTTTTGTTTTAGAAATATGAAAACAAAAACATGTAACAGAAATTGGTTAAGGCTTTTATATTCTAAATGGGAGAGAAAGCAAAAATTTTAAACTGTAGCAGCACTGTAGCCGAACGAGTGAACAGTGCCCATATGGTAACAGTGCCAAATTGTTTCCAAAAAAATTGAAATCACCATTTTTCTGTTTTTAACAATTTTCAAAACTTTATTTTCAGTTTTCAAAAACAGAAAACAAGAACAACCTACTAAACATGTTTTTATTTTCAATTTTATAAAGAAACGGAAAATGAAAACAAAAAATAGAAAATGGAAACAACTCCAAACGACCCCTGAATTAACCAAATTTACCAACATGTAACCTGCTTATAAGGTGATAATCTGTTAGCATAGAATTTTTTTCTTTTTGTCAGAAAGTTCACTTCATTTACTGTTGACAGATCAGATAGTAATTGGTTTAAGATACTATAGCTTGGTCTAGCTTTTGATTACAGGGAATTTACATTGGCTATTGTGTTAATTGTCTCTACTACATGGCAATCGTTTAGCATTGCTTTTCTAAGTTGTGAATAGGTTGTTGATAATAATAAATAATCTAATTGTGTCTTGAGAAAGGACACAGTAAATATCATCATTTGATTTTACATCCTTTATAGATTAAGATAAGGCTGTAGGGCTTACTTGGTTGTTTGAATGAGGAACTTGCGTTCTCCATCCTTTATGTTCTCTAACCTTTGAATTGATACATTTTGCAGTATTGAGGCAGCATGTGCTGCACATCCAACCGCCGATGTTTTTATTAATTTTGCATCATTTCGAAGGTTAGGCTTCAGTTCTTTCATGGTGTTTTTGAGAGAAAGAATTCTCATATGCATAACTTAATCATTTTGTTTTATTTTGCTTGCAGTGCTGCTGCTTCCTCCATGGCTGCTCTGAAACAGCCAACCATTCGAGTTGTTGCCATAATTGCTGAAGGTGTTCCTGAATCAGACACCAAACAGTTGATTGGATATGCACGTTCCAACAATAAGGTAAGCAAGATGATGAGAACCAAACTAGGCAACGAAAATGATTTACCAATATATACATGCATCTCATAGGGACCTTGCACGTGCAAAGATTCTACTTTAACGATTTTAACTATTTGTTCTTCTTTGACTCTCTATTTGATTTCATTGCAGGTTGTTATAGGCCCAGCTACCGTTGGAGGAATTCAGGGTGGAGCTTTTAAGATAGGTGACACTGCTGGAACAATTGACAATATTATTCACTGCAAGCTGTACAGGCCTGGATCTGTTGGCTTTGTCTCCAAATCTGTATGTTATCTTGATCGTTTTTCTTTTTGTTTGTGCACACGTGTGTCTGTGCCATTATGCTCCTTCTCTTCTGCTTAAGTTAATTGCACCCTGACACTTTGTGGAGCAATGTCCTATCATTAATTTGGCATTTAATCTCATGGCTTTGGTGAGAATGTGAATCTGTACTCATGACATTAGTTGTGACTTGTATCTTTGTAAAATAATTGCAGGGGGGCATGTCAAATGAAATGTACAACACTATTGCCCGTGTTACAGATGGAATCTATGAAGGTAACATATGAGCTACTTTAACATTTGCTTTTATATTCATACCTGCCACACTGAATTCGGATTTATAATTAAATATTAAATTTTGTGTACATGTTGAAAAATCATGTAGGCATTGCAATTGGAGGAGATGTCTTCCCAGGCTCCACTTTATCTGACCATGTTTTGCGATTTAACAATATTCCACAGGTAAAGTATAGTTTTCACTCAATTCTTTGTGATTTCCAGCCTATTATTTATTGTTAAATGCAACGCATTCATGGTTTGGAAAGTAAAAAAACCTTGCCCCCCAACTCCCATTTTCTTATTTTTTTTATTGGGATTAACAATTTAAGATTCATAATTCATGTTGAAGCATCTTCTACGTTGAAAAAAGTTCCTCATTTGTTTTTTCTTTTCCACCTCAGGTAAAGATGATGGTTGTCCTTGGAGAACTTGGTGGACGAGATGAGTATTCTTTAGTTGAAGCCCTTAAACAGGGAAAAGTGAACAAGCCAGTGATTGCTTGGGTCAGTGGAACTTGTGCACGACTCTTCAAATCAGAAGTACAGTTTGGTCATGCCGTAAGTTATCATCTTAATTTTCCTGGAATTCATTATTCCTTCCTTTGTTTTCAAGCTTTGGTGTTGCTGCTATTAATGAGACATTACCTTTACCTTATTAATAATTCAGGGAGCTAAGAGTGGTGGTGAGATGGAGTCTGCACAAGCAAAGAATCAAGCACTAAAGGAAGCTGGAGCTGTTGTTCCTACTTCATATGAAGCTTTTGAAGCTGCGATCAAGGAAACATTTGAGAAACTGGTGAGTTTCTGTTTTGGTCAAAGGTTGGACAGTTATATGCTTTTAGCTATATTCATGTATTTGATTGGCGTCTTTAGGTTGAAGAAGGGAAGATTACATCTATCAAGGAAGTTAAGCCTCCACAAATCCCAGAAGATCTTAACAGTGCAATTAAGAGCGGGAAAGTTCGTGCCCCAACTCATATTATTTCAACCATCTCTGATGACAGGGGTATCTTATCTTAACCAATATGTGATTGCCAATCAGATGAGATGTTTGATGGGATGGAGATAAGGAGTGTTAAATTCTGTCTTTGACCCAATTTGCAGGTGAGGAACCATGCTACGCTGGTGTGCCCATGTCTTCCATTGTTGAGCAAGGTTATGGTGTTGGTGATGTCATTTCTCTCTTGTGGTTCAAACGTAGCCTTCCCCGATACTGTACTCATTTTATTGAGGTAGGCTACTGAAAATAATGATAAACTTCTTATGTGTCATGAGCCCCTGCCCTCTAGCAGCCCATATCTCCCATCATTTATTTTTTCACGATTATTACTCCTCCAGAGTTAATAAATTAAAAGATATGATAGTGTCCTTGACTCATTGTTGAAGTTATATTCAGCTTAATCCTTTTCATTTTGTGTCTGTCTTCGTCCTTAGAAAGCAATGTTTGCTTGTGTTTTGACTGATGTTTGATTTGGTCAGATATGCATCATGCTTTGTGCCGACCATGGTCCCTGTGTCTCTGGTGCGCACAACACTATAGTGACTGCAAGAGCTGGGAAGGACCTTGTGTCCAGCCTTGTTTCAGGTTTGCTAACTATTGGTCCTCGATTTGGTGGTGCCATTGATGATGCTGCTCGATATTTTAAAGATGCTTACAACAGGGTAAGTTTCAGTGATGGTCACTTGTAAAGATATTGGATTGCTTGGTGTCTGATGATTTTTCATAACATTCTAAATTGTTGTCTCTTTGCTGTGCTATTACAGGGTCTTACACCTTATGAATTTGTTGAAGGCATGAAAAAGAAGGGCATTCGTGTGCCAGGAATTGGCCACAGGTACAGATGGTTTTTAATGATCTTGATGTTTTTAAACCATGCAAAAGCTACTAACCATGAGATCTGGTTTTTTATTATTTCGTAATAGATCATATTACATGTCTAATGGTTACAAATACTTGCTTTGCTTCCTGTGAAAAGGATCAAGAGAGGGGACAACAGAGATAAGAGAGTGGAGCTCCTCCAACGGTTTGCTCGCACCAATTTCCCATCTGTGAAGTACATGGAATATGCTGTTCAAGTTGAAACTTATACTCTCTCAAAGGCTAACAACCTTGTCCTCAACGTTGATGGTGCCATTGGGTCGCTTTTCTTGGATCTTCTCGCTGGTAGTGGAATGTTCACCAAGCAAGAGATTGATGAAATTGTTGAGATTGGCTACCTGAATGGGCTCTTTGTGCTAGCACGATCCATTGGTTTGATTGGGTAAGTTTGCTTACACTTTCGAATTTTCATATCTAAACTTTTGAGGTTTTGCTTGAAATTGCTTATCTTCTTACAATCAAACCATTGGATGATGATACTCGACCTTGGCATTTGGACCCTCCAACCATTTTTAATCACAGTATCTGATACAACGAACTTAGATGGTCCTGCAAGTTCATGGATAACAAAGTGTATTCATTTCATTTTTTTCTGTTAGTTTTGATATTGCTAAGGTGATGAAGGTTCATTGACTGATACAAGGATAATGCAATCAGAGAGAAAGATGTTGACCGGAGTGTTTTACTGCATTTCTTGAACTGTATGTATTTACTTGTTCCTGACATTTAATTGTTTGACATCTCAGGCACACTTTCGACCAGAAGAGATTGAAGCAGCCACTATACCGTCATCCATGGGAGGATGTTCTCTACACCAAGTGAGAGAATCATTGACGGCAGGTGCAGTAACAACCTGCTCTCCTCTAGCATTCTCGTGTTGTTGTGTCTGCATTTTGACGGGGTATGGTTGTCTTGTTCTTAGATTAGTATTTGTAATGCTAAACGGTATTGGTGGATCACCATTGTTTGTAAGCTGTATTCAAAGTTGACAAAGGAGAGAAAAAGTCTTAAAATCATTTATTAAAAAAAAAAAAAAATGTTCCGCTGTTAGTTCTTAGTTTACCAGTTTCATGGAGAAATAAGAGATGTCAGGTTGTATGTACAAAAGGAGTACATTGTGTGAGAAATTAGGAATTCTCCATTTTGAATTATCATAGGCAGTTGAATAAGCTTTTCCTAAATTTGGATCACTCAGTTCCACAATTCATCTTGTTTCAAACAAAAAAAAAAGGTATCTGTTTGACGCAGTAGTCCGCTTTATATATCATTTTTCTCTTATTGAACTGGTGGTTTTTGTGGGGGTCTCTGTTTGGCGGAGATTTAAGAATTTTTAGTTTTATAAGCACAAATAAATGATGATTTCAAGACATTAGGGTTTCAATTCTTAAGCCTGATTTCTATGTTTGTCTTCATCAACCAATTCTGGTGTAAATTCTTTCTACCTGATTGGAAAAGAACAATAGTAAATTCCTCACCTGGAAGGTTGAGGTTTGGTGCGGATCTGAGCTTCATGGCCATTGGCAAATGAGAGTGATTTTCTTTTGGATTCTTGCCTTTAATGTTCGAATGTCGTACTCTGGAAGACACAGGAAGAAAAAATGATTACGGTTGCTTTCTCAGCTGGATGCGGCAATACGTACCGGTAAGTGTTAAAAAATGAAAAAAAAGGTGGTGTTTTATTTATTTATTTGTATTTATGTGATTAAAAGAAGAAGCCGAAGGAAAAGAGGGAAAACAATAATCTGTGCAAGGGCACAAGAGCACATTTTCCGTTTTTCACCAAATCAAATGCTTTGCTTTTTATTTCCAACCTTCATAGCTCTCTCCAACGCTACAAGTAATTTCCAGCACAGAAAACGCCACAAAAAACCCAAATAGAAAAGGTTTATGCCGAAAGGACAACTGTCATTATTTAAAAAATAAAAATAATTTTAAAGATAAAGCCAATAAAAATGAAGATGAAGCCCCAGGGTCTCAAACGAAAACATTGAACCTAGCAAACAAAGCCAACCCGACAACATAAAAACACTCACTCTCTCACAACTCTCTGCAATTCATTAAAAACAAAAAAGAAAAAAAAAGTTCTCTGAATTTTCTTAGCCCTTTTTGATCCAACTCTCCAAAAGAAAAACAAAAATCTAAAATTTCTCTCAATCCCAATGCAAAAACACACAAACACACCAGCATCTCCATGGCCACGTGGGTCTGTCAACACTACTTTTCCCGGAACCTATCCCTTAATCCAACACTTTATAAGTGCAATAACAGCAGGGAAAAACAACAACAACAAACAAACACTTAACAGAGTGATGGCTTCAGGCAGCAGAGCAGTTCACTTCCATCATCATCATCATCATCAGCAGCAGCAGCAGCAGCAGCAGCAGTAGCAACAACAACAACAACAATCTCAGGCTCCAGCAACATGAGGTCCCTCCATGGCCACCAGCAGGCAGACTTCACCAGCAAAGCCATTGCTCAGTACACGGTTGATGCGCGCCTGCATGCTGTTTTCGAAAAATGCGGGAAATCAGGTAAGTCATTTGATTACTCCCAATCCGTTAGAACCATAACCCAATAGGTTCCCGAACAACAAATCACCGCTTATTTGTCTAAAATCCAAAGAGGCGGCCACATCCAGCCATTTGGCTGCATGATTGCAGTTGACAAACCCAGTTTCCGTGTCATAGCGTACAGCGAAAACGCGCGTGACATGCTCGGAATAACCCTTCAATCTGTTCCCAGTTTAGAGAAAATCGAAGTTCTCACACTTGGGACTGATGTTCGTACCCTTTTCACTCCTTCCGGCGCAATTCTGTTAGAAAAAGCCTTTGCGGCTCGCGAAATCACGTTGCTGAATCCGGTTTGGATTCACTCTAAAAATTCAGGGAAGCCCTTTTACGCTATTTTACATAGGATTGATGTTGGAATTGTGATTGATTTAGAACCTGCTAGAGCAGAGGACCCTGCCCTGTCTATTGCTGGGGCTGTGCAGTCACAGAAATTAGCTGTCCGTGCAATTTCTCAGTTACAATCCCTCCCTGGCGGCGATATTAAGCTTTTCTGTGACACTGTTGTGCAAAGTGTGAGAGTGCTTACGGGGTACAATAGGGTAATGGTTTATAAATTTCATAAGGATGAGCATGGGGAGGTCGTGGCTGAGAGTACAAGGCCTGACTTGGACCCTTACATTGGTTTACATTATCCTGCTAGCGATATTCCTCAGGCATCGAGGTTTTTGTTTAAGCAGAATGGAGTTAGGATGATAGTGGATTGCTATGCCACGCCAGTGTGTGTGATTCAGGATGATGGATTAATTCAACCTCTGTGCTAGGTTGGTTCCACTCTTCGTGCCCCTCATGGTTGCCATGCTCAGTATATGGCTAACATTGGGTCAATTGCTTCTTTGGCAATGGCAGCTATTATCAATGGAAATGATGAGGAAGCTATTGGGGGAAGAAATACAATGAGGCTTTGGGGTCTAGTTGTTTGTCATCACACTTCTGCTCATTGCATTCCATTTCCTCTTCGATATGCTTGTGAGTTCCTAATGCAAGCATTTGCACTTCAATTGAATATGGAATTGCAGTTGGCTTCACAGTTGTTGGAGAAACGAGTTTTAAGGACTCAAACTCTTTTGTGTGACATGCTTCTTCGTGACTCTCCAACTGGGATTGTTACTCAAAGTCCCAGCATTATGGATCTTGTGAAATGTGATGAGGCTGCTCTTTATTACCAAGGTAAATATTACCCATTAGGTGTGACCCCGACTGAGGCCCAAATAAAAGATATCATTGAGTGGTTGTTGGCATTCCATGGAGACTCAACTGGTTTAAGCACAGACAGTTTGTTTGATGCTGGCTACCCTGGGGCAGCCTCACTTGGGGATGCAGCTTGTGGGATGGCTGTTGCTTATATCACTAAAATGGATTTTCTATTCTGGTTCCATTCCCACACAGCAAAAGAGATCAAATGGGGTGGTGCAAAGCATCAGCCGGCAGACAAGGATGATGGACAGAGAATGCACCCACGATCTTCATTCAAGGCATTTCTGGAAGTGGTCAAGAGTCGGAGTTTGCCATGGGAGAATGCTGAAATGGATGCAATTCACTCTCTGCAGCTTATTCTGTGTGACTTTTTTTGGGATGCTGAAGCAAGTAATTCTAAAGCTGTTGTACATGCTCAGCTTGCGGAACTAGAGTGACAAGGAGTGGATGTGCTAAGTTCAGTTGCAAGGGAAATGGTAAGGTTAATAGAGACTGCAACTGCTTCCATATATGCTGTAGATGTTGAAGGTTGCATTAATGGGTGGAATGCAAAGATTGCAGAATTGACGGGACTCTCAGTTGGGGAAGCCAAGGGGAAGTCCCTCGTTCATGATCTTGTTTACAAGGAATATCAAGAAACTGCTGACAGGCTTCTTGGTCGTGCTTTGCAAGGTAATTCTACCACCTCAAAATCTTCTAAAGTAATCTGATATCTTTTCATTTTATTTTGTATAAACATGCAACTATATCAATCAAAATGAAACCAGGTGAATGAAAGGAAGGATCGAATTAAAAAGAGTTCTATTTGCAGTTTTGATAGTACCTTCATGCACAGTGAAAGTTATTTCAAATTCTACAAAATATAACCACTGAATTGAGTTCATGGTAATGGTATCACTTCCATGTGTGTCATTACATGGGAACAGAAACTCCCTCTTCCAACACCATTCTTCAATGTGATGATTGATATTTTCCAAATAGCTTAGTGCTTGCTTTGAAGGTGTGTTTATGTTGCCTCAATTGATGCAGGTGAAGAAGATAAAAATGTAGAGATAAAATTGAGGACTTTTGGCTTAGAAGATAATAAAAGGCTAATATGTGGTGGTCAACGCTTGCTCTAGTGAGGATTATACCAATAATATAGTTGGAGTTTGCTTTGTTGGTTAGGATGTTACTGGTCAAAAGGTAATGATGGACAAATTCATCCACATACAAGGTGATTACAAGGCCATTGTTCATAGTCCCAATCCTTTGATCCCACAGATTTTTGCTTCAGATGAAAACACATGTTGGTTGGACTGGAACACTGCCATGGAAAAGCTCACTGGGTGGCAACAATGGGAAATCATAGGGAAAATGTTGGTTGGTGAGGTTTTTGGCAATTGCTGTCGCCTCAAGGGTCCAGATGCTTTGACAAAATTCATGATTATTTTACACAGTGCCATTGGAGGCAGGAGGCAGATAAGTTCCCTTTTGCCTTCTTTAACCACAATGGGAAATTTGTGCAGGCGCTCTTGACAGCAAACAAAAGGGTCAATATGGAAGGCCAGGTTGTAGGAGCCTTTTGTTTCCTGCAGATTGCAAGTCCAGAGGCAACAGGAAAAGAAGTGCTTTGATAGGATGAAAGAGTTAACCTACCTTTGCCAGGAAATAAAGAGTCCTTTGAGTGGGATCCGTTTTACACACTCACTTTTGGAAGCTACAGAGCTGACTGAAGATCAAAAGCAGTTTCTGGAGACTAGTGCTGCTTGCAAGAAGCAAATGTTGAAGATTCTAAGAGATGTTGATATGGAGAGCATTGAGGTTGAGGATGGGTAGGTTTCCTAACCAAATTATTTCTAAAACCAAACACTTAATTCTCTGGATTGCATTCATGTACTTCAGGAATTGTGTTGGTCTCAATTGTTTGATTTCTAGCACTTTGAGGGAACATACATCTGATGCCAGACTATTGAACTCTATTTCAGCTATGACAATTACATCTGTTATATTTATTTCTTGATTATGGATGCAATTTCTTTGGAATCTATCTTCGAGAGTTGAGAGTGGAATACTAAATACTGCATCACAGTTTCCTTGACTCTAACTATGTTTGAAATATTCTTTTCATGGATGAATGAGAACCTTAAATGCACGAAAAAGTTATCCTCTAATACTGTATTCATCATAGTTGTACGATGCATGCTTCTCTTTCTCCATCGCTATATATGGAGGTGCCTTATCTTTGAGGTTGCTGTCACAACATCTCATTTTGGAAATATTTATATATAACTTTTTTCATTTGGTTTGAAAGAAAACTACAGCAAAGTTGTGAAAGTTGGATTGAGAAAACATTGGTTTTTTTCACTTGATTGTGAGGCATCAAACATGAATCTCTATTTAAGTTTGTATCTGTATTTTCTCCTGTCAATATGGCTTTAGGGAACTGAAGGTAAACCATAAGATTTCATTGTTGAATCTTTGGACCAAAAATTGTATTTCTATTTTGACTTGTCTTTTGTGATTTCTACTTTATTCAAGATCAGGCATGTATTAATATTTTTATCAAAATACCTCCAGCATAATTTTAGTAATTAGGAAGACATGATCTAATTCTTAACTTGCTTTTGTTGGAATTAGTTCTATGGAGCTTGAGAAGGCTGGATTTTATCTTGGGAGTGTCATAAATGCTGTTGTTAGCCAAGTAATGCTACTGCTGAGGGAAAGAAATCTGCAGTTAATTCGGGATATTCCAGAGGAGATCAAAACACTGGCTGTTTATGGTGATCAGGCAAGAATTCAACAGGTATTGGCTGACTTTTTGTTGAACATGGCATGTTATGCACCATCTGATGAAGGTTGGGTGGAGATTCACGTTTGTCCAACTTTGAAGCGAATTTCTGATGGACTCACATTGTTCATACAGAATTTAGGTATTTTGCTTTCACTCTTTTTATGCATTGTGCAAGATAAATGTCAACAGTTATGCTAATATAACCAAAAAAAAGGAGAAACTACAGTACATTATTTTATTGGAGTCAATATTTTACAATCATGACATTAAAGCTAAAGACATGATTTATTAGGGAAAACTTGGTTCTGCCAATAAGTGTAAATTTATATGAAGTTCAAACCTTTAGAAGAAGTCAAGAGACAATGTACTTCATAAAATCTTATTTATAGCTTTTATTTTTTATTTTGTTAATAAGTACAAATATGTAAGGGAAAGAGCAGCATTTGTTTTTTTTTCTTAGATTATTGATGACATGAATCCTATTTATGTCGTGGTGCTAATTTCACAAACAATAGTGTATTTGTGAAGGATGGTATGCCCCAGTGAAAGCCTTCCTCCTGAATTGGTTCAAGACATGTTCCATAGCAGTCGATGGATGACACAAGAGGGCTTAGGGTTGAGCATGTGCCAAAAAATCTTAAAGCTCATGAATGGTAAGGTCCAATATATCTGAGAGTCAGAAAGATGTTATTTCTTAATTATCCTTGAACTTCCTCTACCTTGGAGAGGCTCAAAGAGTGTTGACTAGGTTATCTGCTATTGAGATCCCCGATAATTCAGACTTTCATCAAATTTAACCTGAGTTCCTTTTGTCATATACCCAAACCTGCTTATCCCAGTTGCATGACTTATACATGACCTAGAGCCACCTGATTCAGCTAATGGCTCTCAACAGATTGAAGAATTCCGGTCTACTCATGTTGAAATGCTACTTGCACTTGCTATTTCCTGGTATGTTCCAGATCAAATAACCTTATCATATAAGCCAGCTGATTGAATGCCCTGAGTGTAGCTGTGAAAAATCATAATGATGCATATTCTACAGCATTTTATGTACTGTCAGGTGTTATTTAACAAGCAGGACTCAATGAGGGTAATTATAGAATGTTGTAAATCCCTTCCACAACAAAAAGTGGTTGTGGTAGCGAGCTTGCCGTCGGATTGTGAAGCTGTCTCCTGCCACAACATGTATCCTATTATGTATCATAAAAGTTAGATTAGATCTTCTCATGATCCTAAGATAATTGTAACATATTCACCTACCTTAGGTTTACCTCTCTAAAGTTTTTCTTTTCCCCTGTCCATATAATAAAGTCAGTTCTGCTCTGGCTGTTGAAATTTATGTAACCTAAGCACTCCGACAATCGGATATATATCTTCTTCTCCTTCTAATTAGTGAGGGATTATTCTTTAGAGAGGGTAACTTAATAATAATTTACTTGTTTGATTTAGTCGTGTATACAGTATATATTTTGAAAGTTGCTGCTTCATTTGGCTGGTAAATGATTGATCAGAGTTACCATTAAAGAAATGTTGTAGTCTAGTCCAAGGCTTACTCTGTCATCTTTAACTAAAGTTAGCATAGGAAGATCTGAAGTTATGGGATTCTGCCTTTTGCCCAGTTTTGTTCTTTACCCTCCTTTTCCCCTTTCTGTCTTCTTTCAGCTTTGGATTTTTCTCCTTTTTTCTCGTGGTGGGAGGAGCTGGCAGGTACCCAATACCTACTTGGATTGGTGCATCAAGAATAAAGCTAGAAAAATGTAAACAAAAGCACACAATTCAAGGGACTATGCATGCATATGAATATGCATATTATAGGAATGGTTTTAAAGTAAACAAACCCTTACTGAAAAATTAGGTATGGTTGATGGGTGATGGGCTGAGGTTTTCCATATGTTTTTCCATTTCATTTCAATCAAAATTATCTGCAAAACATGTGGATTTTTTTTTAGTTGAAAAAAATTTTAAAGCAAAAAAGGTAATCTCATCTCAAGGTCAAAACAAATTTTTAATCTACCAATAAGATTTACGGATCTTTTGAGATTTTTTAAATATATAAATCATTTATCAATAAAAGATCTAGGAATTCAAATTCGGGTATTTTTGTATTCAAGTTTTAAACCATAATCACTTGCATGAACTTATATAGGCCAAACATTAGGATTTTAAGATAAGGATGGCATAACATTCCCAAAGCTTGAGACTTCCCCTTTTTAACCGTGATGGAAGAAACTCTTCACTTTTTTCCCATTTTTAGTGAAATCTTATCCTTCAACTGAAGTAGTAGCAAAAGAGAAGAACAAAGATTTTTGCTGCTGCTGCTGCTGTTGTTGATTGTCTCTATCAAACCTTAGAAACAGCCATGCCCTTGCCCTTAAACACAGCACAAGGTAAAAACAGAAACCCAATCTTTTGTTTTTTTTTTTTCTTCTAACCTTCCTTCCATTAATTCTAATGCTCAGGAATTTCAACATCATCAACATATATTTATAAAAAAAAAATTCATTATTCAATATATTTATCAAAATCAAATATTTTTAATTAAGATAATATTATTTCAACAGATCAAATAAGCTAAGTTGTCATGGTGGTAAATAGAATTTTGATTTCTTCTGTCAAAGGGTGGGAACAAAGATATTCTTCTAACCATTAGTGCCATAATTCTTCCTTAAAACATACTTAATCTCAAAACTAAAACTTGAAAATTTGTTGATTTAGACAACTTTATATGATTAGCTAAATAGAAAATGGATCTCTAATTATAACATGTGTTTAAGTTAATTTTTTTTTATATTTGACACCCAAATTTTAATTTTAATTATTAAAATTAAAAACTTAATCAACACATGACACGATCGTTCAATTGTTTAAGTTAATTATTTTATCTTCAAACTTCTAATTTCATCTTGTTTTTGAGAAGAGACTTGTAATTTCATAAATATGTAATAAGTTGGTCCAATAAAGGAAGCTAACCCTCCCAAGTGTATAAAATTAAAACCTCAAATTTCAAAATTTTAGTTAACCAAAAAAATTGTGGATTGGAAGTATCAAAAACAGTGAGAGTGGAAGTAGGCTTTTCAAACCCTTGACCTGAACAGTGGAAGCCGAAATCCATTCCCAAAAAAGGAGAAGTCCGCAGTTGGCGATTACGGCAACGCGCAACATGGATTGGACCGTAAGGTAAAAATCAGTCACTTTGATAGGCTAATACAAACCACGGGAGTTGTTAGCGCGTGGGAAATCTACCATGGTCCTTCCTCTATTTAAACATATGGTCTACATGTAGTTTAGGTTCATATGATAACGATGAAATAAAAAAAAAACACGAAACAGGAACCGCCGGAAACCGAGAGAAAAGCAGAGAAACGAAAAAAAAAAAAAGAGAAAGAAAAAGTTAAGAGAGTCTCTGAGTCTTGACCTCTTAAGAGAAGAGCTTCTAGAGAAAGACAGAGAGAGAGAGAGAGAGAGAGAGAGAGTTGATGAATCTACGTATCTTATCAAAGCTTTGAAGCCCCCATGCTTTGAATTTGATTGGTGAAGGAGAAGGAAGCGAAAATGGAGACGCCTCCAGCGGAGGAGCTTTTGAGGAAGATTCAAGAACTGGAAGTGGGACATGCGCATCTCAAGCAAGAAATGTCAAGGTTAAAACAATCCGGTGGCGAGTCAAAGCCTGACTCTACTCGTCAAAGATCCCACTCTACTTCCCCTCAACGCCCACGATTCCCGGGGAACGCCGCGGCGCCGACGGCTTCTGCTTGGAAGAAAGGTTCAGGTTCGTTTCGGCATTCGTCGCCGTTGCAAAGGGAGACCAAAAGCTGTGACACCGTAAATGGCGGCGGCAGAGGCGGAGGAGGAGGAAAAACCGGGAATATCGGGCCAGCCGCCGTTAATTTTACTAACGGCCAGTATTTAAATATATTACAGTCTATGGGACAATCTGTTCATATATTTGATCTTAGTGGCCGTATAATTTATTGGTAAAGGCAGAAGGGTTTCTTTTATTTTTTCGATTAATCGGTTGCAAAGTTCATGTTTTTATTTTCTAAATTATTGATTAATGATGTGCTTTAATCTTGTTTATTAGTATATAATTTGCATTGTCAATGTCATTTTTGCATTGGGTTTTTTTTTTTTTTTATTAGTTTTTAGCTTTTTTGCAGGAACCGAACTGCTGAAAAGCTTTATGGTTATTCAGCAGCAGAGGCGTTAGGGCAAGATGCCATTGAATTTCTTGTTGATCCTAGGGACTTTGCGGTTGCGCATAATATAGTTCATCGTGTTATGATGGGAGAGAGGTGGACTGGACAATTTCCTCTTAAGAATAAAATGGGGGATAGGTTTTTGGTTGTTGCAACTAATACGCCTTTTTATGATGATGATGATTCTTTGATTGGAATCATTTGTGTATCCTGTGATTCGCGTCCTTTTGAAGAAATGAGAGTTGCTTTGTCCGCTGAAAGGCAACCAGAAGGAGATTCAACCTTTAGCTGGTCTAAAACTGCTGTTTCTGCTAAACTTGGTCTTGATCCTCAGCAGCCTTTGCAAGCAGCAATTGCTTCGAAAATAACAAATTTGGTATTAGTTCCTTAATTTTTGTATGTGTTGTGGTTGGATTTTTATTTTTTTTTAATTGTAGTTTGGCTTGGGTTGATTGTTAAGAGTTACCAACGCAGGCAACCAAAGTGAGCAACAAAGTTAAGTCCAGAATTAGGACAGGAGAGAATTGTGCTGATCGGGAAGTGGGAAGTGGAGATAGTCATCATTCTGATCACGGTTTCTCTGATGCAGCTCTCTCCGATCATAAAGAAGATGCAACTTCTAGTGGAGCCAGTACACCTAGGGGAGATATATACCCATCTGCCTTTGGTGTATTTTCTCCTTTCGAGGAGAAGACCACAGTAAAACCCTCTAGAGATTCTGGCGATGAGAGTGAAGGAAAACCTGCAATCCAAAAGATTATGACCTTAATGGGTAAGAAAGGGATATCATGGCCTTGGAAAGGGAATGATCGAGAAGGATCAGAGGCAAGGGCTACACGTTTTGTGTGGCCTTGGTTGGGTAATGATCAAGAGAATGAAGCAATTCAACAGAAGAGCCCATATTCTGGTACAAAATCTGAAGGCCATGTTAATGAAAGTAATAGACCTGTCAATAATGAGGCATCAGGTTCCTGGTCATCCTCTGTTAATGTTAACAGCACAAGCAGTGCCAGCAGCTGCGGGAGTACCAGCAGTAGTGCTGTTAATAGAGTTGACATGGACACTGATTGTTT
Source organism: Durio zibethinus (assembly GCF_047325235.1). Classification (NCBI taxonomy): domain Eukaryota; kingdom Viridiplantae; phylum Streptophyta; class Magnoliopsida; order Malvales; family Malvaceae; genus Durio; species Durio zibethinus. Next base: position 936,953 of record NC_143188.1, on the reverse strand, counting down.
AGATTACGAAATCTTGTGGGAAGACTTGACAATCGGAGAACAAATTGGGCAAGGTAATTTCTTTTGAGTGAGTGAACAGCAACTGGAAGACGTGGAGGCATTATGAACTTGTTAATAACTGGAGCCACTACTTTATGCATTAAACTTTACACTGATTCTACTCTCTTAATCCTTTTTAATGTGGGTAATATCAAAGCACATGAATGAAACCCCAGCAATCATGTCAACAGCTGAGAACTTGGTCATTGACTCAACACTCTGTCAATGTTTTTCTTTGTTTCTATTCTAGTGTTTTTATTAGTTAGGGTGTTTTTCTTGGATACGTATTGTTTTAATATTTACGTTCCTTGCAGGTTCTTGTGGAACTGTGTATCATGCTCTGTGGTATGGATCGGTACGTTCTCCTGCTCCCTTCAGTGCTTTTACTTTTGAGGGGATGCAAAACACATTATAAATGAATCTGACTTAAAATTTTGGAATAAGATGGATCACTGCTGCCCTGGCTTTTTCCATCTATCCATATTTACACATTTAAATAGAGTTTGCATAAAATGGAAAGATGGTGGCATGGTTTCCCATCAGCCAATGTTCTACTTCTATATGGTATTTTGTGATATATGTTCATTTATAGGATGCCTAAGTCTAATATAGACAGAGTGCAATATGAAATACCCAGAATCCATATGAGGATCTTATGTCATACTTGTGGTCAATTCCAGTTCATGGAAGTGATGGCGTCATTGCAATACTTGAATCCTTGTACTCTTCAGTTATTTATTGGTATTAAATGGCAAATGGTAGGAGCATGAGAAAAATTGTAATCATCTTATTATTTGTGTAAATCACCATATTCAGGTTATTGCAGGATGTTGCTATCAAGGTATTCTCAAAGCAGGAATATTCAGATGATGTGATACATGCCTTTAGACAGGAGGTATGCTTTATTGTTAAATTACTTTTCGGTGTATTTACATACTTGATCATATGTTTTTCTTTTTCTTTGGTGTTAATTGTACAATCATGTAATAAATGCCCCATCCTTCCTTTGCATTGACCAACTGACCGAAATTGCAATTGTTATTGTTTTGGGTTTCTTTCTTCCTGTTTCAAACGCGGCTCTCACTATAGGTATCTCTGATGAAAAGACTTCGGCATCCAAATGTTCTGCTGTTCATGGGAGCTGTGACTTCACCTCAACGTCTTTGCATTGTTACAGAGTTCCTTCCACGGTTCGATCTCAACCTCCTTTTTTAATTCTATTTTTGCTGACACTCTTTTTTGTAACTTTCACATTGCATATCTATTGCTCTGTGGGACAGTAGTTTTGTTGATTTAATTCAAGTTTAGTTTACTTCTTGGTTTGATGAATGCTTATATTTATATTTTATTGATGCAGTGGGAGTTTGTTTCGCTTACTACAGAGGAATACTACCAAATTAGATTGGAGACGGCGTGTTCATATGGCTTTAGATATTGTGAGTATCAAGTAGTTTGGAAATTTTTTTTTTCAATTTCATGATGATTCTCTGGTTATTATGAATGTTGTGCCATCATGCATTGGTTGGACTTTGTTTTTATTTCATTCTTGCTTGCATCGCTGGAGTAGCCCTTCCCTGTTAATTCATCTTATTGACTGAACTTTTACAGGCACGAGGCATGAATTATCTTCACCATTTCAATCCACCTATCATTCATCGTGATTTGAAATCTTCAAATCTCCTAGTTGATAAGAATTGGACTGTGAAGGTTTGCCATTAGTTATGTGCATCTTTTTTATTTGCATATCCAGTTTTAGTTAACTTAAGGGTTTTGAGGATACTTTTTTTGTTTACTTTAGGTAAAAAGTAACATAATTCTATTTTAACAGGTTGGTGATTTTGGTTTGTCGCGTCTCAAGCACGAAACATATCTCACTACGAAGACTGGGAAAGGAACGGTATTTGCTTCATCAATATTAATCTAATGAGTCTAAATCATTTTGTGAGGATGCATAACTATCTAGATTCTTTGTTGACTTATAAGTTGTCTTTTTTTAGCCTCAATGGATGGCGCCGGAAGTTCTTCGTAATGAACCCTCAGATGAGAAGTATGTTGCTCCCTTTCCTCTCTTTTTCACTTGCGCATAACAAATCCCCCATGCCCCAGCTCCATGACATTCAGCTTTTCGCTCACTGCTAACCTTGTGTTTCTTGTTGTTTCTGGGAAATGCTTAGGTCCGATGTTTATAGTTTTGGAGTCATATTATGGGAGCTTGCTACCGAGAAGATACCTTGGGATAATCTCAACTCAATGCAGGTATAGTTCTCATTAAAAGGATTTAAGTCATTCTCATATGAAGAGTAGAAAATCATCAAACCAACTGCTCTCTTCTAAACAGAAGGTCCTCTGTCGGAACCCCCTGTTCTCTACTGTAAAAAATGTTTCCTGGCAAGATGTGAATAGGTTTGAGTGGAATACTCCTTTAGAAATTATTGAAATTTGCTAGTCTTGTAGCTCTGTATGTATGAACACCAATTTGTTTAGAATATTTGCAGGTGATTGGAGCCGTAGGGTTCATGAACCAACGGCTAGAGATTCCAAAGGAAATAGATCCACGGTGGGCTTCTATAATGGAGAGTTGCTGGCACAGGTGCTTATTGCCTAAAAATATTTGCATGTTTTCTTTTGTTTTGTAGATCCACCGCTAAAATTTTAGCTGTAGTGTGTACCACCAGTACATAACTCAATATGATGGACCAAGTGTCATTTAGGAGTTTCAAGCATGGCATTATGTTAATCAAATTAGGTACATATATTATTCTCTGAACGCATGATTAAATTTACATCCACAAATAGTACAGAATTGGACTCCACAATTCCATTTGCAATCATCATGATGGCCTGAATTATTTAAGTACCATTTAGGTCATCGTCTTAGGTAGTTCTTTAGTTAATAAGTAAGAGTAAGAGCCAATTATCTTCAGAAGTAAAGCCAATTTTTTTTTCTCCCTCTCTTTTAGTGATTATAATTTCCAATTATGATACAATTTGCAATTGTGGTCTGATATATGGAGCTAAAACTTTTCCAAAACCAGTGATCCACAGTACCGGCCAACGTTCCAGGAACTACTGGACAAGCTTAGAGATCTTCAAAGACAATATACCATCCAATTTCAGCAAGCCCGTAACTCATCTGGAGATGGCTCTCAAAAGGAATCATGAATCAAATGTGTGTGTTTTTGGTTCCATTTTTGCAAAAGCTGTAGAACCATGGGCAGTTTTTTTGCAAACGATTACACGTCCATTGCTGTTAGGCTGATGGTTACCACAAAATTGCCACTTTGACTTGTGGCATTGGAATCAAAAGCTCAGGCCAGACATAGAAAGACAAAAGGAGGCAGTATGTGACCTGCCCAAGTTTGACGGTGATTGGTTGGTTGTGAGATGTTTGTTATATTATGACATAATAATCTTCGAAAATCTATCAGTGGTGCTGTGTGATTAGAGTGTTGTTGGGATCATGTCACCTGCAATTTTTAAATGAGAGCATGTCAGGACCACTAAGTAAAGTTGTACATAATACACAATCTGCATTGGAGTAAACAGAGTGAGATCAATGTCTTGTCTTGCTTTGTTTCTTACATACCAACTTATAATGGGAATGCCTTGTTACTTCAATAGTTACTAGGTCTCTTATTTCGTAAAGATTTTCATGTCTGCATGGAAACGCTGTGAGTGTTCCATATTTATCGTCTTGGTTTCTGATTTGAATGACAGTTAAACACAAAATGGTCACTCAAGTTTTGCCAGCCAACATCTTGTCTTGGTGGACAGAAAATATTAAGACTAAAGAATAAAGGTTTACCTAAAGTTGTCTTCATTGGAGGAAAAAAAAGGTCAAGTTATTATTTTATTTTGTTGAAAGCCTCGGACTTTAGTGGTTAGGAAACAACTCATTGTAAAGAGTTGGTGTTGGGCTTGAATGTTGGATATGTGAGTAGGATTAGAGTCAACATCATCTGTAAGTCAGAAAAAGACAAAGAAATCGTTTCTACCCCATTATTTTGGCCATTATCCTTTTCCTTTTTCAGCCTATTTTGTCCTTTACAATTTTCTCCACTTCCATTTCTTCTACCAAAGATTATGATTGCGATTGAAGGTGAGAAAAAAATAAAAATAAAAACTTGATTTAAAATTATAATATTTGATTTAATTCAAATTAAGTTTTAGATCAAAGTAAAAAAATAAAAAAATAAATTATATATTTTTTAAATTTTTATAAAATAAAATAATTATTTTATATATAAATTTATTTAAATATATTAAAATTTTGATTAAAATAACATTAAAATTTAAAATTTAAAAACCAATAAACTAGATTGAATAAATAAAATTTGATTCAATCATTTCAAAAATAAAAAATTAATTTAAATTCGAATCAAATTTTAAAAATTTATAATATTATATATTATTTGAAAAAACCCAATCAAATGGACCGATATCGTTCCTAGCTGCAAGCAGCAATGAGGTTGAGGTCGTAGACTATTGGGAAATGCATCTTTTTACGACAATTGTGGAGGTTCCACAACATTGGAAGTGGATATGGCACTAGGCCTGGCGGCTGACGCAAAAACAAACAAGCTATCCATCTCCATCGAGCCAACATTGGAACCAAATGTTCATATGATTATACATGCAACTACACATCAATGTGAAACATGAAAACTCAAAGCACACCAGATTCCTAGGTTTTGGATCTTTCATGTCTAATCAAGTTGGAGCTGCATTGAACATGCCCTATAGCTTGCCATGCGTGATCAGCAAATCAAGACATGCATACTTTAAAAGCTTCATGATAGCTTACAAGAAGATCGAGACCTTTCTAATGCTGGGTTCAAATGAGAAAATTTCTTTTCCCACATTTTGAAGTCACTTATGTTGTTCATATTGAATGCAAGAAAATGAAGTTAGAACATACATGTAAAACTATAACAGTAAAACATCCAGATAGGAAATCAATAATCATAGCTGCCGGCATTGTTAAAACGGAATGGTTTACACTGATGATGACTGTGCTGAAGCTATTCATGTTGACATTTCAAATGACCTCCATCTTACAAATGGTTGTCAAAAACTTTAGAAAAAACAATTTGGCTCACCAACTCGGTTTAGTTAAGCAAGGATCGAATAGCAGCAACAGCATCACCCTTATGCTCACGAAGAGTTCTCTCAGCCACCTTTTTGTCCAACTTTTTCCAGTGGAAAAGATAAAAATGTATTAGAATCTTTGGCATAGTACTTAGACACAAGATAAGAGACATTAAAAGCACAGCATAAGGAAGCCAACCTCTAGTTCGTTTGCGATGATATCCACATCAGCCGCATTGATCTTTACAGCAGCTAATTCTTTCTCTCTGTATGGAACAAAAATGTAACATTCGCTACAAATAAGCATTGAGCACAAATTCAAAAAATCTGTAAGTCAAACAAGAAACTGGATTACTCGAGGAAGCGAATTGAGAAAGAGTTCATGCTGCAGTCCACATTAGGATGACCGAGTAATTAAAAAGCAGGTGAGAGTTTAGAAATTGAAAAACTACAACATCGAATCTTACATTTCAAAAGGCCTACAAATTATGATACTGCAATCATATTTAGGGGATCCCTAATAAAATGGCCAAGGAAGAATAAAAGGATTATAAACAGAAATCTACTACCATTATCCAGTTGACAGCGATTAATACTGCGTGATATCAATCTCAACAGCATTCAATCTGATGTCATTAGAAGCATATTAGATTACGAGCTTTTAGCAGGCTAAAAATCTTGCTTATCGATTCATGCATACTTAAGCATCGACTAAAAGGATAAGGCCCCTTCCGTGTTTTAATAGTACCCATAGAATTCTTTAAGTTATCCCATTACCTCAAATTACCACATACAAAGCTTTTGATAATTTTAGGAAACTAGCATTTCCTTCCCATAATACCAATTAATGGAAATAACAGTATAACACCCTTTGCTAACTAAAACTCATAGCATGTCCGGAACATTATCACGCATTTATGAAACATAATGACATCAGATGAAACATTGATGAAACATAATGAAACAACATAAAGCAAACTCAAATTCTACAGATTCCAGTCCAATCAAACTGAGTTTTTCAAGAAAAGCAATCGTCTCCCCTGCCATAACAAAATCTCAAAATCCAACAAAACATACCAAAAGAGGCGCCTAATTGGAACTAAAATTCAATTTAAATAGTCAAGATTCAAGAATCAATTCCAATTCAAACAAAAATCAAGCTTTCTCTTACCAGAAAACTACAGAAATAAAATTATAAAAGAAAACATAAACCAAACCTCAATCTCATAGCATTCTTTTCCGCTTCAGCTGAAGCTGCAATTGATGCCATGGCCTGCCACGTCAACAACAAACCCATGAGCTAAGAAAAGGACTAAATTACCCTCTCTTTTTTTACTAGCAATTCTACAAATAAAGAAAGTAAATTTTGATAGAAAGAGGACCGATTTGGCGCGAGAAGAATCAAGCTGGCGATCTTCGACACGGTCGGTGAGTTTGTCGAAGGCTTTGCTCTGTTGCTGCAAATCCTTAGAGTCAACGACTCTGTCAACGCCTCCATCTCCAGCTTCCATCGTTTGCTTCTTCCTAAGCTGATGCTTTTGCTTACTAATAGGGTAAGGGAGACCAGACAGAAGAAGCTTCCAAAGCTAAAACCCTAATGTTGTTCCAGTTCGGATCGACCTGAATTTCAGTTCAAGAACAAAGACGGAGACAGTGAAATCATCAATGTCGTGGGTTTCTTAAGGCCCATATTTTAAATAAAAAATTGGTCCAATGAAGCTAGATTGTCCCAAATTTACAACTCCAATTGGGTTATTAGGCCCATTTTGAATAAAAATTTGGGCCTGCTTAGATTAAAGAAAAGACATGTAGCCCATTGGCCAAAATCTCACAGATCATTAGCAAGTTGGCCCAAATTAAACACATTCAATATTATTTTTTAATGATTTCTGCGTTTTTTTTTTTAAATCCAAAATCAATTAATTATTTAAAATTTTAATATTTTATAATATTTAATGTGCGGATTAAATTTTCTTATGATTGTTATATTATATAATCATAAATATATTAAAAATAAAAATTGACCAAAAAAATTACCCGACTTAGCGGGAGATAAATTATAATTAATTAATGCTATATTTGAGAATAAAAAAAAAAAAGAATGTTCTATGTGATCTTTTAAATGTAATTATAGGAATGAACTTAGATAAATTGCACATTGCGGGTTTAAATTGCCCATCCATCATAGATCTTATCAACACTTTGGGCCTAATAAATCTTTCCCTGGATGCAAATATCATTCATATGGAGAGAAAAAGTAGCTTATAACGTCTGTTTCCATCTGAGCTTAAGGCCTACAGGCCAGACTATGCATGAAACCAGCCAACTTCAGCAGGTAGGGAAGCCTGGGGACAGTCAAATGCCACAAGGATCGTGAAAGCTCTCATTTATGGAACTACAGCAATTTAAGTTCATAGCCATACTGGCAGCCAATGCTTGCCATTTATAAAATCAATAGCACGCAGCTTCCTTTTCTGTCAGTTGTTTTGCCCAAGGAACTCGCGCATTTGTTTCAGATCCTGGTCACTGTTTACATTCATAAAACAGGCTTGGATCAGACAAGAGAAGATGGAGCTGCCTGTGAACAAGGAAAGAGAAAGTGAAGCATAAATTTTACATGAATAACAAGGCGGAATTTCTTACCATGGATCGATTTTCGTAGCTCCAATCTGTCTAGCCATGGGGTACAATTATCCTAGACAAGAATGTCTTTGCAAAAACCACAGTTGAATCAACTAAAATCAATGAATTCTTATTCTTGGTTGCTTCCATTTTCATGCGTCTTTGAGAACTGATTAGATATATCAGCTGTTAGGTTAAATAATTTCAATCCAATCATGTTAACGGAAGTGAAATCAAATAATTAATCAAACACATAAAAAATAATAATTTAATGTGATTCAATTTAACCGACCTATATCTAAGAATGAAAAAAAATATTTACTAGTTGTAGAGAATTATAAATAAATATCAAACCAATCATTCAGAACCAATACCGATAAACATTTTCAATCTCTTTTAATTTTATAGAATATTCTAACTCAAACAAACACATAACTATATGTACCTAGGCACTATAACAATGCGGATCATTTCAGTTTTTTCTAATCCATTCACAAACATATATATCCATATACACATGAAATATTTCAATCTCCTCTAATCTACTTACAAATATTCAAATATATACACTCATTGGACGTAAATCTCCAATAATTCTATGAATTATTTATCTCATAAAATCTTACGACTCCTTTATTTTTTTCTCGTATTTCATCTATTTATAAACATATAAACTTATCTATTAAGAATTCATTTTCTCTTAAAATTCCTCTTCTGTAAGTCTTTTTATCCATTAAATAATATCTAATCAATTCCAAACAAATCTCTTATAAAATTCAATTCACTAACCTATTTCTCAATTTCATAATCATACTCGGTAAATCATAATGTCATGTCTTCAATTTCATGTTTGTATTGATGCAGGTTTCTAGATCTATGTTTATACGAAACAGGGAACCAATTAAGGGAAAATTTAGACTTCCTGAACCAATGAACATGCCTATATTATTTATGCTTTTATTTCTGATAGAGTTATCCACATGCAGTAAGATTTTGTCCTTATTTCGATAATTATTGAAGGTAAAATTATTTTCACGCCATTTTGATGGAGGCAGTAGATGACCTTCAATTTTCTGAACTTGATTAGGCCTCTTCTTGATGTCATTGCATTCCATGGTTGACAATTTGTTGTTAGCTCCCTCTCTGCAGCCTTTAGAATCTTCCCCACTTCTGTTCCTTCTTTTATTCAGCCAGCTAAACTACTCTTTCTCAGTTACCATCCACTGATTCACAAACCCAAATGCTTCTAGTCGAGTTTTATCGACACTAAATTATTATCTAGTCCCTCCTTTATCAATTTTCTGCCTTCGCCTGTCCTCGGATATTGGGGTAGCAGAGAGCAGTTGCTTTAAGAGGATTCAAATTTGTAAAATATTAAAGAGTATAACCAGCTTTTACTGCAAATCCTATGTAATTCCTCGGTCTAATTAAATGAATGTCATCTTTGCCTTCCAATGGCATCATGCGATCAAGTAATTCATGCTTAGTAATAATATAGTGTCTTTGGGTCACTGCTCAAAGCTTTGGTTGCAACGTTCAAATGGCAAGCAAACAAGTCAAGATTTGCAGCAATGTTTAGCACAACTAGTGAACATCACTTGACTCCGTCTCTGCATTTTACTAGGTTAAAAAGATCAAGTGTCTGCATATCAACATGTTTGAATGAACATATATATATATATATATATTTGATTAATAACTTATCAACATATCACTAATCACTAATTGTTGGCAAAGATCTCTTTTTTAATTAAAACAAGAGATAATACTTCATTTGACCTCTAAATTATTGCACTTTTTACGTTAAGTACTTACAAGAAAATTTAATTATCTAAACTATATTTTTTTATATTAAATTGTCTTACTTTTAACACTGTTAAAATATTATTAACGTAGTATTTAAATACTAATGTGGATGACTCATGATTGTCATATAATCTAAATATGATTGACACATATAATTTTTTTTTTAATTATTTTTATTTTTTAAAAATAATATATGACAGTTTCATCATTGTCACGTGACAATTATGTGTTATTAATTTCAATATTTAAATATCAAATCAGTATCATTCTAACCTATTAAGGAGTTGGAGCAATTTAATATATGAAATTAAAGTTTAAATGTTTGATTAAATTTTTTTAATTTAGATACCACATTAAAAAAATTATTACAATTTAGGGGTCATGTTATGTATTATCCCTTAAAAGAATAACAATAGAAAGACAAATAGTTACGCCCTCTTCCCATTTTTTTATCCATTTTATTTTTGGAATGTATCAAGATTATATCTTATTTGGTTTTTTAAACATTTAAAATTCTTATTTTTATATTTTAAAATTATTTTTTATGATTTTTTTTACGTTTTAACATTAAAAATCATATAAGTTTAATTTTATAAAAAATTAATTTTAATATTAAATATATTAAAATCGATTTTTTTTTTCAACTCAGTAGAAGTTGATGCAAAACAAATAAATAGGAACCAAAGGAGTATTTTCTATGGGATGGGCTGCACCAAGTTGAAAATCCATTTGCCCAAATTAGAAGGCCCATTAACGCCCATCAGATCACAACATATTTCGAGGACAACTCGTAATTTATCCACAAAAGCAGGGACCATTATGGAAAATGGAAATTCATTCACGATTCAGTCTAGCGCGAGTCATCGCCGGTCACCGTAACCAAACCAAAAAACTCTCTTCGATTTTCACTATTCTGACCATGGCTACAAAGCTTTAGCTCATTGAAAATTAACTAGTAGTATTTCACTATTTGTTGTCTCTTTATTTCTGAAATTGTAGCTAATGGAATCAAGATCAAGGTTACCGTCTATTTTACCCTACACGCTACTTCTGGTCGCATTGAGTGGTCTCGCAACTCACTCCGAGTCTGCTCAACAAGCATTCAAGAGAGATCCCGGTCACCCTCACTGGCATCACAGCGCCTTCCTCGACGTCCGCGACAGCGTCCGATCCGATGTTCGCCGCACGCTCCACACGCGTGCCGAGGTATCCGATTCTCGCTCTAAAAATCTTATTAAATCACTAAAGAAATTAATATCGACTTTTTCCACTCCAATTCTCTTCTTTTTTCCTGTAATCATCGAGCGGTTTTCGTTTCATTGATTCTTTTAGAACGTTGAAGTTGCAAAAATTATAGGACTTGAAATGACTTAGTTTGAGCCACATAGTTTATCTCTGCTAAAATGTAATTAAAAATTTGATTTGCGTTCTAGAAATCTCTAGAAACTTGAAGATGTAGTGACTGTTAGGTTAATTTTATTGATTATTTTAGAATGTTGAAGTTGTGAAAATTATAGGACTCGAAATGACTGACTTTGTGCTACATAGTTGAAATGTAATTAAAAATTTGAATTGCGTTCTAGAAATCTCTAGAAACCTCTAGAAACTTGAAGATGCAGTGACTGTTAGGTTATAGGACTTGAAATGACTGAGTTTGAGCTACATAGTTGATCTCTGCTAAAATGTAATTAAAAATTTGAATTGCATTCTAGAAATCTCTAGAAACTCGAAGTTGCAGTGACTGTTAGGTTATAGGACTCGAAATGACTGAGTTTGAGCTACATAGTTGGTCTCTGCTAAAATGTAATTAAAATTTTGAATTCTGTTCAAGAAATCTCTAGAAATTTGAAGATGTAGTGACTGTTAGGTTAGTTTTATTGATTTTTTTGGAACGATGAAGTTGTGAAAATTATAGGACTCGAAATGACTGAGTTTGAGCTACTTAGTTGATCTCTGCTAAACTGTAATTAAAATTTTGAATTGCGTTCTAGAAATTTATAGAAACTTGAAGATGTAGTGACTGTTAGGTTGGTTTTCCTCATCTCTGGTTATGATTAGAATAGGTTTTCTTGTGCAGGTTCCCTTTCAGGTTCCACTGGAAGTGAATGTTGTGCTAGTTGGTCTCAATGGAGATGGTGGCTATCGGTACGCTGTTGATGCACCGAAATTGGAGGAGTTTCTGAGAATGAGCTTTCCCTCTCATAGACCTTCGTGTCTTGAGACTGAGGAGCCCCTTGATATAGAACATCATCTTGTTTATAACACATTTCCTGTAAGCTTTTTCATTCCTTATTGCATCTTAAGAATTGCTACTGGTTTAAGCTTCAGCTAGAGATCTAACTGAGTTGCTAATGTTGTTCACATATGTTTTGTACTCTAGGCAGGACAGCCTGAATTGATTGCGCTTGAGAAGGCACTTAAGGAGGCCATGGTTCCTGCTGGTTCTGCAAGAGAGGTTTACCACATTACTTCATAATTTACTATTACTCTTGATTAGGGAAAGGAATATTAAGTATATTGAATCTTTTAGAAATGAAGATCTAAATTTCCTTTTTTACATCTTAGTTTGATTTTGGAAGAGAGGTGCCCCTATTTGAGGTGGATGCAACAGCTGTAGAGCCAATATTCCAAAAGCTATATTCATATTTATTTGACATCGAAACTGAGGGATATTCTGCTAAAGAAATGGATAGACCTGCACCAACTGCTATATTTATTGTTAACTTTGACAAGGTATATAACTCTAATTTTCAAATTTCAAATTCTGTGCTTTATCTGTACGAAAGTTTGCTGATACTGATACTATTTTTGGTCCATCTCACATTTCTGAAAAGTTTAAACAAATTCTAGAAACCCGTGTTTCTGATTATTCCTAGCAATTTAGTTTTTTCTTTCAAGTATGCATAGTTTTGAATTTTTCTTTTTTGATGCAATGGTGAATGATTCTGCCTCTTTTTTAGGTCAGAATGGATCCTAGGAATAAGGAGGTTGATCTTGATAGTTTGATGTTTGGCAAACTTACGCCGCTGACTGATGAAGATATGAAAAAACAAGAGGGAGACTACATTTATAGATATCGATATAATGGAGGAGGAGCGTCTCAAGTTTGGCTGGGCTCTGGAAGGTCTGTTTTTAATTGCATTACTTCATCAAAAGAAGTTTAACTTTTGAGTTTCTGATATATGGACTTTTGAGTAAGAACTGCTAGGTAAGAAATGTTAAGAAGATATTTGATAGCATAAATTTGACTTCTCAATCAGCTATTGTGTAACTATGGAAAAATTAAGAAATAAAACTGTGTGAAAAACTGCTTATTAAGAACTATACAAACACCTTAGGTTTATATACAACTAGTTAGTGAGTAAACTAGGAAACTGAATCTTCTTAAAACCGATCCTCTAATTGAGGAATTGTCTATTCTAATTTTTTGTCCTTAATTCTAGGGATACAAATACTTAATTCTAGAGATACAAATATAAATATACAAATTACAATATTACAACCAGCTGTAAATAAGTGTTTTACCACACTCTCCATCAAGTTGGTGAATAGGTGTTTTCCATTCCCAACTTGAAAATAATTTCTTGAAATGTTGCACTGTTGAGACCTTTAGTCAATACATTTGCAAGTTGACCCTTGGTTCTATCAGTTATTGAACCTGCATAATCTTCTATCAGTTATTGAACCTGCATAATCTTCTATCAGTTATTGAACCTGCATAATCTACATCTGTATATGCTTTTAGAACCAACCTTGAATTTTTTTTGAATAAGATACCTTTCCCAGGATTAGCCTTCAAATAGTGCAACACACAGTAGACAGTCTATAGGTGCACTTCTTTAGGATTATGCATAAATTGACTTATCACACTCATAGCATATGCTATATTAGGTCTAGTATGTGAAAGATAAATGAGTCTTCCAATTAATCTTTGGTACATCTCTCTATCTATAATAGCATCTTCATTAGGTTATCTAAGTTTATGATTAGGATCTATAGGGGTATTTGCAGGTTTACATGCAAGCATCCCAGTTTCCTTCAAAAGATCCATTACATATTTCTTTTGTGAGATTAAAATACCATGCCACAAGTGGGCTACTTCAATTCCTAGGAAGTACTTCAATCTCCCTAGCTCTTTTATCTCAAATTTTCTAGCCACACACTGTTTTAGAGATTCTTTCTCTTTGTCATTATCTCTGATTAAAATTATATCATCAATATACACTAATAGAACTATGACTCTCCCTAAATTAGAGTACTTGATAAACAATGTGTGATCCCCTTGACTCTGCTTATATTCCATTGCTAGCATCACTTTGGCAAATCTCCCAAACCAAACCCTAGGAGACTATTTAAGGCCACATAATGCCTTTTTCAGCTTGTGTACTTTGTTTGCTTCTGGATGACCTCCAAACCCCGATGGAACCTTCATATATATTTCTTTTTCCAAATCACCATGTAGAAAAGCATTCTTTACATCAAATTGTTGAAGCTGCCAATTGTAATTTGCAGCCAATGATAACAAAATCCTACTTGTATTCATCTTGGCAACTGGAGCAAAAGTTTCCTAATAATCCGCTCCATAAGTTTGAGTGTAGCCTTAGCCACCAACCCAGTTTTATGTCTTTCAACAGTACAATCCACCTTGTATTTTACAATGAAAACCCATTTACATCAAACTAGATTTTTTCCTTTAGGCAACTCTACTAGTTCCTATGTCTTATTTTTCTCTAAGGCCTCCATTTCTATTTTCATGGCTTGCCTCCATTTCTCACTGGACAATGCCTCGAATAGGAATAGTGTTTAGGCTCATAAGGAAAGTTTTGTGGGGTGATGAGAATTTTTCAAATGACACAAAATTAGAGATTGGGTATAGTGGATACTTAGTACATTCTCCGGTTCCTTTCCTAATGGCAATAGGTAGATCGTAATCACTAGTCATAGTTTTAAGAGATTCATGCTCATTTTGAGAAACAGAGTCAAAGACTATAGTTACCTCATTTCCGTAGTTAGGATCAAGTTCTTGGACTTGCACTGTTTCAAGATCTGGAACTTTCCTTCTTGAGTACACCTATAATTCTTTCATAGAATCAAGAACAATATTATCCTTGATCACATCTTCTGTGTTTAGAATGGGTTCAAACTCAAATTCAGTATTTGACTTGAACTCAGAAGAAACGAGTTTAGACTCAGAAGAATTAATGGGTGAAAATGTTGAAGAGGACAAATCAAGCAAAAAAAAGTCTTTATCCTTATCTTCCATGAATGAAGTCTCTCTCTGAAGATAAGGTTGAGTAAAAAATGGTTTACTTTCTTCAAAAGTGACATCTGCAGACACAGAATTTTTTGACAGGAGGATGATAGCATTTGTACCCTTTCTGAGTTGATGAATACCCCACAAAAATGCACTTAATTGCTCTAGGATCCAACTTCCCCCTATTATGACTGTGAACATGAACAAATGATGTACAACCAAATATCCTAGGTGTGAGGTTGTTTGTGGTGCTAAAGTTTGAATAGAATTGTGAGAGTAGTTCCATAGGAGTTTTAAATCTCAAAACCCTTGAAGGTAACCTATTTATAATATGTGTGGCAGTGAGAATAACTTCTTTCTTGTAGGATTTGGGTACGTTTGCTTGAAAAAGTAAAGCTCGGGTTGTGGCTAGTAAATGATTGTTTTTCCTGTCTGTCACTCCATTATGCTATGGAGTATTAACACAAAATGACTCAGAGATAATCCCTTTTTTTTGGAAATAGGTAGATAAACTTTTGTTGAAATAGTCTCTTGTATTATTAGACCTAAATATTTTGATTTTCACTCTAAATTGATTTTGGATCATGTTTTGGAAGCTTAAAAACACACTATTCACATCTGATTTGGATATAAGTAAAAATATCCAATAGATCCTGGTACAATCATCTATGAAAGAAACAAATCACCTTGCACAAAAAAATTAGGAATTGTAAATGGACCATATATGTCACTATGAATCAAATAAAAAGGAGTAGAACTTTTTTTATTGCTAACTGGAAAAGACACACGTCTATTCTTTGCAAGCTCACAAACATCACAATGAAAATTTTCAGCATTTAATCCTTTGAACAAAGAAGGAAACACGTTTTTCAAAGTTCCAAAAGAACAATGTCCAAGATAAAAATGATAAAGCTAGATTTTGTCTTTATTGAGAGATTTTTCAAAAAAAAAAAAAAATGACAAAGGTAAACTATTCTTGATATTACTTGTATTGTTTGATGTCTCAAGATGGTATAGTCTATCATTCTACTGAGCAAGTCCAATCCTCTTCCCCAAACTCTGGTTCTGAAATTCAGAATAAAAGGGATAAAAAGTCACTTTGCAATTTATGTCTCTGGTAAGTTTTTGTATAGATATCATATTAGTAAACAATCTAGGAACATGAAGAACATTTTTAAGAACAAACAAGGGATTAATTTGAACATCTCCTAATCTTGCCAGTATAGTAAGTGAACCATCTATAAGAACAATTTTCTTATTACTGGGACACAAAGTATATGTACTAAATTTCTGTGAGGAATGTGTTTTATGGTCTGTGGCTCATGAGTCAATAATCCAAGAACTTGTAGTAGGCTTAACCAAGACATTTAATCCATGAGAATCAGAAGCTTTACTTGAACTAGATACCTTACCCAAAGAACATACCCTAGTAGGCTTTTCAAAAGTTTTCAATAGGCTTCTTAATTTCTCAATATCTTCTTTATCCAACTTTTTTTGTTCCCGAGACTTCTATAGTATTCCAGTGTTTTTACCAGGTGTCACTTCCTTAAATTGGGTAATAGTGGCAAATTCTGCAATCTCTGACATAGTTATCTTTCTCGGAACTGAAACAAGTCTTAATAGTAAAGGTTTAACCAGAGACAATTCAAGGCAATGAAGGCCAACTAAGGAAAAAAAAAAGACTGAAAGATTTAACAAGATTTGGTTATGAAGGCTTGAAATAGAATTCAGCAATGAAGGCTAAAAAAATTTTCTTCCCAAGAAGAGCCTAAAGCTTTGATACCATGTGGAAAAACTGAGAAATAAAACTATGTGGAAAACTGAATGTCTATTGAAAAACTGCTAATTAAGAATTATACAAGCACCTTAGGTTTATATACAACTAACTTGTGGGTAAACTAGGAAACTAAATCTTCCTAAAACTGATCCTCTAATTAAGGGATTGTTTATCCTAATTTTCTATCCTTAATTCTAGGGATACAAATACTTAATTCTAGAGATACAAATATAAATATACAGATTACAATATTACAACCAGCTGTAAATAAGTGTTTTCCTACAGTAACCTTTCTTTTGTTTTTTTCCTTTTTTGATTTTCTCTTTCTTTGGGACTCATTTCTGCCTCTGCTGTTCAGATTTGTTGTGATTGACCTCTCTGCTGGCCCTTGCACTTACGGAAAGATTGAAACTGAAGAAGGAAGTGTCAGTCCAAGGACATTGCCACGAATACGCAGTATGTTACTTCCAAGAGCTTTGGCTTCTGTTAGTGACCATACTACCCATGATAATTTCATGGGGCATCTTGCTGCTTTGGTGGCAACCACAGTTGAGCATGTTATGGCTCCAGATGTTAGGTAATTTTACACTATCTTCGTTCAGTGATTAATACATACATTTTATGATTCTTAACTTATTAAAGATGGAAGCATAGTTTGATTATGATTTATGAATCATGCTATTCAACTTCTGTACCTTACTAGCATTTTTATTTACTGGGTTTATGCCTTCACAGTAGCCTGCTTATTTGTTTGTCCTTGGTGAACTCAGGTTTGAAACTGTTGATCTGACCACAAGGTTGCTTATACCTGTTATTGTCCTCCAAAACCATAACCGGTATAATATTATGGAAAAAGGTCATAATTACAGCATAGATATTGAGGCAATTGAATCAGAGGTAAGTTACTTATCTGGAATGGCATCTTCATATCTGCTTATGCTTGAAAAGTTCGGGTTTAGCCCTTTTTTCTTGTCTCATTATCTTGAATAATTTCTGGATAAATTTTAGTCAATTATACAGTGGAGATAACTGATAACCAGTGCAATTATTGTGTTCCAACATTCTTTAGTTCCCGGAGGCTACTTTTAAAACCTTCTGATTAAAAGCAAAGAACATTCATCTAAAACATACCTCTGCATTATTTGTTAGTTGGATCAAATTCTTTTTTTTTTTATTTTAAATTTGAATTGAGTACAACCAGATCTGGAATTGCTTGGGTTGATTTTTCTGGCTTTGCTGAAGGCACTATAGTTATTTTTTACATGATGCTCAAGAAGCTAAGTTAATGAGTTTCATATGTGGGTATTTTGTTTTCCTCAGGTGAAGAAGTTGGTTCATGATGACCAAGAAGTGTTGATTATTGGGGGGTCACATGCTTTGCACCATCATGAGAAGTTGGCTATTGCTGTGTCAAAAGCTATGCGGGGCCATTCCTTGCAAGAAACGAAGAAGGATGGACGCTTCCATGTTCATACCAAGACATATCTTGATGGTGCCATTCTTAAAGAAGTGGGTTTTCCTCTTTTTCAGCATTCTTAAGCCCATCTTTATTCTAAGAGTATTACTTTCATTATGTTAGATATTATCAATATGTATCGATATCTTCTTGTCATTGCCCTGTTTGAAGTAAGTTTTCTAAGGATAATGATGGGTGGTTATATCTAGTTAATTTGCGTTTTATTGGCAATGCTCACTTGTTCTTATCATTGCGTCTTGAAGTTTCCTTAGGATATTGAGGGATGGTTATATTTATTTTATGTGCTTTTTATTGGCTCATCACAGGAGATGGAACGCTCTTCAGATGTGCTTGCTGCAGGTTTGCTTGAAATGGCAGACCCATCTCTTTCAAATAAGTTTTTCCTTCGCCAGGTCAGTTTATATTCACTTAATTCTTTTTACTTGTTTGAACAAACTATAAATTTGTTGTAGGTCTAAAATTTTTGTAAGTTTAAACTTTTCTCTTGCATGGTTCTGAGGTTAAACACTCTTTCCACCCATGCTATTCTCCCTCTCTTTGCCTTCCCTCTGTTGCCATAACATGAATTTTACTTTCAGCAGCACTGGATGGATGAATCCGAGGGTTCAACTGATTCAGTTCTGAAGCATAAACCTCTATGGGCTACTTACAACTCGAAAAGTGGCAAGGATAAGAAAAAGAAAAAACAGAAGAAAAAAGGGGATCTGCATCCAACTTATGGAACTAGAGTTATTCCCGTGTGAGTAGACCAACTCATCAAGCATTTGTAAATAGCAATCATGCCCAAGTTGTCTGATAAGATATTTCAATACAAAAAACACGTCACAGGTTTTTTTTATCCTACCTGATAATCTTCAATTTTGTAGTTGCTGTTCTGTTTATTGGGTTAAATGGTGTTTGCAGCTTCTATGTGAGATTGAAAAGTTTTGAGTGTTCTCTTCTGGCACTTAATGGAGTCCTTAAGAATTAAAATGCCAAGTTAAAAGCCTTAGTTATTTGTTCTACGCATTGAATTTGGAAGGCATGGATAAGTAGTTATAGCATCAAGAAAATTGTGGCCTTGTGGTTCCGTGATTGTTTTAATGGCAATTTGTTCATGATTTAATCGAACTGCTAAACCATTTTATAGTACTGGAGATTAACCTGAAAATTGATTTTATGATCTTTTTATACAAAACATTGGAGAAACATCCAGTTTGTATAGGTAATATGTTTTTGGAGGTTCGTATTTATACAAATTTTTTATGCTCTTCGCAAAATTAGAACAGCTGTTGCTTCAATAAGCAATACCACTTTTGCTGATTTTTATTTTCATATTATTAACATATTAGCATTGTATAAATTTATGATAAAGAACCGTACAATAAATTTTTGGTATATATTTGAATCAACTCTTTGCATTTGTGTTATAATATTCTGGATAATATGTCCCTAAATAATAATATCCTGGATCATTCTGTAGATTGTATAATAGATATTAGAGCTATTCATAAGACAGAAATCAGTTATTTTTCTGCAGCTTTGTTCTATCATTGGCTGATGTGGATCCACAACTTATGATGGAGGATGAAAGCCTTGTTTGGACCAGCAATGATGTTGTCATAGTACTTGAGCATCAAAGTCAAAAAATACCTCTGAGGTGAGCAGAACTTTTTCCTCATTCCTTTAAAAAATCCTTGCATTATAATTTTGAATTTGAGCTCTATTATGTATTTTTGACTTTGCTAGACTGAGGAGCTTTCTAACGCCTCTATTTGTTTTCCATTCTTTCCTTGTGCCTTGCCATGGCTTGTCGGCCAGTTATGTTTCTGAAACCGAGAGAAGGCATGCTATTCCATCACAGGCACAGCGCCACATTTTAGCAGGGCTTGCTTCTGCTGTGGGTGGGTTAAGTGCACCATATGAAAAGGCTTCTCATATACATGAAAGGCCTGTTGTGAATTGGCTCTGGGCTGCTGGTTGTCACCCGTTTGGTCCATTCTCAAATACATCTCAAATCAGTCGAATGCTTCAGGATGTTGCACTAGTAAGCTAATTCCATCATGTTAAAGTTCTTTGTGAGTATCACATGATACACAAGCCTACTGAGGCATTAAGATTGCACTTTGCAACTTGATGTCTATTTGGTCGAAGCAACATTACATCTTGACTAGGATTTCTAGTCTAGTAGGTATCTATATGTTGTCAAGTAGATTCTAATGGATAATGGCATCTGAAATACATTACATCTTGTTGGCAGAGAAACACGATTTATGCACGTGTAGATTCTGCTCTCAGAACCATTCGTGATACATCTGAGGTAATGTTATCTCCCTCTAGCCACTCCTTGTTTGTGTAATTTGGTAACTTACAGTGGATATTTATTGAATCTTTCCTGTTTTCTTCAGGCTGTCCAATCTTTTGCTGCTGAATATTTAAAGACTCCACTTGGTGAACCTGTGAAGGGAAAGAAGAACAAGTCAACTACTGAACTATGGCTGGAGAAGTTTTACAAGAAAACAACAAACCTGCCCGAACCTTTCCCACATGAATTAGTTGAGCGATTAGAGAAATACTTAGATGTAAGTCACAACGAATCTTGCTAACTGATCGAATTATTGGACTCGTGTGGTTTTTATTTATTTATTTATTTATTTATTAGTCCTTTCCTTGACTAAAACAGAACCTTGAGGAACAACTTGTTGATCTTTCTTCTATGTTATATGACCATCGACTGCAAGATGCACATTTGAATAGTTCAGACATCCTTCAAAGCACCATGTTTACCCAGCAGTAAGTGAGCTGGATGGCATCGTGAACTTTTAGACATTCTTTTTCTTTCTATTTTGGTGTTTCACATATAAGCAACATTTTGAGTAGGCATTTGTCATTCTGTTCAATGCAGGTATGTTGACAATGTTTTGGCCAGTGAGAGGGAGAAGATGAGATGCTGCAATATTGAATTCAAATATCCTGTACATTCTTCTCAAACTTTTGTCTATGGAGGAATTCTTCTCGCCGGGTTCTTTGTATATTTCATCGTCATTTTCTTTTCATCACCCCCTGCTCACTGATTACAAACCAGACGCTTACCTGGAAATCGCATGACATTCGAAGGTGAGCTTGCTCTAATCTTTAGGAAACACATGCAAATAGATAAATGTCAGTGAGAAAAAAAAAGGAAAGAAAGAAGAAAGTTCTGTAAAACTAGCGTTTCTTTGCTGCAATTACCACCACATACTATAAAAAATAGTTGAATCGTGCTACAACTTTTGTTTATTTGGTTACCCTGAATTTAGTTATTTTGGTTAAAAGTTTATGGTAGTGAAGCGAATCATACTTTTATCATTGGTGAAGGACAGATTTATTTATGGACATAATGATCCAAAGTTGGTGTCTGTTTAGGCTTTTTGTCAAAATTTCAAGTAATGATACAGTTTGAAGAGGAAAAAATAAATAAATTCCTTATAACCTGCCCAAAAAAAAAAATTGCCTAACGAGCTTAGAAAAGTTTTCAAGAGAAAATTCTTCTGAGGTTGTTATACAGAAGATTCATAAAACAGTGTTAAAATATAAGGATTTGGTAGGATCTTATTCACTACGCCTGGTAACACAGAACAAAGGCGAAGTGACTCAACTTTCCTGAAAAAAATCTATGCCTCTTTTGTTTGAAAAAAAATGATGAGCAAAACATCCTGGAACTATGATTGTCAGATTAAAGGGACCCCATCAAAAGGCACCTTCTTGAATTCCACTTTCATATAAAATTTTTAAGAAAATATGCCAAAAAAAAGAGATAGAAAACTTTGATCATCACCACGGAAGGAAGCAAAGCGATTACCGGAGACTTGTATTATGCACTTTTGGTAGGCTCCCCCAATAGGTTCTTCACCATGTAGAAGAAACGAAATGGCCAAAATTCCACTTTTCAAGCCCCCTTGATCAGGCCCATATTTAACTTTTTTATAAAATAATTCAGTCTAAAAATAAAAATAAAAAAAATTACAAATTATAGGATTTAAATTTTATACTTATCGATATCGTCTTTTAAAAATAATTACATTAACTAATTAAGTGAAACTTTATTTCATATTCCATTTGCCATCATATTTGTATTTTGAAATAATATTATAAATGACTTTTAAATTATAATAAAATATTTAATATAATACTTAAATTTTAAAAATTTTTATTATAATATTTAAATTATGAGTATGTTATTTAACATGTTATTTACTTTTAATGTAACTAACATCAAATAATAACATATGATGAATAAATAAATTTTTAAATATTATATTAATTAATAAATTTATAATTCGAGTATTGCATTAAATATTTTTAAATTTTAATTATAAAATTAAATATTTCACTATAATTTAAAATCTATTAATGAAATTAACCCTTTTATTTTTTATTGGAGAATAAAAAAATTAGATCTCAACTTTTTGAATAAAGGACTGTCTGCACTGGCATTGAGTTAAATACTCTGATATGATAATCAAACACCTTTAAATTGATTTTTTTACATAATGTAAATTATTATTAAGCAAAAATACGTTGTAATTGTGAATAAGTGTAATCATATATTTTAATTTACATCTTATTTAATCTTCTGATGTTATTTACTGTTTTTTTAAGAAATAACTAACAAAAAAGTTGCAATCTCAATAGGAATCCTCCCTTCAAAGATCTCTGAAAATGACTTGAGTGAAGGAAAACTTATTAACAGAATAAGTAAAATGCATTTAAGAAATCAGATACCATATTCCATGCCTTATGTTTGTACTTGGGTCACCAACTTCCCAATTGAATGGAAATAATGGAAAACCAAATTTGCTTGTAGCTTTGGAAACTTTTGCCTTTGAAATCTATGATTGTATTTGTTGGAGATTCCCCTTTCCAAAATCATCAATTTTACTTTGCTTGACACACCTAACCTAATTTGCCTACATGCCCATAGAGTTGTTTAGACTAATAAGCTAGAGATGATAATAGTTCGGGTCAAATTAAATTTGATTTAATTATTTTTATAATGTATAATATTTTATAATTTAATTTAAATTTGAATCGAATTTTTATATAATTTGATCTAAAATGAATTTTATTGATTTGATTCGATGATTTTTAAATTTTAAATTTTTTATATTATTTTAATATGAATTTTAATATACTTAAATAGATTTAAGTATAAAATAATTATTTTTATTTTATAAAAATTTAAAATTATATATAAAAATTAATAAAAATATATAATTTGGTTCAGTTTAAATTTTTTTATTTTTTGCTTTTTGATCTAAAATTTAATCTAAACTTAATATATATATATATTTTTTAATATTTAAATTAATCCAAATTAAATAAAAAATCAATTCTAATCTAATTAAATATTATAATTTCAAATTGATTTTTTATTTTTTTTCTCCTTCCTGTGGCCAGTGACCACAAAAAGGGGGGAAGAATTATTATTACTTTGGTGGAATCCCGCAACCAATTACCAAGCAAATTCCCATGAAGGGTCCCATAAGAATTTCTCAGCAAGTCATTTGTGAAGGGAATTGTAGCAAGTTTGACAAAAGAAAGCCTCTCGTCATCCTCGTCCTTTCCATTTACTCCCCCAATTTTTTTGTAACCAATATATTTTGTTTTCCATAGACTTTGACAAGTCTTAAAAAATTAGAGATTTGGTCGCACCTTAAACCTCAATGATTTTAAACAAAAGGTATTAATCATTCAACTAAACTTAACTAATTAAGATAATCAAGATATAAATTTCTCCCACACAAAAAAATATTATACTTACTAATCACTAAATAAACAAGTAATCTAAGCATTAAGCTTTTCAATAACCATATCTTAGTACACGTTTATATATAAATAGAACTTATTAACTTGATCGGCAAGCTTTCAACAATATTTGACTATAACTTGAAGAATTGTTCAATCTCTCTTTTTTTCTTTTTTTTATCCTATGAATGCCTTGCAAGAGAAATTTTGTCGCTCACATAAAATAAATTAATAATAAAAAAAAAAACTTACTTGATTGCCAAGCTTTTAAAAAAAAAAAAAATGAAGAAAAAGACTAATTTTTGTGGAATCTGGATGATTCCTTTGCATTTGCGCCTCAAAACTCTAATAATAAAAGCAAAAGAAGTCGTCCTCTGATTTGAACAAGACTATAATCCCACGTGATCTCTGACCATTACACAACAAAACGTCCAAAACAAACAGCCAAGTGATCAAAAACAAAAATGTAACCTCAATTTTGCACCGACTGTTCATCTTCACATGGCGTCACTCCATACGCATGGCCGAGTACCAACATTTAGACCTAAAAATTTACGAACATAATATGAATATAAAATATAAAAATAATATAATTTAAAATTTTAATAATTATTATTATAAATTTAATAAATTTAAAATATATATTTTATATTTTTATATTAAAATAAATTATAATACATAATTTTTATATAAAATATAATATAAATTTTAATATTTTAATATTTTATAATTATCAAATTTACCGACATCGCTCCTGCCACGTCGCCCAACCACTGTTTTACATTTTATTTATGTCTCCAATTTTATAAGGTCCCGCTATCACCTCTCCTTATATATGCCCCCAAACGTGTAAACCTTTTCTCTCAAACCAAAACCGAAGTTTGTAGTTCTTTTTCGCTCTCAGTCGAATTTGTCCTTTGCTCCAAACAAATACAAGCTGTTGGCCAGAAATTAAAGGGAAAGAAAAACATGTGTCCGTCGGGGAGAAACGTAAGTGGGCCGGCGAAGACCAGCTCAGGGTCGGATTTCAGGTCCGCATTCGAGGTTCTTGACGTGGATCGTGACGGGAAGATTAGTAGGGAAGATTTGAGGAGATTTTACGCTGGGTTTTATAATGGTAATACTGATTTTGATGATGACGAAATGATTGGGACAATGATTTCCTTGGCGGATTCGAACAGGGATGGGTTCGTTGAGTACGATGAGTTCGAACGTGTCTTGGGAGGGTCGTCGAAAAGAAAGGCGTCAGGTTATGGGGTGATGGAAGATGTTTTTAAGGTAATGGACAAGGATGGCGACGGGAGATTAAGCTATGACGATTTGAAAAGTTACATGAACTGGGCGGGGTTTCCTGCTTCCGATGAAGATATCAAGGCTATGATCAGATTGGGCGGCGGTGATGAAATGGAAGGCGTTTCTTTCGATGGTTTGCTTAAGATTTTGGCCGTTGATTTTTCTGGGTAATTTGTTAAGTTTAATCTTGAATATCTATAGAACACATTTCTTTTAAGTTTTTATGAAAATGATGGATCAAAATCTATAATTGATGAAAAAACTATGGGATTTTCTTGCTGTTCTATCTCTTCTGCAACAACGAAATCATTTTCAAGTAAAGGTTCCTTTTTTTTATTTTTTGGTTCTTTTTTGCAACTTTGTGGAGGTCCATAATCCTCTAGGTTTTAACCTGTCTTTTCTTTTCTATTATTGGTTTTTTCCAGGTAATTTTGTCATGTGTTTGCTGGAGTTTTGATTAATATTAAAAGGATATTAAGTATATAAATTATCATAATCATATTAATTAATTAATTAATTAGGGAACAAAAATGGGGAATTGTTTGCGTTGACAGAAGCATTTAGCAACTACCATTAACATGGATTCCTTCATTTGACTCAATTTGGTCAATTTGTTGATTGTCCAGCCACTGAGTTGTATAGCTATAAGCTGCCTAAGGCCTTCACCAGGTAGAATGATTGGGTTTTAAACTATTCCCCAGAGCTTTAAAACCCTCTAGCCCTGTGGCCCATTTATGTAGATGCAAGATGTGCTGGTATTTGCGAAGCCTAGAATAGTCTAGTATATCATTTTGAGGCTAGAACTATGAACCATCCAACTGACATGAAAACCTGGGCTTCAAGTCCAGAAGGGCAAGGGCCTTGGAAGTTCCACCATGAACATGACAATAAATACCAAAG
Organism: Durio zibethinus; assembly: GCF_047325235.1. NCBI lineage: Eukaryota > Viridiplantae > Streptophyta > Magnoliopsida > Malvales > Malvaceae > Durio > Durio zibethinus. The sequence goes on along the minus strand of NC_143188.1, from coordinate 910,931 downwards.
GAGCCATACATTATCTAAATGCGTGGAGACAGGTCCTCACAGCTACATAATTTTTAAAGATTCCTGATCACCATATATTTGCTCATTACAACAGTTGGGCCAAACTACCAAGTAACCTGGAATAATAGTGTTTCAGGATGCAGAACAAATTTGTACTTACAGTATTGCAAAATTCAGATAAATGGTGCCTGGTGAGAAGAGCAGCTTTATTTTAATACCATCTTAAAGTTGCTGATATTGCTACAGATCGATTCTCAAACTAAACTGATATTTCCGCTCATCAGTTCCTCTTGAAATGGCCTGTAACGCAAAATGCATAGATCCCCCGGCACCATTTGAAAGTGATCATCCCTGCTAGATGAATAAATACAGTTTGTTAGTAATTCGAAAGGCGTGGTTTTACTAATTCTAAGAGCAAAAGTTACAAACAAGTGAGAATAGCAAATTGCCTGCTGTCAAAGCCAGCAGATTGCCTGCTACCATCAAGGTACAAAGGTCTTGTAGCTTTCTCGCATTTGGCAACAACAAAGGTATCTAATTGTGGCTCTGGAACTGAAAATCATTGACATAAACCAATCATCAATAAGCAAAGTGTACATAAAATTGCAGTCTCTGAGTGATCTCTTTGTATGTCAAATCGCCCACAAGTGACAAATACTTGAATCTAAATCACTTAAAAGAAAAACAAAAACTTTGACACTAAACTGGCAATCATAGAAACACAAACATAAAAAAGAAATATATATCAATAAGCTTCTATATCAATCAATTTCTGGCATGACCAACTTGAATGCTTTCCTGTTCTTGTAATTCCAACCACATGCTATTATCTTGAAAGCACTTATGCACATGCACAGAAAAGTGATGCATTATCGAAGTGTAAAAGTTGAATATATATATATATATATATATAAAATATATTAGAATTACCCATGTCATCCTCTTCACTTATAACCGATTGCTTTAATACAGACTGATAATTTTCAGGCAATTTTGACAGAACAGTTTCTTCAAGATGTTTCCCAATATCACGAATACACCTGCAATCATGAAATCAAATTTTAAAGAGAACGTTGGGATACATTCAGGAGCTCAGTTATCTCAAGGATCTGGTGGTTTAAACAAAGTTTGCCCAATAAACTTAATATACAAACATATATATATATATATATATGTCTTCACAATAAAAGGAAATCACTTCTCAAAGCCTTTACCTTTCAGTAAACTTTTCCTCTTCTATAGAAAGACGGTTGCGATAAGTATCCCTTTTCCAGATATAAAACATGAATTTCTCAATCTGCATTAATAACATTACACAGAAAATCAATAAGAAAATATAATATATTTCAGTATGCAATTCATACAGGAAATCCGGAAATGGAGCTCTTGGCAGAAGCAGAATGATTCAAGTGATCTTCCCCTACAATCCATCATTCAAAGAATATTTTCATTTTCAGCTTTCCCCAGAACAATACATTCTGAAGAGACAAACAAAAGAAAACAGATAAGAAAATACATAGAGTGAGAAGGCTACCTTCTGAAGCCGAACCCGAAGATACGATCTCAGCAAATATTGAGCCCGATCCAGGTCCATCTGATAGAGTGATGCAATGAGAGGATCATGACCACTTTCTGCAAAGTCATCTACTGTTTCTTCCTGCAAATTTTGCACCAATTCATTCTCAAAAAAGATATATTAACAAACTAACTAGTACTGAGGATCAATGATCATCTAACAAATCCTTAGCAGAACTCTTGTTTTCAAACATGATATTTTCATGGATTTAAATAGCATCCGCATACGATATTGCGGCTGCTATTAGCTGTAACACCGCCTATTACTATCGTATTCACCACAATGGAGTTGTGAATAATTATTTACATAAATTAAGGTGTATTGCGTTCACGAATAGCGATATAATAAAAAATAACCATTATAATAGGACACTAAAATTCTTATTTATATTTTTTTTATAATTTATGAATTTTATGAGATATTGATTTTGAAGTATAACTAAAATATGTAAAAAAATATATATATATTTTAGCTTATAAATATAAGATTAAAATATTATAAATTATTTTAAATATCATAAATAAATATTATTATATCAAATTATTCTATGATAAATTATAAAAATTAAAAAAAAAAAAATTCACAACTATAATGAGCATAATTATCCATATCTTATCTATTATATCTATAATTACGATAAGAGCAATACGAACCAAAACATGACGGCGATGGCATTTTAAATCTTTGCAACTTGTAATAATTTTTATTTGTCATCTGGCTCAAAATCCTGAGAAAACTTGGGCAATAAATATCAAGAGTTAAAATTTCTATTTCTGCATTAACTATGGAGAAATTTTTAATCGTAATTAACAGGTTTTCATTGGGTTATTTTTAATTTAACTTTAAAGTCAGTTCATACAACTATTCGATTAAGATTAACTTCTCTTTCAAGTTTCAAGAATTTGGACTTCAATTTTTTTTTTTTTTTTAAAAAAAGAAATTCAATTCCAGATCAAAAAAAATTTTGACATTTCATTTAATAATGTAAAGAGAAACAAACAATTAAATCCAAATGGAAGCGTAAAATTGAGAGTAATTCAGTTTTAATCTTTTTTTTTAATAACTAGATTTTCTCAGGAAACAAGCAGAGAGTAGGAGTTAGGAGATTAAGAAATAATACCATCAACTGGATCTGCTCTTTAGCTCTCTTAACTAAAGCCTCCTCGAAAGGAAGGATCTCAGGAGCCGCTTTCTCGTTACGCCATGCTCCCTTCAAGAGCTCCACATCGGTCGTCGAAATTAACGTCTCGTAATCGTCGATCTGCTCCGTTGACCGTTCTCCTGCACCCGACGCCATCTCTCTCTCTCTCTCTCTCCCCCTACGGTTTTGAATCAAATCTAAAATGACTACTTAAAGAGGGAAAATTTTGGCCAAAAGATTCGATAGCAATTGCCGCCAAAAGCAAAAGCAAAAAGGCAAGGATCGGGCGTTCCCAAGAGACAAATCACGAGTTTGTGCGTGAATCTAACACCGTTGGATGGCGTTAATAAAAAAAGTCGGCCTTGATGGAGTTTTATTAAACATTTAAAAAATTTTCATGAATGTATTATTTTATATATAAATATTAAAATTTATTTTATGGTGATTATAATTTCATAAAAAAAATTAAATTATAATAAAAGTAATCAAATTGCCAAACCAAATTGAAATAATTCTATTGTCTTATTCGGTTTGAGATTTCTTAACAAACTTAAAAGATATTTATTTATTTATTATACATTTAACAAACTTCAAAGATATTTATTTATTTATTATACATACTTTAAATATTCTCAAGATCAATTAAAAAAGATATTTTATACTCCGTTAAACATTTACAGTATGGGAAGAACTTATATAAAGTTTTTTAAGCAAAATTTAAAATGTTTTTTATTAAAAATAATTTAATATAAGCTTTAATAAAAAATTAAAATCGATTTATTAATAGAGTTCAATGAAAATATTAATAATATATAAAAAAACATTATTGAAAATATAATTTATAATTAAATTTGATCTGTATTTATTTAATAGCAAAAATTTTGTCAAAATTTTTATAAAAAACATCTATCTAAAAAACATATCAAGATTTATTTTTTTTTAATTTACATTCTTTATCTATGTAATTAAAAAATTTTAATCTATCAATTTTAATTTTCGATTTTCATTTTTATTTAATCGATTTTAATAAAAGATATCATGAATTTCATCTAACAAATTTCATGAAAGTCTGTTCCTTTATAGTATTATTGCACATAAAGTACTAACATCTCCCACTCCCACTATAATACAACTCCATTCTTTAAAAATCAAACTAACTAATTCATAGCAAAGTTCTAAAAACAATATAGTTAATAATAGTAAAAAAACTTTGTTATAGCTGTAGACATCTAATTTAGTCCAAATCCGGATTAATTAGGCCTAATCCAAATGAGTAAGCCCATTTTATTTTATTTTTTATTTTTATTTTTTGTATCTTATTTATGTATTTATTTATTATTACTATTATTATTTATTAATATATTATTTTATTTTATTTTATTTTTTTCTCAATTATTTATCTATCAACTTATTTTATTATTTATCTATTAATATATTTTTTTTATATTATTTATCTATTCACATATTACTATTTATCTATTAATATATATATATATATATTTTTATTGATTCTCAATTGGGATTAGGATTAGAATTGAAATTATGGCGTGAATTTGGGGTTGACAGAGTTCGGATTGGATTCAAAGATTGATCCAAATCCCAAAGGAAATTATGATTGATCAGAAACTCTTCTAATCAATCTTTATAAATAGGTGCTGAAGCATATGGGAGAATATAGAAAGAAAAAACATACTGAGAGAGAGGAAGAGCAGAAGAGAAGAAAAAAAAAGTGTTCAGAAGGGTTAAAAGCAATTTCAGGGTCTTTTAGAAATTTTGGAGAATTTTAGGCAAATTTTTTTTGAAAATTTCTGAAAAATTTTTAGATTTCGATTAAATTTTTCGACAAAGTTTAAATTTTTCGGTGACTTTTTCGGCACCGATTGAATTTTTCGATCAGCTACCCAAATTTCGGTAACTATTTTCAAAAATCGATCAACTTTTCGACGAACTTTCGTCGAAAAACTCAGATTTCAGTGATAATTTTTAGAATCTGACGATATTCAACCAGAGTTTTTGGTTCGGGTAGAGAGAGGGAGGAGGAAAGTAAGGGAAGAGAGAAAGAAGGAATGGGATATCTGTCGAAAAAAACTAAGACTATAGCCTTTTATACCATGTTAAAACGACGTCGTTTTATGCTTAAAAAGACCCCAGGATCTGCATGTTATCATTCGGGCGACCCGATCCAACGACCCGCTTTTCCACCTAGGTTCGAGTCGAGCCGAGTCGTGTACTCCCGAGCCACGTCTCCGAGCTGTTTTCTTCCTCAAGCCGAGCCGAGCCGTTCCAAGGTTTTTTCTTTCATTTGTTTTTTATTTATTTATTTATTTATTATTATTATTATTATTTATTGATTAAATTAGAATTATTTAGTATTTTTTATTTTATTTTTATTTTATTTTATGATTTTCTTTAAATAAAAATTTTAAAATATATATATTTGAGGAGAAGTTGAAAATATCAATTTTTCTTGAAAATAAGTTTTCTAAAAAATATATATATTTGAGGAGAAGTTGAAAATATCAATTTTTCTTGAAAATAAGTTTTCTAAAAAATATTTTTGAAGAAAAATTAAAAGTATCAAATTTCCTTGAAAATAAGTTTTTCTAAAAAATATTTTTGTGAAAAAGTTAAAAGTATCAATTTTCCTTAAAAATAAGTTTTCTAAAAAATATTTTTGAGGAAAAGTTGAAAGTATCATTTTTTTTCTTAAATAAGTTTTTTAAAAAATATTTTCGAGGAAAAGTTGAAAGTATCAATTTTTTTAAAAAATAATTTTTTTAAAAATAGTTTTTTGAGGAGAAGTTGAAAGTATCAATTTTCCTTGAAATTAAAGTTTCATAAAAACATTTTTGGAAAAAAATTAAAAGTATCAATTTTTCTTGTACAAAAACAATAAGTTTTTGAAGAGAAAAAGATTTATACCTAAAACTGAATTATTTTTTTTCTTCATTTTTGCTTCTTGAATTTTCTTTAATGATAAACAATCCGACGATAAAGACTCTGCAAGTGAAACAATAATCTCTTTGCATACTCTTGAGGTGAGAAAATTTTTTCAATTTTTTGCTAAAAGTATTAGAGTCAATTGAGAATAATTTTTAATAATTAATTATTTGATAAATTTTTAAGGCTTATTTGATAACACAAAATTAAACTAATATCATTTTTCGATGGGCGTTGTGAGAGTGCTATAATCTTCCTCACACGTAACCGAACTCCCGAACTTTGTTCTGGTTAATAGACCTGAACCTAGAGACCCTTAAGCTTAGGCGTTCTTTAAAATGATAGATTCTTTAGGTGGTCAATCGCATATAGATAAAAAAGATTGGTGCTGACTCCCTAAGTCAATGTCTAGCAATAAATCCCTGGATCTAAACGTTATGATAATAGCCTTAAACAAAAGAATTGTATTATTTACTTTGAATTCCATTTTGGATTTGGATTAGTTTCAAAATTTTACAAAACCAAACTACAATTCCATTTTATTTTAAGACCAAATGAAAAATTTTCACCCTCCAAACCAATCAGTCCATACATTCATTTGATTTTAGGGTTTTGCCATGCCGTTTCTCTTGTCCAATAAAACGGGCTCGTCGATGACTCCAATATAGGAAAACTCCATTTTAGCTAAAAGCTTGGCCTTTCTTCCATGCAAACTATATAGAAATTCACTTACAGCTAGCTGTATAGCATTATAAGTAGCTCAGTTTCAAGGCTTGCGGACCAAAGGATTCGGCGAGCAGAGTATATATATAAAGTGACTTGTTACTTATAGAGATAGTATAAGCAAGGTATTTACTAATAATGGAATAACCAAATCATAAGATTAGGTTTTGCATCATGACACAAGTAGATGAACAATTGAAAGCAAGCATACAAAAAAAAAAAAAAAGGAAAATATATTGGAATTATAATTATAAATCTATATAACATGTATCAGAGAGGTATCATCCATACATAAAGATTATTGCACCAATATTTTAGATTTTTATTATATTTAAGATGGTCAAAGATTGAATAATGCTCATTAAAATTAATTATAATCCAACATTTTATCAATAAATTACACAATTATTAACCATTAATTTTAGTTATATATATGCTGCATAAAGATATCTATGAATCGGGTCTATTAGGCCTCAATTACACAAAAAATGCCATGAGATTATGATTTTTTTATTTAATATATTAATTTCTATTTACAAATGGTGAGGATATATAATTATCTAGCTAGAATAATTATCATACAAAAACATCTTAAATGATTGAATATTTGAGAGAGTATGAAACCTGTTAAATTCCTAAATTTAAACGTAAGATGATTAATATAGAAAACTCGTTTCTTTTCATGAGTATTAATTGCTCGATACATCTAAAGTCACAGCTTACTCAAATTAAGCTCCTAAATATAATAAAAGTTAATTTGAAGTAAATGAAAAGAAAGACGGGGAGGATCAAATTCCCTTGACCATTGATTGATTGGAGGAATTGGTAAACAGGTTTCAGGTTCATCGATTCTGGAAGTTGAGGCTTTAGCAGCAAGGGAGCAAAAGGCTAAGTTTCCGAAGATTGTATTGGAAACTGATTCATATAGTCTGTACAAGCACCTGAGACCTAGAAATAATGAATCAGAATGGAGGATTAAATCTATGGTAAATTAAGGATGTATTGACAGGGCAAGGATTTAAAATGCGATTACGATCATATTACATTTATTGTAATTATAGATATAACAAATAAAATAACGGTAGTAATGCTTATTGCAATCGTAAATTTTTTTTTTTTAATTTTCATATTTACCATAGAATAGTCTAATATACTAATATTTATTTGTGATATTTAAAGTAATTTATAATTTCTTAATCTTATATTTATAGGCTAAAATAATTTTTTCACATATTTTAGTTATAATTCAGAATTAATATGCTATACAATTCATAGATATATTAAAGAAAAACATAAATAACGTTTTAGTGTCTCGTTAAGGTCGTTATATCATTATATGCGAATATAATATACCATAGTTTATGTAAATGGTGATTCACACCTTCGTTGTGGTGAATAATAGTGATGGAAAACAGTGTTACCATTAAATAGCAGCTGTTATCGTGGACATTATTTAAATCCATGGTTAGGGCTTAAAAAGTTTGAAGATGTTAAAGTTGAGTTGTATCGGTAGGAAGGCAAATAAAGTTACGGATTGGATTAATGCAGTCCAGCATAGAAGATAAGGCAACTGGGTTAATGTACCCTGCCCCATCATCCTTGGTCTCCTTGATAAGGATGGTTACCAGCCCCTCCTTGAGGAGTGCAGAAATGGAGCTTGGATGCATAGGGCAGCATGGTTGAATTTTTCTAAATGCATTCTGAGTATTATTGTATTAGTGGATTGATGATTGTATTGTCTTCTTTATTAATACTAAGTTTCATCAATTGGCCAAAAAAAAATTCCCCTTAACCATTAGCATATAACTGATTTTTTGGCCATTACAGCAGGATTTTTATTTTAATTAAGAAGGCTAACTCAAAGAAAAACATAGCACTTTAGAAGTTAGAACAAGGAATATCTCCATATTTAATCACTCAATCTGATCTTTTTAAAATAGAATTGCAATTTATATATTTCTAAATTACTTTCGCCCTATCAATAATTGTGTGAAATATTGGTAGAATATTAAACTCTTAATTTTGATTATCAAAATTCGATATCTTACAATCTAAGTATAAAAATATCACTTCCACCCTAATTAATTAATTAATTACAGAAAAATTGATAATCAATTAATTGTTAAAGCATTTCTAAATCAAACTGTGTACTTGGGGGCTAAGGCTTAATTTGTCTTTTTTTTTTTTTTTTTCTCATGTAAAAGAAGTGTTTGTCTACTGAAAGCTCTCCATTTTGATCCTAAAATTTTGATTAATCTGTACTACGAAGTGTAAACAAGCTGAAACCATGTATGGTTATTAACTTGATCTTTTATTGCATTGCAAAAGCTAGATAATAGTAAAATACACAGGCCTCGATAATTAGCTGCAAAGCCAGATTTTCATCATACGCAAATCTCCATTGAAAGTGGCTTCTTTTAGGAAACTTAATTAACATGTGCCAATATTTGGCTCTTTCTAACATGTTAATTATTCCATTTTTATTCTCAGGGCACGCCATATAACTTACAAATGGCTCTATCAGTTTCCAAGCTTCAAATTTGCGAATTATGGTGATTTTTTGGGCTTCGGAGCATAAGGATTGTCCCCAGTTGTATAGACATGGTGGTTCCAGATGTCGCTTGGACCATTATCAGATCCGTAGTGTCCGAAAGTCGGGTTAGTATCACCATCTTCCTGGGAAGCAGCAACAGCAAGGCTTTCAGCAGTTGCAGCGTTTTCAGTTGAATCTTTAGCTTCTCTGACTCTAGCTCCAACGTCAGCTTTTCGACCCAGATTCCTGGTAGTTGCCAGCTGATCACTTAAGAGCTTACGATCTTCCTGGGAAGCGGCAACAGTGAGGCTTGCAGCAGTTGCAGCGTTCGCAGTTGAATCTTTAGCTTCTCTAGCTTCAACGTCAGCTTTTCGACCCAGACCGCTGGTAGTTGCCTGCTGATCACTTAAGAGCTTACCATCTTCCTGGGAAGCAGCAACAGCAAGGCTTGCATCAGTTGCAGCGTTTGCAGTTGAATCTTTTGCTTCTCTAGCTTCAACGTCAGCTTTTCGATCCAGACTGCTGGTAGTTGCCTGCTGATTACTTAAGGGCTTAGGGTCCGGGCCGCTGAAGCTTTTTCCATCAACTTCCACGGTTGCCAAAAGCAACACCAGGGCAAAAAAGATCATTACTAAGTTCTTCATGATCATCAAAAATTGCGAATTAAACCCTGAAATTGAAACAATAATTTCAATATATACTTCATTAATAATTGAAATATTAAAACAAAATACTATACTTTGGGCTTATCCAAAGTGAGATCCATGAAATCTGTCGTACAAAAAAAAAAAAAAGAGAAACTGAAACTGAAACTAGGGTTAATGAAAGCTTACCACATTCAAGTTGTGAGAAAACTATAGGGAGAACCCTAGAGACTAGGGTTTTATAGCCACAGCTGGGTTGCTGTTCAAGGTTAATTGCGATGGATTTTTTGGCACTAAGAAATTACAGGGTGAGGTGGGGGTATCACAATGTTGCAAAACCATTGGCCCTGGTATTCCCACCAAGCAAAGTAATTATGATTAATGAAAATAGTTAAGGCTTTTCTTTTATTTTCATTTGTTGATTGTGAATAGCAAAGTAATCGTGAATTGTGTTGCCATTCTAGGGTTCAACATTGGGTGATTCATTGTTTTCAAATTAATTTTTTTTTTCTCACATTGCCATGATTACTATACACTATGTATTTGGATTACATCTTTTCACCAAGATTAAACATCACTTACTAATTTGAGTTGACATATAATGGGAGTACATGTAACGGAATTAATATTAGTTGATGTAAATGATAATTAACGGTCAATTTAACTACTAATATATGTTTAATGTAAAGGTTTCACTAACTAATTAGTACTATTTCAAACTCGATTCATTTTTTAATTTTTTGCAAAGGCATGATTTGTACATTTTTTTCAGGATTTATAAATATCCTAACAGTACTTGTTTTACATTTATCTTTATCTTTGAACATTGTATGATATTCATTATAAGAGTCATGCTTAGTTAGTGTAAAGTATTATTTATCGAGAGCAACGTTATTCTTTGTAATCACCAAGAATGATTTCTTTAATTTACAAGTTGTTTCCTCGATTCTTAGACATTGATATAGGTTGAAAATTATTTTAAAGTACTGTTGGTGAGGGAATCTTTGAAACTTTGTTTGCATTACATATTAATTTTGTGACTATTATGTCGTATATTTAATTAGCTTGGAAAAAATTTTAATCAATTTTTTAAATTAATAAAAATTTACTCTTTTTTTAATAAATAAAAAACATCCCAATATAAGGGTAGAATAAAGTGTTATAGGTATTAAAATTTAATTATGTCATTTTTTAAAAATAATTTTATAAAACTAATTGGCTTAAATCTCGAATTGTATTTATATAAAAAAAATTTTTTGTTGAAAATTTTCTTTGATCATGCTCATATATGTTAGGAATAATGACTCAAATCTTATAAAAGATTTGTTTGGGATTTGTCAGATATTACTTGATGGACAAGAAGACTTACAAAAGAAGAATTCTAAGAGAAAGGGGATCTTAATAGGTAAGTTTGACTTGCAAGAGAATAATTCTAAAAGAAAATAGATTCTTAATAGGCAAGTTTAACTTACAGGAGAAGAATTCTAAGAGGAGAGAGATTCTTAATGGGCAAGTTTGTATGGTTATAAATATGTGAAGTCTCTACGAGATTAGGTATGAGAAAAATATGTAAGAGAGTTATAGGGTTTTGTAAGATAAACATCGCATAGGAGTATTGAGGCTCTACGTCTTATTGGTGTATAAGTTTATTTGTGAGTGGATTAGAGGAGACTGAGAGAGTCCACATGAGTATGATGTATGGGAGAGCATATGGGTATGTGTTTTGATTATGTTGAAATGATGCACAAGGGTTTGGGTTTGTGTTTGTTTGGGTTGAGAATACTCCATAGGATTAAAGAAGATTGAGAGTGTCTTATGAGTATTGATTGTTGAGTGAGGTTGATGATTTGATGTATGTTTGTAATTCTCTACAACTAGTGGATCTTGTTTCTCATTCGTGGATGTAGGTTGATTAGATCGAACTACGTTAAATTATTATCTCTTGTGTGTTTAATTTATTGTTTGATTTTACTTTCGCTAATGTGATTGGATTGGAGGCTTTTAGCCCAACAATATATATCAATTATTGACTGATTTAGGGTCTTGTACAATTACTATTACTGAAGAATCTAGAAATGACCTCCACTTAGGTGCTTTCATTTCCCTTTTCTCCATTGATTGCTATGTGATTTTAATTTGTTTAATATTGAATTCCAAAAATTGTATGCATCATTTTCTCTTTTTTTTTTTTTTTTTAAGATAGAACCATATATATATCGGTAAAAAATGTCAAATATTTTAAAAGTAGTCATATTGATCATGATTCAATGGTCATTCCACTTTATTAAATATAACAACAAACATATAAATTTCAATTCTTGACCTTAATTATCATATAACAGTATATAATATAACAGTATGATCATGAGCCAAATATTTTTTGATAAAAAGGAAATTGCAGTGTAGAAATAGGAAAAGAAATTGCATTTATTGATATTTAAATTTTAAATATATTGAATATTATATTTTGAAAACGATTCTACGAATAAACTAAATTAAATTTTGAATTATTTCACGAGCAAATTTAAACTTGTTAAGTTTGAAAGTTGCATATAAATTAAGCACACAATATACTAGTGATATAGCCGTGTTCAAAATTAGTTTTTAAAAGAATAGGAACAATCAAGAATCCATATTCAAACTCTAAACTTTTTTTTAATGAAATTATAAGTTTAATAAAAATTACAATCATAATCAAATATTATATTTATATAAAAAAAATTAATAAATAATCAAACAAATAAACCAAAACATAACACTACAAACCTCCTGCTTACCTTTAAGTTTTAAGCAAGGTCACATTGGCAAACTCTAAACTACTTGGAAAAATAGATTTGACACTATTCCATTTTATATCCTAACTAATACTAATTATTACAAATATAAAATGTATGATTTTCACCCACTTAAGTTTATGAAATATTGAAACCCCAATAATTCAAAATTAAACTCCAACTATGATTTGTTCACCAAAATTGAACGAAAGAGTAATTAAAGAAAAATCTCGTTCTTTTTTTTTTTTTTTTTCTCTCAGCTTATGTTAGTAGGTCTCTACCATGATCATCTTATTCTACCCCTGATTTCATCACCATTTTTAGCACAAATTTGAAAACCCTATATATATGGTTAAATGGTCAAAAATACCCTCAAATAAAAATTAAATAATCATTCAAACCTTTTATTTTTTTACTGTAATTAATTAAACATTTAAATATTTATTTTTATCAATTGAGCCCTTATTGAATAAAAATTGATTAACTGTCAACATTAATTTCCATTTAGTCAAAGGTTCAATTGGAGAAAAAATAAATATTTAAGGGTTTAATTGATCCAAAATAAAAAATTTAAGGTTTCATTGATTGCAATAAAATATCAATAGCTTAAATAATTATTAAATTTTTATTTGAGAGTTTTTTTTTATTCTGTCACTTATATATATATATATATATATGTATATGTGTATGTGTAAGAGAGAGAGAAATCAATGTAAAATTTGTGCAAATATGACAAAATATACATATATATATATATGTGTGTACAATTACAACAAGTAGAAGCTGAAAGCCAAGGGTTTTTTTTTTGGTTTGGGATCTCTCGATGATGTTCGGTAGCATATTGGACCCCGACTAATCTTGAGTTGAGTCGAATCGAACCCCATAAAAAGAGCAAATTCTTTCAAATTTATTTTTTTATTCACAATACTCAAAATTGATATTTTATTTAAAAAAAACCGAACCCCTCATCAGTCAGACCAACAAACGTTAGTGAAGCTAAAAGCCAAGTTTGTAGCCATGCATGCTTTCCTTATTCCCTTTGAGAGATAATATATAATATACAGAAGCTTGCAACCCACAATATATATCTTTTAATTTCAAGTTATAATTAAGATTTATTTAGGACTTAATCATGAATATTAGTGTTTTTGTTTTCTCATATCCATGAAACCGGAGCTCGTCCATAGCTGTTGTAGTTCGGGTTTTGCAGTTGTTATGATTCCCAACAAACCTTGTTCCATCGGCTTGCCTGGTTTACAGGAGCAGCAGTTGGGCTAAGGAGAATACAATCAGAACCTTCATCGTCATATGATCTACTTTTTCTAATTAAATTTAAACCTGAAAAACAGAAACAAATCAAAGAAAAAGATATACAGAAGAATTAAGAAGTGATTCTAAAATCAGGGAAAGCCACGGAAATAATAATCATGATTATTATATTGATAATTAAGGCATTTTGCAATTGCCATTGACCTTAATTTCTTCAATATTCTAATAATTAATCATGGTTGTGCTTCAATTGTAGCTAGACGTAGGGTGAATATTGGATGGAACATGCCTAAAGTGAATAAAATTTTCTAACCTTAATTGCAATAATAATTGTAGTTTACACTGCTTTTATTTAAAACCGAATTAGAACATTTTAGTTTGATCCTTATGATATCATACACTACCAAAAAAAATAGTTTTATTATTAAAAAATTCTATTAGTAAAAGCGAATATTTTGTCGATAATAGCATTATTGACAAAAGAATTACGTCAGTATTAATCATGTCAATAGTATTATTTTGTTGGTAATCTATTAGCGATAATTTTTTTTTTTTTGTTTTTTACAATTACATTCCATGAATATTCCGTTAATAATTCATCGATAAAAATCTCATCGGTGTTGTTAATATTTCTGATAATGATAATCACAATCCAATGAACATATGGTTAAAGTTATTAGTAATATTATAAATTAATTATCGATATTCAATGGTATCACATGTTATTTCAACTACCTCATTATTACAAAAATTTACGACATATCAATAGCATGTTGTGATATCATCACTAAAATAATGAGATTTCTTTTTATTTTGTTTAATTTTTTAAAAACTTTTTCAATATTTTTCATAATTCATAATACAAATATATTTAGTAAAAAATGAGAAAAATTTTGAAATAAATTAATTGAATTTTAATGTTTCAGCAATAATAAAAACAGTATTTAAAATATCTTTTATTATGAAGTAGATTTTAAATTTATCAACATGTTTAATTAGCATTCTCTTTAAAGTAAAGAAAAAAAAAAGAAAAAGCAATAATAATAATAATAATAATAATAATAATAAAAAACTATGTGAGAATTCTTGTGTTTTGAGGCCAGAATATCATTTTGGGTTTGGACATATAAAGGAAGATTTTGCATACTAGCTCATTCAATTAAAGTTAATTTTTTTTATACAAAAAATGTTAGAACTGCATGATAAGTGTAAAAAAATTTTTTATCTCCTATAAAGGTGGTATGTATCATTTGAACTAAATCTAATTATTTATGTATTTGTATCATAAAAAATATTAAAATTTATATATTTATATTATATTTTATTTAAAAATTATGTGTAATAAATTTTATTAAAATAAAAAAATATAAAATTTCTTTATTTTATTAAATGTATATATAATTATTATTAAAATTTTAAATTATATCGTATTTGTATTATATTTTTTTATCGTATTAATGTCGTATTAACATGCCATACTTTATATTACTAGATCCAATTTGAATTGAAATTTGGATTTAGTTAAAATTCTTTTTAACTCTTAAACCGATCTGTATCATGTTTAATAACTGATTAAAAGACCTAATTATACGCAATTGTAGTTCTTAATCACCGTCTCTGGTCAACTATAAAGTCTGCAGAATATATATATTTCAAATTTTGGTAAAAGTTGAAATCGAAAATCCTGCCGCCAAAAAGCGACAGAAATAGAGCGAAACTTTGAAAATGAACCTAAAAAGCAAAAATCAAATTCCGCGAAAAGAACTCCCATGATCTTCGGATCTCGCGCATCGCCGATCGAAGGATTCTCCGGCGAAGAAAACCTCAAGTAGGGCCAGTGATTCTAATAAACATTAATTTCTCAATTTCCTCTCCGCATTGTTTCCTCTGCTTTGCAAGCTCATTTTTCTCTCTTTGTTTTCGTTTTTGTTTTTTTTTTTTCTTTTCATTGCAGATTGCTCTGAAGGGTTTAATCGAAGCGTTCGTTTCACCGATTGAAGATGTTTGCCCGAAATTTCTGAAGAGCCCATTGATTTCTCTTCGATTCCGTCGTTTCAGATGCTAATTACAACGATGAAACCGCAGAGGTACGAGGCAATTACGTAGCTTTTTTTTTTACATGATTTTCTGTGATATGAGTAAAAATTGAGCTGTTGGAGGCTGATAAACTGAATGCTTTTCAATTAATTCTTGATCTGAAATTTTAGTTAGCTAATCTCTATTATTGCAGTTCAAATAACGTTTTATACTATTTTTATTTCTTTTTGATTCAACTGTTAATAAATACCGTAAAACAAATTTCCTGCTTTAAAAATGTTGTTCAATTTTTGAATTCTTTGCGTCTTCAGAGCTTTGTTATGGCTTCGTGTCCATTAATTTCACCTTCATCAGAAAGCCTTCACTCCTTGTTCAAAGAGGATCACTGCAAACAGAGGTGGACAAGTTGGCTTTGCAAAGACTGGATCAGCGGAAGTAGAGATTATGGTAAATCTTCTAGAACAAGCTCGACTCCAAGCATTGAATTCTGTTGACATGGAGAACAAATCCAAGAAGATTCTCGATGCATTAATCAAGTCCACAATTCATGAGTTTTACACTCTGCCTCAAGAGAGAGATGAGCTCCCTGAACTTGTTTCTAGAAATGCTTATGTCTGATTTCTCTGCTTCTTGCTTTGGGTTGTTGCGGTCTTGCTGTTTTCCTTCTATTTGTTCTGCTATTCAAGAGTCGTTGGTTCTTTCACTGGACTGCCGCCAACTTGAAGGTACTTTTTTTGCTGTTTGTGTGTTAGTAGGATTTGTTTTTGGATCCTCTTTGTGATGCTGCTTCAAGTTTTTGATCATATAGATGCTTTTTATGTGTTGGGATTGAGCTAATGACTGATGTTGCACACACACACATATAGCTGTAAACTCTATCAGCTAATGGAGGTTAATTGGTTTGATGATTTTTCTATTTAGATGCTTGATTGTTTCTAAGCTCTCTAAACTTCATACTTATTGCTAGTAACAATTTTACCCAAAAACCATGGCTATTAAAAATTTCTTGTACCATGCACTAGTGATTATGCACATTATGGATGCCTATTTCAACCTTTTGTATTTTCCTTATTACGCTTAGTTGGTAACATGCTAAAGCTTCGGTGAACAGTAACTGAAGACTTTAATCAGCAACACATAGGGCAAAGTCTGGTTGCAAGGACATGCATATCTACCCACCTTTCTTATGTCCTTAACTAATGATATGATGACACTCTTCTGGGCAATCAATAATTGAAGTTATTTATTGAATGGTAACGGCTTTATGCCCCTGATGCTAAACAACTAAAGCATGCATATTCTTCAGGATGAAAACTGTCATACTGTAAACAATATAATTTATACGTAAAGAGTTGGCTTATGCCGTGGTGTAGGTCCTTCAAAAGATTATCTTATTTCAAATTGTTTTTAAGTCTTTGGCATGCCCATATTTATTTTCCTGCAATTGTACTATCTAGATATTTGACCTCTTGACGTAACTTGTATGTGGCTTTATTATGTATTATCAAGTAATGGGTCAAATGTTTCAAGTTGTTAGTGTTTCATATCTTTGTTTGTTTGACTTAGGTAAAACAAGTCAAATTAACGGTCACAATATTATAATATAGGGAACCAAAAGAAAGCATGACTGTATGAGTTGGTTAAGAATTCAGATTCTGGTTCTCTCTCTCTCAAATAAATAAATAAATAAACAAATGCATAAGGTTTTGGTGGGGGGGGGCAACTTTAGACAACTTCAAGGTGACTCTTAGAATGCACAATGTCAAGCATTGACAATATTTATATTTATGTTATCAACTATTTTTCTCCTTGAAGTAAATAAAATAGTTCTATATTACGATAAAAGGACAGTGAAAGAGGAATGATAGGCTCTTTTAGAGAAAGTAGTTAGGAATTGTAAGAAGGGATGGGAAGATTTTAAAACGGTGACACCAAATGCAATCTTATAGGCTCTTTCTTTGAAAGTTGTTTCATGAGGGGACAAGCAAGGGTCTAATTTGACAGTTACATAAATCATTAATAGGTCAATAAAAAGAAGCCTGACAGGCACTATAGTAAGAAGCAGATTGGACAATAAAACTGATGAGGACTTTACTTGAGCATGCCAAGTAGGAGATTTTTTTCCTAGTGATGTGTGGCACAGGCGGTAGAGTTAGCTGGATTAAAGCAAATGGTTTGGTGTAATCCACAAAACTTTTGTTTGTTTATGAATGAGAGCATGATTAATACAATGAATGAGCACACTAAACTTTTAGGCCTGACTGTACATAAAGAGCCGAGATTCGATGTGATCCACAAAGATCTGTAACTTGTTAAATAGTTTAAACCTTTCTTTTTAAAGAGAGAGAGCTGGTTGTACTTTAAAGCAACGTTTAGCATTAAAAATAAATAAATTTTGAGTTATCAATGATGGATTCTAACATAATCATTGGATGTTTGCTTTCCATCAATAAGTGTCTTTGTGCTAAAATTTGGATTAATATTCATCAAGCAAGATTATTTCAGCATTTAATGAATCTAAATTGACTCACTTTGTTTTTACTTATGATGCTGCAATTTGTTCCCTAAGATGGTGACGCTACAGAGATGGAGCGATTCACAATTCCCACTATTTTGTTTTCTTTTTGGTGGGAATGTTCTTTTATTTTTACCTTTGATAACATGGTTAAAACTGTTGAAGCTGATCAGCTGAGTGGAGGATGTTATGTGATCTATATTGGAATCATTAGAGAAATTTGCTAGCAGAAACATTGGCTGTATGTGTTTACATATTTAAGGTTAACAACTCCATATTCATGATGTTGATGCAACACCCTTGCTTTGACCGTTTACCCATTACCAAGCCAATATGGCTTAGAGAAGAAACAAAAATTTGCCATAATTGCAAGAATTAAAACATTTTCATCATTTCATGATGGGTAAATGGAAAGCTTGCTGCTACTACGTTATCATTCTAACCTTCTTCTTGAAACCTTGTAATGCTACGATGTCATCTTGCCAGCACATTATAGAAACTGCTGTTTTCATTACATTATTTTTGGAGTTATACTTGTTATGGGGCCATATTTACTCTCTTCCTTTCCTTTCTTTAGTTTACTTTTGATAGATATATGGAAATCTGCTCAAAAATTTAAAAAAGTTGCGTGTTATGCTAATCAATTTCACACAAGTGACATTTTCTTTGACTCCCTTTTTTATTGTTCTGCCATAGCATAAACTGATTCTGGTTTGATCTGTGATTCATGTGAAATTCAGATTCAGATTCAGATTGGGTTGCAAATTTATTGACATAGTAATACAGTATAATCAGATTTGATTAGCTAAAACAATTTCCAGTTTCATGCAGGTTTGATGTGAACTGGTCTT
Organism: Durio zibethinus; assembly: GCF_047325235.1. NCBI lineage: Eukaryota > Viridiplantae > Streptophyta > Magnoliopsida > Malvales > Malvaceae > Durio > Durio zibethinus. The sequence goes on along the minus strand of NC_143188.1, from coordinate 891,928 downwards.
CTTTTTCACCTCTATCAGATATTTGCTGTACTCTCCTCTTTAACTCGTGCGCATTTTCTTACACTAAACTATACTCTTTCACATTGTGTTAAGTTGGGATTACTTCTGAATTTTCATCACTACGAATCTTAGCAATAATTGGGGTTCCCTCCCATTTCATGGTTGAATCCATAGCTAGTTTAAACAATCTTGAACCAGCCTTCACCATTCCATCTGCAGCAAGTACCTCACTTTTTTCTGGTGCCGTTGCTTCATTTTGTCTCACACAAGGGAAGCAATCTCTCTGGCACACCATAATGTCAGCTAGATTTTATTAGATTAAAATTATTTTAAGATATCCACCATATAATGTCCCATGGTACAATGATTTTTTGTGATTATTAGGATTAGATTCATGATTATATTAGAATTTTGAGCATCTTTTTTATTATCCCAAGGTAAAAGACCTTCGTGGGTTTTCATGAACCTCTGTTTGTGGGCTGATTTCTTTACTGGTAACCTGGGTTTTCATTAACAATCTGCATCAAATCAATTGCACCATTAAAGTGCAGATTACATTGTCGATTAACTTAAAATTATTGCTGTGTTAAGCACAAACTAGGTGGGCCATTTTCTTGAAACCGTCATGTATAGTCATTATATGTAATGGGGATTAGGGAGTGATATTGAGCCAGTTAATGAGAAAAGAGTGACAAAACACAAAAGTTTCTTTTTGATTAATGTTGAGGTGGGAAAAAAACCATATGGTTAGTGGAAGCTTTCTTGTTAAGAATGATAGGATTAGTGAGAATTTTTCTGAATAAATATCTTTGGCATTAGAGAAAATGGGGACCCCTTGGCAGAAAATGTGGAGCATAACTGTCCACACCTCAGAAAGTAGGGAAAATTCCAAACCTCCTATCCCAACAAATATACAAAACAAAGCCCGAGATAGAAAAGTGCCAGAGAAACAACCCACATTGCACATGCATTTTTCCTTTGTTTATTTTTATTATTTTTTTCTTTTGTTGTTCATCACCTCCAATAATCATTGCACGAATGAAAACAACATTTTGTGTGGGACGGGGTCTCCCAGTCAATTAGTGAAAGCCAACACCACATATAAATCCAATCACACCTCGACACATCACCATATCCTTTTTTTTTCTTTTGTTTTAACATTTGGCATCATGGACGCTGAAATTGTGCTGAATTGCGTCGTTTTGAGGTAAAATTTGGCCAATAGTTAACCTTTTTTAATTCTCTTTTTTGGGCCAAGAAGAGTTTTATTTGAAACCGGAAAAAAAAATCGTCTAACTGTTAAGGCTGAGAAAAAAATTTTAAAAATAAAAAATTAATTTAAAATTATGTTGTTTGATTTAGTTTAAATGATTTTTGTTTTAGATTAAGATTAAATATTAAATGTATATATTAAATTTATATTAAATTTTAAATTGAGATATGAAAAATTTTAAAAAAATTGAATCAGATTAAATTATATATTTTTATTAATTTTTTATATATTTTAAATTTTTATAAAATAAAAATAATTATTATATAATAAATCTATATAAATATATTAAAATTTTATTAAAATAATATATAAAAAAATTAAAATTTTAAAATTGATGAATCAAATCAAATTAAATTAAAATGAGAATCAATTTAAATTCAGATCGAAAAAGTCTAATCAAATTTAATTTTTTGATTGTTCATATCTGGAACACTCCTACTGATTGTATTGCTTTTGTTTTGTTTGTTATTTAGAGAAATTTGAATGAAATGAAATTTGACGAAAATTCATGCATATGTAATACGCAAGCTTCTGTTCATGCTAGTTATAGTTTATGGCTTTAATAGAATTATTGTCACATTTTGTCATTTCTTTTAAATATTGGAAATGATGTCTTGCATTTGTTACTTTGTATTGGAAAGGATAAATAGTTATTTTTTAAAATGAAAAGATATATATTTTTTTATTAAGTTGATATCACTTGATTCTTGATATTAAACTTATCAAGGGACATTATGAATAAGTGGTTTTTGACCATCATTAAATGGTTGAAATAATAAATAATTATATTCTTTAGATATATAAATGTTGAAAAAAAATAATTATTTAAAAATATAAAATAAAAATAGAATGTAATTCATGTATTTATTTTTTTTTGTAATAGAATAAATAGGGATATATAAATAAAGTGTAAATGAGATTTTATTTTAATGAGAAATAAGAGACATTTGATGATATATAAAATGATATTAATCTGATTAAAGTTCAAGTCTCTTCAAATATTAGTCTGATTTTTTTATTCATTTTTTTCTACATGTATATTTAAAATTATTTGATTATAATGATAATTTTTATTAAAAAAATAGTATAAATAAGTTTAATATATGCATATCAAGACTCATTTAATTTAGCATAGTTTCATAGCGGTAGCCTTTTCCATCCTTTAAATAGTTAGGACACAAGAATAAATCCCTTCCTCTAATTTAATTGTTATACAGATAAAAAAAGCTTTAGATTATAGTATAATAATGCAATTTAAGAAATCAAAAAGGTTAATTATGTTGGTAAGTAAAGTAATTTTTTTCTTGAATTCAAATTTAATTTTTGTATGAGATATGAAAATGAAATTTTAAATATACTAAATTGATTTTAAAATATTTTTGAGATTATTTGAAAGAAAATTAAACTTTTGTATTGAAAAATAATGCGATTTGAGAAAATGGATTGTATCCAGAAGTGTGGTTTCGTTTACAAAATGCACGTGTCAGGCTGTCTATGAAAGGATCGGGATAGAACCCAAAACGACAAGGTGAACACCCCATCAGCAGACCCAGGCTGAATCAGACCGATCGTCAGCCTTTCACCATAACAAAGGTCACGCCCACGCTACCTCCCCCACGAAAGTAAAAATCCCAAACCCAAAAGCAATAAATAAGAGTACCCAGTAAATTGACCCGTGCTCTTCATTTCATTCCATTCCTTTATAGCCATTTCACTTTCCTCCCTCCGTTTCTCTCTTTCCTCTCCAAAACAACAATCGACGCCTCATTAACTCCGTTCCGTTCCGTTCATCCCCCTCTCCCCGTTCTTTTTCTCTTATTCTTTCGATATTTTCTCTCAAATCCTCTGTGAGTTCATCAAATCTGTAATAAATTCGCTTATTTTTTGGAATTTTGATTTGAAATTTTTATCTAAAATTCTGAATTTAAATTCCTTTATTTTTTTCTTTTTTTTTTTTGCAGACGGATTTCTGTTATAATTCACCGAATCATACGGTTAAAAAGAGAGAGAATATTAGCGGATTTGATCGCGTGAGATGGCATCCGTGATAACGAATCCAGTGACGAACACAAATTCTGATCGCAGCAAAAGGAAAAAGAAGAAGAAATCAATGATCAAAGAGAATCAGCAGAGCCAAAAACAGAACCACACCAGATGGAAATCAGAGACGCAGCAGCAAATCTATTCCTCGAAGCTTCTTCAAGCTTTGAGCCAGGTCAGTCTCAACAGTCCTGCTTCGGCTCCTCGCGGTGGCCGGGCTGTCCGTGACGCTGCTGATAGAGCCTTGGCCGTTGCGGCTAAAGGGAGAACCAGGTGGAGCCGGGCCATTTTGACAAGCCGGCTTAAGCTGAAATTTAGAAAGCAGAAGAGACCGAGAGGATCCACCGCTTCCGTGGCCTCCATAACTGGGAGTAGCTGGTCGAAGAAACCAAGATTTAGCGTTTCGAAATTGAAACCAAAAAGTTTACCGGCTGTTCAAAGAAAAGTCAAGGTTCTTGGCCGGTTAGTTCCCGGTTGCCGAAAGCAACCATTACCGGTTATTCTTGAAGAAGCAACCGATTACATAGGAGCACTTGAGATGCAGATTCGAGCCATGAGCGCTCTCGCCGACCTGCTATCTGGTTCTGGAGCCGCCAGCTCTAGCTCAGCTCCTCTGCCTCACTCCCCACCGCCGACTAGCCAGTGACACTTTTATTTTCTTAATTGCCAAGTGTCATCATCATCTTTTATTTTTAATTTTTATTATCTTTCTCGCCCTTCTCTCTCCATCTCTCAGCACTCCTGTTAAAAACTCCCTCGTTCTGTTCTTGTATATTAAAAACATTTTTATTATATGACCTGTTTGGTTGCTAGATTTCGGTTAAGTCCAACGAGCTCAATAAAAAAAATTTGACTCATTTTTTTTCAACTTTTTTAACAACTGGGGAAAAGTTTCTTTATAAATGTTCCATCACCTTCATTTTTAGTGGCTTCGAATTATCATTATTTTTACATTTAAGAAAGTATATATGAAGAGACGAAGGGATTCAAATATTAATTACAAGGTAAGTTTACATTGTCTAATCGCATATTTTATTGAAGCAGATTTAGCAATTCTATGTTTTATGTATTTATATTATTTGTTATAATTTGTATTGATATAATAATTCGTATGGTAATAATGTATTGATATAAAAATATAAAATTACGATAGAGAGAGTAAGACGAAGAGATAGATATTTTTTTTATTAGTTAGAAATGGGTTTGTGAGTCTTGGAAAATTGTGGAAAACAATAATTGATTTGGGGTCATTGAATGTGAATATCCACGAAAATCCAGGTCTCCAAAAGTTGGCGATAGCGCCAAAATGTTTATGAGAAATCTGGCAGGCATCCATGTGGGTAAAATGTCCGGACATTTTGTATTCAAAGGGAGTGCCCAAAATTAGGCACATGTGAAGCAATGGTGATCCTCAGCCTGGGCGTTTTCTGAAATGTTGGACTGGGCACCTGTGACTATGAAGAGTGAGCTGTTACCAGTAACCACCTGCCCCTCACATTCAATGGGAATGCCCCAGAGACAAAGGACCCTGACTGAGCCTGCTAGTTAGGGAGGAAGGGTCACTTTTACAGTGGGGGACTGATGCGCTGCCACCTGTTCCATACATCAATCCCAGAAGCCACACGAATGCCCTGGGTTTCATCACTATCAATATATAGGGATGGGTTTTGGAGTTTCTGGGAGAGAGAGAGAGATGAGATTTGCAGAGGCAACTGAAAGTAGCGACACTTTGACGATTGAGTCGAATGAAATGTAAAGGGCCACTCATTTTTAATTTACTCATTTCATCTGCTGTTGCAAACTAGAGAGAGAGAAAAAGAGAGCCGTAGGCACATGCATCGCATTCATATTGCTCAGGCATGCATACAGACATCAGACCACACATGCACCCCATGTGTCTTTTTCAAGCCTCTTTCTTTATATAAAATATTAAAATTTATGTTTTTGAATAAAATCACATATTTTGATTTATATTGATAAAAAATATAAATATATTTTTTGATTTTATTTAATTTATATATAATTATTATTAAAATTTTAAATCAAATTATTTTTATATTATTTATTTATATTATATCATTTGTTGTGTTTTAGATTACTGGAGCCTTCTGTAACCCAATTTTTTTGGATAAGTGATTTTTATTTATCAAAAAAAATTAATATACATTAAAAATAAAATCAACATCCGCCGCTAGTGAATTAACAAAGAAAAAAAAAAAAAAAGGGGGCACTTTTCAGCTGTCAACATCAGGCGGCATTAGTGGAGTCTGATTGGATGTCAAAATTGAAGCTTTTGCCAACAGTTTTAATTTTTAAAGCAACAATTACGTAGGCTCTCGATTCTCAAGCATTTTTTGGTTTTGGTTTTTGTTTTTGATGAAACTCGTGTCACCTTTTTTCTCAACACACATGTTTCAATCATATCCTGTAAAAATTTAAAAAATTTTTGCGATAAATGAAGCAAATTGGACCTTTGCACAAACTCAAATATGTTTTTGTCTTCACTGTTTGCATGCATTATACGTAGGATTAAGCATCGTTCGGTTTGATTAATTTGATCATAAATTTTGAATAATTAATTTAATTAATTATAAAAATTAAATCGATCTATATATATAATATAAAAAATTAAATTGAATTAAAATAATCAACTTTGATTAATTTTCTTAAGTTAGTCACTTTTAATTTTTGTTTTCTTTATTAAGTATATTCATATCATATTATTAGATCTTCCTATATCATTTTTAATTATTTATTTTATATTAAATTAAGTATTTTAATTAATTTAATTTAAATATTTTTAAAACTAAAAGTCGAATTGTTTTAACCATTTAAACCGAAATAATAATTAAAATACTCATATATAATCTGAATTACCTAACCCAATTCTCCTTTAAAATTTGATTTCTTTTCAATTTTTTTTTGGTTTTAAGCAAAGTTTGCTCGGTCCTAATGACAGGAACTTCAATCCCTATTTATTTGGAGTTGTAATAATCTTGTTTGTTATAAGCTTAACTCAAGTGATGAAAGATTCGATGTTGGATAGAGAAATATTAAGGTTGAGTTGTTATACGAAGGAAAAAAAAAAGGTTAATTGATGCGTTTCCTATTGATTAATTGAGAAAAATTGAATCATTGAGCATGCTTGCAACATTATCATCATGACTCCCATGGAAAATCATAACCACCAGAGTCTTCCAAAACATTTTTGATGCTTTTATGATAAAATTAAAAGTCTAATTAAATCTGTCAATCTAAAATACGATACAATGATATGACATTAATATGATATAAAAATAAAATACGAAAATAACATAATTTAAAATTTTAATAATAATTATATATGGGTTTAACTAAATAAAAAAATTATATTTTATATTTTCATATCAACACGAATTTTAATATAAAATTTTCGTATAGAATATGATATAAATATACAAATTTTAATATTTTACACGATACAAATATATAAATCGTCAAATTTAAACCTCATATTATGCTTACACAAATTAAGTATTTTACGTTGCATTTTTTTTACCTATTTTCTTTTAGGTTTTATTGAGTACTTCATTTTTGTCAAGGGAACACATACAAAGAAATTTGGTGGTGGTTCAATTTTAATTCCTAATTTGTGGTTTTTGTCCTTTTTATTTTCTATTTAATTAATTAATCTTGATTTTTAATTTAGAAAAAAAATATTGCTTTTCGAATTGTATGATAAATTAATAAAATTTCTCATATGATTTAGATTTGATACTTACCCGAGCACCCAATTAACAAGTGGTTGAGAGCAAAGTGTGAATGTTAATCAAATTCCAATGTTCGGAAATAATCTTCCTTGATTGAAAAGCTCGAAAGCTACCATCCTCCCTCCACCAAAACCACATCTCTCATTTTCAATCCATCAAATAAAATTATACACGACCTTAAATTTTTTAATAAAAAAAATCATCACCAATAATTGATTTGATTAATCTAGTCCTCAGAAGAAAAAACATAATAAGGTTTAATCAAGAACATCGCAATCCTGCCTAATCTATGATTAATCGAAGAATTAATGTAATACGACAACGGAATTCATGTCAAATCTATGATTAATCGAAGAATTATCGAAAAATTAATGTAATATGACAATGAATTTTCGATAAAGTTTTCATTAATTACTAGTTGGCTCAAACTCTATGAAATGAAATCTATCATTGAAAAATATAAAGATGTCGGCTCCATATTCGCAGGATTGAATGATTAGTGCTAAGCATGTGGCTAGCAAAGGTGGTTAATTTCTCAACGGTTGCTGCTACTTAACATCAGCAACCTCCCAAGTGTTTTTGCCTTATTAACGCATCTTTTCTTTTCTTTTCTTTTTTTATGAGAGAATAAAATGAAGACTTAACTTTAAGAACAATGTTTTAGAGCAGCTGTTGTTCTCTTAATTATCAACAGCATCATTAACCAAAGTGGGATTTTGCCCTTTCTTGAACATCAAGAGATGGGATTTGGGATAGATAGTGTAACGAGGGGAGAGAGATCTTTGTCCCTCCAAACTTCAACAAATTGGTGTTAGCGATATTTTTAGGTTCAAAGTGTAAAATATATATTTTTTCCTTATTAATACGAGTTAGTAAATAATTAGGGGTATTTCGAATATTTTGATTAAATTGATGTATTAGATCGACCAAATTTTACAAGTTTACTTTAATTCGGTTTTTCATTAATTTACGTATTAAATCTCTCAAATTGTTGATTTGTCATGCCTTGAATGAACAATTAATTATCAGTTCAGGTCGATCCTACTAGGTTATCCTTGGTCTTTAGGATCGACCTTGAACAATTTTTATTACCCAAAACCTCATATCACAAGTATAAAGTCCTTTCCTTTTTATTATCTTTTTTGATCGATCTCTAATTTGAATGCTGGAATACAAACGTTGGAACCACCTTAGCCTTTATTCTTAATCGCTCTTTTTTTTTCTCTTATTATTTTAGAATTTTATTTCTTTGAGATAGCTCGGCACAATCAAATGGGTTCTTTCTTTTCATATTCTTTACTTAATTTCATTTTTTTATAATGGTTTTTTAAAAGTTTAGGATATGATTAAAGTTTAAGATTTTATTTTGAAAATCTCGAGTTTAAATATTAAAATGAATAAAATAAAATTTATAAGAAAAGACAAAATTATCTCTTATTATATAGCCCAATATCACATATAAAAAATAATTATTTAAAAGAATCTGAGGTCAAACTTTTTCATTGTATTTGGCTTGATGCGTTATCTGTAAAAATAGTGAGAAAGCATGCATGAGGTTACAGTGCTAAAAGAAAGCAATAAATATAAACGAAAAAACAACAGGCATGAAAGGTGAAAAGTGAAAACGGATAGAGCACATGGGAGCTTTGAATTTGTATCAACATTTTCTTTAGCAACTTGGCAGCCATGTCTTGGCCAGTGCATCTTCGTTTATTGACATAGCTAGCTAGGATTCAAAGACATATCCCATGTCTTTGAATTTGCATCAGTATATATAAATCTTTTATATAGAGTTTTATTGACGTTTATAAACTTTCCATTCATTTTTACTTTTTTTTTTATCGATTTCTAACTTGAACGTCAAATCACAAATACGAGATTACTCTCAGCTTTTATTCTTAACCACTTTCTTTCTTTCTTTCTTTCTTTTAATATTTCAAGATTTTACTTCGTGGGAACAGTTTGACACAATCAATTGTTCATATATATATATATATATATATATATATATTCTTTATTGATGTTTATAGGTAGGATATATTCTTTGTTTGCTTGTTTCCTCTCTAATTACTTTATTGTCTGTTTCAATGTGAAAACTAGATAAAAGATTGTTCAAACTTGGGTAATAAAGATTGTAAGAAACATGAAAAAATCATTAGTTACATGTGACATGTCAAGGTTTAGCCCAACACCGTAGGTATAATTACTGCACACCTTTTTCTTTTGCCATGTAAAGCCTCCCCCATCTACCTTCCTTTTCTGCATTTTTTTATATATATGGGCATGGTATGCACCATGTGATTACAATTAAAAAAAAAAAAAAAAACCCAAAGGAAAGAAAGAGAAAAGGACATGCATTAAAAAAAATTTGCATGATTTACCTAAAGTATTCTAAACCACATGGAGGGGTCATGCCTTGTCCATCAAAAGGCAAAAGGAATTGTGTGGATGGGCAACTACATTTGGTCACCACTCATCACTACTTGTGATTCTGATTTTAAGGGTTCTTTTTCCTCGTCTTCGGTATGACAATTACACCAAAAATGAAAAAGAAAATCACTATTGGAAGTAACATATAGGTAGGAGTGAAAAAAAATCAAGAAAATTAAAAATCGATTCGAAATCATAATATTCAGTTTAGTTTAGAATGATTTTTTTTATTCGATTCGGATTAAATTCAAATATTAAATGTATATATTAGGTTTGAATCAGATTTTGGATTAGAAAGTAAAAAATTAAAAAAAAATCGAATTGAATCAAATTATATATTTTTATTAACTTTCATATATATTAAATTTTATAAAATAAAAATAATTATTTTATACCTAAATTTATTTAAGTATATTAAAAATTATATTAAAATAATAAAAAATTAAATTTAAAAAAATGCTAAATTGAATAAATTTGATAAAATTTAGTTTGATTCAATTCGAATTGTACGAAATTTTATTTTGAATTTGAATCGAATTTTAAAAATTTATAATTTTATATATTATTAAAAAAAATTGAATTCTATCCAATCCGAACTGTTATCACCCTTGAGGTAGGGTATCAAAATCTTTCCTGCATTAATGTTTTTGTAGGGTAGAGATCCCATCATCCATTTGGTATGACCATTTTCTTTTCATTTAAATCTATATATTATAAGAAGAATTAAGGGGAACATTGATTAATAAATAAATACATCTCATTAAAATAAAACCCATATATGTGAAGATATATATAAAACAAACTATAATCTGCCAATTCCTCTAATTCTTAATTATAGGAGTAGTAGCTTACAAATTGACACATTATAGCTTAGGGCAGGTAAATAATTGACCAACATATTTGCCCTACTTCTTTCATTATTTTCCTTAATGGAGAGTTAATTAGGTGAGTTTGATGCCATTCAGTGCATTTAGCTTAATTATGTGCCAAACTTAGCCTGATTAGTTGAACAAGCTCCTTTAGCTTGATTCCCCCAATTTTTTCCAACCTCAAATTTATTTAATTAATCAATATAATGGTCGATCCGAATTATATAACATATGTCAGCTAATGACCTTCATAAAGATATTTGGACTTATAAAATTAGAATTTTAATTAAAAATATAAATTCTAAAAAAATTATATGTATATAAAGTTAAAATATAAGTTTTCTTATATTCTCGAATTTTACTCCAAAATGCAAACAAACCATCGGCCTTTTATTACGTGAAATTAAGGTTATAAATTTTTATTTTATTATAATTATATTTATTAAATCTTAAAAATGGACGGATAATGTTCAATTGACATAATTTTTAAAAATATAATTATCTTAAATATTTGTCATTTAGTTTATCCAAATAAATTTAAGCAAGCATAGTTATAATATCAAATATCTAATTATAATAAAATAAAAGTTTACAATCTTAGTTTTATATAATAAAAGATCATGAATTTATTTTCATTTTTGATTAAAATTTGAGAGTTCATTTAGGTATTATCCTTATATAAATTTATACAAATGTTAGCTTATGGAAATAGCCTTATTCAACTTTATACTTCACCCAAAAAAAAAAAAAAATAGTCCCTAAATTCATGTAAAAGCTTACGAAAAATACAACCATTTCAAAATTTACCGTTATAAAAAAGTAACATTTCAATTAGTAATAATATCTAAAATCATGAATAAAATTGTAACTATTGTATTTAATATAAAATTATTACTATAAATAGCATATTAAATATCCTTAAAAAAGTTTTATAATAAAAAGAGAACTTTGAAATAGTTTGACATAAAATCTTTCTCGTCTCCCTCTCGAGGGAGAATCGTAGAAGTCTGTCTTTTTTTAAGTCAAGGAAAGAGGATGAGTTTCTCTCATCTCGATTTTCGATAAGAAGAATATATAATTAAAAATATTTTTAATTATCTGTTGATTCTTTTTTTATTTTTTTAAAAGACTAATTTAAACCCAAAAATATCCCTAATAACCCTCTATCTAGCTAGCATATTCTGAAACCTGTCATGGAATTTCATTTGATTTCTGATATAGAAGCTGATGAGCCATAAATATGCACATATGCCTTTAAAAAAGAAAACAAAAGATTATTATTAGGTTTAAGCAATGCATTTATGGGGACCAACCCTGTTTCGCCACCGCCACACCCTCCATGAGAGGATTGATAATGGTCAAAGCTTACAGTTCAAAAAAAAACAAACAACATGTGACACTGCTGTAATTTGAGGGAAACTGTTTTTGACTTTAAATGTGCAATGAACCGGCCTTGTTAATGTCCCTTTGAAAGAAGTAGTGTCCTTTTCTTTTGTCAAAGAGGATGGAAGGGAGGGGGGGCCTTCTATTTGGATTACTGACTTGAAAAAGAAAAAAAATTGGAGAAAGTGAAAGATGCAGCCAAGAGACATGTGATCTATTGATAAAGAATTGTCCTTTTATTTTTCATGATCAAATTCAAAATTTGATAATTTAAATATAAAAAAAATACTAAAGCATCAGCTATTATAATTTTATTTTTTGATGGGTTAATATGTAGAAAAATATTTAATATAATATTTAAATTTTAAAATTTTTTAATGTATTATTTGAATTATAAATTTATTAATTAATATAATATTAATTTATAATATGATTAATTTTAACATATAACAAATAAAAAATCTTTTAAATATCATTTTAATAGATAAATTCATAATTTAAATAATATATTAAAAATTTTTAGAATTTAAAAATCACCATAATCAATTCACTGTAATTTAAGGATAATTGACATCAACTCTTTTCTTAGTAAGAGCCAACATATCATAGCACAGACACCTAGGGCACAAAAAAGTCTAAGCTAATTTGTTTTGTGGGTAAGAATTATTGAGGAATTCTATCAAAATTTCCACTCCCTGTTACCAAAACCACAAAAATTCCCCTTGAACCATGTGAGCCTAAAGGTTACCACATGCACTAGGGCACAACTAGGCTTAGATAGCCTGCCTTCTTGTTGGTTTAATATCAGCTTTTTGGTAGACTAAAGGGGTTGCATCTCAGTATCTTTCCAAGTGGGTTTGATTAGGCAAACCTGATTTCCATTGTCCCACATACTAAATTTGGATGTATTTTGGAAGACTTATTCCTTTGATGTCATTAAGTTAGGTTCCAATGGCCTTGGCTGGATTCCCCTCTTGCTGCTGCCATTGCCTGCAATTATTTCACATACAAATACTGTTTTGGTTAGGAGCTTTGGAAGCAACTCCAATAGCATGTCATGAGCATAAATAAATCTATAGCTAAGGCTTACTAACTAGACTTCTTTCTAGCTTCCATTTATCAGTAAATTTCTACTGCCATATAGGAGAAACTTTTTTGTTCATTATTTTAAGAACTTTTGGTAGTGTTTCATTGAAGGCAAGATTGATTTGCTAAAATTACTTGTGGGATTAATAATTGTCCAACTTAATATGTAGTAGTGTTTTTTTTTTTTTTTTTTTTTTTAAGAAGCATATTTGAAATGAGTGGATAAAAACGAATGACACAAAAAGATTCGAAACTAAAACCTAACATGATTTTTTTTTTTATCTTTTGTATAGTCGATCCCAAAGTTATATGATATGAATCTTAATTTGTTGATGTTGTTGAAGAAGCAGATTTGAAACTTGATCAAAAGAAGAAATTAAAGATCATGCACCAATAACTGAACCAAATGTTTGGATGTATTATTGTGCTTTTCAGCAATGGTCATGGCTCAAAGCAACTTGGTGGGTGAACCGGTTGCATATCAGCTCCGAGTGGGCATTAACAGGCTGCCTTTTGTTGAATTTGAGACCCAAAAAAAAGTGCAAATCAAATGGCATCTTAGGGAGAGGTCTATCTTGTTTAGGTAAGCAGAAACACTTGCCATAAATCACGCACCTTGTCCCTTGCATGCTTGGATGGAATCCTTATTATTTACCATGATGAAGATGAACATAGTTAAGCAATCTCACAATCGAAATGCAAACCTGATAGCCTAATCTTAAGATACTCTAGCTGTGCTGGTTGAGGCTCGATTGCTGTAAAAAAAAGGTAGAAACCTGACCAGGGTGCTACTGGTTTTGCAGTACACCATGTTAGAACTTCTTGTTCCATCCTCTCTTTGATGGGATTCATGAAAAATTGTAAGCACTTGTTAATTATTGATGAAATGGCTTCATGTCTTCAACACATGATAAGGATTACTTTTTAATGATTTTCTATGTAATTAATGTGAAGTCAAGGATGAATCGATGCAAACATTGAAGAGTAATTTGATTGTAATTAATTATAATGAGAAGAAAAACAAAGGGTAGTATCTGGTTTAGTTGAAAATAATAGATAGATAAAGAAGTTAAGCGTGTCACGGACAGTGCGTTTCCTACACTGAAATCACGCAATCATGCAGCATCAAGACTACTCGTAATCAAGGCCAATTTTTCTCAATTCCATTTTCTCATGACTTTCTCAAGTCTATTTCCTCATGAACAACCCGTTATGATTCCTTTTGCCTCCACATGAGCCCTTCTGGGCTTTGATCTCGTAAGATCTCTCGTAACATTCCCAAGCTCACAAAGAATCCAACTCTCATAACATAATTAGGCCACAAGTTTCAAGATGACCTGGGGCAGCATTCCAGTCCACAAGCACCATAGTCTCAAGCATCGACCCTTCAAGATCTCTGGACATGTAGCCCCAAGTACCACAAGGCAGAAGCCTTCTAGCATGGTAAGAATCCAAGACCATGCCCGGAAAATTAATTAATTATTGGCCTTGGTCTATCCTTAGCTTTGGTCGCTGGCTATAGGTTTAAACAAATGGGCATGAAAACTGTTATGGACCGGACCCACCTTGAAATGTGCCTAAAATAAAAAAGAATAGCAACTGGCAATTTAGGCCCAAAATTTCATTGTCCTTGGGCCGGAATGATTGCTGTGTGTTCCATCGATTATTGCAACGACGTCGTTGAAGTTGCATCGTCTCACGATCAAACTGACCTTTTTCGCCCCCGCCCCAATGGCACTCGTTGCAGGCAACAGCAACAGCAAACAAGCCAAAGCTTTCTTCGAAGCTTACTCTCCGGCTTCGCGCAAAATCTCTTCATCCAATTTCATCACTCAATCGAGAAACAAAAGCATGGCGGCGGCATCTTCGTCTTCAGCATCGCCCGAAACGACGACGGAGAGGAGAGGAATTCCCGGAGCTCAATTCGTTGAAGACGTCGAGAGTTATCTCTCTCAAACAGGCCTTGATGTTAACTCTGCCCTCGCTTTTCTCCAAGAAAGGTCCATTCTTTTCCTATCTATTTCTCCTTCTATCGCCTTCTATTGTTCTGTTTGCTCTCGGTTTACCCGAGCCTTGATTTTATTAAAAAAAAAAAAAAGCTCATTTCTTATTTTATTTTTTAATTTTGATATCCAGTTTTAATAAAAGTGTCTAAATGTTTAAGTTTGGCAGCTTGGGTTGCTTTTAGTTTTGATTGTTAATTGGGGTTTAACAGTTTGACTTCTTTGGTTTGAGTTATTGAGTTTCCAGGCTTCAGCAGTACAAGTTGGTTGAGATGAAGCTTCTTGCTCAGCAAAGAGATCTTCAGGTGATATTTTGAGATCTTTTTCTTTTATTTACTGTCTTTTTTAGATGTATTATTCATTATTTACATCCACAACACATTTGATGGTGCTCATGGTGTGGGCAAAATGATGCGTGACACTAGAGTTTCTTGTCTACTTTGATGGTTTTTATTTGGGTTAATGTGTCTCATGAGAAAAATGAAAAATTGAGGAGAATTTTTCATGGTCGCTGATAAAAAATCATTTCTGAATCAGTCATGGGGAAAACACTTGTTGTTAAGCTTAAATGTGTAGGTAGAAGTGAAAATGTTTGTTGGTTTTTATTTGATTCGTAATTGGTCTTAAAAGTTGAAGTTAGAGATATTTCAACAAAATGGTTCTCACCTGTAAAGTCCATCTATAGGGTCCATGGTAATATGCAGTGAATTTGTTTACTTGGGAAAATGCTTGTTAGTTCATAGGAAGAGAAATGAAGCTAGACAAAATCTAATTGCACCTTGTGCTGATACATGTAATTACTCTTTCAATGGCTCTTTTAATGGCCTTTTTTTAAAAGCTTGATGCAAGTGCAAAGAACTTGGCATGTTAACATCTTAGAATCTGCCTTGCTAGTTCAAGCTTTTGTATAGGCTTAGGCTGGAGAAAGCACATTCAACTTTTTTTTCTTAGATACTGAATGCAAACAAGCTTACATGCCTTCCATGTTATTGAATTACTTACTAATTTATGTTGGGTTAATCTATGTTCATTTCCCTGCCAAAGATTCAACTAGGCTAGACATTCTTTCTGGGCTTAATCTATATTGCTTCACTTTTGACATGTGGTAAAGGTTTTGAATAATGTGCTTCACTATTATTCATCAGGCAAAAATCCCTGATATTGAGAAATGCCTGGATGTGGTTGCCACTTTACAAGCTAAGAAGGCTACCGGTGAGGTTCGTCTTTCTATGAATCTGGACTGGTCATATTGTGGTTCTTCTGTTTAAAGATGTTTTTTATTCTTCATATTTGTATTGGAACTTGAGGTAGTATAGATCACTGGTAGCATGATGAAACTCATTAGTTTCTTTATTGTTGTATGTAACGTGAGTAGTAGTTTTGGTGTTACTGTTGAGTAACCGTTCGCAGTTCATCAGTTGTTCCATAGTTATCAGGTATTTTTTAAGGAAGTCATAACTTTTTGGACCCTTCTGGCTCCTTTAATGACCCTGAGTCATTTATAGTGGTAACAAGAAGGGTAGACAGTTATTGCTTGACCCTGCCTCATAATATTTTGAATTGTGATGGACTATTCTGTCTTTCTGAATGTCTGCATTGATATAGTATGAAAATCTCTGGTGTCTAAACGTGGTAACCTTGTGATCTGCTACATTTGGGCCTGTATTGCAAGAAATACTAAGGGTTGAGGCACAATTTTTTACTTTGGGATTGGGGATCTAATTGTTAAGACATTCATATAGTGCTTGATTAGGGGTGAAGTGCTCAAATCTTATAGATGTACGAATGTTGTACGGACAAGTTTGAAGCCAATAAATTTAGGCTTCGTTATCTCTTAAAACTTTAGTATTTATGCTAATGATTTATAAGATTACTTTTGGCGTATTTAGGCTCTTATTGCTGATTTTGAAGTCTCTGAAGGCATATATTCACGGGCTCGCATTGAAGATAATGATTCAGTTTGTTTATGGCTCGGAGCAAATGTCATGTTGGAATATTCATGCGAAGAGGTACAATAGTTGCAACTTGGTGCTTACCGTTTGTGTGTATTAACAGAACAAGACTAAGTTATTCTATGACTTTGTATGTACAGGCCTTTTCTCTACTGAAAAAGAATTTGGAAAATGCTAAAGCAAGTTTAGAAGTTCTTATAGCTGATTTGCAGTTCTTGAGGGATCAAGTGACAATAACTCAGGTAGTATCATTGTTCTATAATATTTACATTCTTTCTTTTCAAAGTTGGTTCTAGTGGTGATTAAAGGAGCCCAGACATGTCTAAAAGCATGCTAGCTCCTTCTACACATTCATTGGATATGTGCAACATGGTTCAACCAAAGAGGTTCCAAACTATATGTTTTGTTCAGTGAAATGGATGGAATAAATGAAAATATAATTAGCTCATTTGCCTTCATAATGCTCAATGCCTGCTTCAAATGTGTATTATATATCTTCAACATATGTTAGTTTTTAGTCCTTGATTGTGTTAGTACCATCGATGACAGGTAACTATGGCTCGTGTGTATAATTGGGATGTTCATCAAAGAAGAATTCGACAAGTTACTGCCACTGCTACAGCTAGAGATTCATGAACTGAGAATACCATTCCTTGATATAGAGGTGGAGAGTATGCTCCGAGTATGCTCCTATTCTCCCATTTCATTAGTTTTCTTGAATGTGTTTCCCAATATCTTAGCAATTTCCATTCCTAGATTGTAGTTCAATGAAGTGAAACACATACTTGTCTTGCTAGGAGCAAGTTTTGATATATAATATAATATAGTAATACTTTGGGGCGTCAGATGTAACACCTGTCTTCACTGTGATTGTTAGTTTGTCTGGGGTGTTTTATTTTCTGTAATTCTATCACATTCACATTCAAGTTTTGGTTCAAATTTGAAACTTGGAAAGGGGATGGATTAATGTGAAAGAAATTGTCGGCAAAACTTGACCAGGTGAAATGACAAGTTGTCCAGATTACAGGGTCTGTAAGCCGGGTCTTAAATGATGTCTGCAACACCTTATCCTGCCTGAAAAAGGTGTCATTTCTTTATGCTTTAAATTATGTTTTTGCTACTTGCAGTCAGAAATGAACATGGTGTTAGGCTTCATGCGTATGTATGATCGAGCAGCCAATGAAATGATATTATATTGGAAGCCAAATGTTTGCGGTCCCTTTGGAAACAGGAAAAATGAAAGCTAGGAATCCTTGGTCTCGATTGAATCATATATTTTCAAACGACACTTTCTGTTGTCCTTTCTGTCAGGCTTGGGTTTTTTTTCTTTTTCGATTTCTTGACATGAAGTTGAACCATGAATTCGGCTGCCAGACTGCTGCTTTCAATCGCCTCAGGTTTTCACATGCGGTCCCAAGCGTGTCGGTGGCATTTATAATTAAAGCATTGTAAAATGGAAGATTTTAAAGTTAATATTGGGGCATGTTTGTGTGTAACATAAAATGTCAGCCTTTTTTTTTCTATTACCATTTGGGTACAACACTCCCTAGCTTCAGAGTTCAGATCCAAATTGGAGGCTTGAAACCCAAGTAGGGTTGGGAATTCAGCCTTCATCTTTTTTTTAAAAAAAAAATTAAGTTAGAGTCGAATTTTATTTAAATTCGTTTCATTCCAATTTGGTGTGTATATATATATTATTTATTTAATTTTATATTTATATTTATATTTAAAAATAATATTTTATTAATTTCAGATTGAATTAAATTAATTACGAATTTAAACATGTGAATTGGATAGGTTTTTGATAAAAAAATATTTTAATATCAATCAAGTTTGAAACGAATAAATATTCATCCTACTCTGTTATCTATAATCCCGACTCCTTTCCAAGTCTCGGATGAATCTAGGCGTCATAAGTTTTAATAATACAACTGCTGAGGCATAAATTCATGTTTACTTTCACGGATGCAAAAGAAGTCTATAAATTTTTGCAGTATAGCAATGGATTCACAGGCTTGGGTATTGCTCATCAGCCCACAAAATTGTACATTTGTCATCAGTTCTGATCTTAAAACCTTGGCTTCATTTTGCAAAATAACAGGCTGAAATATTAAACTCCATCATCCAAATCTTTCTCTTACCATGTTCAAGGTAAAAAAAACAAAACAAAACAAGGTAAAATATGTGCAATGTTCCCGACAGATATAAAATCGATGTAACAGAACATTGAAACTATTGTTTCCATGGGAATCCAGTGGCCCCCTGGGCCAGGCAGCTGTCCCGTCAACTACTAGCATTTCTTAAATTCTTCTTCCAAGGTTGGACCTTGAAAAAGCTTGAATTTGAAAATGGCAGTCAAGATGAAATTTCCATTGCACAAGCAGCATGGGTCTTGTTTCACGCTTGGTTGACCCTTGAAACCGGGCCCATAAATATTAAATGCTGGTCCCAATTTGACACTTTTCATTTAGACTTAAAATTAACATTCTTCATTAACTTTTTGCGTTAAAATTTTTTTATAAATATTTCAGTTACTCACAATTTTTTTTTGATAATATCAAATATTTAAGATTTATAATTATATTTTTAAAATCTAAACCTTTTCCAACGACATTGCTAAACAAATCTTAGTCAACTAATGCATCTACATTTTTTATCTCCCCTTTGCTTCATCTTCAAGTTTATGAGTAATTTATACTAAATCTTATAAAAAAAAGAATAGGATCAGATTATGAATTTTGGGTGGATCTTATTTCTGTAAGACTTGTGATCTTATATATATATATATATCCTTGTTTGACTTCCTCCGTTGGCCAGAGTCTTTCACAGGTTAGATTTTTTTTTTTTCTACAACTTGGGGAAAGGGTAAAGATTCGATTAATGATATATCAGATAAAAAAAACTATAGTTGTTATATTTTATTTTTGAATCCTGTTTTAGAAAAAAAAAAAAAAAACCTCTGGTAGAATAAGCTGGTCTTCTGAGCTGGTATTGGACATGGAAATCTTCTAGTAGAAAGATGCCTGAAACACCTGTTACATGTTTTATAATTTGTTTTAACCAGATTTATATCGATCAAATTTTTTATAATTTGATTTTATATTTATTTTATTATTTTTGTAAAGAAGTCCTAAGCTGACAAAAGACTTACGTAGTAGGAAAACATACACCTCAAACACATATGAAAATAACTTAAAATATTTGATTTAATTTTCAAAAAAAAATTAGCAAAGAGACGTGCACGAAAAGCGAGGGTGATTTGTCCTGAGTGGGGCCCTTGGTGTAATTAAAGTGCTTTTGTCTGGTTGTGTTAAGACAGACAGACGCGTTTTAACGCTGCCAGTGCCAAATTTTTTAGATGGAAAAGCTGCTAAATTTGACTTCCCCATCTTCTCCCCTTTTTTTTAATTCTTTCAATTATAATTATATATATATTAAAAAATTTAAAAATAAATAAATTATTATTAAAATAAAATATATCATATGATAATTAAATAAAGATAAATGAATAAAATTCGCGCATTTAAAATAATTTTAATAAATAATTATGATTAAATTTGAATATAAAATTTTTAAATTTTAAAAAAATAATTCTTATCGATTTTATATATTGTAAACAAATATTTCAAACCCTAAAACCTTTGCTGACACTGCTAACTTCCCATTGCCGCAATCTCCGCTGAGCGTTTCCCATCCCAATTCCAATTCTAATTCCAATTCCTCCTCTCTAGTTCTAGACATTGTTTTCAGTCAACAGATTTCACCTTCACGAAACTTGCTTGCTCGGTGGGTTCAAAAAGTCCCCATTGCTTTTGGTAATTTCAACTTTCAATCTAGCAGTTAGTTACATACTTTTCAACATTAATGAAGCACATCCATAGTAGGTCATTTTGTACAATTAAATATTAAGGATTCAAAGTCTATTTATATTTAAAGTTTGGAAAAAAAACTATTTCTAAGTAGCATTTTTAAAAAAAAAAAAATTTGTAACCTAAAAATAAAAGAAAAAGATTTCAATTGATAAGATTTGAATTTTACATATCAAATTTTAAAAGAAATTACATAAATTATCGGAATTAAGTTTCGGATTCATTTTTATAATTAAATAATACATATTGACTTTGTTCTATAAATACAAGACTATGGTGGATGTCTAATTCAGGTGGTTGGTCTTTGAGAGAAAGATAGAAAGAGACAAATAATAATGTGGACTTGATTGATAATTGGGAAGTTCAAAAATCATTCAATCAATTTATTAATATATATATAAGAGAAATTGCTTAGGAAATAAATAAAATGAAGGAAGGAATATGTGGTTGTTCTCTAGAATCTAACTTTGTTTCATAATACGTAATCAAAGAGGAAGGATTTTCCCTTACAACCGCTAATAGTGGATATGATGTCAACAGATCAGAATCATAATTCATAACCTATGACATGGCATGAAGAAAATATTGTAAACCCAAGAATAATTTTTCCCATGCAACTAATGTTTGTTTAATTAGGTTTAGTTAATTTAAAACACACAAGCCAACTTAATATTAACTCAGATGATACGTATATTAATCAAAGTTTTGAAAATTATGAATTTAAGAAAATTTATATACGTAAATTTTTTGGTATGTATTAAAATTTTTAAAATAAATAAATAAAAACAATACACAATAAATCAAGATTTAGGTTTGATTTAATCAAACTTTTGAAAATTATGAATTCAAAAAAATTTAAATACGAAAAATTTTTGGTATGTATTAAAATTTTCAAAATAAATAAATAAAAAAATACACAATAAATTAAGATTTAAGTTTGATAATTCATGTATCAATATGACACGAGTGTGAAATTAAGTTCTAATTCAAATACCAACCACACTTCACATAAATAAAACTTTGTAGTCAAATATGTAATTACATAATGAAGTAGAAGTGTGTTTTGATCTTAATTACAAACATGATTTTATGAGAATTATCATGAAATTTTGATGTAATTTAATCCTAAAAATCTTATTGAAACTAAGTTTATTAATAAAAAATCAAATTTATTCAATTAAAATGTTTAAATCAAACTATATCTATTAATTATAAGTTATGATTTTATGAATATTTTTACTTAAAAATATTGCTATTGCTTTCATTGAGATATGTGTGCTATCTCATTGATGTTATGAGGCAGGCAAAAAGTTCTTTAACCCAATGTTTCCGGTTACTAGGCATTAAAGGAAGACATCGTTCATTCACTTTTTTTTTTTTCTTTTTCCTTATTTAAAGTTACTTTAATTTGTACGTAAAAAAAGAAGAGACTAAAATAAGTGGAATTTGATTCCTCTTTTTAAAAAATAGTAACAATGATGGCAAAATCTAGTGCAATATCAAACTTGTGGGGGAATGGATAACACATGGATACAGTGCCAATCATCAAGTTATGATATTTTCTTGATTGAGTTTGATAAAAACTTGAAAGCCCTTTTTGTTCATTTGCATATAAATAATATAAATATAAAATATAAAAATAATATGATTTAAAATTTTAATAAAAAATATAAATAAATTTAATAAAATTAAAAATATATTTTATATTTTATATCAATACATAAAACATAATTTTTATATAAAATATAATATAAATATAAAATTTTTTAATATTTTATATCATATTAACATAGAATTATTAAATTTACTATATGATCTTCGTTTATCAATAACTAGGGTTTGTAGGAGACGATGAAAGTGGTACAATCATGGGTCACGGCCACCCCTTTTCTTCCCCGCCAAATCTGTTCCAGCTTCTAGCTCTAGCTAGGCCACCAATATTACTGCTCAAGTCCATAAGAAAAATGTGAATAATTTAATTCTATATATCGAAAAAATAATATGTCGATGGTATTTTGGATATTTTTTAATATCCAAAACTTTTACTTTTTATATTTTTTAACTTATTGACATTAAAATTCGTAAAATTTTAATTTTATAAAAAATTAAAATTTAATATTAAATACATTAAAATCAAAATTTTCTCATATTTTATAAAAATTAATAATACCCAGACAATTTGGGATAAAAAATATATATAAATGAAGATTAACATATACGAGAACAGCACCCTAAATGGAAATAAAAGTGAAATTTTATGGCAATAATAATAAATGTTAAACGTCTAGCTCTTTTTTTTTTTTTTAATTATTCAGAAGCTTTGGCCTTTGACCAGTTCCTCCGTCTTGGAATTCAGACCCCTAAACAAGGACATTTTGGCTTGCATTAGACTTTTGGAACACAGGTCAACAACTTCACATTATTACTACTTTTACTTCATTTGTTTTTTTCCCATTGGTGTAGATTTTTCACAGAGGGAGCTCCGTTGGGTGATTCCAAGACCAAGCACCACATCTTTTTCGTGGTCATCACGCTCACTCTTTGAAGCTTTTTCACATGCACGTGAAATGCAGCCAATGAAAAAAAAAAAGAAAAAAGACAAATTAGTGTGTGTGATTTCCGGATGCCTCGTGGATTGCAACCTTAATCACCGGAGTGAGGATACAGGTCTTTCGGTCGATTTAAAAAAATTAATAGTCGAATTAATTTATTTTTATTTAATAAATAATTAAATTGAACAAAAAGTTTTAAATAATCAATCATTATTGAATTAGTCAAAATTAATTTAGTTTGATGGTTCGATTAAATAATTAAATTTTTTATTATTTTTTATTATAAATAATTATTTAATTATAAATTTAATTTAATAAAATTTATATTCAAATATCACTTAAACTAAATTACTAAAAATTTAATAATTTTAATAATATTTTATAAAAAAAAATAAAAATACTTATATATTTTTTTATTTTTATTTATTAAAAAATTAATTAATTTGATGATTTGATTATCAATTTTAAAAATTAAAAATTCATCGACTAAATTAATTTAATCGATTCAAAAAATCAATTATAATAAAAATAGAATAAAATAAATTAAATCAATTAAATTTACTCAATTTTCATTAATTTAATTTGTTCAAAATAACTTTTACTTATCCCTATTAATCATCAAGTAATTGAGAATCAATTGTCGTTTAAACATTATCTATCAATATTTTTTTTCTTTTGAAAAGAGAATGAAAATTTTCTTATCTCAATAAATTGATAATCTCATCCTCCTGTTTTTCTAAATTAATATATATTAAGAGGTGTTCGTCTTTTTCTCAAGCTTTTTAGCTTTGTTTGATAATAAAAAATAAAAAAAAGATATAAAATCTTATTAATTTAATAATTAAATTTTATAAAAAAAATTTTATTTTGTAAATTAATATTAAATTAATAAAATTTTCATAATCCTTTTTTTATATAGTTATTAAATTATTGAATTTTATAGGCAGGAGTTAAATGACTGGTTGGATATTAGGAGACAACGGTGATGAGTACGATTTGATGTCTATTGATGCATTTAGTTTTACTTTATTTTTTATTTATATTAAAAAAAGTGAAAAAATTAATGAAAAGAAATATAAATAAATTGATCGAAAATAGGAATTAGAGGTAAGAAAATAAAATAATTAAAAGCATAAAAATAAGAGATAAAATTATTAAATAGAAAAGATGAAAAGACCGATCAAATGATCAATTTAATCAATTAAAATTTATTATTTTATTAAAAAAATTTTAAATTTTAATTTTATCAATAATTATTTATTAAAATCTTTACGAATATACAAATTATTATTAAATATGATAAATTTTATTTTAATTTAAAAAATTAAATAATTTACTTATCTTAAATTTATTTCTACAAAAAAAAAAAAAAGACAGAGAGAGCGTCTTTTAGAAGCAACCCCAATTCTCCAGCCAAGCCAGAATAACAAAATAAGCAATTCCATTAGGGGAAGCAACATACTAAAACCGCGTAAAAGCGCATGTGCTTTGGAAGACAGTTGGATTTGACACGTAGGATTACCAAAGAGATGAAAAATACACGTGTAATTCAATTGTTCGTTCATCTATCTGGATATGAAGTGATCGTGTATTTGTATTTGTATCGTGATAAATGTAATTTCACGATAAAATTTTAATTACAAATTATTTAAGAAATTTTATTTTTTTGCAATGAGGATTTAGCCCTTTTTTTTTTTTTTTTTTTGTGGGGTTTATGATAACTCGAAGAGATAAGAGCATATCACCTAAAGTAAGTGAAGGACGCTTTATGATTGGTAGAAATATGGTGATAGGCTTATCTCACATTTTGCTGTGGGACAATGATATAAAGTTCTTCACCAATTATGTTTTCTATTTTTGTTCATGCTTACATCACTTTTTTTCTTCCTCAACGTCTTTCATTTCATGGGTTTATTTTAATTTTCTTAAGCAATAGATTGTATTATTATTATTAAAAAAATTAGAAAAAAAATTATATATTGCTTTGTTAAGAAACTAGATTAACGAAAATGATGCATTCAAAAAGGTTTTAATTAACCAACAATTAATTGTCATTTGAATATTTAATTATAAAAATATGTACAAATATTTATTTATATATAATATGAAAATAAAAAAATTATATACATTGAGATTTTTTAAATTTAAATTTGTTAAATATCCTCATTTAAATGTGATTACATGAATTAACAAATAAAATTTTAGATTCGTAATACAATAATTTTTAATTTATATAATATTATTATAATTAGTACCCTTTATTTTAATGATAAATTTTGCTATTTTTTTAAAGCAAATTTGTATTATTTGAGAAAAGTAAATTTTGCTTTTATAATTGTGTAAAATCAACTAGTTTTTAATGATAAAATAAATAAATAAAGTACATTGCTATATATAGTAAGAAAAATTATGGGAGTCTCAATTATTTAGAGCATGATTCACTTTAAAAAGAAAATTAAAAAGAATATCTTGTGATTAAAATGACAAAGCTTAGCTGTATTGGAACTCTGCTGACGTGTATATTGTGTCAGCATTCGCAATGCGGGTTTTTTTTTTTTTTTTAACTCATTTTTTGACCTTTCAAGTACAAATTATTTTATTGGTAAATTAATGCATTTCTTTTTTATGTTTTGGATTTTATTAAAGCTTTTGTTTTCCTTTTTTTTTTTTTCTCATTTGCTCCGTGAAAATGGAAATAACCATAAGTGCCCTTAAACTCTTGTTTCTTCAGTTAAATAAAAGAATATATTTTAGGTAATTTTTCTTGGCAAAACGGGTAATGGAAAAAGTGACACTTGAGCTATTTTTTTAAGCAAGTTTTAATAGATTTGTTAATTTAAAATATAATATAATGATACGATATAAATACGATATAAAAAATAATACAAAAATGATATAATTTAAAATTTTAATTATAACTATATATAAATTTAATAAAACTAAACAAATATATTTCATATTTTTATATGAACTGATCTTCTAATGAGCGTACAAAAATTTTTCATAAGATTTTAAGAAAAAAATCAAATCAATTTGTTCGTATTGAGAAATTGTATTTTGAGAGTATTTTATTTTATTTATAGAATTTTATTATAATTTTATAATTGCATAAATACAATAAAAAATGTGTAAGGATCTATCATCGCAAATAACTATAAATTTCAAATAATATTATAGATCTTACGTAACTTTAAATTTTAATTGTTTAATTGTAA
Organism: Durio zibethinus; assembly: GCF_047325235.1. Lineage (NCBI taxonomy): Eukaryota > Viridiplantae > Streptophyta > Magnoliopsida > Malvales > Malvaceae > Durio > Durio zibethinus. The sequence goes on along the minus strand of NC_143188.1, from coordinate 865,507 downwards.
TACAATTATTATATGTGATAAAATGGATGAAAATAACCATATAAGGAAAATAGAGAAAAATGTATTTGCACAAAAATGGTGAATACATATTCAATCCAACAAAAAATATTTAATTGTGGATTTTAGAGCTTTAATTATATTTATTATTAGATAAAAAATTTTCAAACATGTTGATTTAATGACTGGTGTACAATTTTTTTAAAAATAACATCAAATTCTTTTTTTCTCCAAATAAAAAAATGGTAAAATCTTTGTTCAAAGGTCAAATTAATCAAGTGACAATTAAAAAAGGGACATAATCGTCTTTAAAATATAAAGAAAAAGAAAAAAAATTGTATTTAAATTATGAAAAACCTTATTTATTTGCATAAAAATAAATGTGATATATAAGCAAATAGGAAGTAACTAGAAGGGCATAAAAGTCATTTCAATAAAAGAGAAATAGTTTTTTCTTATATAATTAATTTAATTTTAAAAAAGAAGTTTTTTTATTTATTTAAAAGTTAAAAAGGTTAACCGCGAAAAGAACTCAAAAGACGGCCCCGTCCACACACAACCGGTTAAACAGGTCAACAATCCGCGTACGCAAAAGTGGACCCAAAGGAAAGGGCCGTCCATAAGCTATAAATGCGTCCAACAACGGCCCGGGCCACCCTTGATCGCCAAGCACCTACTCATAGTTAACCGGCAAATGGCGGTCACTGCTCCAAAAATCCAAGCTGTTCTCCAAATTCCCAACCCAAGTCCGTTCACACTTCAAGACCCAAACACTCCCATTCTCTCACTCTCTTTCTATATTCTTTGTTTGGTGAAATGCAAGGATAAAGCCTTTGGGTTTGCTTTCTTCTTAAAAAATGGTGAAGAGTATGTGAAAACTGTGGAGAAGAAGAAAGAGAATTCCATGGCAAATTTGAGGTTTTCCGATGAGAATCAGCTAGCAGCAAGTAGTTTTGGAGGAAGCATCTTTGACATGGCAGCAGGGGCATATGAAGGTAGTGGTGGAGATAAGCTGGGGCCTTTAGGTTTTATGGACGTGCTTTCTATGCATCAAGATTTTGTTGCTCCTTCTTTATTCGATTCCTTTCAGCCTCCGGTTCTTTCACCACCACCACCACTTCCATCAATATCGTCTGAACTTCACCAAGAAATATTACATGAACAACAACTAGCACTGTACGCTAAGCAGCTTCAAGGTCTTCCATCACCGGCTTCCACCATACCGGAATCTTCAGAGGTTTTAAACAACCCGGCTACACCAAACTCTTCTTCGATCTCTTCCTCGTCGAATGGAGCTGAAAATGATGAGCAAACCAAAGCGGGGGATGATGAAGAACAGGATCAGGATCAGGATCAATACAAGACAAAGAAACAGTAAGCTTTCTTGAGTCATATTTTTTTAAGCTATTTCTTTGATTCAGTACACGGTTTATATATGGTTTTAAATGGGGTTTCTCAGTTCTGTTGTGGGATAAACTTTTACTTGTCTTGCTGGTTTTTTAAGTAAAGTTTTGTGCTTGCTTTTATGGGTTTAGGTTGAAACCCAAAAAGAAGAACCAAAAAAGGCAAAGAGAGCCGAGATTTGCGTTCATGACTAAGAGTGAAATCGATCACTTAGATGATGGCTACAGATGGAGAAAGTATGGGCAGAAAGCTGTGAAAAACAGCCCTTATCCCAGGTTAACAATCTAATCTAAATGCCCTCTCATCTGGTCCACTAATGTTTCTTTTATTTTAATTAAATCATTATTGAATCTGTTCCTTGCATCCCAAGGATTCAAATCATAAAAAGACTACTTTTAATGTTGATTATAGTAGTATTTTTATAACTTTCTTAATTGAAGTGTGTGTACTTCTTAATATGCTTGCAACAGGAGCTATTATCGTTGCACTAGTGCTGGATGTGGGGTGAAGAAGAGAGTTGAGAGATCATCCGATGATCCAATGATCGTCGTTACCACTTATGAAGGGCAGCATATGCATCCGTGTCCGATAACGCCTAGAGGAAGCATAGGAATTGCCTCAGTTTCCTCTAGTTTTGGTGCTGCTTCTGCTCCATCTTTTGTTGTTCCTCAACCTCATTTACATCACCAGCAACAAGTACAACCCTATATATATAACTCATCTCCTTCTCTGCATATTAATACCACTACTAGCTCTAGGTTCAATTCCACGTTTCCTGCTTTCCTTGAAAAGAGATGTTTTAGTCCTAATTCATCACCAAGAGACCATGGACTTCTTCAGGATATTGTTCCAACCCAGATGAGGAAAGAGGCAAAGGAAGAGTAGAAATGGGTTTTAATTATATGTTGCTGGCATATATGTAGTTTACTAACTAAACTGAAAAGAAGGGAGGAGGGGTTATCTTTAGATAAAGAACCCATTTCACCATTTTATATATACCTTTTAATTCAGGTTATTATTATCTGTGTAAAATCACTATAGCCTTTTTAGTCTTGTGGAGGAGTACTACTCGTTTTGTACTTGGTGTTTCTTGTGGTTATTCTTTGTATTTAAAGAGTATTCAATTATGGAGACACTGGGTTTTTTTATTCTTCCATTTTGCTTTACTCTAGCCATTTTCTTCTTCTTCTTCTTCTTGCTTCTTATCATTCTTTTTCATTGTGTGCATGCACCCATATGCATATTGTCAAGAGAGATAGCGTAGCTAGAAAGGAGTCTTTAGGGTTAGGGTTTTCTTCATGGGAAAAGTCGTTATGAAGACTAGTTATTACTAGAAACTTTTTGTATGGGGCGAAATTCTTGAACTTTATGGGAAAAGGAGCATTCTAGAATAATTGATTTGGGAAATCTACCCTACGAAGGTAGAGAAGGTAACCCTAAAGATTGGAGAGAGGACAATGAAAAAAATGAGTTTATATCTTGGAGTACATGCATGGAGGTGCATAGGTACAACAACAACTTTTAACCATTCCCACAAGCCTTTTTCTTTTCAGCTCATGCCTTTTTCTTCCTTTTTACGCCAATTAACAGATATGGAGTTGAAGGTGCAAGTGGCTTGTTGTTCTATATATTAGGAGGATGGTGAGAGATTTTGGCCTATCGAGGATCTGTTTCTACTAGTCTTCCCCATGTTGCACTGTCTCAGCTACTTATATATCGCCATACACGGTATGATTGAAAGACTATTTCATATTATGCATAGACCAGCATATGCATGTGTTCTTGTAATTGAATATTGAACTTTAAACAAAAGGAAATTAATCTTTCGAATCTACTATATATAGCACAATATAATATTTAATTTGTTGTGCATATAACGCGAAAAAAAATCACAATTTTTTCTATTGTTGGATCAATGTTATAGAGGTTAAGATCCATATCTCAAGCATTAGTATGGGAGAACCATCTCAGGAACAAGATTTATATATGTTGACTAACATGTAAGAATAAAGATAATTAGGTGCTTGAAAGAATTATAAACTTTTCTCAATTGTCTTATCAGTATCTCTTTTCATCTAAGTCCTTCGAGGTGGGATCCCGTTGGAAGATTTTTGCATACAAAAGGTGGCTTGAAATTTAGACAGCATTTTCATTTCTATTGTTAATTATATATACTTTTCAAGCATTCGGAAACTTTGCTTTGATAAATACATGACACTAATCCACAAGGGGGACATTTTCCTACAATTATATATGGGATTCTTGATCTAATTATGTAATATCCAAGCCAGAAATAACCATGGAAATATCATTTTTATATGTAGAATATATATATTTACTGAATAATTAATAAATTTATATTTGATACACTATCAATATATAAATTTTATGTATTGTCAATAAATAAGTTGATATTATCTCATAGTAAATATCAACCTTTAAAACAAATGTATAAAAATTAATATTTTTTAAAAGATTTACTCATTAATGGAATGATAACACTTAATTCATTTCATTAATACGACGATACCATCTAATTTACTGAGGTGGGTATATGTAGAGAGGTTCAAAAACAAATCTTGAGATGCAATTTTGAAAGAAATACTAATAATTAAGAAGAATAAAGTTGGGTTTTTGAATTTTGAGCACTAAGGATTCTGTGGGATCTATCATCAGCACCATAGAAAGGCACTTGATGGCCATGGGCAGTTTCGTGTACTACTTTACTTTGGACCTATTCCACTGCTGCTTCCTGGACATGATCAATAAATTCTTGTTAGCTTTTCCGGTTTCGGTTTCAGCACATGAATTAGGCCAAAGCGTTTTTTGTCTTGGATCAATCTTTTTTTGAAACCGCTCGGGCTAATGACCCAGATGGCACAAACCACTCTCTATCTCTTTCTCTCAACAAAAGTACAATAACAATGGCAGATGGCCCTCTTCTCCTGTTGTAGTTCAAAAGCTCCAAGCAGCACATGGCCTTTCTCATGACGAAATATAAAGTTCACCTCTTTCATGGTTCGACAGCTTCTTATTCCTTTAACCACCCGCGTAGCTTAGACTGCTTTTGCTTCCTTTTATCTCAAATAACAATCTTATATGTATAAAGGACAATCTTCACTTGCAGTTCTATCACCTAGAAGTCGAAAGATGGCCAAGTAATTGGCTTTCTGTTTGGTAACGCTTCAGCTTTCCATCACATTTGCCAAACACCTTGAACGAAACTTGTCTTGATCACATTAGTATTCTACTGCAGATTAACTCGTATAAAAGTAGCTGCCCTAATCGGAACCCATGCATCATCTTCTCTTTGGTTGAAAATGCTGTGCCAAGACTCCAGAATGGCAGCTTCGCTGCTTCGTCTTCATTTCCATAATTTCTTTGTTAATGCACGTCACTCTTTCAGACTAGGATTTTTTTTTTGTCTCTTTTAGATTTTCTTGTAACATAATGTAGGATGTGAGTTTGCAGGTTTGTGATGCTTCATTTTTATTGGACGATACTGAGGGTTCTACTGGTGAGAACACTCGAATTCTCTGCGGGGTCAAATTGATCGATGCAATTGAATCTGTTTGCCCTGAAACTGTTTCTTGTGCTGATATTCTTGCAACGGTTGTCAGAGACTCTTTCGTTCTAGCAAGTACTGCTATGATTCCTCCCATATGAAATAGCAGTTCAAAGCATAAAATAATGCTTACACTATAGACCTTTTACAGTTTTGTTGGAACATGAAATTTGGGGATTTGCAGTCGGAGGGCCCTAGTTGGGCAGTCCAGATGGGCAGAAAAAGATTAGCTTTGGTGCTAGCAAAACAACAGCAACAAACAACATTCAAGGCCCAAATTCCAGTGTGCCATCACTGGCTGCGAAGTTCCAGAATGTTGGGCTCTCATTCAATGACATGGTTGCCCTCTACGGTCATGATTTTGTACGAGAAGTCACCTTTTGATTTTAAGATTTCGTGAACGGAGCTCAAGAGCAGGGAGTTTCTATCATAGATCCTTAAAGAATCCAATCCATAACAATTCTCGTTAAGGAACGTCACTTTGGAGCAAAAACAAAGCTCTATTTTTACTTATCTGATTATTATCATAGCAACTAATATCATGTTACATAAGCACAGATGGCATTCAATGCCCTAATACTAATGCCAGTACCAACTGTTAGCAAAAGCCACCCTAAATTTTAAGAAAACTATTCACATTGTAGCTACTATTACACGTCTGATCTGGCATTTAAGCCTACAGCAGTTGCTGCTGCATCCATGCCTTTGCCATGACTGTCGCCCTGCGTTCACCAAGAATAAACTTGTTCCAATTAGCAGACTCGGCTCAGCTTCCGATTTTAAGTTCCTGAAGATGAAGTATTCTCCCATTAAGGCAAACATGAATAAGATGATCAAAGGATAAATGACGCATCAACTTGTGACTGATCTTACCTAAATATTTGGATAGTAGGTTGTCTCATTTAGATGACAGGTTAGGACACATACAATTACAAGCTCATGATTTCAGCTTGTGTCTACCAAATTACATTTCCATTTCTCTAATTTTACTTTCTATTCTAGACAAACAAGCAGAAGCAAAGGCCTGGTGAGCCCAATCATCCAATCTAAAAAGTCTAATTGAAAATCAAGCAAAATTAAAACCTTATGGCTTATTTTTCCATGCTAAATCCTGCACCGTCTGAAGCCCCTGCAGCAAATAGACCAAAGAAGTGAATAGAGTTGTTGAAAAGGAGACAGCATAATGGAAATTACAACTGCTGATACCTGTTGGGAGCGTGCTGGATCATTGGGTGATGGTGCCACTGGTAATTGTCCATAACCAAGTTCCTGTAAAATCCGAAGATCCAAAAGAATATGAGATCTTATGAGACAATAAACTTCTAAAAGGAAGTGAAAACAAAATTGCCTTATAAAACTAATAACTATAAAAGACGGGTTGCAAAATAAAATTAAAAAAAAGAACGGCAATGTTATTATGAAACAGTTTGACAACTACTTAAGACGATATTGCTTGAGATGCTTCTAATATCATAGAGAGTAGAACGAGTCTAGAGGTTCTCTTTTTATTTGGCTGGTCTGTTAAGATAATATTTTACCTTTATATTTTGTTGATTAAAATTTACCTGTGTATTTTGTTGATTCCTAACTCCAGAAGCTGGATACTGGATTTCCACAAAATAGAGTTAGCATTGCACAACTAAATATTTAACACAATAAAACCCAGTTAATAAAGTCAAAAACTAACCGATGTAGGAAAAAAGGGTTCCTGTAACTGTGGAGGGTGGTGGATCTGTTTTAGAAGCTGGGTTGGGACCTGCGCATGTTGCGAAGCTAGCTGAGCAGGGTCTGATTGAGTTTGAGGCTGTTGAACAGGTGGCTTTTGTTGTTGTTGTTGCCATTGTTCAAACAAAGTTAATTCTTCAGGCTTGTCCCACTGCATATGGATACAGAAACAAATTCATCAAAACACTATGAATTAATTAATTAAGGAAAATTCCCTGACACACAGTCAACCAAATCTCAAATAAATGTCTCACCTTGCTTTCATGCGTTAGACTGTTATGATAGTATTTGAATCCATCAGGAGAAGTATGCTCTGTCCAATGACATTCTACTGAAGCTACTATCGGCATCATAAGAGGTGCAGCAGGAGCGGATGCAGATGAAAGAACATCTGTACCAGGTATATGAGGAGGAGTGCTGCCAACAGTCTGTGGCATCATCCCAGCCCACTGAGAGTGCACCAAGCAAAGTCCTCAGCATATAATAATTACAGCACAAATTTCACAAGCAGATGCCATTACAAAAATAAATTGTTTCAGCAACTAGCACAATTTAACATTTAAAGATGGCAGTTCAGGTACTAACAATAGTGAAAGGTATGGTGATATCAAGATGTCAGATACACATGGAGGAGAGTAAGGATCCAATGATAAGCAGGCCATTTGAAATCCTTAATTTTTATTGCCTAATAAAATTTTCTGATTAATTTTTTGAACTGAAATTATGAAATGGATCCTTTTTTCCCCTAAAAATGACTAGGTAAGCCCCAATTTACCTTGGAAAAAATATCACAACTCCTTTGTGAACCTGACCATCATGGACCCACATACCTGCTGTTTAGAAGCCTCTGAATTCTGCGGCAATGTCATATTTTGATTTGAAGGTTGCATCAGCTGCAATTGTTGCTGCAGCTGAGAAAATGCCTGCTGAGATGATTGAAAGCTGGCTTGCAGAGTTTGTGTTTGCTGAGACAGCATCTGAGCTAGCTGAGAATGGGATTGCTGAAGAGGTTGAAGCAGTTGCTGCTTGAGAGTAACAGGAAATTGTTGCTGATTTGCAGTAGTGGACACAGAATTGGGCTGTAAATTGGGTGTCAAGTTGACACTCAAAGGCTTTTGTAGCACTGCAGCAGATGAAGCATTCTGCTGGACCTGAGGCCGAGAAGCAGGCAACTGGCCACTCAAACCAGCTAAATGTTGTGAGGGAAGAGCTTGACTGAAAGGTGTATAAGTAGCAGGAAGAGGAACTTGAGGTTGACCAACATGCGCAGTCTGTGTCTGCGAGTATGACACAGGTGCTAGAGGCTGTAGTTGAAAGGAAGGAGGTCGATGCTGAGGTGATTGGAGAGGCTTCCGTAAAGGTGCAATTTGCTGACCAATTATTGCAACTTGTGATGAAGGTTGATTAAATCCCTGCAATAAAACAAACCTAATTCAATCTGGAACACAGACTGTGAAAGCATCAAAAACACATACAATTTTCACAAACCTGTAGTGAAGTAGATGAAGATGAAACTGCAAGGCTAGGAAGAGAGCCATCCGAAGGGCCGCCAAAAGGACCACCCTAGTGTTTTCACCAGCATAGTAAGCAAGAGTTTGCATGTAAAATAAAATTAGAAATACGAAAATTTCCATGCAACATGAAATTGATAATTGAAGACCTTACAAAAGGCCTAGCATAAAAGACCTAACAGGATAAAAATTAAGAAAAGTATGACCACCAATTTATAGCTTTCAGGCTCCAATTGACACAGTACCTGAATGACAGTTAATGTAATTAGGTTATTTACACTTTTATGAAAGAATCTTTGCTTTGATTGAAACGAAAAACAAATTTGCCGGCTTAACCACAAAAAATAAATATTTAAAAATCAACCTTACAAAATAGTTTCTTACGGTCGATGGATATACTGTTTAAACTACAACAATGACTTCAACATTCCATGCACAAAATATGTTACCACATACCATCAAAGACGAATATTGCTGATTAACACAGTTTCACTGTAAAAATTAACAATGTGCCATACAACAATTATTCTTACCGGATTTAAAGGTATTGCTAGGTCACCAGACGTAGGAAGCAACTGATTCCCCATACTCCGAACACCAGGATCAGAAGTTGGTCCCACATTCTGTTGATTCATAGGATGCCAAGCAGTATGTGGAACATGATCCCCCATTGCGTCACCAAAGTTGCGTACTGGTCTACAGTGGTTAACATGAAAGCAGAAGTTCAGAAGAAAAAAAAAAAGAGCAGCCAAATGAAATAAGGAGACAGTTAAGCTTTCAAGCACTAGACTTTGCCAGAATATGTTAACAAGGTTGAGGGTACCTAGGCCGTGGTGCTTGGAAACGATAACCAAAACCTGGACCTCCAAATGCAGGAGCAACACCCCTGGAAAGGAAAGTAAGTTAAAAACAGCCCACAGCTAATTCAATCACCGTGCAACATAGGCAAGAGGCCAACAGATGAATCAACAAACAGATACACAATCAACTTTCATCCACAATGGAAGGTAAAATAATGTCCTATAAAAGAAACACCTATAACCACCAAAGGCATGCCCCTTTCCCATTTACATCCCAGTTTTCAAGGTTGCACATAAAGAAACGCATAACATGTCTTAAGGAAAACCTTGAATCTCCAGCTCCTTGCCTACGCCTCTTAGGATCAGCAAAACGGACAGTTAATGGCTGATCACAACCCTAAGAGGTAGATAACAGATAATCAATAGGTACCCTTTGATAATATAATCAGTAAACAGAACATTAAGAAAGAAATAACAATACTTACTCTCATTGTATAAATTCCATTGAGAGCATCTATAGCTGCTAATGCCATTTCTCTATCGGAATATTTAACAAATCCGCATCCTTAAAATGAAAAGAATAAATACTTAGAGGAACGAAAAGAGAAAATGTAATAAAAGTAATTTTACATAAACATCTGAGAACTGAACAGAAATTACGTAAAAGATACATTTTTTGATAATATAATGAAACAAAAGAAACAAAAACAGAAACCATTCATCAAATCTGAGATGGTCATATAAATAGAACTCAAGGACACACCACGGCTCTGCTTTAACTCATCAAGCATGAGGTAAACATCTTCAACTCGACCAAATCGAGAAAAAACCTGCCAAGGAAATAGCAATTAATAGTTTGGCAGAATGTATAATCTACAAAAAGTTTAAACTAAAATAAATTAGTAAATAATGTCAATGTACATTAGTTCTGCATAACAAGAAAAATAGAAAAATTAGTAAATATGTGACAATTGATGTGAAACCACAAAAGGTCAATTAGAAAAAAAGAATCTTCTTTCACACTAGAATAATAAAAGCCACAGAAAAAGACAACATAATTAACCAAACAAAATATTTATATGACATACTTCCTGAACATCCAATTCAGTAGCTTGTTTGTTCAGCGACCCAACAAACAATTTGTACTCAACCGCACCTGTCATTAAGGAAACAAAATCTGTTATGAAGAAAATAGACAATATATATAAGAAGCATAAGCATATATAATGAAGGACAATAGTGCTTTATTCTTCAAATCTGGGCCAACTTAATTAAGCATTTAAATAATTCTCCTACTAATGCTCACACAGGAAACCATACTGTTACTAATTGCATTCTTTCCTATTTAATGTTCATTTTCTTCAATCATTTGGAGTTTCAATTATGAGACATGAATTCAACAATAGACACAAATATGCTTGGACTGCAATACATGAGAGAAATGTGCACAAACACATGTCTAGGCTTTTGAAAAAGTGCTACTTGACGCCTATTTCTGTACCAACAACGGAATACAAGCCCCTCCATTCTGAAATTAAAGGGCATCAGAAAATACAGTAAATAAGGGCATGTAGCACCTACATGCAAAAACTACAAGTATCAGTAAAAGTAAGTGCCATGGGCATGACATCCTTAAGGCCGAACATTAAAAGAGAACATACTGCATCCAACATCCATAAAAAATCTTCTATCGACACATATTCACACATGTAAGTTACAGATCAAGCTTCAAAATCCCACAAATAGGTAAAAAGTACCAAGGCGTTCCCGTTCCCCATCAGCATATCTGACTTGGATAGGACCCACTCCCTGTTAATATGTGAATGAGAAAGTAAAACAATTTCAGTTATAAGAGAATGTAAAACCATTTCATTTATATACATAAACAAGAAATTGAAGGGCAAAAGACCCACCCCAGGCAGAGTATGTTGATTATGTAAGGCTCTAATAGCCCTATCAGCTTCTTCTAAGGTTGCATATTTTATAAAACAACATCCTGCACAACCAGAGTTTTAATTCCGATTTTGGTTAGATCACTTGCACCCCCAGAGATGGTGCAGATAGGCAGGCACATGAATGTCATGGAAACATACTGTTATAGATGCATATGAATGTAACTAGAAAGGAAAAAAAACCCAAAACATCCAATATTAACATAAAAAAATTCATGACTGGAAGACAAGAGTCTTAATATAAACAGATCTATTTTCATCTAGCACAAATAAAACCAAAAAAAAAAAAAAGAAAAGGAATGTCAACCACTATATCAGAATGTTCAAAAGAAAAATATCTTCAACTAAATCATTTGTATCTGGGACAAGGCAGAGTACATGGCACAAATCTCTCAATTTACAGGATACATCCCTGACACATAAATCCTTAACAGAACATAGAAGAACTAGATTATTACGGAAAGAAGGATTATCTGACTGACAGTTCTTTAGAATAAGTATGGTAGTAAATCCCTATGTGCATTCAATAAAATATAATTCATTAAAGACAAGAAAGCAAAGATCAAGCACACTGCAACGCTAGAAAAGTTGTTCTTTTTATAAGTGAACAATATTTATAGATATAGACACCAATCTGAACAATGGGGCATAATTCCTTCCTGCAGTAAATAGCACCATTTTAACAACCTATTATTGTGACAAGAAATGCTAAAGATCTACATAGAAAAAAGCTTTCAACCATGCAACTAATCAACCAACAGTTTGCTACTCTCAACACAAAGACCCACAAGCACAATCTTGCCAGTTATCAAATTTTAAATCCATGCACTAAATCCCAGATAAAACCAAAGAATGAACAGAAATACCCTGGCAGAAAAGTGGGAGGCGAAAAAGAAAGAGGAGAAGCGAAAACAGAAGGAAATGGTTTCAAATAAGCAGGAAGTTGAACAGCATCAATTTGCCATGAAAATAAGCATTATTATGCTTACAAACAGAACCTAGGTGCACATGCAGAAAGGAGTTTATCGAACAATAAAGCAAACCAGCAAGGCAAGTGCCCCGATATCATCTTATATTTCCTCTCTTTTCCTTTTCCCAAAGAGGGAGCCAAACAGACAGACAACAATCAAGTCATACACTCCAAAAAGAACTGCTAGTCATTAACATTACATGTTTGCAACACATAAGAATATTTAAATCTTAACTCTACCTCTCTCCCAATCAAACCCAAATAAATAACACAGAGGCATTAGCACCAGGCACAAGCACACAGAGAAAGTCAAAACTCTATAAAAACAACTATTTGCCACTGACATTAAGAACTCGTGACAATATGCCAAGCTACATTCTTTCTCTCTAGACGACCCATAGCCCCAAATAAGATAAAAAATGTGCAGCGCACAAGCACCAAGCACAACAGACATCCAGGCTTCGGTGACCCTAGAACCAACGAACAAGTATTTTAAGCCTCTCACTCATCAGTTTCTTCCTGCTTCATTTTATTCAAAAAAACTCACCATATCTTTTCTAGCAATCTAGTTAAGTAAATAATATATGATGGCTAAGCACGTGACCAGATAAGAGATCATGAACAGCACTACGCTTACTGCACAAATACGACATCCATCTCATTAACACTATTAACTCATTCTAGAATGGAAGTAACAAATTAACCTAGAGACCATCAGTTGCATACTTGCAGTAGAAATATTCATACCAAACAAAAGGAATTTGGAATTCCAGCATCTCCACACACTTCTCAATAATCAAATTGGTTTATCAAGCATAAAATTCTCATGTGACAAGCACTAGAAATCAAGTGCCATTTTCAATAATTCTACCAAACTTCATTGTTGTATTGCTGCTTTGAAGTTGAAATAAATTAGTAAGGTTAATGCACATATAAACTACAATTATGTAAAATTCCGTCTAATCATACAAAGACAGAATTATTGAGGCACTCACTTCACCAAGCATCTATGAATATATAGACTCAGAGAAAACATCAACTCCTCACCAATATCCCATAAAACAAAAATGAAACTCTGACCAACTCTGACCAAATCTATGAATAATTCCCATGAGAATGGACTGTAGTTCTCTCTCAAGAATGTACAACCACATCTGTCTAGGCTAACCACAACAATTAATAGTAAATCAAGACAAGGTACAAAAATATAAATGGACAGAGAATGACCAAGAAACATAGCTGAAAATGAAATAAAATAAAATAAAATAAAAGTGGAGAATCTTATGACGCATTTCCGTCAAAAGTTATCCTCAATGCTATATTGCAGTGACTAGCGACAAGCAGGAATGAAAATGTTTTACAAAGCCATCTGTAAGGGGGGAACCACAATTTCAGCCAACTATCCTTTACACTTCTAGAATCTGAACCTCCATGCTTGACGACAATACAACCACTTAATTGATTGGTCTGCTAACGTGTAAAATAAGCATAGCTTGGTCATGTAAACAACTATGCTCACAAAAGACCCACCAAATTCATAAGGGATAAGATTAGTGCCATGAAAGTAAAAGTTAACAGCTGACATCACCCCCATGCCACAACCAATCCATGAAGTACACCATTAACAAAGGTAAAAAGCACCAACACATCACACAAGTCATTACAGACTCAATTCATCAAGCAAAGAATTATAAAACCATCCTGTAGCATCCATTGTTCAACTGAAGCAACGATTTCCAGGAAACAGTCAAAAGCCCTCAATATTAAACTCAAGGAAATTCATTGCTCCTTGTACATTAAAACTTCCACATATCAAAACAGCATCCAAACCATGAAAAAAAAAAAAGATGAATAAGCTCATCATAAAGATTAAAATCCATCAGCATTCACACTCTCTAGCACATGAGGCAAGAACTACAGAGGCAATCAACACTAAGAAATATAACTAATAAACACCAAGCATCCAACTTCTGTGAGGGATAGGCCTCTACATTTCCAACAAGACATAATAGATAGAATAAAATAAACATCAATGCATTAAAACAATTCAACCAATTATTAAAATCACATACATTTATGGGAATTAAAAAAAAAAAAAAAGAAGTGAGGCTATAAAGCCAGCCTGGAGTATAACCACAAATTTGCTTATAAAACAACCAATGCTATAAACTGCTACACCAGGTTGTAGTCACAAAATACAGCAGCATCACAAACTAATTTTTTGTAGAAAAAAAAAATCCCAAAGAATTTGCAATATTATAAGTATATAACTTGATACAAAAACATGAGCCTGCCACCAATATAGACAGTACATCCAACCTATTATACAAAAAGTAATTAAACCAACTACCAAATACACAAAGAGACACCAACCGATTGCCATGCATATATATATCAATCCCACAAAAGTATGATGCTCGCAACGCTTCAAATACTATGAGGCATAGAACCAAAGAACCTTCAACACATAGAACCTAATTACAATCCATATCTGATAAACATCCAACTTTAAATCCATCTCATCAACATAAAACTGGTCCACAGACATTCCAACTCCATCCAGAAATAAGAATTACCAGATTCTCCAAGATAACAATCAACCACAGAAATCCTCCAAATAACAATATGACATGCACCATTCAACAGCAACAAATCATAGGATTTCTTGTTTTTATGTAGTACAACAGTAGCACATCCTGATATATATATATATATATATAAAAGATACAATAATGCCAATAGACACTCCCATGAAAATTTTTATTGGCTAATGCCCCCACAACTGAATCCATCATTTCAAGAATAGATCTATCCGTGGTACAAGTTCCCTACTTTTCTATACATAAACCAGTTTTTAGCAAATCTACATTTCTCTCCTTGTTTTACAGGAGCAACATTTAAAAAAAAAAAGGAGGCAGCAACCAAACCAACAAGCGCAAAAATTGTATCAAAAACAAACCGAGGCGAAGATAGCTTAAGTTTGCTCCTATCAGGTCTCAGCAGACCTGAAAGAAGATAGGTATAATAAACATCTAACAATGAAACAATATTCACACATACCTTGTGGTTGTCCGGTTTTTTTATCTTTGATTAAAGCAACCTCTATCACATTTCCATGTTCTTCAAATAAGTATCGAATCTGCCAAAAGAGGAATAAATGATCATTGTTTAAGAACAAATAGACAAAAGATTACATGATGTTAAGTCTTAAAATGCTATTTATTCAATATATGGAATCGACAACCATCAGATGAAGATAAGTGAATTAAATTACATCTCTGGTAGCAAAAAGAAGAGTAAAAACAAGAGTATGATAGTTTCAAAAGTATGATGCAATAATGAACTGACTTACATCCTCTTCCGTAGCTGTCCATGGTACAGATCCCACAAAAAGTTTGGCAAAATTGCCCCCACCTCCAGTGCCACCGCCACCACCACCAAATCTATCTGGACAAAGAAAAAAATAAAGGATAATCAGTCTATAAGATATGTAAGTAATGGTCAAAAGTTTGTAAAGGAAGATAAAATTCGAATATTAAAAGCAAAGTTACGGCCAATTCAAGACAAAATAATCTGCAGCTGAAACCATCCAAGCAGCCAAGGAACAAAAAAATTGAAGTAAACAATGAAAATTCACCAAAGAGAAGCAAATGCTAAGGAAATCCCCTAAAATTCTTCAAATTTACGAATTATTTAATTAGTGAAAGCAGTAGATAAGTGAAAAATTACAATTGAAAAATATATTAAATAACTTTAAACAAAAAAAAAAATTTGTAAGCAATAAAACTGACCACTATTGGGAGAACCTCCTCCACGGCCAGAGAATGGAAAAGAGCGTTTCTGTCCCGTATGAGTTTGCTGTGGCGGATGTGGTCGATAATTACCCTCAAAACCACCACCCATAGACCGAAACCCTCCCCCTTCACCTCCTCTGCTGCCGCCGCCGCCACCACCTCCAATTGGCCGAAACCCTCCGCCTCCGCCACCGCTGTTATGATGCAGACTAATAGGACTATAGAACGGACGATTCCCTCCTCCTCCTCCACTGCCACTGGTAGGGCTACGTCGACGGTGGTGGTAGGAATCATGGTTATCAAACTTGTCGTTGAAATTACTATTGTTGTTGTTGTAGTGGTTCATAGGAGGCGCGTCGGAGAAACGCGAGGGGCCTCGAGAGGGACGGTTGTGATTGTTGTCATTGTAGTAAGAACTGTAAGATTCCGGGTAACTGTTATCGTTGTTGTTGTTGCTGTTGCTAAAGCGGTCGCCTCTATGCCTATCCAGCTTTGCTGAGTGTTAGTTGAAAGTTGAAACCCTAAATGTGAATTTTAAAATTAAAAAAAAAATAAAATTAGAGAAAGAGAAATAAGGGAGGGAAGGCAAGTGCAGTTGCTGGGAGAGAAAAAGAAGAAAAAACAAAGAAAATGACAGAACCCAAGGCAAAGTGCACGAAATTTCGGTTGTAGTTTTGAAGGGGGCAGGCAGGTACCGGGCTCAATGGGTTAGGCTTTACTTTGTACTTCAATTTCGGACTCTTTTGAGCTTTTGGGGCTCCCTATCAGACCTAGTTGACGATGAAACTAAATGAGACAATAATACCGTAATAAGATATAAATATGATATAAAAAAATATGAAGATAATATAATTTAAAAGTTTAACAATGATTATATATTAGCTTAATAAAATAAAAATATATATTTTTTATATTTTCGTGTCGATATTAATTATATTATATAATTTTTGTATAATTTATTATACGAATATATAAATTTTAATATTTTACATTATATGAATATATGAATTATCAAATTTATAAAAAATCGAACTCAAATTAACTCTTTAGTAATGACAATAATAGATATCCGTTATTTTTTGGATATTCATATTTAAAATTGTTTAATATTCATAATACACGAATATGTTTAAATTTAATATTATTATTCGAATCCAAATCCATTTGAATAAGTACTATCCGTTTAAATATATGAATATATTAAAATATTCATTTATTAATTTTTTTGTCAAAATATAAAATAAATAATAATTTAATTTAAAATTCAAAATCACTTTTAATTAATAACAAATAAATGTAATTTGTTAAGGTTTAAAACTTTCTATAATTGTAAAATTTTATATATTTTATATATGTTAAACGGGTAATAAATTTGGATACATGTTATTATTTATTAAAGCTTAAAATGGATACAAATATTGGACATTCAATAAATACTGTCATATCTTATCTAAATCTATTAATTATTCATTTATAGTTATATATATTCAATATAAACAAATCAAATAATGATCGATATCTATTTATTTATTATTCATTGACGTCTCTATAACTCTCTCTTGTCATCAATTTGTATTATATAAAATATTAGATAGTTTATATTATGTTTTATACTAAAATTACGAATTATAATTTATCTTTATATGAAAAATATGAAATAAAATTTTTGGTTTTGTTAAAGTCATATATGATTTTTATTAAAATTTTACGATCTGAAAAATATGAAATAATTTTTTTTTATTTTTGTTAAACTCATATATTATTTTTGTTAAAAATTTAATCTATACCACTTTTTTTTTTGTATGGTGTAATCATATCATGATTTAAATTATTAATTTTATAAACCTAATAATTTAAAAAACACGATAATTTTTTTTTGTACGGTGTAATCATATCATTATTTAAATAATCAATTTTATAAACCTAACAATTTAAAAAACAAGATAAATTTTTTTTGTATGGTGTAATCATATCATTATTTAAATTATCAAATTTATAAACCTAATAATTTAAAAAACATGATAAATAACATAACATAAAAATGATACAAATAAAATTTATAAAAATAATAAAATTTAAAATTTTAGTAAAAATTATATATAAATTTAATAAAATTAAAAATATACATTTTATATTTTTATAAAAAATATGATACAAATATATAATTTATCAATATTTTATTAGACATTAATATATAAATTATCGAATTTATAAGAATCTCTTTGTATATATAATAAAGTTGATAAGACTAAGAATCATCCTTTCATTAATAAAACTGAGAAGGACTAGGAATCTTTTTCTTATTACGGAAAGTGAGAAATATTTTGAGAATCAATTTTTAAATGTAATAGATGGAGCAATGATGCATGCTTTGACTTAATCGTATCATGATTTAAATTATTAAATTTATAAACTTAACAATTTAAAAAAAAATCGATAGATGATATAACATAGAAATAATAAAAAAAATAAAGATGATATGATTTAAAATTTTAATAAATTTTATTATAAATTTAATAAAATAAAAAAAATTTATTTCATATTAACATAAATTATAAAATTTAATTTTATACAACATGAAAATATAAATGATCAAATTTACAAAAATATTTTTTTATATATATAATCAATTTGATAAGACTATGAAATTTTTTTATTAACAAAAGTGAGAAAGACTAGGAATCTTTTTCTTATAACGAAAAGCGAGAAATATTTTGGGAATAAACTCTTAAATGTACTAGATGGAGTAATGACGCATGCTTTGGCCTATTTTAGAGTTCATTGCCGCAAAAAGGCCGAAACCAATCGAATCACACCTAGTTCTCCAGCATATTGAATAATATATTTTGGTGATGCATTCTAGACCCTTTCTCATCCAAGGGCAGAGAGGGGGCAGGCAGAGATTATGGTCTTTTAAAAATTTTTTTTACATCATTTTAAATTAATAATCGAATTTATCAAAATTAATATGTATTTTTCTTTTTCTCGTTTAATTCATTGTTACTTTTTGGTTATTGACTGACTTGGTCTCTGTTTTGTTCTAACTTTTATCTTTTTCTCTTGCAGAGAATTGATTAACAAAGGAGACATGAAAAGGTGTAAAAGATGATAGAAACTGGTCCTATAGTGAAACTATAGAAGATCTATGCTGAATCACTGCACATGTAAGAATAAACCAGTATGAATATAATATTAATTAAAGGTGAGTAATTAGTTTATTCGATTTGAAAAAATTATTAATCAAATTAATTAAATTTTATTTAATAAATAATTAAATCGATCGAAAATATTTAAATAATTAATTATAATCGAATCAACCAAAATCATTTTAATTAGATCGATTTGATTAAATGATCAATTTTTTTATTATTATAAATAATTATTTAATTACAAATTTAACTCACTAAATTTTAAACTCAATGATCATTTAAATTAAATCACTAAATAATTTAATAATTTTAATATTATTTTACAATAATAAATAAATAAAAATATTCATCTCAATTTTAGAATCCATTCCATATTCCAAGCCAATTAGAACTTTCATAGCCTTTGCTTGAATTGAAGAGAGCGTTACGAATAGTTTTTTATCTTTACTTATTACAAAATTAATTAATTAAATCGATTTAATTATTAATTTTAAAAATAAAAATTTAATCAAATTTATCAATCTAAAAATTTGATTATAATTAAAATAAAATAAATTGAACTGAATGAATTAAATTTATTCAATTTCGATCATGTAATTGATTCAAACCAAAATTTGCTTACTCTTAACATTAATGACCTCAAACTCCACAAAATAGTAGCATGAAAGATTTAAGCCAAGCTCACATTTCAAACCAAAGCTGATCTCCCAAGAGAATAGTAGATGGAAAAACGGTTCAAAGAGGACTTCTTGTGGTTGGTTGAAAGCCAGTGTAAAAAAAAAAAAAAAATCTATATCTGGCATCCAGCTACTTAATTATATTTCAACAACATAAATCAATATTTCGTGATCAAACCCCTTAAAAGTCAACAACCAAATCACCGCACTTAGCAAACAAAATTAACAAAGTATCAAATCATATAAGAAGAAAATTGACAAAGAAATAGTTTATTCAAAGGGTCTTCAAGTTTTTAGTTTAATAGGTTAAAAATATTTAATGAGATATTAATGATTTAATTTCGAATTAAATTTATTTTTTTGTTTGTATTAAAATTTTATCCTCATAATATAATAAATAAATAAATTATTCAAAGAAAAAAATATTTGACAAATTCTAATCTTATTATTAGAGTTCACATCAAGTCGGGTTTAGGGTTAGTTTTGTTCGCCTTGAACCCTATTCGACTTTATATGTTATTAAATTCGAGCTCGACCTTACTTAATTCTTTTTTTTTGTTTTTTCATACTTGAATTTGATCTCGACAAAATTTGAAATTAATAAATATTATTTTTTAAATATAAATATTAAAAAAATCATTATATAAATATATATAATTAAATAATTAATTAAAAATAATTTTATATATAATATCAGGTCGGATCAGAATTACCCAAAATCCGAACTTGATTTTACTCCAATTATTTTATAATTTTACCTGATTTGATCCGACCTAAAACACAAATTTAAAAAAAAAAATCAATCTCATAAAATCGAATCGAATCGAAACTCATCAAAAATAAGTTAAATTGTTGACTCTATTTATTATTATTATTATTTTTTTAAAAAATTGATATCAACAATAAAATAATTCATCATGATAATTTCCTAAAAGAAAGTACAGTCTTTGACTAATTTTGTCTTGTACTTATGGAATGTTGTTGGAACGTTGTTTTCATTTTTTTATTTTTTTATTTTTTCATCTATAAAATTTTAAACTTCACAAATACAATTAGTGGAATAAAATATACTCATTAGAGTACATTAAAAAAATATAAAATATATAAAATTTTTAATTTTATTTGTAATTTTTAAAAAAATTTTAATTTATCCTTAAAAAATTTTTATCTTTTGTTATTTAGGTGGCTAAAAAAAATATTATGCATATAAATTTTTGAAACCTACAACCTATAAATATTAACTCTAATAATTTGTCATTTGATCCAAATATCAATTAAAAATTTTATTTGTAAAATTAAAAATTTTATCATAATATATATAAAATTTTATTTGTTAATTTTCCTTTAACAATGTTTATGATTGGACAGTCCATTTTAAATTCGGAAACATTTAATTTTTAATATTCGTTTTTATAGGAATTGGGAATGTCAACCACTTTATACGTGAAAACAATTAATGCTTCATTTGGTTTCAATTGCATCTTGAGTGCATTGCAATTGTCAAAAAAGTTTGTGTCCACCAATGGTTTGGATATCCAAGTAGAACACGTTTGGCTGCTTTTTCTAATCGATGATTTTAGTTTTAGTGAGCAAATGCAGGTTTTCATCTTTTTTTTTTTTTTTTTTTTCTTTATCGTTCATTTTATATTACAAAAGTAAAAATATCCTTATAATTTAAAATTTTTATTTAAACATTATAAAATAATTTTATTAATTTATTATAATAAATTAATTTTAATTATTATAAGATAAATTAATAAGCAAAAAAATTATAACTAATTTTATAAATATTAAATAATTTAAAATTTTTATTAATATAATTTTACTTCAATATTTTTAATGATTTTTTCATTATAATTCACTTCATTATTATCATTAATTTTCATTTAAACACATATTTATTATTAGTTTTAATTTTATTGTTACAATATTTAATTTTATATATACAATAATTAATCTTATTTTTATTAATATTTTTAATTTCTTCAAAATAAATCTCACTTTTCGTTCAAATACATCCTAAGATTATTCGAAAAAACAAGCTTGTAATTATATCTCTAACAATCATTTTGACCTCTAGCGGTTTTGCCGTAACTACGAATCCGAAATTGCATCCCCACCACTTTCCACGCTCGAGTTTATCCGCATCGCTATCTGTATATTTTTTTAAAATACTTATCCAAATCCATTTTTCTTTAATTTCTTTTGTTGAATTTTATATGTGCCACGTAACATGAAAAATGCAACGGCCAATTCGATAAAAGAGGTTAAAAAGTATGGCTTTAAAAATTTTGACAAAGCAAAAGCAGAAACAAAATATTCTATTCAACCACAAAAATAGGTAAATTATTTTACTACTATATAAAATAAAAAGAAAACTGTTAAAGAGGCACAGTCCTTCACGGTTTGTTCTGTTTCGGTTTGATTTGTTTGGAGTGGAGGAGCTTCACAATTTGTTCTGTTTCGGTTTGATTGATTTGGAGTGGAAGAGCGTAGAGGGATCAATCACTCAAAAACAAGAAAACTGCTGCGGTGATCGAAAGAGAGAGCAATGGCGAGGCACGAAGAGGTTCCGATTCCGATTTACTCTTCGCTTGAACCGGTGTACGGTGAAGGATCTCAGCTTGAAGAAGCTCAGCTTCGATTCGATAAATTGAAGTCCAAGTTTCTTGAAGTCTTCGGTCACTCTCCCGATGTATTCGCTCGATCTCCAGGTATGTTTTTCTCTGTTTGTTGTTTGTTTAGCTTAACAATAGGCGAGAAACGAACTTTTTAATTAAATCTCTCATTGATTTAATTTTAGCCTTTTTTTTTTCAGATTTTTTTTTTGTTTTTTGCATGTTTAGAAAAAATGTTAAATTCGAACTAGACTTTAGAGAATTTTCTGATTGGTTGCTGAGAAACATTGTGAGAAAAATAGACTGTGTTGAGTGTTGACTAATCAAAACAAGTAATTAAAACGGAAAAAAAGACAGCGTTTACTTTCTCTTTCTAGAGGTCTTTGTGGTTTGGCATTTTTAATTGTGAACATTGGTGATTCTTGATTACGTTGATTTAATGGCTATTTATGTGCAGGGAGAGTGAACTTGATTGGAGAACATATTGACTATGAAGGATACTCAGTGTTGCCGATGGCAATCCGGCAAGACACAATCGTGGCTATCCGAAAGCACGATGAAGGGGAGGCTGAAAAGCTTCTCCGAATTGCCAATGTCAATGATAAGTACACTATCTGTACTTATCCTGCTGATCCTAACCAGGTTTATGACTTTCCTTTGTTTATCAATGTGTTAGCCTAGCGGTTATCTTCCATTTCTAGTTAATTGAGTTGCTTATGTAACTTGCCAAATGTTTCTTTGGCAGTTTCTGTATCTAGCTTCCATTTCCTGGTTGCATTAGTTCCTGCAACATGCAAAAATGCTTCTTTTCTTTTTCTATGGGTCTGTTGTCTTAAGGATTGCTTTGAATTTGAGTCAAAATACCTGACATTGTTTATTGTGCAGGAAATTGACTTGAAGAATCATAGATGGGGCCACTACTTCATTTGTGGGTGAGATATTGAATTCTTTTGCTCCCTATATCTGCTTTCTAATTTGAAGTTGCAGTTAGTACAAACTATTGGTATTTTTATCCTTTTCAACAAATATGCAAGTTCTCTTTAAAGCGGCATAGATGTTGACCCTCAAAATGGTGGTGCTATTATTGTCCATGATCTCCAGGTATAAAGGTTATTTCGAATATGCCAAGTCAAAAGGAGTGGATGTTGGTGTGCCAGTTGGTCTTGATGTTCTTATTGATGGAACAGTTCCTACTGGTATTCTTTTACATCACTTGCATGTAGGCTAAGACTTAGATGCTAATTGAATAAAAGTTTTGCTTCATAGGGAGGCAGTTGTTTCTTTTATGGGACAAATTGACTCTTATCTTACATTTTTATTCTAGGTTCTGGTCTATCAAGCTCTGCAGCTTTTGTTTGCTCATCTACAATCGCTATTATGGGTGCTTTTGGTGTTAACTTCCCAAAGGTATGCTATCTTCACTTTTTTAATCACAAGTCAAATTCTGAAATTGTAACACCTGTTCATTTAACAGAAAGAAATTGCCCAAGTTACATGTGATTGTGAACGGCACATTGGAACACAATCTGGTGGGATGGACCAGGTTACACTTTTTGCTACCTACTTATGATTTTATTTGATTTTCCTGAGTGTGGTGATGTTTAACATTCTACCAAGTTATATTTTGATTTAAATCTAATTTGTGATTATTGAAAATTTGTCTGTCACTTGTTACCTTGTTTTATTATGACAGGCGATCTCCGTAATGGCCAAAACTGGGTTTGCTGAGCTAATAGATTTCAATCCTATTCGTGCAACTGATGTACAGCTCCCTGTTGGGGGAACATTTGTGATAGCCCATTCATTGGCAGAATCTCAAAAAGCTGTTACAGCTGCTACAAATTATAATAACAGAGTTGTTGAATGTCGATTGGCTGCTGTAAGTCATATTTGTGTTTGTTGGCTGTGAGAGAGAGAGAGGAGGATGAGGGAAAAGTGAGGGAGGCAAGGGGACGGAATTGAGGGCCTCTTGTATCATGGGCATTTTTACTATCTTTGTTTTGGTGGTACTCACAATGTGCATTCTTTTTCTGTCTCTTCAAAATTTCAGATCGTGCTTGGAATAAAGCTTGGAATGAAACCACAAGAGGCAATAAACAAAGTCAAAACTCTGTCTGATGTTGAAGGGTTATGTGTTCAATTTGCCAGCGATAGTGGTTCTAATGATCCCGTTCTTGCTGTCAAGGTTTCTATCATTGAATTTTCTGCCTCCATGATATTATGATGTTTATTTTTTGTTTAATGTTATAAATCTATGTCTTCTATTATGTCAAACTATAATTTTACCTTTTTTCTGCAGGAATTTTTAAAGGAGGAGCCATATACAGCTGAAGAAATAGAGAAAATCACTGAGGGGAAGCTTCCATCAATCTTGGGTGATAACCCAACCTCTTTGGATGTGTTAAAAGCAGCCAAGCACTTCAAGTTGCATCAGGTACTTTTCTTTTGGTTGAAACTGAATAGAAATTTATTTTGAATAAATATCAAAATTAATAATGATTTATGTTTTTTTGGATATTGCTCATAGTTTTATTCCATTTTATTTACTATGTTTATTTTGTAAGATCAGTAGCATTTTTCAAGCTGCTTTGAGAAACACAGAAAGATAATTGCCTTTTTTATTCTTGGAGCCTATGTCTCCACATTTTCCTTAGAGTGTAGTGTATTATGGTGGGTACTTACTCACGTTACACTCCCTTTACTATTGATTTCCTTACTAGGACTAGTACCAATAATCCTTTGAATTGGGCCAGGCCTTTGAATAATTTTTGCACTTTTTAAACTCTCATAATTAGCAAGTAATATTTTGATTTCTTGCTTTATGTTATGGTGTATCATTTATCACTTTATCCTAATTTCCAGAGAGCTGCTCACGTGTACTCTGAAGCAAAGCGGGTTCATGCGTTTAAGGATACTGTGGCATCAAGCTTAAGGTGACTTTTAATATTTGATAATTATCTATGGTCTTTCACAAGTTATAAAATTTTTAAGGGATACTAGTTGAAATTTCCCTACGGTGTTTGTTGACTGTTGCAATAGAGCTATATTCATGCACCCGAAGATTGATTGGAGTTCTTGTGCAACTGTTGAATATATACGATTGTTCTCAAAGGCTGACAATTTATCTATCTTTCTGCATTGAAAATTGATATCTGAATTGTTCTGTCTGAAAACTAAACTTGTTTTAATACTTGATGGTTAATAGTTATATAATTCATTGTGTAGTGAGGAGGAAAAGCTGAAGAAGCTTGGCGATCTAATGAATGAAAGCCACTACAGCTGTAGTGTTCTCTATGAATGCAGGTAAATTATCAGAATGTGCATAGTCTGTCAAACTGCGCTCTTAGATCATAACTGCAATCTCATTAAAAACATGATTTGCCACCCCTTTTATTGTTTACATTGAAGCCGAGTGGAGCCTTTTCTCATTCATGATAAAAGTTGTTGGCTCATAGTACTCTTTCCTAGTCTCCTTTGTTTTTGTACTGTCCCACACTTTGACTTGACTTTTGGTCTTGCAAAGCAATAATTACTAGAGAACTTTATTGACTAATACTGTTACATCATTTGTGGGTGATTACATCAAAACTGGCACCGATATTTGAAGTTAATGCATGTTGCTTTCGATTCCGGTTTTTTTAATCAATGTTTTTAAATTATGGAGGAGATGTTGTGTTAGCTACCATTACTTATCATTCCTTGTTTCTATAAGTAGCTGCCCAGAGTTGGAGGAACTGGTAAAAGTCTGCCGAGATAACGGTGCTCTAGGAGCGAGGCTTACCGGAGCTGGATGGGGTGGTTGTGCAGTGGCCCTAGTAAAAGAGAGTATCGTACCCCAGTTCATCCTCAATTTGAAGGTATAACCTTATCGGCCCTAACTTTTACTCGCGTTATAAAGGCACAGAAGCAAGCATTAACATTTTGGTTCTGTATCAGGAACAATTCTACCAATCTAGGATTGACACAGGCGTGATCAACAAGAATGACCTTGGTCTCTATGTTTTTGCTTCAAAGCCGTCAAGTGGTGCCGCTATTCTTAAATTTTAGTCTGTTTTTTAACTTAGAAACATTTTCAAACTTTACATTTGAAGAGACCATATGACGCGTCTTATGTCTACTCCAATCGAATAAAATTTGATTGCCTCAACTGGATGTTGCTGATAAAAGTCATAAAAACCTTTGGAGCTCAAGGAACCACAAATTTCAGTAAAATTTGATTGTTTTGTCTATGCTTTTGGACAATAAGCAAACTCGATTCGACCTCCTGTCTCTAAATGGATTTGAGATGGACTGCATGTAGAAATAAAGATTAATTCAGTTGAGTCATGAGTTAATATAATAAGAAGATCAAGTTCAAACTAGAGTTGAAATTCGTTGTTTGAGTTTAACGTGAGTTTGATCAAATTTTAAAATTCAAATTTAAGCTAGATTTGAATAAAAATTAAATTATTTGAATTTACTTAATTAGAATAGTTTATCAAATAAAAAAATAAATTTGATTTTTTTTTTCAATTTTAAGTGTGTGCTCAAAATTAAGTTTGAATTTATATATATATATATATAAAAGGTAAAATAATAAATTCTTAATTAAAATAATTAAAATATATATTAAAATATAAAAATTTAATTAAATTCATAAATTATTCGAATTAAATATTAAAAAAATTAATTTTTAAATTAATTTTTACATTCAATTATTTATGTTTGAATTCAAATTCAAATATATATATTATATAAATAAAATAAAAATTTTAATTAAAATATATATTAAAATATTAAAATTCAATTGGATTCATAAATTATTTAAATCGAATATTAAAAAATTTAAATTTAACTCATTCAATAAATTAAATTGTTTAAGTTTAAATTCAAACTCGATTTAATAATAATATTAAATTTAATTTAAATTTTATTTAAATCAAATTCAAATAATTTATATAGTGATATATTATTTACATCTTTGCGTAAAAAATCTTTTCTTTCTTGTCTTCATTCTTTTTTTTTCCCTCCAAATCAATGGAGGATTATGCCCCAGTTACAGTTGATTGAAAACTTTCTCCCACGCAAAACAAAATTTGGGTAGTGGGGCTTTTGAGTGTTTTGATTGAACTGGTGGCAAGACCATCATTCGCACGCTGACACGCAGCCAGGAACCCATTCGGCAAAGGTGCTGCTGGTGCTGGGTGTTGACTGTGTGAACTTGAAAAAATGGTAGAGGCTCCACCGATGAAGGGCCATGGTGACCCGAGCTCGGTACTTGGGCTGATCAGTCCAAAACGTCGCGTTTGTACGTAAAATAAATTACTAAAAGTTAGGTTAGCTGCTCCTGTTTATGATGGGCCATACTGGATTTAAAAGATCCAAGCCAACGTGCTCTTGCACGATTAAAATTATCCCAACCTCCTGCCCCCAAGTTGATGTGAACCCCCATTTAATTTGGCCTTACATTTTTTTTTTTTTGAATAAATTCTACTAATATTTTCTACCAATCTTTCTTGCCTTTAATGTGAACTAGTGTGACTTTTGAATTCTATATTATTACTTTCAAAAAATTTTGATTGTATATAAATTTTTAATTAATGCATTTATTTTATATAAAATATTAAAATTCGTGTATTTAAATCATATTTTTTATTATATATAAACAGTATATATTAATTTTTTATGAATAAATTAAAATTATTAAAATTTGGGAGACCCCTTTTTATTAAAACAGTGACAGAGTATTCCCATTCTGGTCCAGCTAGAGTTGAGCTCAACTATGAGCCATTTTTGTCCCTACCATTATAACTAAAGCCCAGACTCTTCACTTCCGCATCTGGCTCATGACCCTGAGCGGAGTGAGTCTTCTTGGGGCTGAAAGAAAAAATAAAAAAAAAGAAGAAAAAAATAGAAAAAATAACAAGCTTTGATGGTAACAAAAGAGAAATAGGAGGAAAACAAAGGGGACTGTGCCATCTGTCGGTCCTGTTTCATTAACGGTTTATAAAACCAAACCAAACCAGAGCCAACGAAATTAAAAAAAATAAAAAATAAAAAAAGGAAAACAATGGAAGTAGCTTTTTCTACGTTTGATTTTTAAAGGAACAAGTTTCGAGTTTGTTACATTTTTAAACAGTTTCTTGTCTGTTCAATTTCCACTTATATGGTACTTTTAAAGTTCCCTCCTCACCTTGTCTCTCTCCCCCTAAAATCACTCTTTCTCTCTCTTTGTATCCGAAGCTGTTAAACTTCTACGTTGGCTACATTTGTCAATCTATTTGCATATATATTATGAGTTTTTGTAGATGAATTACGCAAAGCCCATCCCTTGTTTCAAGCTTCTTTTGTGGGCTTTCTCCTTGGCATCGGATCCGGGATCCTCTTGCTTCCTTTTCAAGGTATTTCAGCTTTTTTCTTTATTGGATATTGATGAATGTGGGGCTTTGATTGGTATATTTTCTGGGTTTGAATGGTTTTTTATTTATGTTGCTTTTGTACGAACCAAAGCTTTGCCTTCTTGCTCTGTTTCCAAAGCTTTTGATTCCTTTTTTTTTTTTTTTTTAAATTATTTCAAGCTTGGATTGGTGTTTTCTGGGCATTTAAGGATTTTATGATTGAAATTTTAATGTTGTGCTGATGGATACAGGGTCTGCTTATTGGGATTATTAGCCGGAGGTTTGATATATTAAGGAGGTTCTGGCTAATAAGCCTAATAAAAAAGGAAAAGAGAAATATCGTTGCTTTTTTATTGCATGATGAACACAGGCGTATATACTAACTTTATGCATCTGTGGGAGGCAATTTTTGTAATGGGATGATTCTTGGCATTTCCAAAGGTTGGTGCTTTGATCATTGGGAGAAGCTAATCAAATAAAACAGATTGAGATTGTGGTGGTTTGTTGTGATGGATTGGATGGCTCCTAGGGATAAAGATTTAGAACTTCACCTTGAAAATGGAGTAACTGTTAGTGAAGAAGAAGATTATAGCAGAAGCCATGTTTTAGGCCTTAAAAAGAAGGCACTATTGCTGCTTGCTAAGGTTAAAGGCAGTTTTTCTGAGGGATCAGATGATAGAGTATCTTTGTCTGGTGATGATTCAAATTCTGGTTGGCTTTATGTGGAGAATGTGCAGGCAGAGACAAGCTTGAATATTGAGGGAGAGGACTGTAAAGATGCTAAGGAGAATAAATTAGTGAAGGAGAAACGTAAAAGTTTGAGTAATAAAAAACCTCCTAAACCTCCCAGACCTCCAAGAGCTCCATCATTAGATGCCGCTGACCAGAAGTTAATCAGGGAGTTAGCAGAACTTGCCAGATTAAAGCGCGCAAGAATTGAGCGGATGAAAGCCTTGAAGAAGATGAAGGCTGCTAAGGGAACATCTTCTAACAGTAACATGTTTGCCATGGTGTTTACAGTTATTTTTTGTCTTGTCATAATCTTTCAAGGTGGTATTTCCTTATTGGATTTTTTATTCACTATGTTGCAGTTTGTGCTACTTTAACTGTATAAATTCTTGGCTTGCCTGGTTTAAAAAGTGGATTATGCATTATTTATGGTGTTCTGGATTTATTAATGTTTTAGCACCATACTTGATTTTTGCCCTTTTGATGGTTTCTGGCTTCATTTCTTTGGAATTTGATTTTTCAGGATACTTTGTTTTTGCTAATTACTATGGTGTTTTCAATACCTTCAATAATGATAGAGTCTTGAGCCAGTTGAATTATTTATGCAAATTAGTATTAAGAGTGATCATTGACTTTTGTTTCCAAGCTCTGAATATGGACTAATGTTCGTTTGCTCTTTATGCAGGAATGCCATCCAGAGGCACACCGACAAGTATCCAAGGATCTCCAGTGCCAGCAGGAGCAGTGGAGGGAGGTCTAATTTCAGTTCAGTTCTCTGGGAATCCATCTGCAAGCATTCGAAATCGACCTGATTCTAGATCTCCCTAGTATGTAACAGTTATAGCAGCAAAACAACTCTATATTGCATTTCAATATGTTGTTAGTTCTTAAAGTTTTTAAGAATCAAGATAACAGAAGCATGGTAGTCTTGTGAAAATATTTTCACATCTGATTTCTCTTCTGCAGTTTAGTGGCGCAGGTTGCAGGTTTAGATGCTAAGGAAAAGGTGAGAAATATTGTTTGATGGCAAGAGTTCTATTTGTGGCTATATATACAAATCGATCCTGTTCCCATCAAAGCCATTTCGCTGGATGATGTTTTGTATTCACAGCCTTCAAATCTCCGGCGTTCAATTTTTCTGGTAATTTATCCCTTGTATGCTACTTGAAGTGGGGGGTTGAGTTAAATTACCACCTAAATTATTGGTGGCCTCTGGCCATGGTTCTCAACAATTAGCCTGCACAACAACTTACCTGATCAGATTGTGTTGTGACTTGTGGGATTATGTGTATTCTCTATAAATATCTCATTATGAAACTCAGATCGGCAAAATTTATGAAACTATTTTTCTTTTCCTGATAAATGTTCATTAAAATATGCTGTGCCTGTGCTAAATCCTAGAGTTACGAAAACTCTGATGTTAAAAAGAGAGCATAGTGCCGGAGGATCTGACGCGAACTTGTTTGGGATCAACACTCTAGTTGACTTGTGAGTCTGAAATTTATCTGTTTCGGGTCTTGACTCGTGGCTCTGGAGAGGAGAGTTCCTCTTTCGGGTATTTGTTGTTCTTGTCTCTTAACAAACCTATTCACAGTAATGTTTCTTTATCCTTTATCCTTTAGGGTCTCGGATGATGCAATTGCTTATCCTTTCTTGTTTACCAAATATAATCTTAGAGCAAGTCTGGTGAATGTTTCAACCATGAAGAGTGGTATTTGAATTATCGAGCTAAAAGCATATGTCTGAATGCTGCTTTTTGTTGCTGCCTCTTGCTATATGGCTGGTCTCTTACAACTGAAGTAGAGTTTTCCGAATCATGCTTTTTTACTCACAGCCTGCTGTTTGCGACCAATGCAGATGTTTTTCTGATTGAAGATCACATGTTGTGTTTTATTTCTCAAAATTTTAAGCAGAATTAATGGTGTGAACTGTGAAGTGGCCTGTGAAATCCAGCTTGGGTCGTGAATCCATATGTCATGTGGATTCGCGTGGACTAGTTTTAGTTTGAGTCATCTCTCCAAATCTTTTGAAAGGGTAAGGGGTGAATGCACACTGGTTCGAATCTCCTAATGGTCTCTCGTTGGTAGGCAATCTGTAAGTCCAAAAAATCCGTAGGTAAAAGTGCAATAGATCCATAAATCCCAATTAGGCAATTAGGTTGACAGTTTGTCTTAAATTTTTCTCGACCAAAAAAAAAAGAAAGAAAGCATCACTCATAATTGCCATTCCAACCAGAGAAAGCATTAGATTTGGCATTGATTCCAATCATGCTCTGGAGTCAAAGGATTTGGAAGGCCAAAGAAGTTAAAAATAAATGAACAAAAACACCTTACATGACCAAATATGATTATAATCACAATTTGCATTTTAAAAACTACAAGAGCATTGAGTCCCATCCCAAGCCATTGCAGCCTATGCAAAGCCCATAAAATGATGAAAGGAAAAGGAAGTAAGCAATGAAGACAAAGAAAGATATGCTATTTGTATGGTTGAAAGTTGAAACTAG
This sequence comes from Durio zibethinus, assembly GCF_047325235.1. Lineage (NCBI taxonomy): Eukaryota > Viridiplantae > Streptophyta > Magnoliopsida > Malvales > Malvaceae > Durio > Durio zibethinus. Next base: position 833,733 of record NC_143188.1, on the reverse strand, counting down.
AAGCATAATTGAATCGAGTTGAATCAATATAAATTGATTAGTCAGAAGTTGAACTTCGAATTTAATTGAAAATGTTTTAATTTTCAAGCTCCCTTAATTAAATTTATTTAATAAAAATGAGCTTGATTTTTTTTGTTAGATTTTAAATTTAATTATGTGTTTGAATGTATTTAAACTCGAATTGATATATACTACATGTAAGAGTAAAACAATAATTTTTTAATTAAAATAATAAAATATATTAAAATTTAATAATTCGATTAGACTTGTAAATTATTTAAATTAAACATTTGGATCTCAAATTTGATTTACTCGATAAATCAAATTATTTCATCTTAAACTTGATTCAAAAATAATTAAATTAAAATTTAATTTTATCCTAATCAAATTCAAATAATTTATAAATATTAATATATCATTTACCTCCTTACTTAAAACTACAATTGGAAGAACACAAAACTAAAGGCAGGGTTCGATCAACCATGCATTTGATGAATGCCACTTTCAAAACCTTTTTTCCTCTTTACGGCCATGCGATAATCGATTGCCCTCGTACTTGGCCATCATAATTTCTCTCCAATAATTGATATGCTTGAAGATTTTAAACCAAGTTGAGATGAAGAATGTGATCACTTTTTAACTAAATAAATTAATATTATTAGCTTCTGACAATTTGGACTGATTCAATTTCTGACAAGAAATTATAGTATTCTCCAATGGCAATAGTCCATGCAACTTGATAGAAACTTCTACAGCATTGAAATATTGCAAAAAAGACAATAACCCAGACCGTCTTTTCATCCCCTCAACAGTTTCTCATGGATGAAATGTTTGACAAAGACATTAGCTCTCATCTCAATCCAGGGAAAAGTCAAGAACAATGAAAGAAGAACAGGGGTTGGGAATTCTAACTATGTGATTTCAGATTAAAATTGCTAATTACTTACCGCGAAACTTAAGCCGATGGCTTTACTAAAAATTTTGGTGTTGAAGAATCAAAGCGTACAGCCACAGAAAAGGAAGAAGAAACAGAGCATGGCAAATAAAGCTAAGGATTCCAAAACCATGACAAAAGTCCAGAAAACATCATCCAGGATGGAAAAACCCAGCCACCTGAAACTCTGCAAGCTCCAACCACTGGTCAAATACGACAAGTTGAAGTCCGGCCAACGGAAAACCGACGTTGGGAAAGAGAATTCGAAGTCCGGCCAGCGGAAAACTGACAGGGACCACATGCGGCACATCTGCCTCTGTTTTGCTTCCGGAAGCCTCCAAGGGGACTCTTGTTGCTTAACCATAAAGTTGGATTTAAGACAATTATTGGTGGGATATTTTCCATTTACATACATACATACATATATATATATATATATTTATATATATTCGATTTTATATATAATAATAAAATTACGTAGTAAAAAGGTTTATATAAATTTGCTACACTTCATTCATCAAATTTCATTAAATATGGTGATTGCGAGTCCCTAATAAATTTATATATCGTATTGGATAAGCTTTTTACATCATGAAATTTAGGTATATGTATTATGATTTATATAAAATTTTGTATTAATTTAAATCAGTCGATTTTAAATTTTTTTCGTGTTTTGCGTGCGTGTAAGATCAGTTGTCTGAATTAATTGAGTATTTAATATTGCTTTAAGCCGATGATGTGATTAAAATTAATTGAATATTAATTCATATAGTATATCTTGATTATTGATTATAATTTTAAAAATTATGAATTTATTAAAATTTAAATGTGTAATATTTTTTAAAATAATTTTTTTAAAGAAGGATGCATGCGTGCAAAGTGAAATTAATTTTCCTAAAAACAAAATTTTAAGGAATTTTTTTTATTTTACGTGGCTTAAGATTAGAGCATGACAACGCAAAAAGAAAATTTGGGCCTTTAAGTGAACATTTCCACAGTAAAGGCTCGGCCTTTGATGGATTTAAATTTAATGGGACAGCGATGGAAAATTTTAGCCCTAGATTCCCCCAACTTGTTCCTCGCACGTGACAAGCAGCTGATGAGGAAAAGCGGTAAAGGCGCGCCGCAATGATCCAGTTACCACAAAAGTTACATATTCTCTCATTTAGACCGTTCGATCGCTTTCCACGTCAGCAATCCGCATGAATCCTCTTTTCAACGGCTGAGATCACAGTTGCAGAAGCTACTGGTCGAGAGCGCAAACAAGCTTCCTTTCTCTCTCTCTCTTCTCCCTGCTCACTCTCTCTCTTTCTTTCTCCCAAATTTCTGATTTTAATTCTGATTTTTTTTTTCTAAAGATGAAGTTGATGGAAGAAGAGAGGGAATTTGAAGAGGAAAAGGAAATTAACGTTATGAAAAAGGAAGAAGCGGACGGTGAAGATGAAAGTGAAGTAGAAGGCGGCGAAGAGGACGACGATGAAGATGACAACGGTGAAGATGACGACGACGATGAAGACGGAGAAGAAGAGGATGATGATGATGATGATGATGAAGTGCAGGTTATTCCCTCTTCCGATGGTCCTCCGGTGCAGTCAGTCGATGACGACGAGGATGATGAAGACGACGAGGACGACGGTGAAGGCGACGGCGAAGATGGTGACGATGACGACGACGACGACGACAGCGATGACGATGAGGAAGAAGAAGAGGAGGTAAATTCTTTTAATCTATTTTGATCCCAGTTAGTCGTTGTGATTATTTCAAAATCTTGTATTTTCAAGGCTTTTCAGCTGAAACTGTTCAGATCCGGTGTTTTTCTTACTTAATTGCTTCTTAATCATTTGATTCTTTCACCAATCTGACGTTAAAGCCTCAAATCTTGAGAGTTGTTTTCGTGATTATTAAAAAATCAAGCTGCTCTATCAACACAACTTCACAAATCCAAGAACATTTACTATTGATTTTGCTCAGCTACTAAGGCTGATAGCCGATTTCACAATCCAAAATCAACAGTCGCTCCGTCGTGCTTGGATAATTTAAAGCTTTTCACTTGCGAACATGTTTGTTGGATTCATGGCGTTACACAGTACAAAATACAACATTTTTTTTTTAAATTGTATAAAAGAATCGTTTTTATTTGTTGAGCGCAACTTTTAACTAGTTCCATGTTTGGCAACTAGGAAAATCTGTGGAAAATGGGTTTCTTAATTTTCTTTTTGTCAATTGTAGGAGGATATGGGAACAGAATACCTTGTACGGCCTGTAGGTCCTGCTGAAGATAAGGAAGATGCTAGTGATTTCGAACCAGAAGAAAATGGTGAGGAAGAGGATGAAAATGAAGATGAAGATGAGGATGGTGGAAAGATGGAAGCCCCACCTAAGAGAAAGAGGTCGGACAAAGATGATTCTGATTCTGATGATGATGATGGAGGAGAGGATGATGAGAGACCCGCCAAGCGATAAAACTGTCCCCTTGGATTTAGGACAAATCAGTGACCCATTGCCATATAGGTTAATCTTTCTCTCTCAAAAGCCATCTCTCTTTCTTCCTGTAAAGAATGATAGTATCATCATGGTTCAGTTTTATTAGGGTTTACATGTTCAATCTGGTAATCATAGAAACAGTTGGTTTAGAATTTGTGTAATTTTATGATGTTAGATTCAATTGTAGACTTTGAGAATTCCCCACATTTTCAAGATGATAACATGCTTTTTTCTGGTCAGGTTTCTTAAAAATTTTCATGTGCTGAATGATGATTGGATATCTTACGATTTTTGCATGATCAGCTTATGATGATGATTATGGTATCTTGTTGCAATTTTGAATTGATCAAATTGGCAATTGGTTGGAGGGCCTGTTGAGCTTTTAAGATCATACAAGTCTGATATGATTCTGGTTCAACTTGGCTCGTGGGCCTTGAACAGGTCACTGCCAACTGCGAACCCAATCTCTGATCTCTGTGTTCGGGTCAGATTGGATGATATGGTAAACCAGGATGGAAGCCAGAACCACGGAGCTTCTAAAAACTAGATTTGGCAAACGATTAATATTTTTTTAGGACAAGCATTTGAATCAGACAACAAAAATCGACCCTTTTGGCTTTCACACCACATTTCCTGACCTCAAAATTGGAAAGCAACATCGGAACTTATAAGTTTACTTTTCAACAAAATTTGAAACCTCCAATGGGAGGGTTAACTCCAAAAGAAAAAAGTGAGTTGCCACCAGAGTGATCTTCTTCTTCTTCCTCTAACCAATACCTCTCTAAAATCTTCACTGCCTTCTCGTAGATCTCATTGTTGTCATGGCTCTGCAGGTTCTCAATTTTGTTCAAACAATCACATTCTTCAATAATTTCAGTATAGATATTTACCACACTCTTGCCTGATTCTTTATCTGCCTCACCGATCTTTAGAATATTATCTAGACCCTCAAGGCACACTGTCACAATCCTCGGATCAGGGCAGACTAGTAGATCACATAGTGGCTTGATACAACCTTGTTTCACCAAGTATCTGTGAAAAACAACAGTCAAACAACTTTGTTAATGGGAATTAAAGACATCGATTTCATGACAAAGAATAGGCATCTTCAAGTGAAGAGGGAAGAGAGAGAAGCAAAACATATTGAATCTGCTCTTGGGACCCTATGGAGGTAGCATTGGAAATAGCCCATGCAGCCTCTTTCTTGATTTCAAATTCGGCATGTTGAAGCAGGTGAACAAGAGGACTAAATATGTTTGCTTCAATAACAGCCTATTGCAAAACAATGATGTATTTCATTAGATCTTGGCAATTATTTAGTTTATAGTAATTCAATGGCAGACACAAATACTTCCTGCATTTTAACCTGTATTTGACTTCTATTTCCAGCAGTGATATTTGAAATTGTCCAACAGGCCTCTTTCTTGATACTCTTTTTGTAGTTCTGGGCGAGAAATTTGTACAGGCAGGGGAGACTTTGGCTGTCTATTGCAACCTGAAAACACACTCACAAGTCAATCACTGTCATGATCAAGAAAATATGAAAAATATTTCAAATTTTGTTGTGTTGAATTGTTGATCATACATGCACAATAAATACCTGAGTCTGAGAATCATCACCGGTAACAATGTTCCCTATAGTCCGGAGTGCAGGGACAAGCACAGTTTGTGAGGGATGACTGAGAACAATAACCAAACAAAAAATAAGAGAAATTTTAAACTGAAAGATGAAACATAAACATCGTATAACCACAAGACATCTTACTGAAGAAGCTCCGCAAGTCGTGGACAAATGCCTGCTTCGATCACAGCCTGAATCTCATCATTTGTACCATTGGAAAGATAAGATAAGGCCCAGCAAGCATCGGTCAGAATTTCTTCGTCAGTCAATTGGATCAGGTGCTTCAAGGCTTGCAAGGCAGGCTTAACCTTAAACAACAAGAAAACCACGCATGTTCTGTAAGTGACAGCCACAAACTTTGCTTCACCCTCCCTCCACTCCACCAGACACACATAGAACAAAGCCAGAGTGGGGGATGGGGGATTCTGAAAAATAACAATTCGTAGATCCTGCCTACCTGACCAAAGGGCGCTGGCGGCTTGCCTCTGCAGAAGTTTAATAAAGCCCAAGTGGCATTCCTTAGCAGAGATAATTCAGAATGTTCATTCAATTGTGCCAGTAATGGAATCAGTCCACCGTGACTAAGAACAATATCTCTAGACTTTGGTGAATCACCAGCAATATTACCCAATGCCCAAACAGCCTGGTAGTCCACAGGGAAGTCAGAGGGGAAAAAACAGAAGAAAATATGCATGATTGAACAGATATGTAGCATATATCAAGACTAAAATGAAAGTGACCTGCTCTCGAATATCAGCAATTGAAGAACGAAGAAGTTGTACAAATTTGGGTACAGCACCATGTTCAATAACAACATGCGTGTGCTCAGATGTACCAGATGCAATATTAGTCAATGCCCATGCTGCCTCAAACTGAAGATGAAATTCAAGCCCAAATGATTCGGTGAAGAAACTCTGCATTACTTCAATGGAAGAATATTAAAGCAAACCTTACAAATTCATACCTGTAATTGATGCTGATCATGATTGTCAAGAAACTCCACAAATCGAGGAACAATGCCTGCTTCGATTACCTGCTCGATGGGGGAGCAGCGCTCTGCGGGTGTATATATGTGAGCTAATGTTAACCAAATTATAGAGGTAAAGCAACAATGAATGAAGACAAATCTTCGTAGCAAGACATCAAACAAACCATTTGATAATAGCTTTCGAAATAGAGTTGTGGCTTCCAATTGCAACGCTGGATTATCAGATAGTACTCCTTTTATCATCAACGGAAGACATTCCAACTGTCATCAACAATGTGAATTAGAAGTCAGCTACTCATCTTATTGCAAGAGACCCTTGTCTGACAAAATGACAACATCCCTCATAAGAAAGGAACAGCTACCAAAAGGACCACTACTGACTAAACTACCCAGACAGGAACATGCTGCTTAGAGAAATGGTGGAAAGTATAACCATAAAAAGATAGCCATTTCATAAGCATGCAATGGATTCATGAGCTTTTTGGTCACTGAATCAGATGAACTTAGCCTATATTATCAGCATTCAAAGACCTAATAGACAAAGAAGCCCAAATCAAGCACAGAATCAGAAAAAAGAAAAACTTCTGTGAATTCTTACATTTGCTTTGGAGACCTCATGACTGAACTGCTGCTGATACAAGTTCTGATTGTGAAGAAAAAACCCTTCTCTCCGTTTCTTGAGGAGACTTTCTTGTCTCTTTTTCTTTCTTATCTCTACCAAATTGTCCTTTCTTCTCCTTCTCGCCTCCTCTCCATCCACTACTCCTGTCTTGTACCATTTCTTCCTCGTATTACTTGGCCTTATTAGTGGCATTGCTCTCAGAACAAACCTTTGCAAAATCCAAGGTAACAGTAGCAACAATAATTGGTTTGATGAATTATATAGTGTGATTCGATGAGCACGTGAACAAAGGGTTTCCTGTGTTTTTTCAGTTTGTTTATTGGCAACTTGTTTCATGAAGCAAAAAGCCGATTGGAAGTTGGGACTGTTCTTGTTTGTGCGTGTGCTTTTGTTCGGATTTGGCTTGGAGTGAAACGTTCAACTAGTTTAGCTGTTCGAGTAGGGAGAGAGACAAAGGCAAGACAGAGCTGCAGACCTTTGGATTTTTCTTGTCACTTTGTTTCTGCTTTGTCTTTATTTCTCGTTGCCTAACCCACGTCAACCATTACTACGAATATTTTAGGTAACATTTTGTTTTGTCTTGGCCGGTTATAGGTGCATCGAATAATTCATTTTAAAAAACAAAATAATTATAACTAAAATTTACTATTGTGTTCATATTTAACATCCGAAGATAAAGCCGGGCCATTTGGTTTGTATATACTACATGTTTATTATAGTATGAAGTTACAAAATTAAAACAGACTTAAATAAGCAAGGGACAAACACATAGAAACAATTCGTCCAGTTTTTTTTTTTTTTTTTTTTTTATAATTTTACTTTCAAAACAATTCTAAAGTTTCTAATTTCAACTTTGAAAACTTTTAAAATTGTTTTAACAAATTTTATCTTATTCAAATTTAAACTTGATAATTCGTATCATCATAAAATATCATATTCGTATCGTGTAAAATATTATATTTTTATCGTGTTTTACATAAATATCATGTATCACAATTTGTATCGATATGAAAATATAAAATATAATTTTTTGATTTTATTAAATTTATTTATAATTTTTAAAAAATTTTAAGCATGTTATCTCCATGTATTTTATTCGTATTATTTTATTGTATTATATTTTAAATTGTCAGGTATATCCAAATGTATAGAATCACCTAGAATTCTTACACTACTAATTAACATAGATGAAATTCCAAATATTATTTTCACAAAGAAAGTATTCTCTCTAATATTTAAAAAATAGTAAAAATTTTCACTATTTTATTTAAGGGCCGATAATGTGCCTTTAATTAAATCATATTTGTTGAAATAATTTTTTTTAATTCATTTTTATTTATTTTCATATTTAATTTAAAATTATTAAATTTCTACCATGAATTTAAGTGAAGGTACATTATTGACTATTAGATAAATTAATAGACTTTCAATATTTTTTAAGTTTCTTTGTTCATAAATTCAAAATTTAATTCAACTGTTTAAAAAATATCATCTAATAGATTGACATTTCAAATCTTAACTTCTACAAACATTTTTTTATTGTCAAATTGCGAATTTTTTTTTTAATTTACAAGTAAAATTAAGAAACTGTCATATATTTTATTTTAAATTTTTTTTGTTATACCTTAAGAGATATGTGTTATATTATTAATCCTGAAAATAAAATTAAAAAAATTTCAAATTTAGTTAAAAATATTTATAATATGTTAAAAATATTTATTTTTAAACATACTTTTTATTTTGTTAAAAATACTACTATTATCATTTTTTTAATAATTAAAAGTTGATTAAAAACTACAGAGCCCAATTTCAGCCTATAGAAAAACCAAAGTATGGAGTCCAAGAAGCCAGGGCTAAGGCCCACTGTTGAAATTCCACCCAGATGAAAGGGTAGATCAAGGGAATAGACAACGCCAGCCACACATAATGTCGGTGATTTCGACACGCGATTCAAAGTTGTTGCCGACAGCTCATCGATTAAGCATTCCATGACACGTGTAAATTATTTTGTTTTGTGTCAATAATTAATTTATTTGTTGTAAGCAATTGAAGTTGAATCAGCGTACCCCTAAAATTTATTGCGTCCGTTGATCATCATGAATTTATAAATTGCACTCAAAACCTGAATTTAAGTTAAATCTATGTATTTATATTATATAAAATATTAAAATATTATATATTTAATAATATTTTATATAAAAATTATGTGTTATAATTTATATTGATAATAAAATATAAAATATATTTTTTTAATTTTATTAAATTTATTAAAAATTTAAATTATATATTTTTATATTTTTTATTTATCTTATTTTCATAACATATTATTATATTATATTTAAAATAATAACATATAATTAATTAAAAAAATAACAATAAATAAATATATTCAATCTTTCATAGGAAAAATATATTTTTTTCATATTTTATTTATTAAAGAAAAAAATTAACAATATCAAGTGAGATTACACTAATTTTATCATGGACAGTTGAGTTCAGAATTTTTTTCAGTTATGATTTGTGTTATATTGGTAAGGATATTTCATATTATAGTGAAGCTTAATTTTTTTGATTGAATATTTCAAACGTTGTAAAAATATATATATTTTTATATTAAATTGATGTATTTAAAATTTTATTTTTGAAAAGTTATTAAATTTATATTTAAAATATACAAAATTTTCCAATCATAAAAAATATTTAAAAAATTTTCCATGAAGATATTAATAGTTTGAATGCTTGTCCTCCAATGTCATAATAATATTAAGCGTTTAGATTAATTTTGACAAAGAAGTGATAAATAGATTAAAAAACATATGGTTGAGGCGTCAATATCCTCTCGTCTAATCACAATTAACTCTTATCACCGTCCATTCAACATGAAACGGCTTAGAAAACATGGGACTCAACAACTAATCATTTTTAATTTAAACTTAAAGTATAATCCAACACTTTTATTTATAATTTTTTTTTATAAAAATAAAGAAAAACACAGTTAAATTTGCACCCTGTTTCTTCACATTTTCTTTCACTCTTAAAAATTAATTAATTAGTTAATTAATTTACTTATAAAAAAAAACCTCTCTCTGTACCGCTAGATTCGAATCAAATCCATCTCTCCGTGTTCTTCGGCTTCTTATCATTTATTTTTTCTTTCCTTTCACTCACCGGAAAAACCAGATTTCAAACAGATCTGGTTTTTTTTTTTAGTCACTGTTTACGCTCAAATGCGCTTCGTTTTGGCGGCTTAACTTCACTTTGCTAAATAATGACGATCGTCGGCCCGATCACTCCCGGTCAGGTGCGTTGTACTCAGTTTAGCATTCTCTGCTGCTATCCGATCTTGCATTTTAAACGATTTTTTTAAATAAAATCTTAATTTTTGAAAATTTTTGCCAGGTTTCGTTTTTTCTTGGTGTGTTTCCGGTGATTTCAGCTTGGATCTATGCAGAATATTTGGAGCACAAGAGAAAATCAGTCGCATCGAAAGCGTCAGTTCTAAATTCCTCGTTTTTCTTTGTAATGCGATTGCAATTAACGTAATTTATTGGTGAAAAATTAAAACTTTGTGTTATTAGGCACTCTGATGTGAATTTAGTTGAAATCGGAAACGATGCTGTTAAAGAGGATGATCGAGCGGTTTTATTGGAAGGCGGAGGTCTTCAATCAGCTTCTCCTAAAGCTCGCTCCTCGTCATCTTCCTTGTCTCCAATTCTCAAGTTTGTCATCAGAGCCGTTGTTTCTTTTGTTTTGTTTTGTTTTTGTTTTTTTTTTCTCTCATTTCTTTCGATTTTGTCGATCAGTTACTTCATTTCTACGATTTGTTTCTGTTAAGGTTTCTTATAATGGAAGAGACTTTCTTGGTTGAGAATCGCTTGACACTTCGAGCTATGTAAGTGAATTTCAATTCGTTGATTAATATATGAAGCATTTCTCTCTGAGAATTAATAGTTTGTAATCTTATAGATCTGAAATCGGTGTTCTTTTGGCGTACTATTACATATGCGACCGCACTGATGTGTTTGCCTCTTCGAAAAAGGTGAAGATTCATAGTACATTTCCTTCTTATAATCTTTTGTGGCTGAATAGATTTTAAATTCACTGCAATAAATATTGTCTAAAACGCGTTGTTATTGCTTGCTAATTAAGTTTTCTTATTCATAATCTGTCTATGCAGAGTTACAATCGGGATCTTTTCTTGTTCCTTTACTTCCTTCTCATCATAGTATCAGCGATAACTTCTTTCAAGATTCACCATGATAAGTCACCATTTTCGGGGAAATCTATACTTTATTTGAACAGACATCAAACAGAGGAGTGGAAAGGTTGGATGCAGGTTTGTGAGTCTTTCACATGATGTAGTAAATCTGCAAAATCTTCTTAGAATTTGTGTTGGATTGCATAAAAAGTAAAAACTCTTTTGGCTGATGCTGGTTATGCTTCGAGTGTTCAAGCATTGCGACACCTGGATTGGTAGTCTTACTCTTATTTTTGTGCCCCTTTTATTTTGCAGGTCTTGTTTTTGATGTACCATTACTTTGCAGCAACAGAGATTTATAATGCTATCCGAATTTTCATTGCTGCTTATGTGTGGATGACTGGATTTGGGAACTTCTCATATTATTATGTGCGCAAAGATTTCAGTCTTGCTAGGTTTGCACAGGTATGAGTTCCCCTAAAGCGAAGATATATAAACTTATGATAATTTCTTCCATGTTCCAACCTTGAGTATTTTGGCTGAACAGATGATGTGGCGCCTCAATTTCTTGGTATTTTTTTGCTGTGTCGTCCTCAATAATAGTTATATGCTGTACTATATATGCCCCATGCATACTCTGTTCACTCTTATGGTTTATGGGGCACTTGGTATTCTGAACAAGTACAATGAGAATGGGTCAGTGATTGCTCTAAAAATCATTGCCTGCTTCTTGGTGGTTATCCTAGTATGGGAAGTGCCTGGAGTGTTTGAACTTCTCTGGAGCCCATTTACTTTTTTTCTTGGTGGGTAACTTTCCAAAGTATAATTTCTATTTAAATATTTTGGGTCATGTTGATGGAAAAAAAAATTGAAAAACTGTTGCAGGATATACTGATCCTGCAAAGCCAAACTTTCCCCGCTTGCATGAGTGGCATTTCCGCTCAGGCCTTGATCGGTACATATGGATTATTGGAATGATATATGCATACTACCATCCAACTGTAAGTCCTGGGGCAATTATTTTCCATCTTTTCATTGTATCTTCTTGCTATGAATTAATGCAATTTATTTAGGAATAATGAGGCTTACAAGCTAGCTTGCTTCTGCATTAGTGTTTTCTTTTTGGAGTTGATGGCTTGATTCTGAGTATTTACTGTTGCAGGTTGAACGGTGGATGGAAAAACTTGAGGAAACAGAGGTGAAGAGGAGAGTATCAATTAAAATGGCTGTGGCGATAATAGCCCTGACGGTATCATATATGCACCTTTTGACTTATGTTCTGTTTCCTAGAATTTCCATCTGTTATTCATGAAGTTCTAATAAACTTGTAGGTGGGATTTTTCTGGTTCGAGTACATATACAAGCTTGACAAGATCACTTACAATAAGTACCACCCTTATACCTCATGGATCCCTATAACGTAGGTCTCATGTTACCTGTGTTGATGTTTTACAAATCTGAACATTTTGGCTTTTACTCAAGTCTTGTTCCTTGTTTTCATCAGTGTGTATATATGTTTACGAAATGTCACCCAGTCCTTCCGAAGCTACAGTTTAACCCTTTTTGCGTAAGTGGCTTTTAACTCATCTCTTGTTTTATTCTTTTACTTTCTGAAGACCCATAAGGACGAACTAATTTTTGTCTGACATTCATCTTTTGTTTTCCAGGTGGCTTGGAAAGATAACGCTGGAGACCTACATCTCGCAGATCCACATATGGCTCAGGTAAGTTGAAGTTGACAACGTTGGAATCCTGGTGCTTCAGCTGTTTGCAAAGAGTTGATGTGATAATTCAAACTTTTAAAATCATAGCATAGGATGCATGCTGAGCAGCATTTATTTATATTTCTTAAGACAATATCGAATCAATGTGCAGATCGGGAGTCCCAGATGGTCAGCCTAAGCTACTGCTTTCTTTGATCCCAGATTACCCGATGTTGAATTTCATGCTCACTACTTCCATATACCTTGCAGTAAGTAAATGGTGTCATCTTTGAAACTTCAAATATCATGCATTAGTCATGAACTGACATTTTTTCTTGTCTGCAGATATCTTACAGACTCTTTGACTTGACAAATATACTGAAATCAGCTTTTGTGCCTACCAAAGACAACAAGCGCCTTATCCACAACTTAATTACTGCTGTTGTAATCTCAAGCATTTTATACTCGTTATCCTTTGTGTTCCTCAGAATACCTCAGCTGTTGGTAAGTTATTTCTTTAGTTCGAATCAATCACCAAGACTCAAATAGCAAAAAGCTCGAATATCTGATCCGACGGCCATCATTACATTGAACTTTGCAGGTGTGAGAATTATAAATATAGAAATACCAAAAGCCTGCCACTAGAACCTTGTTCATTGCTGTGCCATTGGTAGAGTAGCTCGACTGCTGCTGACTTTACCTTCACAATGGAAACGTAAAATTGCAGAATCCATCACACTTCAATTGGAGAAGCCGTCGATCATGCGAAGTCTCAGAACATGCAGCATCAGTTGTATAGGTAAAAGATTTAAAGTCAGCATAAAACCTCCAATTGAGGTGTTATTTTTGTTCCCTATTGGTTTCCACTAGTACAATATAGCGACCATACCATGTCTAAAGCAACTCACATTGGCTTGCATTTTACATTGATCTTATATTCTTCTTACATTTGCCTTTGCTTAATATACACGTGTGCATGGAAAAAATCAAATGTGGATTCATTTGAGCTAGTATAAATTTTATATTTTTTAGAATTTTTAATCAAAATTATTAAATTTAAAAATGTTCTTTCTATTCAAGTGTGTGATAAATTTAATTTAAACATTTTTTTAATGTAAGTGAATTTTTACTCGAATCAAATATATAAATATTTGAATATTAAAATTTATAATTACAAACGAAGTTAAGATGATATTACATGTTTTTTTATATATATTTAAAAAAATTAAATTAGAAAAAAAAGTGAAACATATGTCATCATCTTAATTTTTTTTTTTTAAATTCAAAAATTTTATTACCAATGTATCAAATAATTTATATATATATATATATATATATTTATATAACTGCACGCTTGTAGCAAACCTTTTACAATTGACATTTTTACCTCTAATGGAGGGATAATGTAATTTGCAAAAATAAAAAGGTTAGAAAGATTATTTGGATATTAAAATCCATGACCACATATCTACCAATGCCAAAATTTAGAGATCAAGATGAATGCACTAACTATAAATTTATGGGACAATCTGCAAAACAAGAAGCATGCATAAAAATAAAGACATCCATTACTAAACTTGGAAAGATCATTCCTTTTACCAATCTCAGAGCATTTCTCTATATTAGCAAATAGCAACAAGCTAGAAACATAAAAAGACTTGACTATCTCCCCAAGGTTTGATTGAATCTAGGAATTAAGGAAACGAAAAACTAATAGAAAGGAATTAAAAGATAAACGTGGATGGACATGACACTATGGAATCCGCTTACAAATCAACAAGATTGTAAGAATATGTCATAGAGTTGTAGCCAGCAGCGAGGACGACAACAAAGCTTCTCTTCCAGGCGAAATGAAGCAGATGCTTCTTCAGAATATATGCACAATGTCATAGGCAAAACTATTTATGTTAAAGAAAGTAGCAGTAGATTGGATGTGTTATTGATAAAACATATCTAAATGGTACATTCATATCAAGAAACAAAACATGCAGCGTGTACGTGAATCATTGCTAGAAAGTTTTGTAATTTAAATGAAGGATACGTCCAGAATAGCACGAATGACTGCGAAATTACAAGAACGTTGTAAGCCGATGAAATTATTAAAGAATGGATGAAGAATAACCAAAGCAAAGCAGAAATTTTTGATTCAACTAGACTATTCATAGGCGGAATTTTGTGCGGACAGACTCAAAACATAAAGAAGCTTACCATAAGCCCACCCATGAATCCATCGAGTATTATCCGGTTCCAGCTATCAAAGTAAGAGTGAACTGAGAACTTTGACTTTGCAATGAGTCCAATTGAAGTAACTGCCATGACAAGAAAATAGAAGATAAAACCCATAAAGCCTGTGAACCCTAAAATTCCAGCAATAACCCCTCCAATGATCGACATAAACGTTCGGCTGCAAATGATAACAATGCTTAGATATTGCCATCAAGACAGAATTTGGCATCTTACTAAATGTGAAAACAAACCTGTAATATATAACTTTCATGTTATTTTGCAAATTCTCCGCACTAAAAGTTGGTACATCATTCATAACTTCACTTGATTTCTTCTGAGATGAACTTGAATCACCATGTCCAGCCATAACTTATTCTTTATGTGGTTTACAACTCCTGGAAACAAAAGAAAGATAAATGAATTATCTTTGAATTTCATACAAACCACTGATACTCTCAATTCCATAGTTTCAAAGAAACAAAGAGAAACAGCCGAACCCATATCAGAAGGTGAATTACCTAATGAAGCACAGGCAAAATACTTTAAAAAACAACATAGCAACATAAAATCCAAGCATTCCATGTCACAATTTAACAGAGTAGGTTTCCTCTGCAACAGGATCATTAAACAAGGCCGGCCTTTCAGAACAACCCAAAGAAACAATCATAAAGTCCTTAGGCCATGTTTGGTACATAGGATGATGGATAGAATAGGATGAGAATCATTCTATATTATGTTTGGTTTATACCTAAAGAAAGATATATATGATTACAAGGAAGATTAATCATCCTCTTGGTATAGGATGATTCAATCATTCCAAAGTAAAAAGGATTATTTTTAATCCATGGGAGTGAACTAACATGTGTTATTATACCCTTAAAAATTATATTAATAATTTAAATTGTATAAACTTTGAGGAAGGATAATTTTGACCAATAAATAAATTATCCTATTCTAATCATTGCGCACATCAAATACAAAATAAGATGACATTATTTAATCTAATCCTATTCATTTTTATTCGTAATATCATCTTATCTTATCTTGTCATAATCTTGTGCACCAAACACATCCTTAATGTGCAATCTAAAGGATCAATTCAGCATTACCTGGTGTGAAAACAGATGCACGAAGCATTTATCTCATTGAAATTTTTTGTATTAAAGGTCAATCCATCCTTTGACTACAGCAGATGATACCATCCAATAACTGGGATTGCTCAAGAAGTGACCATGAAACTTAATAATAAAAATTAATGGGCATGGTAGGAGAAAAAGCTAAGCTTTACTATCCCAATGACCTAAGAACAGAAAAAGCAGCACCTTTCAAATCTTGGGGCTTTGATCAAGAGACAGCACAGATATTATCAAAATTCCAAATTTCAACTAATTAATATGAAAGAAACTAATATAGATTGACAAACTTTCACATCCAAAGATAATTGAAACGTAGGGGTAGTAAACGATCTAAGCATCGAGAAATCATTCAAAAACAAACAAGAAAATCCAATAAAAAAATAAAAGTTGGGCTTTGATTACGAAGGCTGAGTGTTTGATTATAATTAAAAAAAAAAAAACGAAAGATTTACCCAGAAGATCGGAGAATCCGAGCGACCCTTTTTCTTCTGTTCTGGTATTGATAGTTTACTTCAAGCCAGCCAAGTCGATTTCTTTGTAATTTTATTTTATTTACTTTGATTAATTCCTTACAACCCCCTATATTTATAATAAATTTCACTATTTCCCCTTTGATTTTTATAAATTACAAAATGATCCCAAGGATACTCCTCCTTCAATTTACTTTCAGGTATAGTTTTACCATTTTTTTTTCTATTCAATGTGGCTTTGCTTTTTATATTGCAATGCCTTGTTATATTCTATATTGTAGTTGAGTCGTGGCCTTTGAATTTTGATTGATAACCAGCAGAAAATAAAGTCTCTAATTCAAATAATTTATGATAACAAAATATAAAGTAGAAACTACTTGCACTTATTGTTAAGCAAATGGAAGCCTGGTAGCGATGACCGTTGTGTAAATGAGACCTGGCAATACGGCCATTTGCTATCTCCCTTGGGATTCGTTGCCACTTCTATATACAATCTTTAAGATCTCTTCTGGGGTTCTGTCAAATGCTACTGAAAATTCATCTCCAGCAAGCACATTGCCAGCGACTTTGCCCTCAGCACCCCAATCTGTGAGAATAACAAGGCCTTTATCTTTCCTCCCCGCATGTCCCAGCCTGATCCTTAGCTGTGAAATGGACTAGCCGTCTCCAGTGCCTTCTCTTATAGCAATCCTCGGGTAACAGCATCTTAGCCAGACTCTAGGTCTAGGAGTCCTGCAACCCGCTGAAAAAACAACGTGCATGTGTCACGTGTCGAGATTTAAATTTTATATGTATGTAGTTTTAAAATTTAAGTATCCATTCATTTGACGTCTTAAATCAATTTGACTGTCATGATTTACATTATTGTGAGATATTATTTATCCTGATCCCCTGACCTCACGATTTTATCGTATAAAAAAAGCCTCATAAGAGGAAGGCGATATGAATCATTATACATACCAGTGACCCTTTTTTTATGTCTGATGTGAGATTAATGACTCTTTCTTAAGTTCGTGACATTCTTCCTTATCCAATCTCATGACGTTCTCATCACAGAAGCTGGTCACCCTGCCTACTTCCCTAGACGTAGATCAAACGGTTTAGAGCTGGCTCTGATACTACTTGTCACGTGTCGAAACTTAAGCTACAGGCTCGTGCAGCTCCAGGACCCTGACATGCACTCATTTGACATTTCAGATCAATGGTTTAGAGCCGAAACTTAAGTTCTAGGCTCGTGCGGCTCCAGGACCCTGGCATCCACTCATCTGATATTTCAGATCAACGGTCAGAAGCTAGCCACCCTGCCTACCTCGAGGTGCTTAGCCTAGATCAAACGGTTTATCACGTGTCGAAACTTAAGCTCCATGCTCGTGTGCCTCCAAGACCTTGGCATCCATTGGTTTAGAGCCGAAACTTAAGTTCAAGCTCGTACGACTCCAAGACCCTGTATCCACTCATCTAACATTTCAGATCAACAGTTTAGAGAGCTCCAAAACCCTGGCATCCACTCGAGGTGCTCTGATATTACTTATCAGTTGCTAGGCTTGTGCGGCTTTAGGACCCTGACATCCACTCGAAGTGCTTTGATATTGCTAGACTCGTGCGGCTCCAGGACCTTGGCATCCACTCATATGACATTTCAATTGTGCTTCAGGACCTTGGTATCCACTTATCTGATATTTCAGATTAACGGTTTAGAGTCGAAACTTAAGTTTCAAGCTCATACGACTCAAGGACCCTGACATCCACTTATATGACATTTCAGATCAGCGGTTTAGAGCTGGGTCTGATATTACTTGTCACGTGACAGACTCATGCGACTCCAGAACCCTGTCATCCACTCGAGGTGTGGTTCCAAGACCCTGGCATCCACCGACATTTTAGATCAGCGGTTTAAAACTGGTTCGTGCAACTCCAAGATCCTGGCATTCGCGACTCCATAACCTTGTTATCCACTCGAGGTGTGGTTCCAAGACTCTGGCATCCACTGATATTTTAGATCAGCGGTTTAAAACTGGTTCGTGCAACTCCAAGACCCTGACATTCGCTCATTGACATTTCAAGGACATCTCTCTTTCAAAAAGGCAGTGGGATTCGACTTCCCTTGAAGGTGGGGTACTGCAAAAGGAAGTTGATCATGGGTTATCAATAAACCTAGAATTGATTCTCCCTGGGTCGATGCCTGAATGGTTAATGGGGATGAACTGTAAATTCGTTAGCAATATGTCTACGCTACTTCAAATCCAGCTCAGCCCAATAATTTGCTAATCCGTCATAACATAGAATGCCCATTTTTTTGTATTTTGTTTTCTAAAAAAGTCAAACAAAAAAATTGGGTAAGAATAAAAAAAGTTCAATTTATATTTTTTTACGTCCAACCTATCCCTTTTTCCATCTATATATATATTTTTTTCATTTCATAAATGAATTATTCATATTTTCACATCTAAGATTTACATATACAATATATATTACTGTCAAGAGTAAATTTTTTATTTTTTATTCTTTCTTATTTTTTATTATTGAATTTATATTATTTTTTATTATTTTATTATCTTATTATTGATTATTATTGACTATTGACTTATTATTGAATTTATATATTTTATATTTATAATTATATATTTATAATAATCTCCCGAGAATTCTATTTTTAATAAAATTCCCTGTCCAAATATTAGATATTGCAAGAAAGAATATCAAAATAAGATTTTTTGCCTGCACACTCACAACTTCATTTAGCAAAGGGACCTATCCGGCTTCACTCTCATCAGCTTTTGGCAATTTGACAGGTTTTGGCATGCCTTGGATATTTCGACCCAATCCGCAACCAGGCTGAAAGTTTCCAGATAGCATAATCTGAGCTATGGCTTTTACAGCTTGAGACAGACGTGGCCTTGGGATAGGTGCTCTTTCAGCAACATAAAAAAAAGAAACAAATTATAGGGACTCGTACTGCTTCAGGATTATGGCATCCACTCATATGATATTTTAGATCAATGATTTAGAATTAACTCTGATATTATTTGTCATGTGTCGGGCTCGTACGGTTTCAGGATCCTGACATCCATTCAAGGTGCTTGGCGTGCCTAAACTTAAGCTCTAGGCTCATTCATCTGATATTTCAGATTAACGGTTTAGAGCTAACTCTGATATTACTTGTCACGTGCCAATCTCGTGTGATTTCAGGACACTGGCATCCATTTATTTGATTATTGGTAGCATATTGGATCAAACAGGTGATTTTCTCGCCTACTGCAAATCCCATACTACCCCCATAAACTGAAAATTCATAACCCCGATTGCTATAAGAATATCTTTTAGTTGACCCGTACCTATTTGAATAGCCTCAGTTAATCCTGTCTCTCTTTGATAAGAATCAAGGTGATCTTTATAGGGCTCTTCGTCATACTCAAATGGATCAGAATCAATACCATCTGACATTTCAAATCAGTGGTTTAAAGCTGAAACTTAAGTTCTAGGCTCGTACGACTCTAGGATCCTGACATCCACTCATATGATATTTTAAATCAACGATTTAGAGTCAAAACTTAAGTTTCAGGCTCGTACGGCTTTAAGACCCTGGCATCAATTCATCTGATATTTCAAATCAACGGTTTAGAGCTGACTCTGATATTACTTGTCACATGCCAGGCTCGTGCGACTCTAGGACCCTGGCATCCACTCGAGTTGCTTAGCATGCCGAAACTTAAGCTCCAAGCTCGTTCATCTGATATTTTAGATCAGCGCAGGACCCTGGCATCCATTCGAGGTGCATGGCGTGCTGAAACTTAAGCTACAAGCTCGTTCATCTGACATTTCAGATTAACGATTTAGAGCTGGCTTTGATATTACTTGTCACATGCCAGGCTTGTGCGGTTGCAGGACCCTGGCATCCACTCATTTGACATTTCAAATCAACGGTTTAGAGCTGGCTCTGATATTATCTGTCACATGGTGTGGCTCCAAAACCCTGACATTTACTTGAGGTCAGGACCCTAGCATTCAGATACTTGGCATGCCGAAACTTAAGCTCCAGCCTTGCTTGTCACGTGCCAGGCTCTTGCGGCTCCAGGACCCTGGCATCTACTCGAGGTGCTTGGCATGCCAAAACTTAAGCTCCAGGCTCTGACATTTCAAATCAACAATTTATAGCTGGCTCTGATATTACTTGTCACGTGTGTGTCAGGCTCGTGCAACTCTAAGATCCTAGCATCCACTCATCTGACATTTTAGATCAGCAGTTTAAAGCTGGCTGAAACTTAAGCTCCAGGCTTACTTTCAGGACCTTAGCATCCACTCGAGGTTTACTTCCAAGACCCTGACAACGATTTAAAGCTGGCTTTGATATTACTTGTCACGTGCGTGCCAGGCTCGTGCGGCTCCAAGAGGGTTGTGCGACTCCAAGACCCTGGCATCCACTCATCTGACATTTTAGATCAACGGTTTAGAGCTGGTCGAAACTTAAGCTCCATGCTTACTTCTAGGACCTTGGCATCCACTCGAGGTTTACTTTCAAGACCCCGGCATCCACCTGAGGTGCTTGGTGTGTTGAAACTTAAGCTTCAGGCTTACTTGTCACGTGCCAGGCTCATGCTGCTACAAGACCCTGGCATCCATTTGAGGTGCTTGGCATGCCAAATCCAGGCTTTTTCATCTGACATTTTAGATCAATGGTTTGAAGCTGGCTCTGTTATTACTTGTCACATGCGTGCCAGGCTCGTGCGGCTCCAGGACCCTGGTATCCATACATTTGACATTTCAGATTAGCGGTTTAAAGCTGGTCGAAACTTAAGCTCCAGGCTTACTTCTCATGTGCCAAGCTCGTGCGGCTCTAGGACCTTGGCATCCACTCGAGGTACAGCCTCGTGCGGCTCTAGGACCCTGGCATCCACTTGAGGTGCTTGGCTAGGACCCTAACATCCACTCGAGGTGCTTGGTGTGCCGAAACTTAAGCTCCAGGCCCTTTCATCTGACATTTCAGATCAACGGTTTAGAGCTGACTCTAATATTACTTGTCATGTGCGTGCCAAGCTCATGTGATCAACGGTTTAGAGCTGGCTCATGCCATCAGTGGTTTAGAGCTGGCTTTTATATTACTTGTCGGCTTGTGCAGCTCCAGGACCCTGACATCCACTCATCTGATATTTCAGATCAGCAGTTTAGAGCTGGCTCTGATATTACTTGTCACGTGCCGAAACTTAAGCTCCAGGCTCGTGTGGCTTCAGAACCTTGGCATCCACTAACTTTTGTGAGGTATTGTCCGTTCTGATTTCCTGACCTCACGATTGTATCCTACAAAAATACATCACAAAAAAAAACGATATGAACCTTTATATATTCCAATGATCCTCTTTTTATGTCTGATATAAAATTAAGGACTCCTCTTAACTCATTTTATGTATGATATAAGATTAAAAACTCCTATAACACATGCACATATAACAATCGAATTTTAAAAGTTCAATTGTTTTCTCGGGGATTAAGTGGGGCTTACCCTCTTTGAACCCTGGACTTTTTGGTTTGCACAAACATATCCGGTGAGCCCAACATAAGGAATTAAGTAGGAAGCAATGAGGTAGTTGATGCTATTGGCGCAAGGGTCAAAAGGGGCACCAATGGCTTCCCAAATGTATGATCTATTACTTTTGGCAAATGATGATGCACTCAAATTGTGGCCTTGGAAATCCCTTCACTGTCTTATTAATTGCTCTATCAGAACCTGTCACGTAAAGAAACAAGTATGAGAGTATATCAGAAAAGACATGCTTCAAGCGTCCAACTTCTTGGAAAGCAAATTGTAGGATTACATATTTCGTCAATGAATGAAGATTGGCCACTTTGGCATCAATGGGAGGTGGACCCCATTGTTAATTTTGGAACAACTTTATCCAAGCCATGACCCAAAGCACGGTACAAGAAAAACTCAGCCTATAAATATTCTAGATTCATAAGAAACCTTAACAAATTCACATCGGATTTCGGGAGCGAGGATTGTCTATAATCTACGAGAAAGTATGAAGAATATGCAAAAGAAAGGAGGGAGAAGAACAGGGAAGAAATGACAATGGCTGCAGAGGAAAAGGAAGGTGTCATGGCTTTGATTGTCTTGAGTACTTTACTACTTTTGCTAGTGATAGTGACGCATGTCTACTTGAAGGTATTGCTCTTATATATACAAGGATCAAGGCTGAAGGGGCTGTAACGAGGCAAATGGGAATGCTTGGTCAAACCTCAAAATTTATGTGTATCTGTTACTGATTCAGGAGGAGGATTAAAGGAGTTTGGTTTAATGGTATGTCTATGCATGAAGACTCACTCAGTGGATTACAAAACTCATTTTTTTCCTTCCAAGGATATGGATTATAAAGGTTTTAGCCCCCTTTAATTAAGTTAGCTTTTTTTTTATTAAAGGACAGTTCGGTACATAAAGCTTTTGCCATGCATGAGATCCGAAAAAAAGTCTATTGTATATAGTTTTTTTTTTAATCTTTATGCAAAAAAATTGTTTTCACCGTTTGAATCTAAATCACATGACAACAACGTTACCTATTGCGACAAGACTCCCCTCCTAAGCATTTTTATTTATTCGAATTATAAATTTTTTAAAATATAATATTTTTTTTTATAAGATCACATATTAAAATCATATTAACCTTAAAATTTTTGTATTAATGCTGGTGGAAGCCATTAACTCGGGGATTTCGAGGTGTTGTTTCTTGGCCACTAAATGAGGAGTGGAGAATGCTGCATTCATAAAAGATTAGAAGTCCCGTAAAATTTGAAGCTTAAAATCGTTTCCTCCATTGGATTTATCCATCAATAAGATGATGTTAGAGCCGCATGGCAATCCAACTGAATTGCGCATGTTTCTAGGCCTGTTAATACATATGGTTCAAAGCGGCAAAATTGGAACAGCTTTATGCATACTGAGCATTCAGCAATTCTTACAGCTTTTGCTTGCAGTATTTGCCTTTCTCCCTGGGTTAGAAGTCAAGAGGAACCTCCATTAAAAGTGTTGGCTGTTGAGCTTGGTACATGATTTTCATTGTTCATATCAATATAATTTCTTCATTTAATACTTCATAGTCATGAAAATTCAGAAACATACAATACAAACCTTCCAAGAATAGCTCTCAAACCTGAACGCAAAGAGATGTTTAGAAGAAAGCTACCTATTTAGCAACTTTCTCAGCTTTAAGATTTTCTCTACCTGTATTACCCACAGTAGCTGATTTATTATCCGAATCTTCTATGTAATCATCATCTCCTGCAATAATACCATCTTCAAAAATATCCACATCATCCTCTCCATCCCAATCCTCTCTAAGGTCTTCTTCATCATCTTCGACTTCATACACATCATCATAATCTTCATCATCTTCCTCTTCATCAAAATCATCATCTCCACCTGCACCTAGAGTGTGCCACTCAGGTGGAGGCGGACAATCCTCTGTGATTGCCTCATCTCTTTTTATCACCAGATGCCGAATGACTCTTTCATCTATGTCTAACATGGTCTTAAAGTCATTAATCCATCTAGCTTCTAACTCAAAGTTCATCAAGATGTAGTGGGCATTCTTAGCCTTCTTTATCTTGTATGCTAGTCTTCGGAGACCCCAATCATTCAATCTCCACAACCTGCCTCTCTTCTCCCTCAAGAAATCTGCAGCATGTATTTCATAGATATAATAGAAGAAACTTACAGCAGGTTGCGAAAGGAATTATTCCCTTTTTTTAGATTATTCTAATTAAGTTCCGCACGAATATGCAATCACAAGAAGCATTTTGGAGAAAAGATAGATATTAATTTTATCCATTGGCTTGACCATTTTATCTCATTTTTAAAATTGATAGAATTCTAAAGTTGATTAGATATCATCCCAGTACCACCTTAGAAATGAACTCTGTTCGCTTTTCCTCAGAAATGGCAAAAGAAGAGATCTATACCCACTCAGTAAATCTGTTTCAGAGATCTATTCCCACTCTGTAAATACGTTCGAAGGAATTTGTTGGATATTCAATGAAAGGATGCTAATAGCCCAAAACAAAAATGAACAATAAGCATACAGTTTACTTGGAAAAAAAGGAAGGAACAAAGAAGAAAGAACAGATATATGGAAGGGAGAAAGATCACCTTGAACTTTCTCATTGACACTTTCAACCTCTTCGGCATGTTTCTCATGAACTAAATAAACAACCTCATAGTGTCGCACTGTATAAACAAGGAGAATAATGAATCATGAGAAAGTGAGCAGATGTCAAAGCATCATTATAAAGAGAAAATCCATGTCGTCTATACAATGATAAAAAGTTTCGCTTCTCCATATTTGACTAAAATCAGACCAAATGCAACTTTGATACTACACAGGCTAATCAAAACATGAGTTTCCTCAAATCCTTCAACCATCCAAGAAATGCACCACTTTAAGATGTTCTTATTCCAGTATAATATTTCTTGCTTTTAAAAGGGAAGAAGCAGGGAAAAGAGACTATAATTGTGAAAACCAAATCAAAAGCTTGATGGCTATGATAGAATAATAAATTCTTCAAGAAACCAACCATAAATTTCTTTATGTTTAATCCTAGTATTCTAGCACAAACTAGCAGGCTTACTGCGTTCAACGTCCAATGTGCTTTGCAGCTGAAGATTGAGAGATTCATACAACTCTTCTGCAAATTTACAAACAAACTTAATGAGTACAACACAGCCATATTTATTTATCTGAAATAAAAGAGTGGATTAGACAAACTTAATGAACATAGCTGACTTACGTTCTTCATCATCAGCAAAATCCGGGAGAAGTCTACCATCTTCCTGAACTTTCTTCTGCAATTCAAAGAGAAAACCCACATCCCAAATTCAGTCAAAAAGATTAAGCAGTTAAATTTTCTCTCATGAAACACAAAAATAGTCAGTTCTCAATAAGAAAGCCTTGGTCTCTTGCTCTTATTAAGCAGAAAATTCTATCTTTACTAATGTCAGAAATGAAACCCCTATAGATATTGCAGAAATACAAGAACACAAACAAAGAAAGCATACAAGGAGAAGGAGAGAAAAAGGATTTGTAAAGAGAAGAGACCTCTTTGAGAAGCACAGCTTCAGGGAAAAACCCAGTGATCTCATCTGGTTTGGGGATGAAACTGTGAGTGTTTTGCTTATTATCATTGTTTTTCTTCTTCTTTGCCCCCACAATTAAAAGCTTTCTACGACCAAGGTAAGAGGTCTCATGCGGTAATTTCAAGAAAGAGTTTTGGTTGTCAAAGAACCCACTTTTAATTTTCAGTTTTGGTAGACTCGAAGCAACAACTTTTGTAGAAGAGTGTAGGAGTGACTCCATTGCTGGAACCGGCAAAGCGCAGGTACAAGAAGATATCGATTTAATATATGGAATTATGGATAAAAAAGATTGGATTGGGCCATTTCTAGGAGTTTAGCTGGCCGCTACTAACCAATGGGTTGAATCTGCTTCATGTACTACCCAATACCAATGGGCTTAGATTGGATAAGGATTCAGCTTTACTTGATCAAGTGCCAGACATCTGAAAGCCTATTTATACATCGCTCTTGTCAAGTTCTCCACAAAGATGAGATGTGTGATTTTCATTTTTGATCGCATTGTTCGTGGTTCACATCCTTTCAATTTTCTTCCTTGGGGAAAGAAAGAAGATAATTTGTCCTGAACTATCTTCCTAGCTTCATATGTGGCAACTGATTGCATTGGTACTCATGAAACCAGTTCTGGAGTTATAAAGCGTAGCATCATAAAGCATCCCTAGAAAAACAAAACTGCTTCTACGGCTCTAGGCTTTGGTCATTTTTGTCTTTGCCATTCAGTTTTAGCTTAATCGAGATCGAAATACAGACGGCTTCTCACATGGGGTTGGATGTGTGCTTTGTGGTTTATACGAGGTTTCGTATTAATTCAAATCAACTGATTTTAAATTAACAACGTATTTTATCTCTAAAAAAAAAAAAAAAAAAAAAAAAAAACAACAACAACAACAAATTATATGTTCTCTTTGTTTCCGTAAGCCATCAGCGATGGACTATAAAAGTAATGCCTGAACGTCCCAATTAAGTGAAACTCACATCTCGCATTAGACAGGCTTACATCGAAAGATTGGGATGTGTGAATTGTGATTTATACGAGATTTCGCGTTAATTTAAATCAATCCATTTTGAGTTAATGGCAAGACTTTCCTCTGAACAGAAAAAAAAAAAAAAATCAAAATAAAGACAAGAATAAGTAGGCCACTGCAAATATTTGGAAATGCTGTCACCAGGAAAGATTAACCTCCAGGCTTTGCAATCTATTTCATACTTTGTATGATGCTCCTTATCTAATTATTTGAGGAAACTGCGGGAAAAAGAAAAAGATAGGAAGAAGATAAAATGCTACATTACATTGGCTTGATAATATGCTCAAGGCGCCTCTACTCATACTTTCCCGAGAATAAGTTCAACTTGGATTCATGCTTTCAGGAGGCAATCAGTTGTTTTTACTGCCAAAAATTGCTTAACCCTCTAAGGAATCTGGGGTTACAAACAAATCATGATGACTGCTCACCATTGTTTCTTTCCTTTTTTCTTTCTCTTATTTCCACTGCCACCATTCGTATTGCTACCACTACTCTTCGAGCCACTCCCCGGTTTGGCAAACGGGGTCTCAGCAGAGGTGCTGCCGCTAAAATTGTCAAACATGCCTGCTTGTACTGCATTCTGTAACCACTCTAAGAATTCTTCTTCTGTCATGGTTTCTTCCAGATTAGGTGTTGGTATCTTGCCACCTCTCTGTCCTGAACTTGATCCCTTGCTGGTACTATGCTTGGAAGTCACGCTAGTATTCACATGAAAACTTGGCTTATGCGTGTTAGGTGGACATCTCATTCCCTGCAACAAAATCCAGCAGTATTGAGTGTTCTATCCTCAATTATAGACTTTGTAAGAGTGGCTCTAGACATGGATGCAGATTGCAAGGGTGTCCACATCAAAGTCAGACACATTTCTTGCCACTAGATGCATGAATTGGATCATATCAAAGGCCAATTTCAATGTTTGAAGAGATAAATAATACAGTTTCACAAAAGACAGATATGAATGTCAAAGTGGAATGTTGAGTTTCTCTCTCCCTAGGGCTTTAGGAAAGACAAATAGGTACCACTTGTGAAAGCTCGCAAAACCCATTTTAGCATCGTATTCAACTCCAGATATCTTTGTATTAACAGTTTCCATATGTATTTTGGGTCAAACTTTCAGTATATACTTTGAAAAGTTCATTTGTAATAACCAAAGATCACTTCAAACTTTTGTACATATAACTAGAAAGAAAGCACTAGATCCTGTTAAACTTTCGACTGTGATGTTTCAAAGAAATTCATTCATGATGGATGGCAAATTAACTTGTTAAATACCAAGTAAACATCACTTTACCTGACAAATATACCACTCAGTAGCATCATATATCTTGTTATCAGCACAGACATAGGAAGAGGGAGGATCCACCTAGACCAATTAGGAAATAACTTTATGTAAAAAAGCAGAAACAAATCTCAAGAATATCAACTGAAACAAGACTTGACCCTAAACTAACGGGGGGTAAATATTTTAAAAGCAATTCCCATACCTCTTCTTTTTCAACTGCATTTCTAGAGATCATACTATCCATTTTGTGTTGAATCAAAGAAATAGCAAAAAAGAAAAATTTCAGCATGTAGTGAGAGGTGGACAGTGCATACCTTCTGCAATAACCCAAAAAAAAAGGGCTGCGAAGATTGTTCAACCCATCCATCTCCATCTTTTGCTTGATGAAAATCTTTGCATTCCTTAGACAAGATAAAGTTCCAAAAACAAAATTAATTCCTTGTTAGGGAACACCATTTGAAAGATATTTGGGTTTCTCATGCCTGATAACAATATGCTGGTTGTCAAAGTCATGAACAAAAGGACAAGTTAAAACAATTCATGCTTTAGGCGGAAAGCACATACCTGGCACCATCTTGCTTGAGATTTTGATTTCTTGGTGTGTACCCAGACATGAAAGTTACCACATTTTTTGCAGGCAATTTGCCTAGATTCTCCAAAAGGTTCCTTCCCGTCAGCCTCTGAACGTGCAAATACAGAGGAAAAAAAACCATGTCGGCCATTCTGGACAAAGAATTGCAACAAAATGTTAAGTAAGATGATGCAAAGATTGATATACCTACTGAGAACATGTAAAAAACTTCCATCCACTTCAGAAAAATATTTGCCATGCAAACATGATCCACATCCTTTAAGAAAACGAATAGAAATGAAATGCTTAAGACAGTCATTACTTGGCAATAATCAGAAAAAACATTTTAATACAGCATTAGTACCTTTCAAAGCTCTAACTCAAATGACCAGTGGCAGTAAATAAAAAACTTAAAATAAATAAAGCAGTATAAAGCTACTCTAGGGTTTCACAGACATGTCTGACAAGTGAAAACCCTCTGATACAGCTAAGAAAATGACATAGTTCAATGAGACAAGTAAAAAGTCATAAACTGGAATACAGATGCACCAAATGAATGACTTGGAAATGTGTACAATTAGATAATCATGAGCTTAATGATCTATAAAATAAAATAAAATAAAAAACTACTTGTTACATTTTTCTGCTGGGAATGCATAATAGGAATAATCACAAATAAGGATGCTGGGGGAAAGTCAAAGATGATTATAGAAACCAAAGTCTCCAAGCAACTTGAACATGATATTCTTCCTTTATATTCAAGTGAAAACTTGCAGGATGTATGTTCAAACCTTTTGAGAAGCATTTTCAAACCGGCGGAAATAGTTTAGCAGCTCCTCCCTCCTAAGTTCATCATCATATGCTTTTCGCTTCAAGGAATCAGGTAAGACCTATAAATGAAATTATATTATTAACAAAAAGGAAATGTCAAACCACCAAAGGGGGGGGGGGGGGGGGGAATAATAAACCAAGAGATTACCTCATATGCATTTTGAAGTTTTTTAAAAGCATCTGCAGCCTTTTCATTACCCATATTCTTATCAGGATGGACCAGCATTGCCTAGCAAACAGTGCAAATTTCAATACCATAGACATCTTGTTCCTATTTTTTGGTAAGCAATTGGAAAACAATAACAAACAGTGGGTATCATGTGTAAGCTTATCCAAAAGAACTTTCATAGAAACTCACTTACATTTTACTCCATTGACTATATCACATTTGGCCAATAAAGTTCCAGAAAATTTTGAAGAAATATTCAGAATGAGTGACAATCACAAATGGAAATATGATTTATGATCATACAAATAGTGTGAAATAAACATAGGATGTACCTTTTTTCTATATTCTCGCTTCAGTACATTAACATCAACATTCTGATATCGTGACAAACCCAATACAGAATAGTGATCAGTGCAGTTCAACAATCGAGCAACTTCCTCTTCAGAAGTTATCTCAGTATCAACCCCACTAGTTGAAGCTACACCAGGACCACGATCTGCTGAAAACCCTGGGACATTTTCAGAGAATGAAGCATGCACTGACTCTTCATTGAAGAAGCCTGGTTGACCATGCATTCCATTGGTTTGTTCGGGGTTTCCATCAGGTCTTGCTTGCTGATTTATGTTGTTATTTAGGTAGTAGATCAAAACATCACTTGAGATAAATGATAGATTTAGAGCCAAAAGTAAACCGAGCCATCCAGCATATATCCAAGCACAATATACAGAATATATTGTGGTGATCAATAACGCAATATGCTCATGGCTAAATGAAAATGCCAACCCTGAATAATAGAAAAATTAGAATTCCATAAGTTTGACAGAATAAAATTGCAGATAGATCTAAGAAAAGGGAAAAAATTACCTCCAAGGAAGATCACAAGAAGTGTTGTCCAGAAACTTCCATAAAACCACAGGAAAATAGTTCCAAAAACAGCTACTACCAACATTGCGACAGTAACCCCAACAAAAACTGCTGTCAGAGCAGCTATGGCCTGTGTAATCAACATTTACACAAGTAATATGAATGCATAGTTTGTCAATAGCTCAAGAAATTCCTCAAAAGATTCAATAAATCGTTTTGAAAAAAATTACACAAACCTAGCACTCAATAGCCCAAGAAATTCAACAACAAAATCAAATAAATCCTTGTGAAAACATTTTTATGCAATCGATAGTTCAAGAAATCCTCAACATGCAAATTAAGGCATCAGGATCTCATGGAAAAAGAAACGTTAGGAAAACAAAGAGGTGATGGAACCAGTGCTTACCAACACCATAAGAGACTTCACCATCCCGACCACGGCAATCATTGAGAAAATACTGCACCATATAACTGAAAAAAGAGATGTAGTACCCATGCGCAGGAAGGAATCAATGCCCCTAAGAGTGCAGTCCAACCAGACTAATGATAAAAGAAGCATTATATTTCCAAAATGCACGAGCCATCTCAACACAACGGGATATAAACTCTCAA
The DNA here is from genome assembly GCF_047325235.1 of Durio zibethinus. NCBI lineage: Eukaryota > Viridiplantae > Streptophyta > Magnoliopsida > Malvales > Malvaceae > Durio > Durio zibethinus. The sequence goes on along the minus strand of NC_143188.1, from coordinate 802,879 downwards.
TCTTTACTTTGACACGATCTCGAGCATTATACATGTTAGCTGTGAGGGAAATGAAAATTGGCCTCTGCCTCTCCAGCCACTGGCTTATCACCTTCAAGGTGGATACAGCTGATGCTCTCACATTTCTTACCACCACATTATCTGAAAACTCTACATTATCCAAGGCATCTTTAATGTGAAAACCATTCAGCAAGCAGCTCCAAACTCCTTTTTTGTGTTTCAGATTAAGGTTCTCACCAGGTGATATTTCATTCTCTTCCCTTCCACTTGAAGCTTCCTTTGAAGGTGCAGTTTCAACACAAACCTCTGAATTGCTCCCAGAAGATATTGATCGGCCAAGAACCTCAGCTGCATCCCCATGTTTCTCTGTTGTCACAGATTCCTCAGCATTCTGCTTATAGTTATTCTCAGTACCTGCATGATGACCTTTGCTAACGCTCTCTGCTGAAGGACTGCCAGGAGGATTACCATTTGGTAGTTCCTCTCCAGGGAAAACCTTTACCTCACTTGCTTTACCTCTTCCATTTGCATTGGGGACTGCCTCTGAACCCCTTTTCTTCCCATTCTTCTGCTGATTACCTTTTCGAGCCATGAAATTATATGTATTGTCGTAGCTTCGTAAGAAAGGAAATTACTTTAAGCCATCCCTAGTCCAGAAAGGGAACCATGGATGATAGTTTTGACATGAAAAGACCTCCCCTAAACCAAAAAAATTTCACCTGCAACCAAAGAATGAACACAGTTAGCCAGTATATTTTGGAGAAATGCTTAACACAAAAACACACTATAAGATAACCTATGAATTTATACTTACTAGAACTTGTATCAGGGTATGCCAAAACAGGTATATGATGAAAGTTCATGCACTAAATATTCATCAGGTTTGATGTTGCCACCCAACACCAGGTAAAACAAGTTACTTGATACAAAACAGAAAAAGAAGCAACAGAGGTCTGATGTTACCAATTGACGAACTATCAAAGAAAATCCAAAATTGAGAGGATCATAGTCTATTATCACGCAAAAGTACGAATTGCACAAAAGACTGGTGAAAGAAAAACTATCTGACAATTTTCACAACAGCACCAACAAGACTTCCACAAAAATTCATCAATTTATCAAAAGGAAATTATTTCCTAGAAAGAAAACCAAACCTAGCTTGTAATTTCCACAAGAAATGAGTAAAACAAATTATCTTTTACTTTATTCCCAGTAATAACAGTCAACTTTTTAATCAATATGTTACTAAACACAGCTAATTCAATAACATAGACAAAACAATTCACATGCCTCTGTCAAGCTGGCAGCTATAACAAACAAGAATAACAAAGAAAACCCATTTGGGAACCAAAACCCAGAAATCATAACAGCAAGAGGGAAATATTAAAAGAAAAAAAAAAAGGCCTGTATAATCTACAAGAAGAAAATAAAGAACACCCAGATAGTCAAATCCTGCAAAAACAAAGACTTGACATTTGATAGAAGAAAGGGTAGGCAAAGGAACAGTTACCTTGGACCAGGGGAAGTGCAGTCACTATGGAGAAGAAAAATGAAAGAGACCCAAATAAAGAGAAACAATAAAAGCCCTAAAAATGAGAAGTAAATGAGCATTAAAGAAAAGGGGGTCAATAAAGCGTGATATTCTTTTGTTCTTGATGCTATAAAGCTAAAATTTGGTTTGTCTAATCTGTTTTCCACTGATTGAAAAACAAAAGGGTTAAATTAAAGGGAAGGTTTTTTAAAAAAATAAAATGGCGTTCTTGAAGATTAAAAAAACCAAAGACAGAATTTTGGGGAACTGCATAAAAAAGAGAGTCTTAAACACAGGAAGCTCTAAATGTATGTTGTGTTCTTCGCATCCTATGACCAAGATTGGATTTTCCTGTTAGGGCCTGTTTGGTTGTTGACCTTTGGTTCAGTTCTGTCCTCGAATTTCTTGTTCCTGGTTAAGGTTATTATTTTAGCCTCTTAGGCTTTTAGCAGGTTTTTTTGTCGAAGGATTTTTTTTTTAAGAAAATAATTAACAGATTTAGCATGCTAGGCTCATTTGTTTGAGTAGTGATTTTAAAGAAAAAAATAAAATTTAAGAAATATATTAGTGATCATTAACGAATTTTTTATCAGTATAATATGAAAAATAAAATTAATATTTGAATTTTTTAATAAAAAAATAATTTAAACAAATTTGAGTAGCACAAGTAATATATATATAATTTAAAATTTAATTTTATTAATTTATAATTCATTTTAAAATAATATTTAATAAATTTAAAATTTAAATTCAACGATCGCAAGATTTAAATATTAAATATGAATCATAATTCACATACTTCATAATTTATTTCATATATTCTATACTCCATAAACTAAAATGACTATCCGACGAGATTAAAGTATCTCGATCAAGATTATAAATTCATTTTCTATCAATCATAACAAATTACACACTTATATTTCAAAAATACAAAAATTTCGCAATCAAACTACCAAAATAGAATGGGCTAAAAAAAATTTGAACACGAATTTTCACTTTGTATTGAAAAGCTAGATTTCGTGATTCTTGTGAATCTAATTCAGTGAAATTTCATGCAGTAAAATGAAAGTATTATAAATCTCCAAAATAATAAATATGATTTTTTTTTTAAACAAAAGAATAGGCTGATACAACACATAATTTATCTATATCTAAAAGTAACCTCTGTCATTGCTGTCACCGTCCAAGTTTGGCATATAATTGATGTTTAATGTGTTGATGAATCGTTACTGCATTTGAACTTCAAAAGAAGGAAATAAATTGAAGAGAAATGGTGTTTGCATCCTTGAATTTTGTTTATGATTGATTCCATCTAACTAAAACCAAACCATTCCAGCAATAAGTTCCACATACTACATTCCATTCAATTATCCAAACATATAAAGCATTTTCATGCAGAAAGCTAAAGGCATCACTTCATAACATATCCACTTCATTTCCAAGCTTCAAGATAGAGGAGAAAAGGGAAAAAGTAACATGCACAACTTTTGACCCCATATCTACTCTGTAAAAATGGTACGAAAATGACTAAAAAGATAGGAATTAATGGTGATGATGTGATCTGATTTTGCTTTCTGGAGAAGAAAACATTCTAGCATTCAACAAGAAAACAATTCTGGAACAGGTTTTCAAGGCAATGAAACCTGGATGAGGAAACAATGCTGAAATCCATAACTTTTTGTAGGCATTTATCTTTGTTGGGTTGAACTGAGATGATATGATTTCAACAAATACTACAATTAACCAAGCTTTGATTAATTGTGATGGTCAGCCAAAATGCAGTTAAAATGCTTCAAACACTCAGAACCATGTCATGAATTTGTCCCACTACCAGCAATTAGCTGAATACTAAATAAAGGTTATACTTAATAACCTATGACCATAACTTTTGCCAACAAAAGTACAAATTTCAGAACCACAAGCATACTCTGCTTAATAAATCGTTCGTATGAATAATTGTATACAATAAATTTTAAATGATAAAGAAAGAGCTTAAAAATCACAAATGTACAAGCCACAATGTTTAAAATGAGTTATTTACGTACAATAATTCATTATATGTTTACCAAACCTAAATCACAAGGGAAGATTGTGCTCTGAAATGCATGAGCTGAGAACCACAATGGACAAGTAGCACTGTTTTTCACAGAGTACATCTCCTTCCACACTCTACCCCTCTGATGGTATACTAAGACCTGCTTGTGGGTTGCCAAAAAGACATACTCACCAGTTTGAGTGATAGGGAAAATGCCAGGTACTAGTCCCCTAATGCATCTAAGACTCACCCTATCCACAATATGCCACAGTTCTCTCTCATAGTCTTTCATTACCCAAATCTTCATCCATGCATCTGAAATCTGAATCAAAGATAAGCACCCACTGGACTCCAACAAATAAACTCTATTTCCAGTCCTATAACTCACTTCATCAGGCAATGAAATCTTCCTCCATATCTCATAATCCAAATCAAGGGCAAGTATATAGGAACAACTAGCAGTCAACCAATGAAGGGCACCATTAACAAATACAACTTGATTCTTGTTCATATGGGTGAAATGATCTTCTTGAAATGAAAGAAACTTCCTCCACTTATTTGAATCGGAATCAAATATCAAACATATGAAAGTCCCATCAGGTCTATGACCAAATGTGCGATGATGGCCCGCTAACACAACATTAAACTTATTCCGTGATAAATCACATGCTAAACCAACAAGCATGGCTTCCCCATCAGGATAAAACCGCGTGACAGGCCTCCCTCTACTCTTAGGAAGCAACTTAAACTCTCTAGTCATAGGGTTACAAACGTAGAAAACACCCTTATCAGGAATGCTAGAGCAACACAATAAGCCATTACATGATGCTCTAACCTTGACTCTATCTTTCAAGAAATCCAACGAAAATTCAGAGACACCCCTCAAGTTGTCAACACAAATCAAGCTTGATTTCGATTCTGTTGAATCCGAAATCTCAACCAGCACCATTGGGTTCTTACCAGACACCTCATTATAAAGTCTTATAAAATACTTGTCCGATGCTAATCTATACCAAAGTTTGCAGACAGTTTTTGCTTTAAAAAGGGACTTTACAGGCAATCTTGCCAGAATCTGAAGAACAACTTCATCAGGGAAAAAACCCATCTCTGAAATTCATAATTCAATCGAGAACCAAAAAAAAAAAAAAAACAAAGAATTAAATTTTGCTTACCAGGTGAACTGAAACTGTCATTTCTGAGACAAAGAAAAAGTCTCTTTTTTTTTTTTTTTAATTCTTTTGGGTTTCTAATGAATCGTCTGGTGAAGCTAATTATGTGAAAGGAGACGATGGCGGTTTGGGGAAAGCGATCTGCCATGAAATAGCAGTGAATTTGCAGTTCAGGGCCCTTCACAAAGAAGACATAACTAAATGGGCTTTTCCTTCTCCTTTTCCTTTTCCGATGGTTAAAAACGGACTCAACCCAGTTACCTTAACTGAAATCCATATTTAGATTTGAATAGTGGTGTATTTGTATAATATAAAATATTAAAATTTATATATTTTAATTATATTTTATATAAAAATTATATGTATAATTTATGTTGATATAAAAATATAAAATAAAATTTTTTATTTTATTAAATTTATATATAATTATTATTAAAATTTTAAAATACATTATTTTCATATTATAATCATTTTATGCTATAGATTGGAATATCCGGACGACCAAGAATGTCCTGCTTCATGAATTAGCTTTTTCAAACTAAACGACGGCGTTTTCCTTCCCAAAGGCTTCAGTTGCGCAACAAATTTTGTGCTATTATAGTAACCTAACGCTTTCCATTTTTGACGATTAATATATTCACCAAAAACCAATTCTACTAAAAAAAAAAGAACATAAGTCCATTTTGTTTTGTATTTAAAATTGTTAATAATTCAATCTTAATCACTAAGATTTTAAGAATATAATAATCTATCAACAAGTCAAATAGTTATTGAATTTTTTTATTTTTTATTAATTAAAGAAATATCTTTTTTGACTAAAAGAAAATGAAAAGCATAATTGCACATTGAATTTGATTTATTCAAACTTGATTTTTTTTACTATGTATCCCACTTTTAATTATATTTTACTTTTTATTTTCTAATAAAAAAAAGTAAGAAACAAATAAAAAAAGTCAAATGGATAAACTATTATTACATGACATGTGGCAACATTGTTAGAGTAATAATTATTTAATTGTTTTTACTAAATTATTACACTATTTATTTTATTAAAAAAATTAAGTTACTAATAATATAGTAATAATAAGTTATTGGAATATTGAGATAAATGGGAATGTGAATAAAAAAGTTAAGAGCGGCCAATGAAATTTTGTACCATTATTTAATCCTTATTACACAATTTTTACAAATATAATTTCTTTCATAGATTTAAACAAAGGGAGGCTTGTGCCAACAACAAAATCATTAAAAATATTTTATTTATTATTTTTTTAGTGTATGTTAGAAAATGAGAAATTGGACATAAGTCATAAGAAATGTGAAGGGCTTGTGCCAAGTGACCAGTCCTTCTCACAGTCACTAATGTCAGCCCTTGGTAATCACGTTCAAATCATGAAAACAACCTTTTGCTAAAATATCCAAAAAAAAAAAAATTGCTTATAATAGATCCTTTTCGGGATCCGCATATAGCGGGAGTGCTTTAGGCAGCTGCCCTTTTTTATTCTCTTGCTCAATTTTACGCATTCAAAATTTATTTCATGCAGTAGTAAAGATAATGAAGAACCTGATCGTTGTGGAACCAAGATTGCCAGGGTGATTTAAGAGGAAGCCCAAGTGCTTCAACTGTTACTATTCCATCCATGTCCCCACTGTTAAAAACCAACCAAGCAAAATCAAGATAAGACTCAATTATTTCTTCCCCAAACTTTGCTTTTACTTTGTTTCTGGATTGTCCCCATTAGGAGACTTGGAACAACATAAGTCTTGAATTAATCTCATTTCATTATTCCATTCCACTCTTATCCTGTTGGGCATTCATAGTCCAACATTCCAATTTGGCAACTCTTAGATGAGACAGCATTAGAGCACTTAAACTGACAATTTCACTCAAACTTAACTTTTGACACTGTTGATCTTAAAAATCCCAAATCTCATATGATTTTGAGGAATAACTTAGTTTATAATCAAAATTTGTATCCATTTTATAGTAATGGAGTATGAAAATTGGTTCTACCTATAGATCCACATCTTCAAGTTTCCTTTGATAAGCTTCTTGTAGATAGGCAGTACGGAGAAAACAGAAATATTATATTTCATCGAGACAGAATCACTGGAAAAATCAAAATCACGTTAGGAATCAAATATGAAAATTAAATGTTAATCAATACCAGTAATTGGGAATTCCTTTTCTTACCTGCAGCTCTTCCATTTTCCTCCTCTGGTGTTTGCATGGAGAGATGTTTGAACATCTGCCCTGTTGAAGTATTTTTCCGCATATTCAGAATAACATGGATCATAGCCTCCTGCGGGGATCCTCAGCCTGCTTAAGCCATAGTTTTTTGCCTGCAAAATGGCATGGTTACACTTTTAACATCATATTTCCATTCATGAGAAACTTTATTTCATGCTAGATAGCTAGATATTCACCTTCCTAGCAGTTGATGAAAATCTGCCGTTAATAACACATTTGGGGCCATAGATATTATAAATATCAATTTCCGAAGACTTCCATAACAACATCATTGCATTCAATGGACCAGTTTGAGACCTTGAAATCACACACTCGTTTGACTTTATGGTAGAGCTCGTCTGATATTACAGAGTGGCTCCAAGAATAGTCCATTATGCCAGTGAGGTCATAGTGATCATTGGTTAGTGGATTTCCTACCTGCAACATGTATTTACCTTAGGAATGTTTTGCTCATATATATTCATTAGACGCTGGTGTGTGAGTTTGTGGTATTTCCTATAGCTGAAATGGCATTATTTTGCAGTATAGCATAAAAGCTTACTATAAAGCCTTTGAAATGAAGGTCACCACCATTTTTACCAACTCTTAGTGGACCCAACTCCGAAGCTGCACCATAGGCTATGGAAGAACAACCAGGTCCTTTAACAGCGAAAAGATAAGAGTCATAGAGTCAAATCATAGTATTATACACTGACTGTCAAGAATGAGTTGTTGCATATTTATACTAGACTTAAAATTATTTGCAAACTTGCAATAATTGTTCATATAACCTCTATTAAGCCAGAGTAGGAGAGGCTTCTTGGATGGTTGAGACTGAGCTTCCAAGAACCAGTAGAAAAGGGCCCTACCATGCTCTTGATTTACAGTGATATACCCTGAAAAGTGTGAAATAGATAGGCTCGCCGGTTGGGCAGGTAGATTGATTGCTCTATCAGATTCCTGAGCTGTCAGGTAAGTTCCTGATGTATTAATGCAAGGAATTAAAAAACCAAGAAAGAAACATGTGAATGAGGGACAAGTGAAAACTCCTTTAGCTGGAGCTAAGGATCCCATCTGTATTTCAAGTTCTGCAACTCATCTATAAGTTGCAAAGCTGGAGTACTTTCAGGAATATATTTGCTTGCATTATGGTATCTAATTAACCACTTAGCTAAAAGAGTCAACTAAGAAATTAAATGGCTGAGATCCAATGGGAAAACATCTTTTAGTTGATAACAAATAGGATAACGATCACTTTCATGGTTTTTTTGGTGGATCTTTTTGTTCTCGTTAATTCGTACAGTGGAGACGGCCGGCATTGACTAGTTGACAGAATTATGTTGCAATCCAACCACATTCATATTAATGATACAGACATTTTTAAGCAATTATCTTACATTTCAAAGGAATAGGTACGCCTAAAAGACTTTGCTTAGTACCTCTGCCAAGCGGATGGTTCGAGGCCCTGCCAATTTCCAGCAGAAGACGAGATAGGGTAAGCTAGAATCTTGCTTTCAAGAAAAGAAAGCCCATCGTGAAGATTCTTCAGGTGCCTGAAGGACAGATCAGCACCTTATGCCATCCAAGAAATGATTGGCTCTTTGATTATAAGTTTTGCAAGATCATGCAAGGAGATACAGCTAAAGGAAGGAAGGGTTGCATGTTTAAATCACTTTATTACAAGAACCCGAGTCTTAGGGAAAAACACCTGTACAAATTGACAAAGCCAAAACCCAAAAAAAAAAAAAAAGAAAATCTAGGTTTGGGGTTGCATGCGAGACAGAAAGAAGACAGTCAGCTAATATTAGAGTTGACACATATTGACTTAAAAATGTAATAGTCCTAACTTTAGTAGCAATGTTGAAGGAAACAAAAGATCAGTATGGACAGGCAGTCAGACACTCAGCTCAAAGGCTCAAGAACCAATTCAGAATCAACTTGTTTTGATTTTCTTTTCTTTTTGAAGGAGAAAAGTCGGAGAAGGAATCGTGAAAAGCAGCTTAACGGGTCTTGAAGACCTTCCATCTCGTAGTGTCCAAATCGCCAGTCTCGTTCAATATAAGGTCGCTGTGTAGGTTTGTCAAGGCTTCCTATCAAACCAAAATGACAACAAATAATATAAACATTATTATTGGGACTTTGACATTTAGAGGAAAAAAAAACATTAACAGCAATTATGAATCAAGTCAGATTTTGCAATTCACAACAAAAATTGAACTTGCACCTCCACAAGGTCATTTGCAAGTGACTAGTACAGAGCCATGCATGTAATGTATTTAAGGTTGTGACACCTCCTACATTTTTTTTATTAAACTTTAGATGTCAAACCAATAAAGAGAAACTTCATTCTATGCTTGGTCTTATCTTGAAAATTTTCATGCCAATTTCTTATCATTATTACTGTCTTTCTACTGTGAGGTCCAACTTATCCACCATTTATTTTGGATGTGGCTAATCATAGATCATCCTAAAATGGGATGCAAGTGACAGAATCAATCTTTTTCCATTATCTATGTCAAGAAAAAGAGATTAATATAAACTTACAATAAGAAGGAGCTCCTACAGTACCTGCATACATCAAACCGTGTTTATTAACTGCTCGAACGAAGGGTCTTGTTTGCTTCTCTTTAGCAGCATTTTGGAGTTCATTCCATGCTCTTTCCCTGTCTTCACGTGTAATTTTGCCTGTGGTTACCACCTGAAATCAACATGGACTATGATGTTTCAGTACAAACACATGAGAGTTGAATTGGGAAGCCCAATGATGGAACATTCATGTGGAAAAGAACATAACCTTGGAAAATAGGTGATATGAAGGACGTGGGATCCGAGCAAGGCCATTGACACGATCAACTGCTACAAGTCCAAACTTGGGACCGTAACCATCAGCCCATTCCCAGTTGTCAGAAATAGTCCAAAAAAGGTAACCGAGCACGGGGACACCCTGTAATAAGCCAGAAGAAGATTAGCACTCGGTTCTGTAAATAACTAATTTCAGAAAACCAAATTCCAGATTTTGTCAAGTTTACAGCCAAACCATGATCATTGCTGCATAAACAGCAAGCAAATGTTCTAAAAGATACGGCCTACGGATCACATCTGTCTCATCAGAAACCCCATTCTCTGTAATGATGAAGGGAACCTTAAGGTGTTTGTATCTTTCATGGAATTGTATTAGCAGATGAAACAAGCCATCTGGATAAACCCCTCGCCCTGATTCACTGTACTCATCAGTCTCTACTAGCTTCAGTCCAGCACCAGATATCACTTCCTGGCCATCAGAAGAATAAGGTCAATAGGTTTATATGTACATTGTTTTGTTAACAGGAATTTTTTGTTAAAAAAAGTCAAATGGGGAAAAAGAAGAAGAACCTGTCCATAGTAGTTTATGCCTATAAAATCCAGCTTGTCGCATATGCTATCCACATATGGAAAAAGAGTGAGAGAATTGGCCAATGTAACAGCAGCAACATCAAAGAGACCATATGGCCGCGTAAATGATACATTATGTGCTACACCAACCACTGTGTTTGATAATGAGCTGCTGAAAGAAATAGTATTGGAATGTTATAAATTTGAAACAGCAATTATAAATATAGAAAATTTGTCAAATGTGTGAGGACATGTATATCTATGTTTTCTGATCTTCAAATACCCACTAATCCAACTTGTTAGAAATATGTGAAATTCTTTGATAAAAATTCCTATTATTCAGAGTCTTCATAAGGAAGAGAAACCTTTTTTCATGGATATAGTCATAGGCCTTTGAATGTGCAATAGCCATCCAATGCATGGCCTGTCTAAAAACACCAGTTGGTAGAGCAGAAGTGGCAGCCTCCAGCATATCAGGATGACCACCAGGCCAAGCACCCGCACAATAAGTAAGCATGCAGAAGACATGAGGCTCATTAAATGTTATCCAATAGTCAACCATATCTGATACGCCATTGACAACAAGCCTGCATGATATGCACACAAAAAAAGGAGTTATGAAACTGGTAGGACATACAAAAACCAGACATTCTTAAAAGCAGCCTTATCTTTCTGTCTCATAATTTGAGTTAAAGTTCAGTTAAGAGCAGCAATTGAATGTTGAATTCTTACCACTTTCACACCTAGTAACTGTAAGTTTTTAACTCCATAAATTTACCTTTCTTTTAATACCTAAAGCAAAAGACAGTAAAATTTGTTTATAAAGCTTTCTCTTTTGGCTTATGCAACGGACAGATGAGAATACTGAAATCAGCTCAACCTTGATTGCATTAAGAAAAGTATGATTACTGAAATCAGAGATGCAAAAGTATAAAACAGAAACTACTACTTAATGGAAGACTTACTTGGTAAACTCTATGAAGTAATCAACTGTCTTCTCCAGCTTCCATCCACCATAATCACCAGCCCATGGGGGCAGTGAGTGATGAAACAGTGTGAGCATCACCTTCATTCCATAAGAGCGAACCCTGCTGATGATCCATTTATATCGCTCTAATGCGGCATAATTGACCTAAAAAGCAACGCCATATGGCCTAACTAAATATGGATTCATTTAAGTTGAATATAGGAAAAACAAGGAAACTTGGAAGTCATATAGGCGTCTAAAATTTGACCAAAAAGCATCCAACAAACAAATACTTTTAACAGGCAGGAGGATTGTTCCCCTCTTTTGTCACAAGTATGATAGCCTTATAAATACCCTCCAACTTGTTTCTCTTTTACTTACTGAACTCAAGGATCCCTTAACAGTTATTGTAGATTAAAATGGACAACACTACGTATGGTGTGAACATGCATATGAGAGAGAGAGAGATAAATTGGGTATATTTGAGCTATGGTCAAGCATTTTAGCTGTCACTTTCAGATTTGTAGTGAAACATTCTGCAGTCATTCCCATGGACATAGAAACATATTTCAATTGCAGACCAAACCAAAATCAGATCCGGAGTCAGTCAGAAAGGCATCAACTTGACTTGGTTAAAATATCATACCATTTGTAATTTCTGTTGTCTATATTATGAAAAATGGAAACAAAACAGATGACAAGCATTAAAGCATATGGTAAAGTAGCATCATACTTACAGCATCCTTAATCCCATTAACTGGCTCCTGTGGCATGATTCGACTCCAGTCTATTCCCATTCGAAAGATACTGATGCCAGTATCTTTAGCCAATTTCAATTCTGTGTCAGGATCAGACCAAAATCTTAATCTTTCCTCCCTGAAACCGATTAAAGCAATCCGTTTCTCAAGTTGTACAAAACCAGAGAGGAGTAAGAGACACATTTTATGCACCAAGGACCCTTCTTGTAACTAAAGGCATCAAATTACATAATAAGGCTTACGGGTGAGGAGCATTGTGCCATGCAGCTACATTATGATGGCATTCGTCATTCGATGCAGGCTCTTCAACCTCCTCCTCCTCTACAAACTTCTGTAACCCTCTTATCATGGCTTCCATGGCAACCTTAAGAGGCTTCTTCTTTTTGTTAGACTGTTTCCCTGTTAACGGAGCTTGATGAGAGCTACCATCAGCAGCAACAGCACCACCAATCACTGCATCAGCTTGCGCTGGATCATCTCTTGTTTCTGATTTATGACAAGGATTTTCTTCAGCAAACTGTAGCCAAGCATCGTTGAGCCTGTCTTCAACATGTGCTGGCGCTGTTGCTAATCCAAAGAAAAACCCATTTTCCTCCTCACCTGAACACATAAAAATAACCAGCTAGCTTCACTCTAAATCGTCAAATCCATCTCGAACGCTAAATAAAAAGAAATTTTGGGTCTGATTGAGTGTTACCGTTGACATTGAAATCAGCAAGCGTATCAGAGGATTCGTCGATTGGAGATTTGAACCGTCGGAGATTCTTTTTCCTGTAACGCGAGAAAGAGAAAGCGTTGGCTGCGATGGACAATGTCACAATTATTCCGGCGAGCTTCGTCGCCGACCAAAACAGCGCTGTCAACGCCATTTTTGCTTTTGTTTGAATTTTGAGATTGAAAGACTGTTTTATGATAAGCGTGAGAGTTGGGACTTCGAGATCGAGCGGTTTGTTATCATTAAGACACGGATGGTGACTTGGAAAAACGAGATGCGTCCACGTGGCATAGTTCGGACATGGATGTAACGGAATCCGTTCTTAGCCTTAAACCACAGAAGGTGGGTGGCGTGCACGCAAGCTGTATTTCTGTATTTGCGCGGTTCGTTTTCAAGCGAAGTGAAACTTTCGCTTCTGATGGAGCGTGGGTAAAGTTGATGCTTCTGGTACCATCCTCATATAATTGACAGGAACCGCCGAACCCGGTGGCGCGTTAAATCACAGGGATTAGAAGTCCGGCCCAGCCTGATAAATGGCTAGTGTTTTATTATAATTATATTAGGCCAGCGATAAGTGGGCAGTTGGACTTAGGGTAAAAAAAAATCTATTTTTTATTCTATTTAAATTAAATTTAGATATTGAATATATATATATATATATATATTAAATTCGTATTAAATTTTAAATTAAAAAATAAAAAATAAAAAAAATCAAATTAAATTATATATTTTTATTAATTTATATATTTAAAATTTTATAAAATAAAAAATAATTATTTTATACTTAAATTTATTTAAATATAATAGAAATTATATTAAAATAATATATAAAAAATTTAAAATTTAAAAATCATTTAATCGAACTAAATTAATAAAATTCGATTCAAATCTGATCATATCAAAATTTATAAATTCTTAATTTTATGTATTATAAAAAAATAATCTAATTTAATATAAATCATTATCCTCTAATTAAATTTAAATTTAAACTTGAATATATTCCGTGTATATGTTTCACCTTCAAATTTCAACCCTTACTTCCTAAATAAGTAAATATAACTATGAAAAGTTTATTTTAGTTTAATTATAGAATTTTTGTTACTTTATTTTATATTCTTGGTGTGAGTAGATAATTTAAATTAATATTTTTGAAGACAAAAAAATTCAAGATTGTTTTCAATATGATTTTATTGATAAATGAAAAAAAAATTATTATTATCATATTTTCCACCATTTGAATGTTATTGGCTAAAATATAACTAATAGTTGACAATATGGTTTTTTTGGTACACTGAAAAAAAAAAAGTTAACACTAATGTGATCTTTTAATAAAATATTTATATTTTAATAATTAATTTAACAATAATGTGATCTTTATTAAATTATTTATTAAAAGATAATACATGGTGAAAGGTAAAAGAATGGGTCCAGCCCAAATAAGACATTAAAACCCACAAGCCTACCACGTTGATGGGGATTGGGATTACAACATTATTGATGAGACCATTGGCCCCAGATGGACCAGGCTGGACCAACATAGCCATCTATCTGCACCCAAGGTGGCCCACATAAACCTTTAAAAATTACGAATTTAAAAAAAATTTATGCATATAATTTTTTTTAATAAATAAATAAAGGGTTATGTCTAGGAAGCAGTGAATGGTCCACGATCAGCTTTCAGCAACTAGTTCATTTGTTTTTTACCATAGTCAACCTCAAACAGGTGATGCGCCAAGTATTTTGAATGAGTGTTTTTGTCAGCATGTAAAGCGGATAGGAAGAGATTTACACCAACTTTTATAGGTAAAGGTTACAAAATTTTTATGAAAAATGAATAAACAAAAAATTAAAATTAAAAATTAAAATTAATAAATTAATAAATTAAAAATTTTCATTATATAAATCAAATGTATAAAATTTAAAATTTTTTAATAAATTTTGATATATTTATTAAATAGATATTTTTAATAAAATATTAATAAAATTTTTATGGTAAAATAAATATCAATTAAATTTAAATTATAAACAATATTTTTAATATTATTTTACATAATATTAATATTCACATTAAATTTTATCAATATATTAATTTAAATTTTTTATTTACTTATTTATAATAAAAAATTTTACAAATTTTACCGATAAAATTTCATATAAATTTTATTCAAGTGGATAATAGCCAATTAATTGGGTGTGTTCCTAATTACAATGAAAATCTGCAAAATTAAATGAGTGAATTTTTGTGGGCCTTTTTTTTTTCTTCCCAGTTTCAGAATCAGATAATTTCTCATTTTTCACGCTTTGAGCCAGAAAACTCTTGAGGCTTTTGCTTCCATCGATTTGGCACTTCCAAATTTAAAATTGCATCTGTTTTTCTTCTTTGTAAATGACAGGGAAATTGGGTTAGAGAAGTGGGTTAGGGAAGTGACTAAAAATATAAAAGAAAAGAAATGGGCTGTCACCATTTTACCTGGAAAACTGTAGGTGGACCAACCAAGCACCAAGATTTTTCAAGAAGAAAATAATCACTATTTTGTCTGCAAGAATCTTTGCAGGGTTTTGTTCCCTTTCTTCTACCAAACGGGCCTCTCCAAAAGACCAGAACAGAACAGCACAGCTCCATTTTGGATTCACATGCAGAGGGAATTTTTTTTTTTCTTTGAGACATGTACCGATGGAATTCAAATCACAAACACCATCCTTTATCCCTATCTTCAACATTATTGGTTTCCTGATATGGTTACGAAGTTTTATTGTCAAAGTCACTCCAGCACCAAACGAGTACTGCTTTGAAGCTTTGATCATTCAGTAGCAGTAGTAGCTGCATGCATGGTTTGCATCCTCTAATGATTTATTTCCAAGTAGTGGATGTCTCCTAGTATTTCAGTGATTCCTTGTCCAAACGTGGTTTTTCTTATTCTGGGTCTCATATGTCACATCAACTTCCCCAATCTGCTACAGGCAAAACAATTTGCTGGTAGCTGCTAGTGCAACAGCTTCAAGTCCAATGGTAATTCAATGATTCTATATATCTACTTTTACACGATATTTCATGGCGAAAAGGGCTTGATTCTAACCTTACGAGAAAAAAATCGAAAAAATTAAAATTAAATCGAAATTATATAGTGTTTAATTCAATTTAAATTTTATTTATTTATTTAATTTATATCCAATTCGAATATTAAATATATATATATTAAGTTTAAATCAAATTTTAGATTTAGAGGTAAAAAACAAAAAAAAATCAAACTTAATTATATATTTTTTAAAATTTTTATAAAATAAAAATAATTATTTTTTATAAATTTATTAAAATATATTAAAATAATATATAAAAAATAAAAAAATAAAATTTTAAAATCAATAAACCAAATTAAACCAATAAAATTCGGTTCAAATAAATTTGATTCAAATTCAAATTAAATTTTAAAAATTTATAATATTATGTTTTATTCAAAAAAATTAAATTAAATTCGATTTAATTCGAATCGTTATCATTTTTATTTACATCGACGGTTAAAAACTCTCTTTTTTTCTTTATTTTCTTTTATATATTGCGATCCTGGTTTAGGATCGATCGTGGCTAATACATAGTCTAGTAGACAGCATTAGAGTACGGCAATAATATGGTACTGATCTTTTTCAAACCTTTGATTCCATGTATTTTAAAAGCCTTTACTCCAATATAGAACGGGAAGGGATTCCAATAAATATCAATTTAACGTTACATGCATATATGGATTATGGCTAGACTCTAGAGCGAAGCAATGGTACGGGCATGATATGGGGAAGGGGCCAAAAGGGGCTATAGCTAGAGCTGGACCGCAACTGGAATGGCCTTCCCTTGAGTCAGGAAATGAGCAGGGAATGGAAGTAAGCAGCAGCCGTAAGGATCAATTGACAAATACATATCATAATGTTACACAAAGCACTCAAAGAAAGTAGATAGGGTATATTAATCTCACATAGGATAGAAAAGTAAAAATTATTAGGTATGTATGCATTGGTGTTATACACTCAAATAAATCAATTTTGTGAAGAAAAGATAATGATCACATGATAAATCAATTTTGTGAAGAAATAGTAACGACCACATAATAAGAATTTCCTAAGCGTTAATAGTGGAAGATGTGATCAGCTTGCCGCTGCCCTCTTGCATGGCCGCCTAATATTTCATACTTAAATTTGGCTTACTGGGTGTAATTATATGGCACTCACCTTTGTTTTTGTAAACACAAAATTTCAGTCAAAGCCATAAGCCAAACAAGAATTCATTAACCATTAATGTCACCGGTTATTCAAATGCTATCACCTGACAACAGAAGATTCATGGCTATTGTAAAAGAAAAACCCAAAAGTAAACGAGGAAATTAATATATATTTATTGAAGTAACATTGGCCATGGTGGGACTGGAAACTTTCGGGGGTTTCTTCTCAGGTTTTGTTAACAATAAGATACTGCTAACAGTATTGTTTTGGGCCATGAAATTAATAAGAATTTTAAGTTTGTGTATGATTTAGTGTTGACTGTGCAAGGATATGCTAGAAAGTGAGGAAATGGAGAGGATCGATCCATGCCAAAAATACAGTATTAATTAATAAAGAACGGAAGCCAAGGAATTGGGGAAGGTGATTAATTTCGCATTATTTTGACCATATCTTAGGAGACTGTGATGCTAACATCTCTTTCGCTCACATGTAAATTTGATAATTTATATATTTATATCGTATAAAATATTAATAATTAATATATTCATGTCATATTTTATATGAAAATTATATATTATAATTTGTGTTTACAAGAAAATATAAAATATGTATTTTTAATTTTATTAAATTTATTTATAATTTTTTTAAAAATTTTAAATCATTTTATTCGTATCGATTTTATGTTATATTACTATATTATATTTGAAATTATCAATTCTATTCACATGCCCTTTTCACCTTGAGGTTCTATGTATATTCCCCTATAAATTAGGGTGCCCTTCAACAAGTGATCATATGTTGTGGTTTGAGCTTTAGAAAATTAATGTTCAATAAACTCCACTCTTTCAAAAAAAAAATCAAATGTACGTTAATTTTTATTAAGGTTTTGTTTGATAGAAATATATAAGAAAGAAAAGTTTTAATATAATGATTAAGATGCATAAGACAATGCTATATACATATATTTCATTCACATAATTAAATTATACATCAATGCAACTTTTTTTTTATTTTTTTAAAATTTAGTCACTATGTTATAAGTATGTGTATAAAAGAAGTTTATATTTAATGCATATAGATTCTATATATTGTTAACGAATCAGATGATATTTAACTCATTAATGAAAAAATTTTAAAACAAATTAAAATTTTGTATATTTCTCTTAAGGATTTAATACAAATTTATATTTATTTATTAATAAGATGATATTATTCAATTTATTAATAATGTATAAAATTTAAACTATGACAAAATTTATGTAATTGTTAAGTATATATAATCTATTCTATGAAAAGTTTTAATATTTCAAAAACACCTTTTTTTTGTACAACTAAGACCACGCAAATCAAACATACACAGTCTCATTAGTCTAAACATGTATTTAATTGAACCAAATTCCTTTTTTTTTTTTTCCTTTGGGCCTGGACAAGTTGCTTTCAGGTCCATGGGCTGCCCTGAAATCTCTCCCTTTTCCTCGCTGTCTGAGTCACCTCTCTGGCTTTATAAGCCTAACCCCATCTCTCACTTTTCTCTTACAAAGAGTCTTCACCTTTCCCTGTGCTTATAATTCTCATTAGCTGTCATTCTCTAGAAAATATGGAGGAAAAAGAAAAGCTTTCACAGGAGAAAGCAAAGCACAAGCTTCCACAGGGTATGAAAAAAGACTTTTCATAGTGTCAAAGCTCTGATCTTTTTTCTCTGTGCTGTCATTATTATTTATTTCTTCACATGTTCATAAAAGCCTATGCTACATGTTCTTTTGCACTTTCAGCTGGTTCAAACATTTCATGATTGAATTAAAACGATTTTTTTAAACAAAAAAAAAAAAAGAAATTTCTCCCACTGTCAAGCTCTTCTTCTTTTTTGTTGCAGCTGATTGTCTTAAATCTGCCGAGTTCATATGTATTTACAAAGAATTGATCCAATTTGCCTTTAATCAATCCCTATTCATTCCATCTGTATTCTTGTCATGTATGTCATGCAGGTTCCCTAGTACTGATGCATGGGAGTATGATCATCAAGGGCAAGCAAGTACTGTTGAGGAATGAAATTATTGGTGGATTCCAATTTGGTGCCGGCAGCTACCATCCAACAGATGCTTGTTCATCTTAATCTGGTGCTATCCTACCTGAGCTTTTTATTTTTATTTTTACATCATCATTCTTCTTTTTTTTTTTTGTCTTCTTGACCTTGTAAGACCTTTTCTTGACCTTGTAAGACCCCGTCCAGTGTTTCTTCCTTTTGTTCTTGTTTTCTTTGTGAACTGTATATTACAACATTCTGATATAGAGTTTGCCTATTCTTCTTCCCCATTCCTGTCCAACTCTTCTTCTCCTTCCCTGTCTATCCCTCCTGAGCTGTTTGAATTAGCCATCTCTCCTCAAAAAACTTGTCCCTGATCAAAATCCTATCCTGGTTTGCTTTTCCATCCTGATAACATGTAAAATTTAGGAAAGAAACGGTGGTGAAATCCATGTTTTGAGGTAGAGTTTGCTTGTAATAACAGTATAGTGGTTGAATGGAAGCATTTGTTTTCGTATTTTTGTTAAACAGTAAAAGCTTTCAGTTTCATATTCTGTTAAGGCCATCATTGTCGATTGTTATTATATGTGCAGAAATATGCTTTCCATGGCATCAGTTTCGTTGTTTTATATGATGTTCGGCTAACAAGTGAGAGAACAAATATTCTCTCTGATCTGTTGCGTGTAAGAGTTTCTCCTCGTGACTGACTGCTCTAATGTTAATGAATTAATTAATGTACAACACACTAACGTATATATATATATATATATATATCCACTGTATTATTGGAGCTTTTCTCATCTATCTTCTTCTCTGTCTCTCTCCAAAGAAATTTATTCACACAAAAGCTGATTAATTTCCTTAATTTCATGCCCATGTATCAGTTTGATTTACTTTCTTCTTTAATGCAAGACAAGTGGGATATAAGTGAAAGATTGAAGTACCCAATTTGGCATATAAGCCCAACGACAGTTAAAACTCATTTTGTAACATTGCTGATGAGTGATGATGAATTGATGATCAGTACAAAACGCATAAAGAAACATATACTTGAGAAAACCCACTTTGACAGAGAGGGCAGTACTACTTTCAGACAACTTGTCTTGATTAAGAAGGAGAACTCTTGGGAATATAGATGCTATTTTTAATACATATTTTTATGCAAATGCTTATTTGAGAAATCTTAAACTAAGTGTTCTATATAATATTCTTGGTCAAGACTTCAAAGGAATCCAAAGTAATTTCAACTGTGCACTCAGCCATCTACCACACAAATATATGTTTGGATAATGTGTCTTTAACTCCCACAACTCTTACAATTCCCTTGATAATTAATATATGAGCTACGTTCAAGAATTAGGATGTGGATTAGAAAGGAAGCTCCTTCCTTGCCAAATTGGGATTGTCCCAATTGATGTGGATTAGACTTTGGAAACTCAAAATAAACATTTCATTTCACACAAAACCTAAATGGTAACAAGCAATTTGGGGTAGGATGAATTATACAACACATTGATACAACCACCAGAGTTTGAAATGGGATCAGAGGAGGCAATAGCTAGGTTTACTACTGTTTTTTTTCACATTTCAACTTCACATAAGAGATTCCTTTACTTCATTGGAAATATGTCAGCATCATCATGATCAAATAACTTTTGTAGGCAGGTTGGCTCGAATAATGTCTTGGTTTACCAAACCTATCACTTCAATTACTTGTAAAGGGCAGCCAGCGCATAAAATGCTCTCGTTATGCATGGGATTCCAGAAAATATCTATTGTACGCAATTTTACATTTACTTTTTTACATTTACAAGAGGCTGTTTCCTTGCATCACTTCAATTACTTGCGAAAAAAAAAAGAATAAATTATGTCAGACATACCTGAAGAGAATATCAACATCTGTCCCCAACTATGATGATAATCTAACATGCAATTTGAAAACATATATGAAGGTATATGTAGATTAAGCAAAGTGTAGACTTCACATGGACCTCAATTGACTCAACATACATGGTTTTGAAATAACAATTCAACCCAAACATACCGCAAACTGAGGAGAAAAACCCACAAATCAGGTTAGTATTTTGAGTGAAGGTGAGAGTAATGGCATAGCTCATTTCTACTGAGGCAGCCTCTGTTGCTTTTATAATGGGCCCATTGGGTTTAACTTCTATTCTTAATTGCTTAGGAAAAGACTCTTTGTTGTAGCTTTGTTTTGTCAAACAAAGAATTTCTCAAATTGGGTAGTACTTGGTAATTATTATCTTGTTAGACTTACTTTTTGAGTAGCAAAAAGGGGGAGTGCTGCTGAGTTTTCTACCACAAAATGATTATGTCCTCAAGTGGGCAGGCTTTAACTTGTCTCACCCCAAGGCTTGGCCATTTATTTTACTCCTATGTGTTTTCTGGCAGTGAATTAGGGGGGGAATGTGACAACATAAAAGCTAAAAGCTTGAATTGAGCCTCATGATGTCTCTTGTATTCTATTTCAACTCTTTTGTGTTAGGTGTTGCCAACATTGGGCCCATTTGTTTTCTCTATCTTTTTACCATCTTTATGCAACATACTAACATGGCACATTCATTAGGGTTTTTTTTTTTTTTTCAATATTTTTCCAATCATTCTTTCCATGACCCTTGAAAAGGAGAGTATTCATAGTTGATAAATGACCTCTCAATAATTGCCTAAACGAAATTTTTAAAAAACCATGGGCAAAATATAAACTCCAATGTCTTGATTTTGACAAGGAATTGAAAATAGGTTATGCTTGATGATAGGGGCATTTTAATGTCTAAATTATAAAATAGATTTTTCTCTACTTAATATAAGGCAATAAACAAATAAAGATATATTAGTTGTTTTGGTTGAGTTGATATATTAAATCGATCTAAAATATTAAGGTTTACGTCAGTTTGATTATCTGAACAACTTAAGAGTAAATGTTTTAATATATTGATTTATCGTACTTTAAATGAGCAGTCAATAATCAACTTAGCTTGAATCTATGAGATCAACCTTAGTCTTTTAAGTTGACCTGTACAGCTTAAGTCCAAAACTTTTCATCACAAAGATATGAATAATTTTGTATTTTTATTATATCTTAAACTTTAAAACTTTTAAGTCTTTATTCCATTCTTTTTTCCTCCTCTCTCTTAGATCAATTTCTAATTTAAATGTCAAATTATAAATGCTAAAATCATCGTCGGCCTTCGTCGATAATCGTTCTCTTTCTTTCCTTTGTGTTTTCAGAATTTTATCCAGATAACTAGCAAAACACTTGACTACCAAAATCAATACATCTTCGAAGAATTGATCAAATGAGGGGATATCATTCAATCCTGGTTAGTTTATTTAAGCTTCTTTTTCCATCTTCAGTATAACAACACATTGGATTTTGATTTTTGACAAGGAGCTAGCTAGAAAGTAGTAACGAATTCCACCCATCCACTGCCCTTTTTACAAGAATATATTCCTAAGCTGTGGGCTATGGCTGATCAGATAGGGGTGGACCCTGAGTCTTGTGAAGGAAACAGCAACAAATAAGCCTTAAATAGATGTATTTGAATGGGCCAAGGACAGTCTGAAGGATCTGGGCTGCCCAACAATCAACAAATCTTTGATTAATTGTTAGGTTTTTCTTTTCCATGATTCATAATCATACAATAATATTCCACAAGATTAAGCTTTCAAGTTTGAACATGACATGACCAACCAATTAAGAAGCTGGAATTTGTTTTCATTTTGGTATAGAACTTGCGAGTTGTAGTCAAAGTTGTAACTACAAAGAGAATGATAGCTTTTCATATGTGCTCTGAGCTGTTTGTCTGCCTTAATTTGTGTCAAAGACCCACAGTCCACCATAGGCACACTGATCCCACCCAATAATTGGACTTCCATGGCATCCCAAATTAATCTCACACAAACTATACTTTTTTTTTTATTCGAGTTGATTAAAAATTGAATGCTAATCCTTATTATAAGTAAAAATTTAACACTCTATCGATAAAGCGTGACTGTTAGTTTTGTGTATATGAACCCTAATTTATTCCACCCATGTCATTTTCTAGAGGTTTCATTCCGAAAAAGACATTGAAAACTCAGCTCAGCTAACATCCAATTATAATAGGTTTCTTCTGGTTTGATTAACTATAAATAAATATCTGATGCTATACAAATTTGTAAAAGATTTCCAAAGAATATTCTTTGATTTTAGAAATAAAAACAATTTTTAAGGATTATTTTCCCTTACAAGTTATTGTTGGGTTAATAACTGTTCTAATTCTTCCCTTTGGTTACCATTTACTATCAAAATGTATTACATAGTGCATGCATGTGAACTTCATACAGAAAGCTAAGACTGTGTAAAACAACAAGAATAAATTAACCTTTATATCTCTTAATTTTGGAATTGATAGTCGACTGTATGAAAGATAAAAAAAAGAATCATGTTAAAATATAATTTTAAATTAAAATTGTATAGTAATGTTGAAAAAAAAAAGAATTGGATTTTTCAATAGGAATGAAAAGAAATATTATCCTTTAGTTGACTTCCATCGTTAATAAGTGTTATATGATTCTTAACCTATCGTTTTCTTTTTTCAATATTGTAAACATTTCATTCATAAGTGTCAACAGTTCAAAAATGGTTTTTTTTTTTTTTTTCAAATTTCGTCCATTGATTTGAAAGTGGATAGGCTTACATAGGAACCCACCATCAAAGAAGAACTCATGCTTATTCATTTTATGCCAAATTGAATAACAAGAAAGAAGATAACTGCTTTGATAGCATCCGAGTTGATGGATACAAAGAGCAGCAACTTAACATAAACTAAAAAGAAATTTTAAAAGCTTAGGCATGCTTAATCTGTCTCCTCTTTTCGGGCCATGCTCCATATTCTTGTTGCCCTATCTTAATTAGGGTTCCTAATTCTATTCCGATAAGTATGATTCTTGCTACCCTTATTTTGACATAAATAACATATATATATATATACACATGTGCCACGAATCTTGTATCGATAAGAGAATTGATAATAGAGCGTTATACAATTAGATAATAGAGAATGTAACGAATCCTATGTTTATTAGAGAAAATAATAGTTTTGATCTTATAAATCATTAGATTTTCTCCATCTAATAAACATATCTTTCGAGTTAAAAATATAAATCCATTACACATGCATGTACACTATTCCATTCACTTCAAATTTCAAGATAGTTTTAATTTTTTTTTATTCTAAAAGCAAATTAAAATCATGCTATATATATTGTGACATCATTTATGACTCAATTTCTTGTAAGGGTAACTGTCATGGTAGCATGTTTCTTTCAACATTGAACCTAAATTTAGGTAACTGTTGATATTTGACTCCCTATATAATTATTGTAAGGGGTAAAGTTGTTTTCACAAAAGAAGAGAGGGGACAAGGAGGATAATGCAAGTGACTTCATTGATTATTAAATCCTAACCAACCTGAATCATATACTCAAAAAACTTTTGGGTAATATCTTTATAATTTAATAAAAAAATCTTTATGGATAATTATGGGCTTTTCAACTTCAATTATTGCATGTCTTGTTTAAAAGATTAAGGTTAAAATAATAAAAAATTTCTTGAATTATATCGTTTTATTTAAATATTTTTTTTTAATTTTTATTACACTCGAACAAATTTTTATTTTTAATTTATGTTCAAATAAAATTTTAATCTTTAATTTGTATTTAAATAAATTTTTAACATAAATTTATCATTTGCTTGAAATAAAAGTTTATTTGAATATAACTTAAAAAAAAATTATTTAGATACAATAAAAATATAAGAATTTATCTAAAAAGATTGATGAAATTCAAAGGTTTTTTTTATTATTTTTACCCAAAAACAAATTGCTTGCATCTCTGTCTAATGTTTTATTGGTGGGTTGGACCTTCGGACTGCTAGAAATTGCACACCAGATTGGGCTTGAAATGGGCCACCGCTGCCATGTGCCACTCAAAGCTATAAAAAAATCAGAGTCTCATCAATGTTCATAATGCAATTGTGATTCATAAAAAAAAAAAAAAATGCAATTGTGATTGTTGTTGGACAGTGCCTCAGAATGGTATGAATAATTGCAAGACTGAAGCTTTTCCAAAATTTCTTGTCCATGCATGTATAAAAACAGCACATAGCTATGAATAATTTAAACAGAATTGGTTTTCAGAATTACCCATTTAATTTTTGTTTTTACTCAATTAATAATGTGTGATAGAGTTTTTTAATTACCAATAAAAAATTGATTCAATTAGTATACGAATGACGGCCCAACTCATCCTCAACGAGTTCGACCTCTTATGCTTTTTTTTTTTTTTTAATTATAAGATAATTTAAAAAAAAAATCCGATCAAATTTTAAGTAAACTCATTCCGATCCAATTTAATATATTTAGTTATTTTTAATTAAATATAATTAAATATTTTTATTTAATATTATATTTATATTAAAAATAATATTTTATTAATTTCAGATCAAATACAATTTTATACAATATTAAATCAGGTCGAGTCAATATGTAAAAAAAAAAAAATCATTGGATTGGGTTTAGGTATTACAAGTATAAAAGTTAAGTTAAATTTAAGGCGAACAAAAATTTGTCCTATTTCAATTCATTATGATCTCTAAAATAATAAATATAATTTTTTTTGATATAATAAATTTAAATTTAATTAATAATTTCTTATTAAAATTATCTCAAAGATATAATGATATTTATTTTTTTATGCTATTAAATACGATATGATATATCTTAATTTAAAAAATTAAATAATTTATATATTCTTAAGCTGTTAAAAGGGGTTGAGAGGGAAACTTCAGTTTGCTTTCCTCGTGCTTTCTTTTCCTGTTCAATGGTCCAATGAGAACCCATACTTGTTTAGGGCCAAACATTTATTTTTAATTTCCCAAAATACCAATATTTGAAGCAGATTGGGAGATCTTAACCTTATTTTAATCCATCTAACTTCAGCATTAGACATCAAATTTGGACAGCAGAAATTAATTTTATAAGTTTACCCAATTATTGTCTCATCGCCCAACAATACTATAAAGTTGTCTATGAATACGATGATGTCATGAAAATATAATAAAAAAGAGAATAAAATAATATCCTTACAAAAGGAGTCACAGAACATACTTAATGTAACTTGCAAACAAAGGAAGGAATTTTTTAGGGTTAGTCCAATTAGTTATTAAGGTAGAGTATTTTTATACTCATATTTTAATTTTGAGTTTTGTGGATAATTTATTGAGGTTATTTTAAATATATAATTTATAATTATTTTTTTAAGTTGTTAAATATGATATATTTTATTTTAATTTAAAAGATTGAATAATTTATTTATTTTTAAATTTTTTTAAAAAATTATTTTTAAAAAATAAATATAATTTTATAAATATTATAATTTATTAAATATTATTTTTTAAAATAATTAATTAAAATGTAAATCCAAACATAATTTTGACACAAAT
Source organism: Durio zibethinus (assembly GCF_047325235.1). Classification (NCBI taxonomy): domain Eukaryota; kingdom Viridiplantae; phylum Streptophyta; class Magnoliopsida; order Malvales; family Malvaceae; genus Durio; species Durio zibethinus. The sequence goes on along the minus strand of NC_143188.1, from coordinate 776,363 downwards.
AATGAAATGGAAATTTGGTAATGGGTTTAAATTAAAAAAATTATATAAAAATTTTCAGGTGAAATTAATAAAATTTTTTATTAAAAATGATTAAATTAAAATGAAAATTAAAAATTAAAATGGATAGATTAAAAGATTTTATTATATTAATTAAGTGTGTAAAATTTTAAAAAAATTTAATAAATATATATATTAATAAATATTTTTAATAAAAATATTGATAAACTTTTTACAATTAAATAAAAATTAGTCAAAATTTAATTATAAATAATATTTTTAATAATAAATTTTTATATATTATTAATTTTTACATTAAATTAAAAAAATTTACGTAAGTTTCGTCCTTAAATTAAATACTAAGACAAGTTAGAGTAAAAAAAGAGAGTATTCATTATTTAAAGCAACATTTAAGCAAAAAAGATAGATAAAAAAGAGGATTAAGAAAAAGTCAAGGGGAGTGTAATGAAAGTCAAATTTTTTCTGAAACAGGAATTTGCCAAAGCTTTGTACAGTTGTACTTCACCCGAAGTGATTCCCTGAATCATCAACACGAAAAGTTTTTTTCTTTTTTACTTTTCTCAGATTCTCTCTTCTTAAATATCGTAGGCTCTTACGTTTCTTCATAACGCACCCTTTGCCCTATCTTTTTTCACATACAAATATCAGAATCCGTGTAGTCTTTATTCTTTTTTTAATTGGTTCTCTTGTTCTAAGTGTTGTTGGAGCTCCAAAGAGAGGAGATATGGTGGTGGCTTCACCAAACCCAGCTCGGGCTGAAAAGTTTCAACCCATTGTGCTTCCTGTCGTGGACCTTTCAGCTGAGAGATTAGAGGTGTCAAACCTCATTGTTAAAGCCTGTGAAGAGTATGGTTTCTTTCAGGTGATCAACCATGGAGTGTCTGAGGATATCATTGCCCAAATGGAAGAAGAAGGTCTCAACTTCTTTGCCAAGCCACTCTCTGAGAAACAAAGAGCTGGACCTGCCACTCCCTTTGGTTATGGTTGCAAGAACATTGGCTTCAATGGTGATATTGGAGAAGTTGAATATCTTCTGTTTGATACCAACCCTCTATCCATTTCTCAGAGATCCAATACCATCTCCAATGACCCCAAAAAGTTCAGGTACTTTATTTTCCTCAATTTTTTTAGTACTTCAATTGTTGCATGTTCCTTTTCTTGAATGGCGGCCAAAGGATAGATAGGTAAAAAGAGAGAAAAAAAATATATACAAAGTATATAAATAAGCTATATGAAGTTGATGAGTTTGGGCCATGTTCAGTGACTAGCAAGATCTTTGCCAGCATGTTTTCCTACTGATTTGTTCAATTTGATGAATCCATGAAGGTGGGCTTTTGATGAGTTGTATATTTTCTTTTCTATACCATTGCATTCAACTCTCCAACCATATATACCTGCTTTAAATGGCAATGATTACTATATTTTGCTGATGTTGTGGCCTTTCAAAAGTCCCCAAATAAATGTTACAACTATACATTCACAAAAAAAGCCTACTTGTAGTTTCCCTTTCTTTTGCCATGATATTAAGCAAGTTTATTTGGGTAGGGTTGTATCTGGTGAAAAAATATGCGGAAAGAAAACCTGCTTCATAGCCAAGTTGTAGCTCTTTTTTTTTGTGTTTTTTTACTATTATTCTTTCAGACCATTTGGTGAAACCGAAATTTTGTTTCCTAACTGAGAAGTAAAATTATGGATTCAGTGTCATAATCTAAATTTGTCGGTTGGTTCAACTAGGCCGTTTTTCATTCTTTTAGCCAAAAAACCAAACTTTATTAAGACATAATGTTTAATTCTTTCATAAATAGGACATCTGGAAAAATCAAAACATAGGTCAGTTTAGAACTGGTTTGAGAAGAAACTGCAGATCATGTCTTGTTCTCTTTAACTTTGGTAAAGAATTAAAGGTCAACCAAAGACATGTAGAGAAAAATATAGTTTTTTCATTGGATGAATAGGAATCGAGAAGAGAAATATTAAAATTAAAAAAAAAAAAAAGTGATTCAAAATCATGAATACACGTGAGTTTCGAAATAGCCTCAAGTCACATGGGACTGTGGTATGTGGGATATAGTTCTCCTCTACTCTCCTACAAGGTGGGATTTGATGTCAGAGACACTTCCCTATGTTTGCGGTCGGGCTCATTTCTACGAGCCCTAGAAAGCGCGTATAAGAAACATCACCTCTTGGAAGAAATGTGGGTTGTAAGGAAAGTATCATGACATAAAAGATTGCGATATCAGAATGACAAATCACAGCAAAGAGGGCTGCAGCGGAGAAGGTCTAATCAAATCAAAAGAATTGAAAGAAGGGATGTTTCAAAAAAAAAAAAATGCAGTGGCTCCAGAGTTCATGCCCCTACCCAAAAATGGAGAAAAGTAACAGGTTGACTAATCTTCCCTAATGAAGCAAAACACAGAAAGAAAAACTGATAAAGCAAATCTAAAACAAAGGGCACAGTGTTCAGGCTGAGACAGTATTGAGTTTTTAACTCAAGCCCGCACCTTTAGTTATGCTGGGATTGTTTGCTAGTTACTCGTTTTTCTAATGTGTGATGGTGATTGTGTGTTGTGTATGGTTGCAGCTTTGCTGTGAGTGGTTACATACAAGCAGTTAGGGGATTGGCATGTGAGATCCTGGATCTGATGGCAGAGGGATTGTGGGTCCATGATTCATCAGTGTTTAGTAGGATGATCAGGGACGTTGAAAGTGACTCGCTTTTCAGGCTCAATCACTATCCACCCATTCTCTGCAAGGATAGGGAAACGTCGCCCTCATCATTTCATGGTCACAGCAGCAGCAAGGTTGGGTTTGGGGAGCATTCCGACCCTCAGATCTTGACCATCCTGAGATCCAACGATGTGGGTGGCCTGCAAATTTCTCTGGATGAAGGTGTGTGGGTCCCTGTCCCCCCTGACCCCACTGCCTTTTGTGTTAATGTGGGTGATGTTTTACAGGTTGGTACATTTCTCTCATTCGCTTCTCTCTCATAGTAATCATAGTAACGTCTTAGACCCCCCAAAAGAAAAGGTGAATTGGATTGATAGAAACTGAAATATGCTTTTGGAATCACTGCAGTTTTTCACTGCAGCTTTGGATTGACCACCCTATAAAAGGGACCCCCATATATGAGTTTCTATCCAATGAACACTAGGGACTTGAGTAATTGATTACTAACTTTTCTTTGAGAACAAATGGAACTGAAAAGTTTCTGGTTGCTTAGGCTGTATTACCATTTATTGTTCTTGCAAGCAGCTATAGTAATCCGTAAAGTTTGGGTACGGTTACCAACATCTCTTTTTCCTTTCCTCTAGAGACAAATCTTGGGGGACATTTCAGAATTGGGTTAATAAAAACAGAAAAGTTTTAACTGGCACATTTAGGTTCGATTCCTTGCAGGGACATACTTATGTTTTAAGCTATACTTTATTTTGTAAGATAAACAGCTGAGTAAGCGATCGTCAAAAACCAATTTGAGACAGGAAAGGCAGCTAGCTCATCCAAAATGGTTGTAGTTTAAGTTAGAGACATTCCTTTATGAAGTTGAAATGTTAAAGGTAGGAATGGTAGGTGAACAGTTTCTTACTGTAAGCTTCTGCAGTACCATAAACTAATACATGTTCATTTTGGTATATTTTGAAGGCTATGACCAATGGGAGGTTCGTAAGCGTGAGGCACAGAGCCTTGACCAATTCCTACAAGTCTAGAATGTCAATGGCCTATTTTGGGGCACCACCACTACATGCTTGGGTCAGTGCTCCCGCAGAGCTGGTCACCCCCCAAAAGCCTTTGCTGTACAGGCCTTTTACCTGGGGTGAATACAAGAAAGCTTCATATTCTCTCCGGCTTGGAGAAGGCCGCCTTGAACTTTTCAGAAAGCACAGTATAGATGAACACGTTGCTTGACGACTTTCCAAGTTACATCTTTAGCTGCTCCTGATGGGGGAATTTTGGCTGTAATCCTTCCCATTTCCCATAGTTTTTGTTTACAGGAAGAAAATGTAGTCATAAACTTGTTATTTGGGGTGGGAAAATGGTTTATGTTATATGTAGTTTAGTCATCAGTGAAAAGTTCTCTTTTCCAAGCAGCTTTGGCATTCTTTTGTGCAGTTATATTTCTGCACATGAACAATAATCCTTATGGTCCTGATCTTTTTGCAAGATTGACCCTAGCTAATGGTCCTGAGTGGGAAATGACATACACTGGGAGAGAAAGGCCATGGATAGAGATAGAACATACCAATGCAGTGGACTGAACGCTATGAATAGGAAATGACCACAAGATTGGGGAATCGAAATTTGGATGCCATACTCCAAGCTGAATAGGACATAATGAGGGACCAAAGACAGGTATGTCAAGCAGTTTAGTAGGGGTTTTTCATTTTCAATGGCCTGTCAAAAGTTCACAAAATTGAAAGCTAGCATGGCTTACAGCACTAGATGAGTTACTCAACATGTCGTCCTATCCTTGGGGTTGTTTGACCACGAAACAACCACTGAAGATGTTCTTTTAAGGCATCCTTTCCTTTCCTAACCTTCATACAAGTGCGTATTCTCACCAGGGAATTAATGGATTGAGTCTTGGCACCAGATTGCTCCACACCACTGAATAGTCTTATTGCCTGGCTAAGATAGCATGGCTCCACTCCAAGCCTCCAACTTTAAAACTTGGATGGGGACATAAGACAAGTACCGGTTTTGTGTCAAAATCCACAGAAAGTAATGCAACAAAATAAAATCAGACGATGAAAATGAAGAGCTTATATTTTATTGACGTAGATTTGGATTAGACCGTTCACTTTTAGGAAATTGCCAATGGTCCACTATTGTTGAGATATGCATGAAGCGACTTTCCACAGGAAAAAGGGTAATCATGCACATTACAGTTCAGTGCTGAGGATTTGATGTTGGGTTCCAGAGTTCAAATGTGTAGATAAGGATCGAGGATAGATTTCTGTAACTCGTGGAACCCACTCAGGACTGTGGGCTTTGAGTGGTTTAACAGGGGAGTCATTGGACTAATTTGCAGGTTTGGGGCCATTCTTGCAGCACAATTGGGCACCAAATCTCAATCCCACAGGTCCCTTACCCTGTTCATGTCTCAATCTGATTACGAACAAGTCGAATGCGAGCCCTTGAGACTATTAACTCAGTTTCTTTCAAGCTCAGGCTACTACCTTCAGAAGCCCAATGCAATTTGATTCCTCTATCAGAAGAGAAATAAAAGCAGAGATCGTATTTCAAAATTAATTTAGTTCCTTGTGATTTTGGAAATCAAATGTAGCATTAAAAGTACTTCACATGAATAAGTACTGAAAAGAGTATTCTGAAAATTGGCTAATGATAAGTTTTATGAGGAAGAAGCATCATATCTTCCGTGGCGTTGATTTCTGCCGTGGCATTGATCATGGCATCAACCCTTGGGGGTGTTTGACCAAGAAACAACCACTGAAGATGTTCTTTTAAGGCATCCTTTCCTTTCCTTTACTAACCTTCATACAAGTGCGTAGTCTCACCAGGGAATTAATGGAATTGAGTCTTGATACCAGATTGCTCCACTCCACTGAATAGAGTCTTATTGCCTGGCTAAGATAGCATGGCTCCACTCCAGGCCTCCACTTCAGAACTTGGATGGGGACATAAGACAAGTACCGGCTTTGTGTCAAAATCCACAGAAAGTAATGCAACAAAATAAAATCAGACGATGAAAATGAAGAGCTTATAATTTATTGACGTAGATTTGGATTAGACCGTTCACTTTTAGGAAATTGCCAAAGGTCCACTGTTGTTGAGATATGCATGAAGCCATTTTCCCAGGAAAAAGGTGATAATGCATTAAAGTTCAGTGCTAAGGATTTGATGTTGGGTTCCAGAGTTCAAATGTGTAGATAAGGATGGAGGGCTGTCAGGAGGATAGGCTTCTGTAACTCGCACTGTGGGCTTTGAGTGGCTTGACAGGGGCGTAATTGGACTAATTTGCAGGTTTGGGGCCATTCTTGCAGCACAATTGGGCTCCTAATTTCAATTCCCCAGGTCCTTACTCTTTTGCCTAGAAATTGGCATATGGCACCCTGTTCTTGTCTGAATCTGATTATGAACAAGTTGAATGCAAGCCCTTTAGACTATTGACTCAGTTTCTTTCAAGCTCAGGCTGCATCCTTCAGAAACCCCGGCAATTTGATTCCTGTATCAGAAGAGAAATAAAAGCAGAGATCGTGTTTCAAAATTAAGTTAATTCCTTATGATTTTGGAAATCAAATGTAGCATTAAAAGTACTTAACATGAATTAGTACTCAGAATATTCTGAAAATTGGCTAATGATAAGTTTTCTGAGGAAGGAGTATCATATGTTCCGTGGAGTTGATTTCTTGCCAATGAGATGAAGGTTGTCATCAGAAATTACGACCATAAGAATCGAGCTAGATCTCCCATGGCCACAATTATGATTTTATGCAACAATGGCAGCCTGAATATATCAATGCATACCCTCAATTTGTGGACAATGCCTTGGTTCTTTCCTCGATGGGAAGACTCAAAGGCAAGAACTTAAATTAGATAAAGAAAACAATGTGTTCACAGCATAAAATAAAGAAGCTGTGATATATATAATAGAATAATGAATTCATATGTTCAATTATTCAGGTTTAGAACCTTACAATATGTTAGAAGCTCTCCAAAAACTGAGCCTCATAATTCAAGTCAATGAATGATACAACAAACAGGTGCTTTACATAAATGATGGCTGTTAGTACTCAGAATATTCTGATAATTGCTATACTCTGTTCTTCCATCTTTATTTCCCATGCTTGCTAAGGAAACACAAAGACACCGACGCCTTATTAACAAAGGGTCATTACCGTCCAGGACTCGCAGACCTAGGAGCTAGGCGTGAGCACTTTCTTCGACCAGTTTTGCTAAGGCCACAAACACAAGTCTCGAGAAGCTCGTAGTCCTCCTCCCAGAACAACAGGGATGCCTTCCATGGATTCTGCAATAGCATCTTTGAGGTAAGGAAACCGGCAACTGTCCATGTCTGGAAGAGCCGGGATTGCTTGCCTATAAACCTTCCACTTCTTGTGTCATAGTATTCAGGCCATTGATCCGCTGACAGCCTTTCCTCTGCCAAAGTAACTGCTCTTTGTGCTAATTCTGGCTTCCCCATTTTTATACAGGCCAATGTAAACTGAAATAACAAAATGCAATTCATTAAGGAGCATAATTACAAGATTCAAGATCATTACAATCATTACATGACTAAGGTGTATTAGATAGGTAACTGACTACATTATCAACCTTCACAAGCATTATAAAAGATTTCAAAATATACATAAGCTTTACCTGCCACAGGAGCGTTGGCCAGGATCCACCATTGTGATATGACCATGGGCTGCAAACAAGACAGGAGTCAGTTTCTGAATAATTTTATTCACCAATTTGTTATGCTTACAGAGAAGTAAAGAGAATCACAGAATGCAATGAAAAAAGCCCCACGTATTCTTTGGGTCACTTCCAGTGATGATCCGCCACTCGTCAGACTCCAGAGCAGGGTAAATAATCTTAAGAGGCATGTTAGCCACAAGATCATCCCATTTTTCCTCAATCAAATTCAAAACATCCTCATTCTGTTTCGAGGTTCCCAAAGAAGAAACAATGGTCCAAAGATTTCCAAGAGTGAAAAACCTAAAATCCATATGAGCAGGTTGTAAATTGCCAATGAAGTAGCCACCTTTATCAGGAATCCAATCAACTAGCCATGAAGGAATCTGATCTGGATAGATATTGAACTTGTTGATGGCATCTGTAGAATATTCCTCTGTCTTGTAACGATATATCTCATTGATTTTCTTCATATCAACCCAGTAATACTCTCTGATGTGAAATGAGAGTGCACTGAGTCGGTTGTTTATGGCAGCTACCAAATTCTTGGTTGCATCATTCACAGTGAGCATCTCACGGGAGCAACGCAAAGCAGAATAGAATAAAGCCTGTAAGATCAGGGTCGTTTGGGTTTTAACAAATAGACAAGGGAAATGCCTAATATATATATATATATATATATAAATATATAATAAAAAAGTATTCAGCTTACTTGAATTTCCAGAGGGTGGCCATGAATACCCATTCGTCTATCAATCATACAGGAACCATCAGTGACCAACAGCGAAGGAAACATGTCGAAACCATCAGTTAAACACAGATTTAGGATCAGTCTTATGCCTGTTTGTACGTCCACCCTCTCTTGTAATGCATAGTCCCCAGTGATCTTTCCATAAGCTCTCAACAAGATAATCCACCACAACCCTGTGAATTAACATCAAAATCAGAGAATTAACACCATCTCAACGAGATGGAACCATTATTGGAAAATAAATAATTGCTAATCAGAGAATTAACACCAGCAAGAAAAATTTTTTATGGCATTTGATGTTAAAGAATTAATTATAAATAAACTCTTCGGTGACTAAAAGTCATACTATCCTACCAGAATCAACAGGGGCAACACGACCAATGGCTGATTCACCAAAATCAGGATCTAAAACCTCTTCAAATGCTTCAGTGCTTCCATCAAGAGGGACAGATCGAACTTTAAAACTTGCTGGCATCAACCCTTGCCCGGGGCTATAACAGTCCACAGTCTTCTCCCAGCTCTAAAACCAACAAAAACATCATCAAAAAACAGCCAATGCCCAGAAAGAATGCAAGAGAGCCCATCAATATATCACCCTAATAACCATAAGTTAATCCACCAGTTAAAGTAATGAGCCTCCTTTGATATTATCTGATGATGAAATTCCCTGAGGATCTATGAAATGCAAAAATAAAAATGCAAAGTGGTATCAAGTTATGATCTGCACTTCCGAATTTGCACTTCTATGGTATCATTGTGACATGCAAATACCAATTCATGTTTTTCTCCGGGCTAAATGTAGCTTAGTGTTGATAACACATCTTTTTAATTTCTACAAATTCAGAAATCAGTTGTACAATCATAAAGTTAAATAAGATATCATTAAGACCAATCAATTTACATATGGTGTTCAAGTTTCCACCAATGATCAAAAAGCACACTGATAATTTGATTAAAATGTAAAAGCAATGTTTAGGCATAAAGATCATATGTACCTGTAACTGCAATGTGTGAAGAAGAAAATTCTTCACAATCTCCCCCTCTCCATTTAGCAGAAAAGCAAGCGCTGAAGGTACAAAGTCACGGATAAATATCTGATCATAGTTCAATGGCTGCTTGTCTGCTGGATCATTAGCGGCTACGGTCCCCACTGGATTTCCACAATAGTTCACCACAGCACCACGTAGTATATTCCATGCCTCTTTGTCAATTTCAGACACCTCTCTCTCAATCTTAGGCTCAGTCAGATTCAAACCCTTAAAATTATCTGTATTTACACCTTTCTCATTAACATCTACTCCAGTATTATCCTCTTTAACTAAACCGCTACCTGTCTCAATCCTCTCAATCACCAGAGGCCTTACATTCAGCCCACCTTGAATGTAAATCCTCTCAAAATTCTTCTCGTTAACATGAGGCTCAACGGACGTTGAGTGGTTCCTAAAATCTGACGCTACTTTAGGAATTACTAAAACACCCCTAGCCCTACCTTTATCCACACGAAAACTACCCGCAAATACCCTAGCCTGACCCCAACTCGACTCGGACACGCTAATAGCCCTCCGATTCAGATCAACAACACACTTACAACCTACAATCTGTGACCTAATATGCTTATAAGAGTGAAATCTACGGCGATCAACTACTTTGGAAAGTGATTTCGACAAATTTGAGATTCCTGAACGGTTCATTTTCGGGGGAGAAAACCCCAAAAAGGAAGAGCTTTTATAACTAATTAGGATTCTACAACAAGGTTTCATGCTGGAGATTCCAATACAAGTGCTAGACTTCATTTTTTTTTTGTCCTTTTCTATGAATTCAAGAAACAAATTGCTAAATATATCTAAGGGAATATGTATATACACAGCTCTGTTAATCTTATAAATTGAAGAACAGAAAAACACAGAGACGCCTAAAGCTAGAAAAAAAAATATATATATATAATATAATAATTAATTAAATAGTATATACTAAAGAACTAAAAATGGAAACGAAATTCTGAATTGAACACTTACAGTTGAATTGAGAGAGAGCTTGTCCTGGGATTCATACAATTTGGGAATTGAATCAGGCAGGCATTCATTAGTATTTATAGACAGGAGAAAGGGGGAGTTTCCTGGATGGAATTACATTTTTGTCCCTGCACTTTAAAGACCTTTGGAATATTATTTGTATGAATTGACCAGAAAACCATTGGAACGATGAGATTGTTTTGTCATGGTTGATTTTTACAACTTTGTCTGAGCACGACAGTTGAATGGTTTTTTTTTTTATAATTGACGATCGCCGATTGGACAAGAGGAATCATTCCTAAATATCATCGTTTTGATACAAAAATAACGAAAATAAAATAAACAAATAATTTTGAATAATTATAAAATTCAATAGTAGAAATTTAGAAGGTTTTATATTACATATTCTATTCAGATTTAATTTTCAACATATAAATTTAAAATTTTATTGTTTAATTTTCTATTAAAATCAACATGAGATTTTAAAAAGTACTTCTACTATTTTAGGCTTTGTAAAAGCACAGAAATTTGTAAAAATCAGAGATATTTTAAAATATGAAATAAAGCAAATAATATTCTCTTTAACTTGTAATTTTTTTTTTTATATATTTTGACTTTTCAAAATTGATATTATGTAACGTATTTTTCTGATTACGAAAGGAAAAAAAAGCAAAAAAAAAAATTGTAATAGAAAGGGTAAAACAGTCCTAATAAAATTGGCAACTACGAATGGATCAGGTTGGTCGGCGGTGGTCCCCATCTTCTAGTCTTAAACAAATGTGAGGAAAACAAGAAAGCGCAATGTGTTTCATCTGAACACGTGGATTTTACGACAGGATAAAATCGTAGCCAAAAGTAGCGTAAAAGCCAAAAAAATACGTATCATTATACGTACATTTAAAACGTGTGAGAGTTGGATTAAGTAAAGATAACAACAGATTTTTTTTTTTTTTTTCCATTTAACAGAGATGTCGAAAATGAAAAAGAAAAAGAAAATGAGGGAAAAAAAAAAATGTTGGAGTGACATGGCGATATTTTGAAGGAAAATATTTTTGTTGGCACGTGCGGGGGCAATATGTCCGATAGTGTGTCGCACGCATGAAACGTGTGTATATTATGGGCGGGGAAACGAGTTTCACACGCTAGATGTTGAAGTGGTCTACACGCTTCGGAAAAACCCAATTGTTATTTGTCAAGGCATTTCTATTTTATTTTTTTTATTCTAAAATTACTTTGTGGTCAAAAGCCCAAAATATTTCTTTTTTTTTCCATTTTGTGCCCAATGAAAAGTTAAGTGGTGAATTTGGGTCCAATCATGATGATTGGAGGATTGCAAATATGGGCCTAACTCTAGTCATGTCTAGATTATATTTGGGCATTTTCCTAGTATTTTCAACCCACTTCACTAAAATTTGAACCGACAAATAAAGAATTTTCGTAATACGAGCAAATGGATGTTACTAGGTAAGATATAAAACGAATGGAGTATTTTTTATTTTTATTTTTGAATATTTTTAAAATTTTAAATTATATCTATTTTTATTTTCATATTTAATAAATATTTTAAATTTATTTTTATTCTTATTTTCATTCTCATGGATATTTAATGAATATAGATAATCATCGAAACCATAAATTAAAAAAAATTAAAAAAAATTTATTTTTTTAGTTTTTTATTTTTATCTTATATAATTAGATATTTTTTTATAAATATTTATTAATATATATGTTTTCAATAAAAATATATTAATTCTAATTAACTTAAAATAATAATTTATATTATTTAATAAAAATATATTTACTAAATATATATAAATATATGTAAAAATATAAGTACGATACGAGTGTTATATTATCCATTCTCATCTTATATCTAATAAAAATTTAAAATTATAATAATTTTCATCTAGATGAATATAATATAATATTCATCTCTATCTTCATTCGAAAAAATTCAAAATTTTCATTAAATATAGGTAATATTGGACATTCCTATCCTTGCATTCTCCACCATTATTGATATGGATTGTGGAAAAGACTCAATTGTGTGTTTCTCACCTTCACCACACAGCACAACTGGAAATGAAAATGGTTAGGCGAAAAGCAAAACACCGAAAACAATATGCAGATCAAGATAAACTAAACTAATAAGAAAAGTTTTCTTTTTTTATTTGTTTTTATATATTAATTTTTGAAAGAAATTGGAGTCAAATTTTCACGTTGAACATCGTTTTCGAATGGATGTATACTAAACTATGATTAAATTGGTGCAGGGGACCAGTCGCTTCTAAATCATTATTACCATAAAATAGATTAAAAAACCCAGTTGATTGACCCGTGTTTTTCTTGGGGTTTAATTTATTTTTAAACAAGCTTTTAGTCAATCAAATAGGCTGCTTTAATTATCTTGTTAAGAATCATCCATTAACTGGTTAGAACAAGGTTTATGGTATAATTAAATTAAGCTGTAGAAATGGAGCTTTTGACTCCTCTCTCATTGCATTGGTTTAATTTCCACAGCATTTGGTATTTCTACAAATGATACATAGAATTTGATTAAGTCAGATACCAATAAATTAAGCTTTACATATATGGTTGTTTCCCTAGTGATAGTATTTTAATAGTATTTCATACCGGTTTGATTTTGTACTCTCTTTACGCGAAATTTACCTAAAAAAAAAAGAGATTTGAATTTAAAATCTACTTTCAAAGAATAGGGTATAACGAATTGAGTATATACCGGATGAATTTTGATTCCAATTACTCGCTTTATAGATTGTGGTTAGAATTGTGGCAGGGACATATGCCTTTCGCATTAACATCATTTCCATTGAAGGTAATGAAGTTACGAAGGAGAAACATCAGATAATGCTCATGAAACCCTTTGAAGAAGCATGAAATTGTGGACAGCAATTCGCTTAAGTTGTGTTAACATTAGCGTAATTCAGCAGGAAAGTGCTTGAATGTATAGTACAAAACTTGTACCTTACTTGGGCCCGCAGTAGACAATTAAGATAAGCATAAGAACATGTGTTCTAATTAACTTATAGTGGAATCCCAACATGAGCAGTTACTTTATTTGTTATAGGTTGGAAAGATCTTGTACACATTTTTGGCAATATGATGAAGCTATATATAGAAATTGAAAGCTATAGCACTGATTCATTTTTACCTTTTGGTTGAAACTCCATCAAATTGTTGTGGCTAAGTGGCTTAGAGGAGTACCTCTGTAAAGGATTGCCTTCAAAACCAAACTAGCTTGTCTCAAGTGATCAAGGAACGGTAATATACGTCAGTTGGCTTGATCGATATCCTTTTAACAATATTGAAAAACATGATATGCGTTGCTGGCCCTTGAACTTGAACCTCTTTCGTTAGTATTGCTGCAACTATATATGATGTTTTAGCATCTTAAAGGTTGGATCAATAATATATATCGGCTACGTGAGAATTTGAGGGTTACTTGGATTAATTCAGTAATCGATCACATGCATGAAACAAAACAAGTTTCAAGCGCCACAGCCTCCGTGGTGATTTCTTTGAGGCTAAGGCCTCGCGGCTCAGGAAGAGAAGGTAGCTGCAAAATTAAAGTCCATAGCCATAAATGAGAAGCTGGTTCCAACTTACTGATCATGTAATTGCAGTCCCCCTTTACAATAAGGTTAAACGCATTTTTTTGGTCTTGTCCAAAATGAATATTTTGAAGTCGGTAATTAAAGATCGACCCGTTTGAGACCTCTAGGCTACACATTGATTGGCTGTCGCTAATAGTTGACTATTTTACTCTCTTTGATTTTTCTTTATTTATGGCTAATTAAATTAAAAGAGTGAATCAAATTTAACGCAGCTGATAACGAAACAAATTTTCTTCCTTGTCAATTGTGATTTAAAATTTTTGGAAAGGAAATTGAAAGTAAAATATGAATATAATGTAAGTATCAACATGGCATTTTGCAATTTGCAAAGCACAATGAATGACCAGTTGGAAATCCAAATAAAATCAAAGCCATTAAAAGTTTGTGTGGCACATGCAACTTCTTCTTAATTTCCACCGTAATTTCCTTTCAGTTTCTTACTTCCTTTTTTTTCAGGGATAAAGCATTGACGTAACATCTCATACACATTCTCAGTCAAGAAAGAAAATGTAAGATGGTGGGAGCAAGACTTTTCTTCCTGTTGACGAAAGAAAAATCAAAATAAAAAAAAAATAACGTTTCGCATGCACAGGAAATACAGAATCAGGTGTTAGAGTTGAATTGACGACGAAGGGCCTTATCTCTAGCCTTCAGTTGACGATATGTATGTATTCCTGTTAGTTCGATAATCGAAGTCATACCAGACGATAAAGAGATCTTTGCACATGGCCTGTTGTTAGGTGGGCTGCCTCCGTGGTCAGCCTTTGGCTTTGAGGTACCACTTCAGTTCTGGGAAAAAGCCTTAGTCCTGAACGAACAGAAAGCATCTTCTTATTCTTTTTGATTGTTTTTTTTTTTTTTTTTCAAATGACTTGTTGAATGGCTGAAGCTGAAGGACCCCTCAATAAAGAAATGAAAGATTTGTAAGGTAGCTTTCCAAACAGTAGCCGTCCACTATTCAGGAAAATCATCAGGGGGGAAGTGAGGTCACATCCAATGATCGATATCATTGCATGCCAATTTGATCTCCACGTGGAACTATCAGGACCCACAGATCTTCACTGCAAACTGAGTGATGTGTATCACTCCGTGGTTCGGATGGGCCCTGATCATCAGAAAGAAGAGAATGAAAGAGTCAGCTTTTGAAAGTTTATTAGAAGGGTGATTAGGGAAGGTAATTAAAAACCTGAACGTGGATCGAAGGTAAGTGCTAGGTTTTGCGATTGCATGCATGTAATGTAAGCCCACAAATTGCCATTATGACTTTCATCAACTTAATTAATCATATGTGTTGAAGCCTGTATGTAGATATATATTTTAACCATTTAATTTCAAAAGTATAAGATCTTAATGTGAAGTTCTATATATTGGAAATGAAAATGATATATAAAAGAATAGGAAAAAACAAAGGCTTCAATGAATGATCTAATAATATCTTATCTTTTTATTAATAATTATATGATCTGTTGATAAAATATTATATTTATAATTTTAATTATCATAATTCAATTTTTTATAATATTAAATATAACAAAATTAATTTAATTTTAAAAATAAGAAAGATAATCAATGATTTAGTAATAATTTTATAACATATATGTATATATCAATGTTGTTGTGCAAAAGACTAATATATATAGATATATGTGAATTTGACATTATCAGATATAGTAGCATATATTATAAATTTATATATAAAGTAATGGCATATTAATTAATTAATTGGACCTTGATTTGATTAATGATAATGTAGGTTAGTCTAAAATTAATACTTGAGGCGATTTTAATTTATAGTATTAAGAACCTAATTTAATTAGCTAATAAATAAAAGTTTACAACATGTAAAGCAAGTGCTATCCACTTGCCAAAATTCATCTAATCTTTGCAACATAATTAATAATTTATTTAATTAAAGTAATTAAAGAGCTGGTTACGTAATCACGTCTCAACTCAACAACATTGTTCCTTTGTCTCTAACTAGTTGCTTATTCTGCCGACTATCTCTTAATTAATTAGTTGATATTTTAAAATTAATTTTTTAAAAATTAAAAATTTAAAAAAATTTATGCATTTAATATTTTTTTTCAATTGGGTAAGTAGTCGAATAAGAACTTTAAAGGTAAATTAAGAATTAAAAAAAAATTACCCTATTCTTTCCTTAATTTGACAAAAAAAAAGGGCAAATAGGGGCTGACGTGGAATTGTTGCTTAGGCCTGTTTCAAGGGTTGCGGCCGTAAGTGCCTTTGCCTTTGGAGTTGGCCTTGGGACTTGGGGGTCCCAGGAACTGAGAAAACATACTGCTCCTGACTATTGTTAAATCCCTTAATGACACGTGTCGTTCTTTAATATCTTTTTTACATGGGACCACATCGGTGGCTTCTTCCATTGGCACGCGGCCTACAAAAATTCCCAGCCGCCATCCTCTCTCTGTCTCTGTCTCTCTAAACTATTCCATCACGTGCTTCACCTTCTCGTTATCCTCGCGCGTGCCGCTTCCTCCTTTTAGGAAAAAGATTGTTATTTTATGTATGTAAATTCTATAAATAATAATATATTATTCATAAGCCTTCCTTTTTTTTTTAAAAAGAAAAAAAGCCTTTCTTGTTTGTGATTTTTTTAAAAAAATGTAAATACAAATTTTTATATTCACACTTGGAGATGTCACGAGAGATGAAAAAAATAAAAAATAATTTAAAATTATAGTGATTGATGTAAATTTTTTATTCAGTTTAAATTAAATTTAAATATTAAATATATATTATATTTGAATCAAATATCATATTAAAAAATAAAAATAAAAAAATTAAATCAAATTATATATTTTTATTAATTTATATATATTAAAGTTTTATAAAATAAAAATAATAATTTTATATCAAAATTTATTTAAATATTTAAAATTTTATACTAAAATAATATATAAAAAATTTAAAAATAAATAAATTTTGGTTTGGTTAAGATCAAATCATGTGAAAGATCGATTCGAATTCAAATCAAATTTTTAAAATTTATAAAATTATATGAAATCTAAAAAATCAAATCTGATCCAATTCTAATAATTATCAATTGTCATCACTTTTAATTTTTGCACTATAAATTAAAAAAATATATTTTTAAACAATTTTACCCTTAACAAAACTAGATTATTCACAGATCAGATGGCACAATCCATCAAACTTTTCTACGATTTAGATTTGGATAAAATTTTCAAGCTCAATTTTGGTTTGATTTGTGAAAAAATTTTATTATTAAATATTAATATAAAATACTTTTAATATTTTAACAATAAATTAAAATAAACAATTCTAATCACAATGTGTGAATGAAATTTACTTTAAACGCACTAATATAAAAGCTTTGTCTGGTTAAGTGGGATGAAGCAAACACTATGACCGTACAAAGGCAAACAAAACAAAACTAGAAACTAGTTAATGGAGTTTGCAATTGTACTTTATATTTTTATTTTTTTCTCTTTAAACATGATAAAAGATAAAATGTTTGAATGTCCAAAAGTCTCTTAATGGCCAACTTCTCTTTGTTTATTGCTGATTAAGCTCAAGCTTTGCCTTTTAGACATCTAGAAGCTTATGGGAGAGGATTAGGGTCTGTGGTTCATGCCCCATGGACAAGGTCTCAAAAGTAGAAGAATATAAATATAAATATAAATATAAAAATAATGCAAATTCTAATAATAATTAATTATAATTGTTAAAAACGTATGGTGGAACCAATTATTCACATTTATCTATTATTTAAATTATTTTCTAAAATATGCTTCTATAAACCCAAAAAAAAATTTAAAAAATAATAAAAAGGAAAAAATCAATTAAGTCAATATCAATGAATGAGATTAATTAGAAACAAAAGCCTCAAATTACAAGTTTTTTTTGTTCACCCCCAAATAAAAAAATAGAAAGAAAAACTAGCAAAAATACAAAAGATTATTCTGATTTTCTTTTTCCTTTTTGTTTTTTCTTTTTTTCATCTACAGTTGAGTTTCATTTTCCCCCATGAATTTATTAGTATATTTGAAGAAATCTTCACATGTTGAAGTTGAACTGCTGCTGCAAGAAAAAAAAATCCTCAGCGTTCAAGAAGTTGTATGATCCATCAGCACCATCTAGCCAGGGGTTGTTCTGCTCCAGGGACTGAAAATCTGTGCCGTGGTTGTAGTAATTAGTACCAGAGGGACTTATTAAGGAGGACCCAGAATAACCAACTTGGCTAGCTTGGAGATAATCCGGATTAGGGTTGTTGACCGGGATGTTGCTGTAATAATCAGTCAAATCTGAAACCGGTGAAACTTGAGTGCCCAAGGAGTCTGATGAGGCTGCAGTGCTAGAATTCTCTGGGGTGTAACTTGGGGTTATTTGTACGCCTCCAAAGTCATTGCCTATAACCCCCTGAGGCATGACCATCTGCCCCATGCCTATGTTGCCTGCTGTGGTGACGGAAGCGGAGGTGGTGGTAGAGGCCTCGGTAACAGCGGTCGTGGAGGTGGGTGTGGCGGCAGCAGCAGCAGCTTGAATTCTTTCAACTAACCTAGGCATCCATAGGTAACGCATGGTGTCCTTGAATTGCTTACTGTTCACGTCACATTTCAGTTGTTTCGCATGTTTTTGGACACGAGTTCTCCAATAGTTCTTGATCTCATTGTCGGTTCTTCCAGGCAAGTGTTGGGCGATTTTGGACCATCTGTAACATAAAAATATCTGTAAATTTGGAAAAAAAAAAATCATAAACTGATCGAGAGAGTTGAGGTTAAAACATTTTACCTGTTTCCCCAGCGAGAGTGAAGTTCAAGAATCAAAAGCTGTTCCTCAAGAGTGATGCTCCCACGTCGAACATCGGGGCGGAGATAATTCAACCATCTCAGTCTGCAGCTTTTTCCTGTCCGTTTGAGACCTGTTTCATTGAATTCTATTTAGACACGACAAGTTTTTGGTAAAGTTATGTGGAAAACAAGTGTTTGGGGAAAAAGAAAGGGCATTTTCTCCTATACTATTTTTTTTTCATGAGTTGTAGCTTTTGCTTCAAAACTTTCATGATTGAGTTCTCCTATACGGGCATCATCAACCTCACAATCAAGGCTACAGTAGCTTTTCCATGAAACGTCCGGCTTTTAATTTTCAGGTTGGTATTTTTTATATACAGATTAAATCCTCAGGATCAATCAAAAAATTGGAGAAAAAGAAAGAATCAGCAAACCCCAAGATTTTTTTTTTTTTTTGCACTTTTGTTAGAGAAGAGAGAGAGGGATTAAAGAAGAGAGGAAAGCAGGACCTTTTCACTTTTGTTTTTGGCGATGAAAGGGCATTCATGTGATCATGTTGAAAAGCTCATTTGATTAATCAGGATAGGACATGAAGATGAAAACAAGACCCAAAATAAAAGTTAAAATCAACTTGCCAACTTGTTGTACTATGGCACAGGTCTCTCCATGGCCACACGTTAATCTCACCTAAACCAAAAGGGGGGGGGGGGGGTGACAACAAATACATATGGTGACATATTAGCATTTATTACCTGCACAACGAGCAAGAGAGTTCCATCGACCTTCGCCATGAGTAGTAATGTAATTGATGAGCTTCAAGTCTTCTTCAACAGTCCAAGGACCTCTTCTCAAGTCCATGATCTGATCCTCTTCACTTTGGGTGTTTGCGCTACAACCCCTTGCTTTAACATCCATTTTTTTCCTTAAATGGTGAGTCTGGTTGATTGAAATCTGAAAGAATAAAGTTTTTTTATATAGAGATATCTTTTGAGACACAGAAAAGAGAAAGAGAAACAAAGAAAGAAAGAGAGAGAGAGTTGGATTAATACAGGGAAGATAGAGAAGTGGGGTTTTATAGATGGAGATTGGTTTGAAAATAGAGGAAAAGGTAAGCATTTGAGAGAGAAAGTAAGAATAGCCGCAATTAGATGGACTATCTAAGACAAGATGGAAAAACATAATAAGAAAATGATAAAAAAAAATACAAAAATTAAAATGTTAGTAAAATTCATTTACGAATTTAAAAATATATATTTTAAATTATAATATATAATTTTTATATAAAATATAATATCAATATACGAATTATATTTTACATGAACATACAAATTATAAAATCTAATCATAATAGGAACATAGGTTTAATTAAATAAGTAATTAATTTAATTAAGCACTTAAGCTTTATAGTAACTTAGTTAGCAAGTAGCAACAGGGCTTTGAAGTTTGACGCTGTGACTTTGTTATTTTCTCTGTGTGTGCCAATAAATTAACTTATAAGTTTATCAGTTCCGTGGGAATCGTTTTCTTTTCTTTCCTCTTTATTTTCTTCTCTTCCAAACAAGTTGTCTATTTTTATTCATTCCAGTCTGCAATTTTGTCTATATGCTTTGATAACTATAAAATTTACGGAACAAATTGCAACATTTTAGACTTTATATTGGGAATACCTTAATTACATGGCAAATCAAAAAATAAAATAAAAATTGAAGTATGAAATTCGAATTCCATGTTCATATATAAATAATATTTTTTTTGTAGGAACTAGTATTATTTATTCATTGTTGAATTGAAAATGATATATTATATATTCTTATTTTTTTATAATTAATTAAATGTTGTTGTTATTGTTATCGTTGCTAATTCTTGACGGTGTTGCTAATTGCTAAATTGCTTAGGCGGCTGTTGTTGTGGGCATGGCTCTACCCTCAGCCCTCGACTCCATGCAAGCAAACCAGCATTCTATGCCTCACTACGTACTCTTTGTTTCATTAGCTCTCATCTCGTGTTTCTCAGAAAAGCCTTTATCTTCTCTTAAACCTTCCAAATTATCAACAATTTTCGCCATACCCTTCAAATAAAAATTACCTTGTTGCATTATAGGTTCTTTATTCGATTGATTCAATTAATTTTAAATTAAATTATTTAAAATAAATTTATAATATTTTATTTATATTAATAGAATCAAATTTATTAATTTTAAAAATTAACAAATCAAATTTAACTTGGTCTATTCAATTAATTTTTTTATTAATCAAATAATAAATATATTAAATTATATTATATTTTTAATTTTTAATTTTTAATTTTTCATATTTTAAATAAACTAAATAAAATTATCCTATAAAATTAAATGTGAGTAATTGATTGATTCGGTTTGAAAAAATTAATAATAGATTTAATCGACTAACCGAACCGACCGAATATTATTCATAACCAATCATAACCGAACCAACCAAAATTGGTTCGGTTCGGTTGGTTCGATTAAATAATCAATTTTTTTTATTATGAATAATTATTTAACTACAAATTTAATTCAATAAAACTCAAACTCAAGTATCATTCAAACTAAATGACTAAAAAATTTAATAATTTTAACAATATTTTATAAGAAAAAAATAAATAAAAATATTTATCTTAATTTTTTTACCTTTATTTATTAAAAAGTCGGTTAATTCGATCAATTCGGCTATCAATTTTTAAAAACCGAAAACCGATCAAATTAATCAATTTAACCAATTTAAAAAATCAATTATAACTAAAATCGAATAAACCAAACTAATTCAATCGAATTCACTCGGTCTCGGTCGGTCTAGTTGGTTCAAATCAACTTTTGCTCATCCCTATATAAAATATTTAACTACCAAAGTGTTATGTTAAAAATTTTAACAACTTATGAAATAAAATGATTCATTTGGTGTATTTTTCATTTTATATTTGGATATTTTATATTTTGATTAAAATTTTAATTAATTCAAAAACCATATTAACCAAAAATCAAAATTCTTCTAAAATAATTTTTGTTCACCAATCGAAATTAATTCGATTACTAACCGATTAATCAAATTAAATCAATTCGATCAAATAATTTAATTAAAATCAAATTATAAACACCTCTATTTTTCGTCACCACTACTATGTCAATTTATTCCGGTCATAAAACCTATACTATATTTTTTGAAAGCATTAAAGCATAATTATGCTTACAACAATAAGAACTGAGTTTTATAATCCTAAAAACCATAGTAAAAAACACTTGAATTTGAGAAAAAAAAATTATAATTGTGACAATATTGTGAAAAAGTTGGGTATATATCTGGGACCAAATTTTGAACAAATTCAGCATAACTTGAAAAAAATTAAAAAACAAAAGAAGAAGCAAACTTGCACAGTCTTTATTTTGTGATAAGAGTAGCTTAGGGCGGCTTTAGCAATCTTTTAATTACTCAACTAAATAAAAGAAGATAGTAGGGGGAAAGGACCAGTCATAATTTTCCCAATTTTAACTTCATTAATTAGCAAGAGTTATGGCTATAGCTTTCCCTATGTTCAAAGCCACTTCCCTGTTGAAACCGGCAGAATTTTTTTTTTTCTACTTTAGCTGGAGAGTTTTAGTGGAATTATGTAAATTTAATGATTCGTATATTATTATTATATTAAATATTAAATATTAAATATTTATATCATATTTTATATAAAAATTATATGTTATAATTTATATTAATATAAAATATAAAAAAAATATTTTATTAAATTTATATAATAATTATTAAATTTTTAATCGTGTCATTTTAATATTTATTTTTTATATCATATTTATCTCATATCATATTTTAAATAAAATTCATTTGAAAAGCATAGGTTAAACATACAACTAGGACAGTATATGTTAAGTTGCCAACAAATTAATCAATGTCTCATTTGCTTTTGGTTAAAAGGACAGTACCTTCTTTTAATTGGACATCAAAATTAGAGAGGAATTTTAATTACTTTGATAAATTATTTGTTTCCATATCATCCCATTATATCAATTTACACTTGTTTCTTTTTTTACCGAAATTTACACTTCTTTCCAAAAAGCAAAAATTAAAACAAAATTAAAAAAAAACCAAATAGTCTCCAAGCGAAGTTCTGCAACATATTTTATTTCATGAATCAAAAGAAAAAGGGTTTTTTTTTTCTTTAAGAATATGATCAATGGTATCTCTAATTTTTGTTCGGACTTAATTCTCTCCTTGAATAATTTAAAAGATGTATTTTCATACTTTGGTCTAATGCATTTAAAATTTTATTTTTAATAATTTTTATGTTTATGTTTCAAATATTTTTTTCTCTACACAAGTCTAAATAATAATCAAAATTGAATGACACTAGGATCTAATTTAGTATTGCTATTACGGTTGAAAAAGTTCAATTTGGATAAAATGCATTTGAAAAGTGATGTAAAAAATTATTATGAGATGCAATACTGTAGACACCCAATTTGATCCAGATCTGAATCAATTGGGTCTAGTCTAAATGGATAAAATAGGCATATTTTTACTTTTATTTTTATTATTTTTATTATTTTTTAAATATATTTATTATTTATCTACTAATATATTTATTTTTATCTATTAACATTTTTTTAATTTATCTATTAATATATATGTTTTTTATTATAATTTATCTATTATTATTATTATTATTATTTATCTATTATTATTATTATTTTCTTTTAGTTATCTATTAATATATTATTTTTATTTTTTATTTTTATTTTTTCCTTTTCTTCTTATTCGATTGGGATTATGATAAAAATTTAGAATTCTACCGAAAATTTGAGATTCAATCAGAATCTAGATTTGATTCAAGCATTGAATCCCAATCCAAGAGGGACTTGGGATTGATCAGAAACTCTTCTGATCAATCCCTATAAATAGATCCACAAAAAATGAACAGAAAACACACACAGAAAGAAAACAGAAGCTAAAAAGGGTTCTGGTACGTTATAACAGCTTTAAGAATTGGTGGGAATTTTTTTTGCGAATTTTTTGCTTTTTTTTTGGAAAATTTCTAGAAAATTTTCAAAATTCGATGAAATTTTTCGACGAACTTTGAATTTTTTGACAAGTTTTTCGGCCAAATTTGAAGATTTCGATGACTTTTTCCAAATTACAGTATAAATTCAACCGAAATCTGAGATAGTTTAGAGAAAGGGAGGAAGAAAGGAAGGGAAGGGAAGAGAGAGAGAAGGAATGAGCGGTCTGCTGAAAAACAAAGGTTAGAGCCTTTTATACTTGCTGAAAACTATATCGTTTTGACGTTACTATTCCCAAAAAATTCACGCGTTTTGAAATCAGGCGACCCGACCCAAGCGCCAACCTATGTTTGACCCACGTGTGACCCGAGTGCTAACCGATCCCTGGAGCCGAGCTGAGTCGAGTCGAGCCGACATCCCCGAGCCGCGTCTTCAAGCTGCCCTTTCTATCTTGAGCCGAGTAGTTCAAAAGGTTTTTTTTTCCTTTTTTTATATTTATTTATTTATTATTATTATTAGTATTATTTATTGATTAAATTAGAATTATTTAGTATTTCTTATTTTATTTTATTTTTATTTTTATTATTTTTACCTTTATTTTTATTTTTATCTTATTTTATTTTTTGATTTTTTTTAAATAAAATTTCAAAAAAATATTTTTGAGAAGAAGCTAAAAGTATCAATTTTTCTTGAAAATAAATCTTCAAAAAAAATATTTTTGAGGAAAAGTTGAAAGTATCAATTTTCCTTGGAAATAAGTCTTCAAAAAATATATTTTTGAGGAAAAATTGAAAGTATCAATTTTCCTTGAAAATAAGTCTTCTGAAAAAATATTTTTGAGAAAAAGTTGAAAGTATCAATTTTTCTTGAAAATAAGTTTTTCTAAAAAATATTTTTGACGAAAAATTGAAAATATCAATTTTTCTTGAAAATAAGTTTTTTGAAAAAATATTTTTGAGGAAAAGTTGAAAATATCAATTTTCTTTGAAAATAATTTTCTAAAAAAGGTTTTTGAGGAAAAGTTAAAAGTATCAATTTTTCTCGAAATTAAACTTTTAGAAAATATTTTCGAGGAAAAGTTGAAAGTATCAATTTTCTTTGTACAAAAGCAATGAGTTTTTGAAGAGAAAAGGATTTATATCTAAAGCTGAATCATTATTCTTTTTTTATTTTTTTTTGTTTATTGAATTTTCTTTAATGTTAAATAATCCGACGATGGAGCCTTTGCAAGTGAAACAATAATTTTCTTGCATACTCTTGAGGTGAGAGAATTTTTTTTAATTTTTTGCTAAAAGTATTAGAATCAATTGAGAATAATTTTCAATAGTTAATCACTTGATAAAATTTTAAGGCTTATTGGATAACATAAAATTAAGCTGGTACCATCTTTCGATGGGCGTTGTGAGGATGCTATAACATTTCTCACACGTAACCGTACTCCCGAACTCTGTTCTGGTTAGTAAACCTGAACCTATTCTTTTAGGGACCCTTAGGCTTAGGTGTTCCTCAAAAGGATAGATTCTTTAGGTGGCCAATCACACATAGATAAAAAAGATTTATGGTAACTCCTTCAAGTTAATGTCTAGCGATGAATCCCCGGATCTAGATGTTATGACAGTTTGACGACTCCGCTGAGGAAGTCTGAGAGTCAGGCCAGCAAATAAATTTGTGTTATCCAAAAACCTAATAAAATTAAACCTTTTGTATAGATTTTTTTTATTCATTCATGTTTATTTACTTTATTAATTATGTCATTCATATGCATATGCATAACATGAGCTCTTTACCCAAGCTCCATCCTTCTAGGAGGGAGTAAAGTACCTATTGCTTTCGTGAGGTTTAATTCCTCTGCAATGGCTAGCGAAATACTCTCACTCAAGTTGAACCTTTACCGCTTGTAGCCTGTAATGGGTGAGGATTGGGATACCTTACTAGTCTGTGATGAACAATGATGTAAGGAGCAATTTGAGAACCTTTAGACTTTAACCTTAAACCACATATAGTGAACCTTAAGAATGCCTAACCTATAGATAGAGCCATCATTCTTCCCTTTTAGAATTGACTAAAAGCATAAGGTTCATTCCTCTTATTCTGTGTGATGTTTTAATTTACTTAGTTATTTATTTATTCCTTTTTTTTTTAGCATACTAACTTTTTCTCTCATTCTTTTGCATTGGTTCATGCTCATATCATAAAATTGCATAAAGAATATTTACTTGAAAGATGGTCTTCAACAAAAATTTTTCATGGACTCCACAGAATGACTAATTTGTTCTTCATCTGTATTAGCTCCTTGCGAGTTACCCAACGAAGTAAGGGTCCAGTTAAAAAAGATTCAACTGAAGATAAGGGATGGTTTACCAATCAAATATGATTCTACCTTATCTCAAGAAATATCTATCCTCCTCAAATAAAATAATCTAGAAGATTTGGTTGATATATGGAAGAAGATGAGTCCGTTAAGACAAGAGAAGTTTTGCCAGAAACATGGGCATATAGCACACCTTCTCATAGTAGTTATCGACGATCAACTAATCAGAGTTACAGCATAATTCTGGGATCCTGCATACAAGTGTTTCATCTTCAATGAAGTTGATATGACATCAACCATCGAAGAATATTCGACTTTATTGAGTTTGCACCTCAAGGCTCCTAATAAGATATATATCAAAAAGCACAAGTCAGGATTTCGTAAAGGTCTGGCTCAACTCATGGGGATAGACAAAGAAGTTATGGATTCTCATACAAAGAAGAAACAAAAACATGTTTGCATACCGTAAAAGTTCTTTCATGAGTTTTTAGTGTAACATGCCAATGAAAAATAGGGGTTAGATGTATTTACCTTAGCTATATACGGAATAATGATCTTTTCAAAAGTTTTGGGTTACATTGAAATAGCGATGGTTGACTTCTTTGAGAGTGTGATCAATGGTTATAACCCTTCAACGGTAATATTAGCAGAGACTATCAGATCTTTGAGTTACTGTCATCAGAATGGAGGGTGCTTTATAAGCTGCATATAGTTATTATACTTATGAATAAAAAGCTACTTCAAATGAAAAAAAATGCTTTCTCAAATCGAGCTTCAATCAAAGAATTCTGTGAAAGTGGGTGGTCAGAACAAAAGTTTAAAAAGGAATGGATAGCTTTCCTACAAAAATTGACCAGTACCGAAGTAAGATGGTTGGTCTCGTTGATGAATCGTGAACCTATGTTGTATCAGTATGGAGATAATACAGTGGTCCCACTTTTGGGTTTATGGGGAGCGACAAATTATGCACTACTCATAGTGAAAAGGTAGTTCAGGGTAGAATAGTTCATTCATATGACGCATGGGCTTCATCAGTTAGATTTCTCTTACAGCAATCCAAAAGTATTTCAGAGGATGAATGAGATGATTAAAGCATGAAAAAACCCTCGAAGAGTGAGTCCTGAATCATTTACTGATAAAATCACTCTAGGATATTTACCTTGAAGAGCAAGAAATGATATTCACTTATGAAAGCTTTCAACCGTCAATAGAAGGAAAATCTGAAAAGACACCATCAGAATTAGAGCTTACGATAAAATAGTTTGAGTCTGAAAAGGATAAGTTAAAGCAAAAAATTTAGAAGCTTCGAGAAAAAAAAGATCAGTGGAAAAATAGAGCTAAAAGACATGAAGCTAGAGTTTGTAAGATTGTTAGAGAACGTGATACAACTATTGAAGACCTAGCAGAGCTACACTAAAAACATAAGAGATTATGTATGAGAGAAAGGGCCAAAGAGATAACAATTATTGAGCTGACTGAAGAGAATGTAAGATTGAAACAAGAATATGCTGAATTGGAAGAAGAAAGTACCCAAGTACAAACAGAGAATAACATGTTGAATAGCTACCTAAGCAGGTTAAGATAAAAGCTGAATGAACAAAAAGATCATATTACTGCATTGGTTATAGAGCATAGAAAGTTATCATACCAAGTCTGGTGTGGTAAAAGAGAGAACTTAGAAAGATAAAAGTACATTGAGCACCTATCAACCTAAATTTATAAAGGGATATGCAAGACAAGAGAGGTGATAGAAAATGCAGAGGCATTAAAACAAGTGATAGCCCTAGTAGGAGAACATGGGCAACATCTATTAAACTTTATCGAAGAAGCCAAGGACCAATATGAGCAGATCAAACGATTTTATGGTTATAACTTTAAGATGACAAACTCAATGTAAATAAAAGTTCTTTGGAATAAATGAAATCTTTTAGTTAAATATCGTCTTAAGACAAATGTTCTTTGCATACATGTATTTTTATTCATTATATTCTCACTCATTACACTTAACAAAGTAACCATGAGATAGTCATATAAATTTGTTAATTCTAAAATATGATATTAAAGGTTCAATGATAGCTCCATCTAGTGAGAACCCTATCCATCGATATAACACAAGAGCCAGAGCTAAACAGATGGAGCAAAAAAATTTTTACAGATTTGAAAAGCTGGAGAAAACACAGAAAAAGATTAAGAATGAGTTGAACAAGATTCTAGATTCTCTCAATAAGCTGAACAAGAGAAAAAAAATAAAAAAAAAATAAGCCAACAAGGCCTCCCATCATAAAAAGTGGTCGACCCTTTGTATTATCTAGGTTTTGGTCTACAACAAACCCAACCCACACAGGATATTCTACCACAATAGTTCTCATATCTTGTATACCCCAAAATACCATCAGCTTCGAATCTAGGGTATTACCATAGCTATGTAAATCTTGTCTTTACTGGTAGATAATACGGCTAAACATTCAATTTTCTCCTTTATGAATGGTTTTTTAAGGTATAATCAGATAAAAATGGCTATAGATGATATGAAAAAGACCATTTTTATGACCATGTGGGGAACCTTTTGTTACAAAGTCATACCTTTTGGGTTAAAGAATGCTGAGGCAACATACCAAAAGGCTAAAGTGACGCTCTTTCATGACATGATGCATAAAAAGATTGAGGTGTATGTAGACGATATGATTACAAAATCTTGTGAGAATGAAGATCATGTCACCAGCCTCAAAAAATTATTTGAGAGGTTGAGAAGATTGCAGCTTAAATTAAACCCAGCCAAGTGCACCTTTGGGGTAAAGTCAGGAAAGTTACTAGGCTTTATGGTTAGTGAAAGAGGGATTGAAGTTGATCCAAACAAGATACGGGCAATTCAAAATTTGTCACCTCCAAGTACATCAAAGAAAGTTTAAAGTTTTTTGAAAAGATTGAATTACATTTCTCGGTTCATCTCTCAGCTTACCTATAAATGTGATCCTATGTTTAAGCTTATCTGCAAGAATAATCTTAGAGAATGGAATGAAGAATGCCAAGTGACTTTTGATAAAATTAAGTAATACTTGTCAAACCCTTCAGTGTTAGTACCACTTGTTTCAAAGAAACCTTTAATTCTATACTTGACAGTGTGTGAAAATTCAATGGGATGTGTGCTGGGGTAACAAAATGAGTCTAGTGAAAATGAGAGAGCTATTTACTATCTGAGTAAAAAGTTCACAGAATATGAATCCAAGTATTCCTTATTAGAGAAAATATGTTGTGCATTACTGTGGACTACTAAAAGACTCAGACAATATATGCTCTATCATACTATATGGCTTATAACAAAATTAGATCTAATTAAATACATCTTCGAGAAATCTTCTTTGTCTAAAAGAATTGCTAGATGGTAAATAATGCTATCGAAATATGATATTATATATGTAAGCCAAAAGGTAATAAAAGAGGGTGGTTTTTTGCATATCGTGCTACTGAAAAATATGAACCAATGAGGTTGAAATTCCCTGATGAAGATCTATTGACTATTTTCTAACTGGAAAAGGGGAAGCATGAAGAAAAGTGTTGAAAAATGTATTTTGATAGAGCTGTCAATGCCTTGAGACATGGAATTAGGGTGATTTTGATCTCTTCAGAAGAACAATATTGTCCTGTAACAGCAAGGTTAAATTTCAATTACACAAATAACATTGCTGAATATGAGGTATGTGTCATGGGCTTACAAGCTGCTATAGATAGAAGAGTGAAAGCATTAAAAGTATTTAGAGATTTAGCTCTAGTTATATATAAGTTGAAAGGAGAATGGGAAACGAGAGATTTAAAACTCGTTTCATATCATAAATATATTTTAGAGTTGATAAAGTAATTTGAAGATATCTAGTTTGACCATCTACCTCGAGAAGAGAATTTGATTGTCGATACCTTGACAACTCTGGCCGTAATAATTCGAATTAATGACGATACTGACATTCAACCCATTAGGCTAGATGTTAAGGATATGCCAGCTCATTGTTCCAATATAAAAAAAGAGAAAGATAGGAAGCCCTGGTATTATGATATCTTACAGTATATTAAGGATCAACAATACTAGTTCAAGCAACAAAAAATGATAAAAGGTCATCCGAAGATTAGCTATGATTTTTTTTTTGGATGAGGATGTTCTGTACAAAAGAAGTTATAATCAAGTATTACTAAGATGCGTAAGTAAGGCTGAAGCAAGAAAAATTATTAAAGAGGTACATGATGGAATATGTGAGGCACATGCCAGTGGACATATGATGGTGAGACAGATCATGAGAGTAGGATACTATTGGTTGGCAATAGAGAGTGATTGCATTGACTATGCTCGTAAATGTCATAAATGTCAGATATATGCTGATAAGATCAATACTCCATCATTTGCTTTACATGTTTTAGCACCACGTTGGCCATTCTCAATGTGAGGCATGAACATCATTAGTCCTATCACCCCAAAGGCTTCTAATGGGCATATATTTATTTTTGTGATGATAGATTACTTTATAAAATAGGTGAAGGCAGCATCATATGTAAATGTAACACGATCTATGATTTGTAAGTTCATAAAGAGAGAGATCATCTGTAGATATAAACTTTCAGAAAAAATTATTTCAGATAATGTCAAGAATCTAAATAGTAAGATGATGCAAGAAATATGTGCTCAATACAAGATCAAGCATCATAACTCGACACCATACCATCCAAAAATGAATTGAGCAGTGGAGGCAGCCAATAAGAACATAAAAAAAAATTTTGAGAAGATGATCGAGACTTATAAAGATTGACACGAGAAGTTACCATTTACACTACATGCATATCGAACGACAGTGCACACATCTACTGAGACAATCCCATTTTTTTTGGTTTATGGGATGCAAGTTGTATTACCAGTAGAAGTGGAGATCCCATCCTTGAGGGTTCTAAAAGAAGTTGAGTTGGAAAAAGTTGAATGGATTAGAGAACGCTATGAACAATTAAATTTCATAGAAGAAAAAAGATTGACGGTATTATGCCATGATCAGCTACATCAAAGAAGAATGATGAGGGCTCATGATAAAAAAGTTCATCCCCATTGCTTTCGAGAAAAAGAGTTGATCTTGAAGAAAATCTTTTCAACCCAACACGATAATAGAAAAAAATAGACTCTGAATTAGGAAGGGTCGTATGTGGTGAAACAGGCTTTTTCAGGTGAAGCACTGATACTGACTGAGATGAATGGAAATGATTTACCCCATCTTATAAATTCTGATGCTATGAAAAAATACTATGCTTGAAAAAAAGAAGAAAAAATGAAATAAAAAAAAAGTGAATGAAAAAGGAAGACTCAAGGCGAAAATCCTAAAAGGGCGGTTTGAGTCATAAGGGGTTTATCTAAGTTGAAAACCTGAAAAGGCAGCTTAGATAAGGAGAATAGGACATCAAATTTGAAAATTCATTGGCATGAAGGCTAGCAAATTCGGAGGAGCTCTAAGTTGTTAAATGCATCAGATTGGTTAGGTTTTCAGAAAAACCTTGAGATGTGTTATCATGATTGTCTGATTGTTCATTTTTGGGCGTTGTCTTCCCATACTTATCCTTGTAGTTTTTTATTAGCCAAAGTTTGTCAACATTTTGCTAATAAAAGACATTCTATTTCACTCTTTATGTGCCTCTTTTGGTGACTGTTTCTTAACCATTCTTATTCTTTTCTTCTTAATACCCTACAATGGAAGAAATGTGCAAGTGCATTCTTACTTTTTTGAGTTTGAAATAATGATTGATAAATGAATAATGGCATGAAAGATTTTTACATTACATTGAAAAAGTCAAAAGTGAAAAAGGCAAAATTAAGATGTTCAGTTCTTGATAAGGACATTGAATTTGGAAAGAGATTTTATTACAGAAAGAATGTAAGAACTAAATGAAAAAGATGATTGAGAGTTACACTGGCTCGATCTTAAAAGAATAGTGTAACTTGGTCTTTAAAGAATCAAGGGTTTGAAGCCCCAAGAAAAGAGTTTGAGAAACTTGAATACCACAATTGAATAGGAATTAATTATCCAACATTTGCATAGCATGCATTGAATTTCACACGTATTGCATAGCATATACTACATTTAAGAAAATATAATGCATAGCAAGGGTATTCTAAAATCCCACATAGAGAAGACAGATGTGAAGATATTTTCAAATTTGAGAAAAAGCTTGTCAGGTAAGTTTCTAATCCTTGAAATAAGATATCTCTCGGTATTAGGATTGATTTGTAAGATCTTTGGGCATAATCTCCTAAAATTCCTACAAACACGATTTTTAACTCCTTTGGACATGATTGTCAAAGAGCAATTTACTTTCAAAAGTCATTGAGCCTCTGATTAGAGAAGCCATTTATTTTTTAAAGTCGTTAAGCCTCTGTTTAAAGGAGTTTTATTTATTTTTCAAAGTCGTTGAGCATTTATTCAGAGGAGCCATTTATTTTCTAAAGTCGTTAAGCCTTTGATTAGAGGAGCCATTTATTTTCAAAGTCGTTGAGCCTCCGATTAGAGGAGCTTTGTTTATGTTTTTCAAAATCGTTGAGCCTCTGCTTAGAGGACCTTTGATCAAAATTTTAACACAAAAAAATGACAAAAAAAAAGAGGTCTAGTGGAGTCTTGAATGAGTGTCTACGTCTTTGCGTAATTCTATTTCACAAAAAATGTGCAAAGAGGGACAGCTGTAAACACCCAATTTGGTCCAGGCCCGGATCAATTGGGCCTGGTCCAAATGGGTAAAATAGGCCCATTTTTGCTTTTATTTTTATTATTTATTTTTTAAATATATTTATTATTTATCTACTAATATATTTATTTTTATCTATTAACATTTTTTTTATTTATCTATTAATATATATATGTTTTTTATTATAATTTATCTATTATTATTATTATTATTTTTAGTTATCTATTAATATATATTTTTTATTTTTTATTTTTTTATTATTTTTTCTTCTTATTCGACTGGGATTAGGATAAAAATTTAGAATTCTACCGAAAATTTGGGATTCAATCAAAGTCCAGATTGGATTCAAGGATTGAATCCCAATCCAAGAGGGACTTGGGATTGATCAGAAACTCTTCTGATCAATCCCTATAAATAGATCCACAGAAAACGAATAAAAAACACACATAGAGAGAAAACAGAAGCTAAAAAGGGTTCTAGCGCATTAGAACAGCTTTAGGAATTGGTGGGAATTTTTTTTTTGAATTTTTGGCATTTTTTTTTAAATTTTTGGAAATTTTTGACAAGTTTTTTGGCCAGATTTGAAGATTCCGATGATTTTTTTTAGATTTCGACAGAAATTCAATCCAAATCTGAGATTGTTTAGAGAGAAAAAAGAGGAAAGAAAGGGAAAAGAGAGAGAGGGAATGAGTGATCTGCTGAAAAATAGAGATTAAAGCCTTTTATACTTGCTGAAAATGATATCGTTTTGGCGTTACTATTCTCAGAGGATCTGTGCATTTTGAAATTGGATGACTTGACCCGAGCGCCAACCCGCGTTTGACTCGCGTGTGACCTGAGTGCTAGCCGACCCTTGGAGCCCAGCTGAGCCGAGCCGACATCCCTAAGCCGTGTCTTCGAACCGCCCTTTCTATCTTGAGCTGAGCCGAGCCGTTCAAAAGATTTTTTTTCTTTTTATTTATTTATTTATTTATTATTATTATTATTATTTATTAGATTATAATTATTTAGTATTTCTTATTTTATTTTATTTATTTTTATTTTTATCTTATTTATTTTTATTTTCTTTAAATAAAATTTCAAAAAAATATTTTTGAGGAGAAGTTGAAAGTATCAATTTTTCTTAAAAATAAGTCTTCAAAAAAATGAGAAAATGTTGAAAGTATCAATTTTCTTTGGAAATAAGTCTTCAAAAAAAATATTTTTGAGGAAAAGTTGAAAATATCAATTTTCCTTGAAAATAAGTTTTTTGAAAAAATATTTTTGAGGAAAAGTTGAAAGTATCAATTTTTCTTATACAAAAGCAATGAGTTTTTGAAAAGAAAATGATTTATATCTAAAGCTGAATCATTATTCTTTTTTTTTATTTCTTTTCCTTTTTGTTTATTGAATTTTCTTTAATGTTAAATAATCCGACGATGGAGCCTCTGTAAGTGAAACAGTAGTTTCCTTGCATACTCTTGAGGTGAGTGAATTTTTTCAATTTTTTGCTAAAAGTATTAGAGTTAATTGAGAATAATTTTTAATAGTTAATCACTTAGTAAATTTTTAAGGCTTATTGGATAACACAAAATAAAGCTGGTACCATCTTTCGATGGGCGTTGTAAGGGTGCTATAACCTTTCTCACACGTAACCGTACTCCCGAACCCTGTTCTGATTAGTAGACCTGAACCTATTCTTTTAGGGACCATTAGGCTTAGGTGTTCATTAAAAGGATAGATTCTTTAAGTGGCAATCGCACCTAGATAAAAAAGATTGGTGGTGACTCTTTCAAGTCAATGTCTAACGATAGATCCTAGAATCTAGATGTTATGACAAATACTTTAAGATTTCGTGTTTTGGCATTACTGTAAAAAACATTAAAAATGTCTAAAATAAATATGATATTGAAATAGATTATTTTTATCAAAAATAAATAATTAAGTGTGTACTTAATAATTTTGTATCCAAATCATAAATTTCAAACCTCGATTGCACCTCCTAATAAGCTTTTACAATTAGCTTACTTTAAAAAGTACTTTTAACATAAATCATAATATGTTTAGCATTGCTGTTGCCTTTTAAAACCTAAAAGCAATGCTTAACAACGCCTAAGATCTTTGGTATAGTTTCTCTTATTTAATTTCCCCTAATAAAATATCTAGTTTCTTTTTTTTTTTTTAAAGTTCCTAAACTACCTTTAAATCCTTTTATCTAATATATACTTGACTGAAGAGAACATTACACGCCTAAACTCTCTTGAACTTATAATTTTCAAATGTAAACTCTAATGACATATCAATTAATCCAAAAAATAATCGATATAAAATATCTAGTTTCTAAATTTATTTAATATAATAATTTTTTAAAAATTCATATGTATAAGCCCGATTAATTCAATGCTTTAAGTGTGCAGTACACAAGATAAAAAAAAAAATTCATTAAATTATTGTATTAAGTAAATGTTAGTCCCAAAACTATATATGAAATTAAATAAAATTTTGATAAACCCTAATAAAGTGTGATATATAAAAGGGTGATTGACTTGCACTAAAAGAAAATTCCACACGTTTTACTAAAAGAAAATTCCACACGTTTTCTTTTCTTTTCCTTTTATTATATTATTAATTATTATATAAAAAAGTTTTTTTTTTTATTTGATCTGCTTGTGGTATTTGAACTGAGGGTCCTAACTAGGGAGGAACTCACCACTGTTGTTTAATTATTACCCAATAAATTATACTAATATTTAAAGTAAGTCTAAAAATAATCTTCAAAATTAATGATCTTTATCTTCATATAATATTAATTTAATACATTTTCCCATAAATACTCAATATATAAATGGAACAATGTAATTGAAAGGTTGATTTTATATATATATATATATATATATAAGTTTAATAAGATGATTTTATTACTATTTTTTTTTTCTTTTGTACATGTGATGTTGGATCATATATAGAGAGATGATCCTCTCTCATTTATCTCAATAATTTAATCCTTCACATCTTAAGATTCAAATTCTACATTTTAAAAATAAAATATTAAATTTGAGCTGTTGGGATGCCTCATTAAAAATTGATTTTAAATAGTAGATTACATATTATCTTTATTTAATTGAATTAAAATCTTATAATATATATTTATATATGAAATTTAAAAACTTCACCATTGATGTATATATATAAAAGATAATTTTTTTATATAAATATACACATTTCTTATATAATTTATGATTAAAAAAATTTTCCTTTAACCTTCTTTCTTGGCCTTTTCATTAATACTAGTGAAAATTAAGTAATTTATTACATCTTGGAGTGATATCAATGGTGATTTACAAAGCCAAACCAACAGAGAGAATGACCTATGTCTCAACTCTCTCAACCACCAATCCACCTTGTTAATTTGTTAAAGATTAATTGGCGGATCACCACTTTCATATCCATCCATAGAATTTTATTGCCCCACATGTGTCTACATATATATAGTTTAATAAATAAAGCAAGAAACACTCCATATCTCTTTCACAACTAGGGGTAATTAAAAAAATTTTTGTTTTCCTATCTCTCTCTAGCTAATTAAACAAAATTCCATAGATTGTTTGAAAAAAAAAATGATGAATTTGCTTTGATTTTGGGTAAGTTTACATGCTTATGCTTGTGAAAATTTCCATGAGTATAATGACAAAGTACCTAATTTTAATTTCCTTTTTCAATATTAGGCCTCCTAATGATTACTTATACTTTGTAAGGGACTACCATATTTGTTTTTGGACATCATGAAAACCTATAATTTATTAATTGTAAGCAACTTATTCTTTGGGCAAGAAAAAAGTTAATAGAGAATAGTTATATATATATATTATACATATTATTTTAAAGGATTAATGTGTAATTTGCATTTTAAATTATATTATTTTTGTCAATTTGATATTTAAAAGAAATAGTAATTAGATACTTCAATTTTTATTTTATTAAGCAATTTGCACTATTGATTGATGGTGTTAATCAAAATACTAATACGGTGACTATTGACCAATAAAAATGTGTTACGTATCATATTTTTTAAAAATTTATTTTTAAAATTAAAAAAATTAATAAAACATTTCTAGAATTAAAAAAATTCAAAAAATATAACAATCATAAAACTTTAAAAAATTGTTTTTATTTAACTTAAATCTTTTATTTTTGAGAAAACATCTTTTTCTTAAGACTTCTATTTTTGAACTAAACGAATAATTTTTTTAAAATTTTTTTAAAAAGAATAATTTTCATAAAGAGAAAAGGGGTTCGATGATGGAAAGGGAGAAAAGAAAAGCGGGTAAGGGGAAGGGAGAGGGGTGGAAATCAGCCGATGGCCAATTTGTTTGATTTTGGGTAAATCGGATCGATCCACCTCTAGATCGAACATATCTTAATGTGTTTTTCCTTTTGTCATTTTGTATTTTTATTAGTTTCGTACTTACATGATTTCATTAAAGACAACCACTAAATATAAATAAATAATATATAGTATATCTTCATCAAATATTATCAATTAATTTTAGTTTTCAGATTAGATGCATGAACCTTTATGAATATTAAATATATGCAACTATATATTATTCGTTCTCTTAAAAAAAGTTGTAGATAAATTAACATCTAATTAAAGACAAAAATATTCATGACATGATCATCAATCACGTGTTATAGCCTAGAACAAAAAACAGGAGAGAAAAGAGTTGTTGCTTATGCATGCTTTAGATCCTCCTATATAACTCAAAAGTATCCAATGCCATGTTTTGCCTCTTATTGTAGGGAACATCTTTTTGTGTTTCCAAATCTTTATATTTTCTTTGGTCGGAGGAATTGTCCTTTTCTTTTTTTGTTTAAGGATTTTTGGATAGTATTATATATTATAGATCTGACGATACGTATATTCATATCATATAAAATATTGAAATTCATATTTTCATATCGTGTTTTATATAAAAATTACGTCTCGCAATTTATGTCAATACAAAAATATAAAAAAAATATATATATTTTTGTTTTGTTAAAACCATCTATAATTATTTCTAAAATTTTAAGTTGTATCATTTTCATATCATATTCATGTTGTGTTACTTTTCATATTTTAAATTACTAGATCTAATTTATTCTTACACTCCAATGAAGTATCAAATGCTACCATAATTAGTTTGTTTGCATCTACTTCTGCCCTAGCAAGAAAAGGAAAAGACCCAAAGCTTATAAGACCCACTTAATAATTACAATGTTCAAGAGTCCATTTTAGATGTAATGAAAACTTTAATTAAGGGGCCCTTAATATACTAATTAATCTTTAATTAGTAATACTAATGCACCCCTATAGTGAAAAAGTTTTATTATGATTTAGGGTACATATGTGATTTTATTTAATTTAAGATTTCGTTTGATTGATACTTTTGTTAAAAAAATATATTAATAAAATGAAATTTAATTATTTCGGTTCAAAAGGAGCAACTTTAGCAAAACTAATTCCTTTTAACCTATTAAAGTTAAAACTTTATGCAACTAAATACTCCATATGAATAAAAACCAACCTTGACAAGTGTAGTTTCTATATGGAATAAAATTATAGAATGATTTGAGTGCCTACAATTCTAATTAATCATCCCTCTTTGCTAAGCAAATCATTCTATATCCTTGGTAGCAACTTCTTTACCAATCCCTGATAATAATTTTTAGTGATGTATAGCAAGAATCATTCCTCACTAAAGAAAGAAATGTTGTGGCTATTTCATTATAAAAATTACTAAGAATTAATGCTATCATTCATCGTTTAGAGCATGGATCGAATAAATATATATAAATATTTTAACTTTTGGGATCCTTTTGAAAAAAAATTATTAATAGATATGTGACTTATATGAAATTCTATAGATGAAATTCGTGAAATTTTTTATTATAAATGAGTAAATAAAAATTAAAATCGAAAAATTAAAAAATTTCATCATATAGATCAAAATCACAAAATTTGAAAAAAATTGAAAAAAATTTGATTTATTTTTTAAATAAACATTTTTAATAAAATATTGATAGAATTTTTACTATTAAATAAGTATCGATTAAATTTAAATTACAAATAATAATTTTAATAATTTTTTTTACATATTATTGATCTTCACATTAAATTGTAACTATTATCTATTTTTTTTTATTTCTAATAAAAATTTTATGAATTTTACTTATGAAGCTTCACGTAGTGAAAAGTTTGATAGCAGAGCTCTAT
The DNA here is from genome assembly GCF_047325235.1 of Durio zibethinus. NCBI lineage: Eukaryota > Viridiplantae > Streptophyta > Magnoliopsida > Malvales > Malvaceae > Durio > Durio zibethinus. The sequence continues at coordinate 737,533 of NC_143188.1, read as the reverse complement.
CTTTGCAGAATTTGAACCCGATAAAATTTTTTTTTTCTTTTAATGGTGACTGATGACAATGCAAGCCAAAAGAAGCCCAGAAAGGGTCTTTAATTATCATCCCTAGAACTAATATAGAGATATATAGGGGTATATAATATATATACTGCCTTAATAGATCAATTTGTGACTTAGCAATGCTGACAAAATTTGCATTTCCAAGTGCATAGAGACCCCAATTTTCATGAACTGATAGACCATACCTACAATTTGGATTTCAAGAACCTAAAGCAACAATCAGTTCACTGAATGGTTGAAAGTTTGAAAAAATTTTTATCAGAGATAGCAATCGTCAAAGTCAATCTTTGTTTAAATTCCCAACATTTTTTAATTTGTTGGAAAAATTAAACTTAATAAATGAATTAATCTGATTGAAAGCCGGTAACTGCGAAAGAAGAATATGTAGAATAAGAGGAATAAAACTGAGTTCTTGAGAGTGACAGCTGACAACCATCCATTGTTTTTCCAGGTCTTTTGTCAAAAAGCTAACCCGGGTTTCCTGGGCGTATGGTGTTTGTTTGACAATTGTAATTGGACGGTGTTTGTGTGTATATGTGTGTGATCATGTCCAAACAGAGGAAGCAATTAATCTCTCCCATTGTTAATTACCATTAAACTGAAGCGTCTTTGACCCGAACTTGTATATTTTTTCCTACATTAAGTATCTGTTAGGTATAAAAATCTTATCATTTGTTTGACATACGACTGTATAAGCTAAAGTATATGTTCACATACTTAAGTGGAAGAGAAATCCCAATCTTTCATAGCCAGCAGCCGTAGGAGAAAATGTTGACCCTTGGCAAGTTTTTTTTTTTTTTTTTTCCCAGTTTGGAGATACAGGAACGGTTGCAGGTGCTGAAATTTAGACTTCAAATTTATTGGATATCACTTCTTAAATGCAACTGTTTCAATCAACTGAGATAAACCGGATTCAACCCTTGGCTAGCTTTATTGCTCTAAAAGTCGTCTGATAAAGCTATTGAGTAAAAAGGAAAAATGATTGTGCTGGTAGCCTGTATTGATCATAAGTTACTTTTAAGTTTTTTGCCATTAAAGAAACAGTTGTTGTATCTTCTATGTTTCATCATAACAAGTTAATGACTTTAATACTTTGTTGGGTCAGGCTTAATACCGATCATCACTGGTTTGATTGGCTGATTCCCATGAAAGAATTTAACAACTTTTTAACTAGTGTCTGTGTATTTCTTTTTCTCTTTTCTGCTTTGTGTTGTCTAAAAAGAATATAATTTGCTAAGAAACACACGTATATCTCGTGGGAAAACCCCAATAAAAATGGGGATCCAAACAAGCCATTAAACTAATTCTAGTACATGTCAAGGTGGAACATGCTTTCATTAATTTTAGCTAAGAATGGAATTAAAAAAGCCGCCAAAGCAGCAAAGAAAAAGACCAGCACCAATGTCTCATCTCTTCGATGCACGCCTGCATTAATAAAAGGCTTTTAAGTTGTAAGATTAAATAATTTGTCTTTGTTTCCCCTACAGTGTTTCCCATTTATATTGAAGTATACGTGACTATGTTGGTTTCTAACTCTACAAAAATTGTTGATCATCAGTTTACAAAACATTATAATCAGAACATGCATGCACAGCTAGGCAAAGCTGGTCTAATTGGATCATTATTCAATTAACTTTACTCAGTTTAATATGATATCTGGAATTGACTGTTCAAACCCAATCTGGTGTATAATTTAATTGTCAGAGTTTCACACTGTTGCCCAGCTGGGAGGTCAGATACGGTGGATGATGTGGCAGCACAAGGTGTTCTGTCGACGGTGGCGGTGTTTTGACATGTGTGGATTAGCCATTGTAACAGTGGGACCAAATCCCCACTTCAAAGGTAGGTGACCTTTCAAGAGGGATATGGGGTGATCATAATAATGTATCTTTCATTTGATGCTCTTATTGGATAAGGGATCCAATTATCCGAGGCTTGCTAGAGACTAGAGAGTTCTTTTTACAGTTAACCATCCCCACAAGGCAAAGTGCATGTTAACGTGGACATGTCGCTTTTTGCTGGAAATGTAGCCATTTTTGCTAATTAATTAAGGTTAGAGGAAGGATCAAAGCAGTGAGATACGAGAATCCGTATATTAGTTAACCGCCCACATATAGACAAGTCTTCATGTAGAAAATTGGCCACAGTCACCATCAAATCATCATATCGTTGAGTCATTTAGGATACATTATCTAACGGTGAACCTATCATCGGATAATCAAAACAAAAAGGATAATTACTTGTATACAAATTTATAATGCTGATTTAAATGTCATTGAAATTAAGCATGGAATTATAGATAAATTTGATTGATGATAAAGATGACGATAAGATTAGATATGACAATGACGATAATGAGAACAATAATGAAGTTGATGTACGGTAATGGAGATGTAACTACAGTAGCTGCATATAAAGGAATAAAAGGGTTAAGATTGTGATGTTTGAGGCATGGATTAAGGTGAGAGATATGACTAAGAAAGGAAGAAACTCAAGTACCCTAGTCCAGATTCAATGGCTCCTCTTGATCAAGTCCAAGCTTGAAAAGGACATGCAATTTGATTTCTTTTAATTTTTTTTTCTTTTTTCTACATTTGGGTTTATTTAATAACTAGGATTAATTACTTATAGTACTATTATATACAGTCAACTGAATTTCTGAATCTACCAAAATGTTGAAACGGTGATTGATTAATCTTTCCTTATCAAGGAAGACAAGAAAGAACGAAATATAGAAAACCACACTGTTTGTGTACATTGATTCAGATTATCGATTAGCTTAAAAAAGTAAATGATACATTAATATTTATAAATTATTTAGATTTAATTTAGATAAAATTTGAATTCAATTTGATCATTGTCAAGTCGAGTTCTAATAATTCAACTTATTAAACGAGTTGATTTGAATATTTTAATGTCTAGCTAAAGTAACTTGCAAGCTTAATAAAGTTTTAAAATTTTAATAATTTTTATTATTTTAATTAAAAATTACTATTTTCATTTTATTTATATATATATATATATATAGATCAATTCAAGTTCGAACATATAATCAAATTTGAAATTAAGTATAAAAATCTAACTTATTTTTATTAAATAAATTTAATTGAGTAAACTCGAGTAATTCAATTTTTATTTTGAATTAAATTTCAAACTTAAAATTAAAACTCAATCAAACTCATTGAATTTTGAGTAATGAATTTCAAATCGAATTTAAGTTTGAATTTTTTATTATATCAATTCAATTCAGTTAGATTAATTTATAAATTAGCCTACGTGAGTGATTGATGTATGGTACATCATCAATTTTATACAAGAAAGATGCTGAAACAGGCTGGTTTCATACTTTGAACTCAGCCATCACTCCAAAGTGGAAAGCAAAGATTGAAACATGCTTTGTTTGTTCATTCCTTGGCGTTTGAGACATTCTGTTGGTTAAAGCCCAGCATTATAATTTGATTCATTGCAATCAAAGTTGCATAGCTAGGACCATTATTTTATTCATAATATAAACAAAAACCCTAACATTATTTTATTAACCCCAAAACACCATCAAATGTGAATGCCACAGCCCATTGTGTTTTGTACTTTACTGATTGTAGACAACTTTTACAATTAATCCAAACACTAGGCAGACCAAAATTTGTATTTACCAACTTAAGCCATCATGCTTTTCATAGTGACATCAAGTTTCAACACTTATTTTAAATTTATACATGCTTTCGACACAATAAAACACGAACATCACTCGTGCGTGTTAATTATTGTACGTGTGATTTCTTATCATCTAAGAAAGCAAAATTTAATATTACTTTAATAATGACGATCTAATTTCAACTTGAATGATTAAAGTGTGCGATAAATTCGGATTAAAGTGTTGCCTAAGGTTTTTTTAAACAAAAAATGCCCTCAATGAGAAAAAAAATAATGGGCTAGCAATTAAAATTCCATGTACTTTGCACAGTTTGGAATTGGAATGATTTCATTTTCCTAAGTGACACCAACTGTTCCCTGCACGGTGCATCATTGAATGGAGGGTAAATTTCATCTAAATTTTTTCAATTTTGAGTAAAATTTAAGCAAAAGTTAGCCTTTACTAATTAAGGGTAAATTCGAATTTCAGTTTGGAATTGGAATGAAATTTACCCTTTAATAAATCTTCACCTCTAGTCTGTCAAAAGTTGAACAAAGGTGATTAAGTTAGGACATTTATTCGATCGGTTCGATTAATTTTAAATCGAATTATTCAAAATTGAATTAATCAAATTATATTATTTTATTTTTATTAATCGAATCGAATTTATTAATTTTAAAAATTAATCAACAGAATTTAATTCAATCAATTTTGTTAATTTTTTGGTTAATCAGATAATAAATATACTTAAATCAAATTATATTTTAAACTCTTAATTTTCATAGTTTAAACAAACTAAATAAAATTATTCAACAAAATATCGAAATACCAAAATATTATATCAAAACTCTAAAAACTTATGGAATAAAATGATTCATCTCATATATTTTTCTTTTTATGTTTAGATTTTGTTATATTTCAATTAAAAATTTGATTAATTTAGTTTTCAAACTGAATTAATCAAAAATTAAAATTTTTTTAAAATCATTTTAATTAACCGATCAAAATTAATTGAATAACCGATTAATTAATCGAATTAAATCGATTCGATTAATTAATTCAATTAAATCCAAATTATAAACACTCCCAGCAATAAGAAACAAAGTTTGAAAAGATGAAAAAAATCAAAGCAAATTAATAAAGAAAAAAGGTCAGAGCTGATGCAGTGGTCAACAGAAACTGACCTAATTCAAAGTGGATTGAGCTCCACAACCATTAATGTTACATTTAGATAAAATTAATCTAATTGGCTCACTGAATTGAAATTAATTAAATTGCAAATCTAATTTGCAGCAATGCCTAATTGCTTTTGACATTCAAACATTGTCTCTATTATTATTATTCCGTCTGATCTGATGGTGGAATTTTCATTGCAACTCAAAAACCTTATCCCTTTTTTTTTTTTTTTTTAATTCTTTTTGGCCACAAAAGAAGCTTCGTTTGTTTCAAGTGTTCCTTTTATATTGGAGTCATGTTTTATTCTTCTTTCCTTTGTTTTTGGGCTTGTAAATTTACTATAACCCAGTTAAGAGCCCATTTTAATTGGGCCTGGCCTATTAATTCAGTATGCAGTTGGGCTTAATGGGTTAATTCAGAATAAGCAGGCCAGCCCACACATGGGTTTGGGCCTGCTTGCATCCATATTATTATCTCCCAATCCATTCTTAAATCTTAATCATTATTTTTTTAACATTAAATCTTAATCGTCCTGTACGTTAGAAGGATTCTAACATATATCAAGGGTGATGAGGATTTATTGGATCGAATCTATTCGGATCTTTTTATATGATACATCAAATTGTAAATTTTTAAAATTTGATCTGGATATAATTTAATTTAAATGATATGAAATTAAAATTTATTGATTTAATTTGATTTAATAATTTTTTAAATTTAATATTTAATATTTTAATATTATTTTAATATAACTTTTAATATATTAAAAAATTTAAATATAAAATAATTATTTTTATTTTAATAAAAAAATTAAAATATAAAAATTAATAAAAATATATAATTTAATTAATTTATTTTAATTTTTAAATTTTTGTTTCAAATTTAATCGTATTTAATATATATAAATTTAATTTATATCAAATAAAATAATCGATTTAAATTGAACAAAACACTATAATTCCAAATAAATTTTTGATTTTTTCCAATTTTTTTTTCTTACCCTGGTTAGACGATTCAACGTGTACCATGTGAGTTATTTTTAACTTTTTTTCCCTCTTCAGGGTACAAGGTATCAAAGCGCCACAAATTTCTCCCAACTCTTCTTCCTTCCTTCCCAGTCTTCTTTTATTTCTCCAATTTTCTCTCCATCCAAACACCAAACGTTTCTCTTTCCTCTGTTTTTATCTAACTCATCTCTTATTTCAATCTGAAAAAGATATTTTTAGGGCAACTCTTTATTGATCGAATCAAAGGAAAACCTTGAATTTGCCCGCTGTTGTTCGTTTTTTGGGTTTAGTGGAGGCGGTAAAATGTTCTTCACGGGTGATTCCACCAGTCGGAAACGAGTCGATTTGGGAGGTCGGAGCTCGAAGGAGAGAGATAGGCAGAAACTTCTAGAACAAACGCGATTAGAGCGGAATCGCCGCCTCTGGTTGCGCCAGCAAAATTCTGCAGCTCTCAAGATTCAGGTTGCCTTTGTTTCTTCTCTATTTGAATTAGGCCGTTTCTTTCCCTTTAATAACTGGAGCCTTATTTGCATTGAACTGAAAATTAATCTCTTGAAATTTTCCATGCGTGTTTAGTTTTAATACAAGTAAATGCAATGAACAGCTGCGAATAACAATGCTTTCTTGTTGTCATTTTGCATGGTTGAGTACCACGTATAGTTTCTTCTTCTGTGGTTGTATAAGAGATGATGTATTTTTGGGGGTCAGTTGGAGGTGGGTTTGATCATTGGGCTCTAGAATTTGATAGAGGAAAAATGCGAATAATACAGCGAATTGATATAGTTTTCTACCAAGTGTTTTCCCTGGAACTGCCTTATATTCGGAAAGAGATTCAATGCCAAGGCAATTTGGTATTCGAATGGTAATACCCTTAGTTGATGTTGTTGATTCTTGAGAAAGTATGTGCTTTAACATGTATTAAAGTGTTCTATATTTTGTTGGAGAAGATGGTAGTGTTATAGTGGCTGACTAGTGGATAAATATCTAAACCTTTCTTTTTCTTCTCAATAGGTTAATAGATGAATGTCTTTCCTTGTTCTTGAACACCTCAAAAAGCCTTATACTCCAATATGTTTTTATTTTCTAAATTCAAACTTATTCTCTGCAACCATAAGTTTGAATTATTTTAAGTGATCAGGTTTAAACAGTCCAACTGAACTAAATAGTCTGTACATCGTTTATATTTATCATCCAAGCCAGCAAGTCCATGCAATAAATAAGTTTTCATTAAATCACAACCCTACATTGTTTATTTTAAGCTTTTATTTTGAAGTGACCTTGTGTTTGAAGATGCATGTTGTTGGTTTCTTAGTCATTTTTCTTGATTCTTTCTTAGTTGCATCTGCTTTATGATTAACAACTTCAAATACTCATCCATACACTGAGTTGGCATTGGTTTAGGTGGAATATGAGAATCTTTTAGCTATATATTTCCATTAGGCAATTTAGGATAGATAAAATAGTTGTCTGGATCTGCCTTAAGAACTTGCTGCCCTACATTTTGCAAAGTGTTGACTAATTACTAGCTACAGAAATACTTCAGAGGGAGAAAGGCAGTGGAAGCTGAACGTGCCAAGGTCCGACAGCAGTTCTACCAAACCTATGGACAGCACTGTCAAAATGTGGACAGGTAAATTCTAACATCAATAGTGTCTTGAAGGTGTTTCCAATTTAATGAGAATTCCGTTTAATATCAACACAGTGAGTTGACTTTTATGCCTGTTTTATTGCTTTTCTAATTAAATTATTGTATCATGTGATTTTCTGATTTTGTTCAGGTCGTCTCTGTTTATGCAGGCATTATTTTGGTCCAGACTCAGAGTTTCTCCGCCAGCTAATTTTCTTCTTTAATGCACAGAATATAAATGATTTTTCAGTGCTTGTTGAGACTTGCCGATTACTTCAGCAATTTGTTCGAGATAGTGGTACTTTTATCAAAATCCCTTCTTGCATAGTTGTATTATGGATAAGTTGTTTGGTGTGTGTCTGTGCATATATATATTTGTGTTTTGCATATAATTATGGTAGTTATTATCTTTCTCTTTTTCTCTCTTTCTCTAATTTTTGTATAAATTATGCAATAGGGGATGCCTTGGGGCTCTTTGTAGGGGTGGACCATTCATTGAATCATTCTTCGGTTGCCTACAGATTGAAACGACTGTCATTTTCTTGTATTCAGGCTATACATCAGAACAGGTTTGTTCCTCAAACCCTCTTTTGTCAGCTGGGTATTTGTCGTATTTTTCATTTTTATTTTGCATCACATGATGGAGCTTGTGTTATTTTATAAATGTATGCAGCTTTTAGATGTTCTTTAGTATCTCAGTGATCTAAAACAGAAATAGAACAAGGGGAAAAAATGAATGCCTGATCTTGATGATATATATTGTCGTGTTTCCATCTCTCTTTCTCTCTCTACATATATCTTCCCCCTTTCTCATTGTTAGTGTCATGCACTCTGATGTATGATAGAATTTAATATACTCATATTTTGTGTGTATTTTTAAGTTGTTTCTGATGATTATATTACTTAAAATTTTATTGGATAGAAATCAATTGAAAGACCAGCTGTTGATGACTCCAGAGGAATCTAGTGCATCAACAACCACCTTGCTTCAAGCATTGGTTTTGTTGTTAGATCCTAAACTGCCTTGGGCTTGTAAGACAGTTGGTTATCTCATGCAAAGAAATGTATTCTCTCTGTTTAGAGAAGTTATTCTAACAGTAAAGGTACACTTTTTTGTAACCCTGTTTTTGGTTTTCTTGTAATTAGGTATAATTTTTATGTAACTATTTTGATATCCCTATCTCCATAATTGTGCATCTTAAAACTTGTGATTTAGTAATTGCCTTCTGCTTTTCTGATACTACCTATGTTGTGGTGCAGGAAAATATAAATGCTAGAGGTTCTTTTGGGAAACTATATGCGCTGGAGCGCGTGCTTGTTCTTATGATTTCTCATGTTGGTCAGAGTCCATGTATTTGCTCAAACGTAGATTCACGACGGAGTTTCTTATCTCAGATTGTTACAATCCCTTTCCTATGGCAACTTTTTCCATACTTAAAAGAGGTAGGTTTCTTCTTTGTCTTACTAGTTTAAGACTTTATAAGATGTTTCCTTAAGCTTAATTTGCATCTTGATAGTGGTGGTTTGTGGTGCTGAAAAACTTTAAAGCATATTCTTTCTATCTACGTGGTTGTTTCTACTTCTTTTACTTTGTCTGCAAACTAGCTTTTCATATTGCTAAATATATATATATATATATATATTTTGTTTATGCTGAAAAACTCCCATATCGTATTCTCATTGCAAATTTTCTGTTGCAACATATTTTTGTTTTCATTTTATGTTTGTTGCAGATTATAATATCATGATGTTTTACTATTTAGGTTTTTGCATCTCGTATCTTGATCCAATACTACACTAATCAGATGGCTTTGTGCGTGCAAAACCATGCTAATGTACTTCCCACTGATATATCGAATGAGTTTCCTGGTTATGCCTGCCTCCTTGCTAATATATTAGAAACAGCAAGTGCTGCTTTATCTCAGCTGAATTGCTCATTTGAAATGGTAAGAAGCTGATTTTTTTTAATTAAACGAGATGCTTTTCTGCTATGAGCTTTTCCTTATTTTGTTAGTGATACATGTGGTCATTCTACCTGCGTTGCTTTTGAACAGTATTTTCCTTTCGATGTGATTGAATGCTATGAATATGTGCATATGTGAATGCAAGTATATAGTTGAGATATTGGATCCAAATAGCTTCCCTGGCTTCCTTCTGATAATTCTTTCAAGTCTTAATTTTAGTATTTCCATTAAAGCTGCTTTTATGCTTGCAGTAAATGTGGTTAGCTACTTTTATGTTTGCATTAAAGCTGCTTCTTATGTTAAAAAAATTTCAATTTTTAATGTAATTAGGTTTTGGAGCCAGTTTTTTACTTCTGTTTTTTTATTTTGAGCAGGTCATAGACCTTGCAGCTGTTACAACATTTTTGATGGAAGCTCTTCCACCTATAAAATCCTCAAGCAGAGAAATTAGAGAAAGTATTTCTTGCCTCTTGATATGCCATCTTTCTTTCTATTTCCTCCCCTTATATCCCAATGGACTTTTTTTCCTAGCTTTCTCAACAAGAAAATTATAAATTTGGTTATAGTACAGCAACTATGACTTGATTTTTTTGTACACCAATTCCTCTTTAGATTGGTTCATTGAAATGCACATGCATAAATATTTGGCTTCAGGTTCTACAGTTGGGGATGATGATTTGATCTTACGTGATAAAATAGTTTTGGATAATAATTTGGAACAGCAGATAACCAATGCTATTGATTCACGCTTTCTTCTGCAATTGGTAGGCAGTCTTGAAACTTTCTGTTTGTTTGAAAATGACTTTTGCTATCCTCATGATATTGTTGTTTTCTTTTCAAATCAAAGAAAAGGTTTCAAATTTTGATTCTTCTAAGCAGACTAATGTGTTATTTGGAGGGATTTCCACCGTCCATGCTTCACATAATGAAGGACCAGATGATAAGGAGGTGGCAGCTGTTGGTGCTGCTTGTGCTTTTCTGCATGTTACATTCAATACATTACCTCAAGAGAGAATCATGACTGTACTAGCATATAGAACTGAACTTGTTCCGGTGCTTTGGAATTTTATGAAGCGATGTCAACAAAATCAAAAGTGGTCATCCTTGCCTGAGCGCTGTTCATATCTCTTGGGAGATGCACCTGGTTGGCTGCTACCTCTGTCTGTTTTCTGTCCAGTGTACAAGTAAGATGATTGGTTGATTTCTGGCAGCATAATTTTATGCAATTACTGTTGTGTGTTTCATCCTTGTTTTTAGAAATGCTAAATGGTGTTTTCAGATTGATGACTGACTATTCTGGCTTCTTTGTGGTTGATTAGGCACATGCTTACGATAGTCGATAATGAAGAGTTTTATGAGCAGGAGAAGCCACTGCCTTTGAAAGATGTTAGATGCCTAATTGTCATTCTGAGACAGGTGGCCTCATTTTGTAAAACTTTAGTTTAATGAACTGTTATTTAAGCTGTGAAGCAATTTTTAATTTTGATTCAGAAAAATATCTTGTATTCACTGGACTTTCTTTAGATTAAGGACATGATTTATGGATATCCATCGACCATGTGATAGCATTGATGGCAACCATGATTCTTATGACTACCATGGAATTGCTAGTGCAGGGTAACCTTACTTAATGGTCTAACTAACGTTTATAAAATTCTTCTGTTTTTTTCCTCAATACAGGCTTTGTGGCAGCTCCTATGGGTGAATCCTTTAGCTCACCCTAGTTCTGGGAAATCTATCTCCAACACTTCTGCTCATAAGAGGCACCCTGTTGAAGCTATTCAAAATAGGGTTGGTACTGTAGCCTCTGAGCTCCTTTCCCAGGTAGATGTCACTGTAACTTGTTGAATTTCTGACTTCCCATTGGTTGACATTTTGTCTTGTGCATGATATTACAAATTATCTGGGTTGTACTCAATAAATATAAATAGAATGATACATATCTTGAGAATAATGAAATGTAGGAAAACATTATACTCTTTTTCACCTTACTTATTTTTGTTATTTAAAACTGCTCTTATAGTTGCAAGATTGGAACAACCGGCGGCAGTTTACTCCCCCCAGTTACTTTCATTCTGATGGTGTAAATGACTATTTTATTTCTCAGGTAATAGCTTCTCAATTGCAGCTTTAAGTTCCAGGTATCAATTCATTTCATGCAGCTTGTTTGTTCTGATCTTAATTTTCCCTAGTAGGCTGTAATAGAAGGCACAAAGGCTCATGACATATTGAAGCAAGCACCTTTCTTGATTCCATTCACTAGCAGAGTTAAAATATTCACTGTAAGTGAGTAATTAGCAAATTTTGCTTCCAATCTTTAGTTGAAACTATTAGATCTTGAAAAATAAGATCAAGCTGTTGATATGGGTATCATATATGCATTCCTCAAACTGGGTGGTCGGGGAGTTACCTAGGAAAATGAGTCTAACATTTGGATTCCTTTTAACTGATATTTAATTTCCTATTTTCTTTGCTATGTGTCTCCTTTCCATAACTCCATCTACCAGTTACAACTAGAATCAGTTAGGCAGACACAAGGGGCTCATGGTGTTTTTGCTGGAAATCGATTCAGAATACGAAGGGATCACATTTTGGAAGATGCTTATAATCAGATGAGTGCATTGTCTGAAGAGGATCTTAGAGGACATGTATGCTTTACTTAAGACTTCTCACATATGAAAACTTTATTATCTTTCATAGCTTTGTGGAATCTGGTCTCTTCCCTCTTGGCACTGGCCAACAATGATATAATCAGTTTCATTTGCTTCCCTACAGATTCGTGTAACATTTGTCAATGAATTTGGAGTGGAGGAGGCTGGAATTGATGGTGGTGGAATTTTCAAAGATTTTATGGAGAATATTACTCGAGCTGCATTTGACGTACAGTATGGGTTATTTAAGGTTGTTAATATATGCTACTCATTACACCTCTTCATCTTTTCATATACACAAGTTGGTTGCTTAATAAGCTGGTTGGGATATGTTCACTGAATTTTTTTATTTCATTTATGGTAAAGATGCCAGTAGTGTCTTCCTTAACTTTCTCGCCTGATGGTAAGGATTTAGGATGACATGCTTCTTTCTGATTGAACAGTTAGATAGAGAAGATCAATATCCAATTCTTGCTGAACAAGGGAAAGATAAAGAATAATCACATTTTCTTGATCAATTTTTTTTTTCAAATAATAAGAATGTGCTTGGCTTGATTTGAATACAAAGAGATGGTCCATTTCAATGGAATATTTAAATGATAAAGATGGATTTAACAATGTTGGAATCTAAACTTGGTATAAAGATTCGAAAAGATCATGGAATTCAAATAGAGGATGTCATTACCCTCTTCTACTGGTTGTCTTCTAAAATTAGCTGTCTGTTATGGAAAGTTCATTATCTTTTCTCGTTTTTCATTTAAAGTCAACTTTGTTTCTCACGAGCAGGGTTCTATATATTTTGTTGTATATGGCAACTTGTCTCACTTGTTATTTATTGTTTTTCTTATAGCATATGTTTTTTTGACATAATACTTAGCATGTCTACACAGGAAACAGCTGATCACCTTCTATACCCAAATCCTGGATCAGGAATGACACATGAACAACACCTACAATTTTTTCATTTCTTGGGAACACTTCTTGCAAAGGTATGTCATTCTATTACAGAAGCTTAATCTTATGCTGTATCTATATCTAATATTTAAGTTGCCTGTATGCTATCTCAGCTTTATCTATTACAGGGCTTATTGATGAGGCATAATGTTACCTTTCTTGTAGGCCATGTTTGAAGGGATTCTTGTGGATATACCATTTGCAACATTTTTCTTGAGCAAATTGAAACAAAAGTAAGCCTTTGAATGGTTTCCTCCTCTTTGGAAGACTTACTTTTCAATTGTATTCTAGTGATACTAATACATATATATTTTTCCTTTTTGATTAGGTACAATTATTTAAATGACTTGCCTTCCTTGGACCCTGAATTATATCGCCACCTTATTTTCTTAAAGGTATTTTTCTTGAACTTTTCCTTTTTATATCTTTTTCATTCATACTTCACAGAAAAATAGTGACTTTATTTGTGTACTCATCCATTCACGTGGTTTACATGTTAAAGCTCTAGGCTTCTAATTCCCACCTCCTATGTTATGACTTTCAGCATTATAAAGGGGACATTTCAGAGTTGGAGCTCTACTTCGTAATTGTGAATAATGAATATGGAGAGCAAACAGAAGAAGAGCTTCTTCCAGGAGGCAAAAACATACATGTTACTAATGAGAATGTCATCACATTTATTCACCTTGTATCTAACCACCGATTGAATTTTCAGGTTGTGAGATCCTTCATTGCAAATTCGTTTAATGCATCTGTTATACCTTGCATGATGGTGACACTTGGAGATGATGTCATTGCAGATACGACAACAAAGTTCCCATTTCCTTAGGGGATTTCAGCAGCTTATACAGAAAAATTGGATTGATATGTTCAATGAACATGAATTGCAGGTATTGTGGTCTACTTCAAAATTTCACAGGTTGTACTCACTTTGCGGGCAATTGTTTCCTAATATTACTTCAAGGTCATTGTCTGCCTATATAAACATGATAGATAGAGTTTGCTGGGATTCCTTTTCACTTAAAAAAGTTAATGAACCTTCAAATTATTATGCCTTGTGAACTGCAGTTTTTGCTCAAGATTTGCAATTCTATCATGCCAAAATGCCTTTAAACATTTTTCACATTTCCTAGCATTAACATTGATTTTCATTCAATTATACTTTGTATATGTAAGCCGCCCGACATCAATTCTTAAAATCTTTTCTGTGATGGTTTAAGATCTTGAAAGTATTATTGTGTTCACCTTGGATGAAACATGTGCTTATCCTTCAAAGTATAAATATTCTTCACTAGAGTTATCCTGCTTAATGTCATTTTGAGCTTTACTTAAATCCTTGAAATCTATTGTCTTTGCAGCTTCTGATATCAGGTTCACTTGACAGCTTGGATGTTGATGAACTACGACGCCACACCAATTATGTGGGTGGTTATCATGGCGTAAGTTTTTTAACCTTCTCACCCTTTTTAGTTGAATTAGAATGGGTTATTATGCCACAAGTGTGCTTTGACTTTTTGTAGTTTTATTCCAGTTGGAATGACAGGAGTGTAAATTGTTACTGAATTTACTTCTTGCCCTATCCGTCATTATTATAAGAGTCAGTTCTTTGTCTTTGCTTTCAGAAGCTTATTTTCACTTCCTTGTTTGACAGGAGCACTATGTCATTGATATGTTTTGGGAAGTCCTCAAAAGCTTTTCACTGGAAAATCAAAAGAAATTTTTGAAGTGAGTTGCATAATCTGTGATCTGCGTGCTTGATGTCTTCCCATGTTGATTACTTCTATTATTAGCTTCAAGAATAATGAACATAAGAGAGGATAATTAAGTAGATGAGGTTCTTTTTAGGTTTGTGACTGGGTGTTCTCGAGGACCGCTGCTGGGATTCAAATATCTTGAACCTTTATTTTGCATACAAAGGTAATAATTGTACCAAATGTACACTGGAAGTATGATAACTTATTAGTCAGGTGGCTGACTGACAGAAGCACTATAGTACACTGCTTATTTCTCCTGTCCCACCTCTCTACTTTTTTTTTTTTTATGTTGTTTTTCTTTTCCAATCAGAATTTAAAGATTTTGCTGTGGACTTTTTTACAGAGCTGCTGGTAGTGCCTCTGAAGAAGAATTGGACCGGTTACCGACATCAGCTACTTGTATGAACCTTCTTAAGCTTCCACCATATAGAAGGTTTGTCTCTCTTTTTTAATAGCTTACCATTGAGTAAGACTTTGAGATGAGAAGTTTTAGTTTATTTCTCGGCATGGAAATTGAATTGCTGTTTATGTTGGTGATAATTCGCACTTCCAAGGTTTTTAACATAAGCATGCTAAGAATTCAGAAGTCACCTATAACTTAGTCGGCAAAAGAAAGGAACTAGCCACTCTTTTCTGCAACATTTTGGTCACTCTGCCTTACTACCTACATCTTGCCTCTGATCATACCCATTGTCATTTATTTAGATACTCACATTTCCTTTTATGGCAATATTATTAAGTTCCACATGATGTATGCAGCAAAGAGCAACTGGAAACCAAATTGCTGTATGCCATAAATGCAGATGCTGGTTTCGATTTGAGTTGATGTACTCTCAATTCAAAGTCCTACACAAAACCACGCTATGCTGCTATGAGAATCTCCTAGTGCTTTCAAAGCTGCCAGCAAGGAGACTTATGGAGAGGTGATGAGTGGTGCGCCTAAGGCAAAGGATAAAAAAGTGTATAGATAAATAGCTGTCCGGTCCGGCCTGCTTGTTTAGTTGAAATGTACGAACGTAAAGATATCTTTAGTGTATATTCTCATCTCCTCTGTGAAGCTTTAAACAAACATATGCAGGCGGCAGGGAATCTGCAATATATATGAACACTTAAAGATCATGCGTTCAGTGCAGGGCTCAAGGCCACTCGCGAGTTTGGTCTTTGTCAAGGTGTTCTTAATGTAGGCTCTGGCCTAAGTCCAAAAAAAAAAAAGAAGAAAAACTAGTATCATCATTTGTAAATGAATAGCATAAACATGTCTGGTCTGTTCAGTTGCCAGTAATTTTCCCTTTTTTTTTTCAATATAGTGATACGTTATTAATAGAAGAATTATTGCTCGAGTATATTGTCATGGCGCTGGAATTGGGAAGGTGGGGGTGGTGGAGCCCCTTATTCTTTAAGTTGGTCCTCGTTACTAGAATTAACGCAAGTTACATAGGTTCAAACCTATATTTATTGCACTGCAGTGAGGCCCCGTCATCTAACTCATTTTGGCTGTCAGAAAGCAATTGGATCAATTTTACAAAGTAAATAATGTGAAAATTACAGACCGGAGTGCGGTAAAAAAAATTGGAAAAACAAATTCAAATGGAGGTGCTAAAGGGCTATGCAAATAAATTAAGAATCTTCTGCATCAGGAATATCACTCAGGTCCAAACCTTCGGCTGGCAAGTCTGTTATAAGGGGACCCAATATCCCATCAGAGCTCAGCGTTAAGCCACTCTGTAAAATTAGCCACAAAGGGAACGGTCACGTTAACCAGATAGACACTAATCTAACGCCACTCTTTCTATAATTAGTGAGCTAGTAACTCAAATTGTACCTCAGGCTGGAATCTAAGCATGTCTGCACGAGCCATAGCTTCTGCTTGAGCGATTCTCTGCCTGAATGTCTGAGCCATCTCTTCAGCCTGTTAGAAAAAGGAAAAAGCCAGAAGCAGCAGAATTAATACTGAGATGATCCAAAGCAAAATAAAAATGGATGGTTAATGCAGTACAAAAACAGAAGTATGGCTAAAATCCAACACAAGAATTATTTTAAAATGCAATTCTGAAAGAGGATTGAGACCATTATTGGAAACTACCTTCTCAAAAACAAGAGTAGGATTGCGAATCATGTCTCCGGGGGTAGGCTCTAATTTCTTTGTAGAAAGACTTACTCGGCCTCTTTCACGGTCATGGCTCAATATCATGACCTACATCATTTAGCATGGGCTTTAAAATACATTTCTAAGACACAGAACTTCTTGCAAAGAATTAACTTGATAACATGAGTCACCTTCAGAGTGTCACCAGGTTGAAGAACTGTAGCAATGTCTAAAACACGATCATGACTGATTTGACTGACATGAAGAAGGCCATTAATTCCACCAATATCGATGAATGCACCGAATGGTTTAAGGCTCTGAACAGTTCCAAGGACAACTGATCCAATTCCTAGCTGTGCCTGGCTGTCAGCCACAGCCTTGCGGTTACTGAAGACAAGCCTGGACTGTTCCTCATCAACCTCAACAAACTTCAAAGGGAGCTCCTTATCTAAAAGCTCTTCTGCAGTGGATTTCTGATGAAACATGGAAGAACAAATTACTAAGGATAACTTGAAATCCCATACAAAGCTAATTGGGCTAAAATGCAATTCAGAAGAAAACTGCATAACTTGTCACTCAAGTTATGATGAAAGATTCATAAAACTATTGACACAAGAAAATTAGATTTTGGATATAGAATGGTAGGTAAAATATCTCAAATAGAATTTAGTACAGGGAAACATGGAAAAAAGATACGGTTGGGATCATAGAACCAACTGAAGATATCTGCGAGAAAGGAACAAAACCCAGAAGACCCTCCACCAATGCCACAACTCCACCATTGTTTCCATCAACAACCTACAGGCATATATCAGTTAGTCAAAGAGCGCTAAGTGAGAACGCATGAATAAGTATAAAATTTTATGGGAAGCTAAGTGTTTCAACATTATTATATAAGCAGATACAATTGGCAGAAAATACGCACCTTACCCTTCACAACAACATCCTCAGCTTGAAGCTGCCTGCATCTTTCCCAGGCAAGCTCATACTGGATGGCCCTTAAGCTCAAAATTAAGCTATCATCAGCCACATTTTCACCAATAATCACAAATTCCTCTGTTAAACCAGGAACTATGCCTGCTTCTTCTACATGTTTAATTCTGTGAATGCTGGCCTCTTGGACCGGTAGATAAGCTGAAGATTTTGCACTAATGTCAACCGATGCCCCATTGGCATCTATGCAGAAAATTGTTCCTTTTACCTGAAAATATATACATTTTTCTATCAGTACCATAAAACATCATGCACAAGTGCACAACACAAGTAAAAGTTCAATTACTCTTCTTCACAGCTAACATCAGCAAGAATAAGAAAAGGAAATACAAAAATACAAGTTTAAAAAGCTAAAACTATATAAACTCAAATCCAACCAAATCTACCCCCAATCATAATTTCAACATAAAACAACTCATCTGAACTCATGCAATAACAAAATCTCAGTCTTACCTATTTCCTACCATTAAAATACAAACTTGAATTACAAATTTCAAATAAATGGCCAATAAAATAAGTACCCAATTCACATAATCCGATAATATTTATTGATTCATGATAACACGGATAAATTTTGAACTTCGAAAAAAATGAATGAACCAAAGCAAAAGACGAAAAAAAAAAAATCAGACCGTGGTTCCAAGCTCAGAATCAAAGTCATATTTTTCAAGAGCAGTTTGAAAATCCTCAAGAGTAAATGAGACGCCTTCCATGGGAGCAGTACGACAGCGTTCATAGGCTTCCTCGAACATCTTCTTCAACTCAAGCCTGTCCTTGCTTTGTGGATTTGAGACAGCAACAGCTGAAACTATCGGAGAAGCAAAAGCACCCATTTTCCGGGTTTGGTTTGGCTTCACCGAAAGGCGAGAAGAGGAGAGTGTTGGACATCTTAGGCCTGTGAATTGTTGCGCCAAAGACGCCATTTTTTTACTTCTTCGTTTCTGTTTCCCTGTTCTGGTCGATGAAATAATACTGAGATAAGGTACAGAGTTTGTGAATGTTGGGATCCCACCAAATCAACGGTCCAAACTAATTGATCGACGCTTACTCATTTCCTACCAAAGTAATTGGGTTGGTTTCCAATTGTCTAATACTATTTTGGATCAACTCGCCTCATATCATTAAATTTTTTTTAAAAATTGGGATTGAATTTTTTTAATTGCGTCAATAATTTCAATTAAAATTTCCCTAAAATTGGAAATACTTGAAAAAAAAAATACAATTTTGGGACATGAAAAAAATGCAGTAGTTATCGTATTTATGATTTACTAGTACAATTAAATAAATGAAAGGCCACCGAGGAATGATTAACATGAC
The DNA here is from genome assembly GCF_047325235.1 of Durio zibethinus. Classification (NCBI taxonomy): domain Eukaryota; kingdom Viridiplantae; phylum Streptophyta; class Magnoliopsida; order Malvales; family Malvaceae; genus Durio; species Durio zibethinus. Next base: position 718,313 of record NC_143188.1, on the reverse strand, counting down.
GCCGTTTCTGACTTTCAATTTCTTTCTCCTTTTGTACTTTCTCTCTCTTTTTCGCGAGGTTTTCCTTCCACTTTGATGCCACCCAAAGAGGGTCTTCAGCTGATTTTCTGGTAAAGATATTAGATTAACTCTCATCCAAACACAACCCAAAGTCCGGTTTGAAAGAAATAATACTATATAGTTTTTTGTCTCCGATGGCTACAACCTCTAAAGGGATCGACGACTCAGGTGTCCTTTGAAAGCTCACTTCTGCCCGCAAAAGTTAGCCCTTTGGTTACCTAGAAACAAGAAGAAAAATATCATTTTTTTTATGTTGTTATTCTTTTAATTACTTACACTAATCTGGGTTTCTTTCTTTTTTAACTGGGATTTTTATTTACATTTTCATGTGTGGAAAGGAGGAAACTTGTGTTGGATTATATGCATGTAATTTTGTTAGATTCAAAGAGGCTAATCTCAATAGTTTCTATATTAAAGAATTTTGCTTTATGGGTCTTTGTCGTTTTTTGCTTTATGGTGTTTCAGGTAATGTAAATGAAAAAGAGGGAACATTGAATGAATTTGTGAAAGAAGCTGCTATGGCTTTGAATTCAAAGCCCCAGCCTGAAGATAGCGGTGAGCTATTTGGATTCCCTCATTAGTCCTGTTTTGTGCTTTGGTATGAGCCATTTTTTTCATTTTAAAACATCTAACTGCTGTGTGAAGCAAAGGGTATGAATTAATTTTTGTTTTTCATTTATGATAGAGGCAAAAGATCGAGTAGAGACCATGTGGGAGCAGATGAATAAGGGAATACCTAAGAATGCTCTCAGACAATTTTCAAGCAGTAAAACTTCAGCCCCGAATAAAACTTCAGCCAAAGCTTCCAATGTGAGAATTTTCTTATGCTTTTCATTTTTAATGCAACTAATTATTAGATGATGCTTGTCTAGTAATTGTTTTCCTTGATTTTGTTTCATAGAATTGGATGAAGTATCTACAATTGAGACCACCGAAGGCTGCAGGATCTCCTAGGCAAGACTGACAGATAGAGGCGAAGGCTTCAAATGCTGTGGAGAATGGAACCAACCAGAAGGCTCAGTTAGGGCGTTAGATAAAGGAATATCTATTGCTACTCTCAAATCAGTTTTAAACGAGCATAATTCAACTTTGGATACTACATTTTCTCAGAAGATTTCCAATGTATGTTGTTTTTCTTTTTGGCAGCCGACCCCAGAGTAATTGGATATAAGGTTTAGTTTGTTGTTGTTGTTTTTCTTTTCGGCACTGTTGCCGCAGTCAGTAATTGGCTATAATTGAACTTTTACATAGACTATACTTAAATAGAATTGGATGGTGATTCTGGGCATGCCACCAAAGAAAACTGAAGCCCTTAATAAAGATAAATCACTGAAGGAACCTACTGTGATGCAGAACAGCATCAGTGATGAGGCAAAGAAGCTTGCAGCCGCTTCCCTCTCAGCAGTGAAGGATGCTGCAGCGGCTGCCTCAAATAGAGGGAAAATTGAGGTAAGAACAACCTTCTTCTACTCATGTTTAGAAAAAAAGTTATAGCTACCAATTAGAAAATGTCTTAGCCATGCAATTGCATGGGTTATTGGAGCATGCAATTATGGACCCCTTACTTTCTGGCAATGCTTGTTACTGACTTAGCTTTAAATTTGTCTAAAGAAATGTTTGAAATATGATGAACCATTTTTCCATACCTGAGCACGCCAAGTGATTACGTACGTCCTTTGTCTTCCAAGTGCTTTGGTCAATTAATATTTTTGGATGCAGCCAAAATAAACTTGAAACTCCTAGGGGACAGGAATGCCTTTGTGGTCTGTTGATGAGCCACCTCCCTGTCTGAACAATGTTCTTACATTGGATTTTTCCTTTTGCAGATCAGTGAGGTTCAAGACTTTGCTGGTCAAGAAATTGAAATAAAAAAGCACATTGATGCCGATTCAAAAGAGGCAGCTGAAAAGGCAAAAACTCCTGCACCCTCTGCCGTAGATGCTGTTCTTGAACAAATCAAGAAGAAGCCAAAGCTCAGTGTACTCGACAAGACGAAAAAAGTTTGGGTGGAATTCAAGGAAGAAAATAAGGGGATGGAGGAAGAGTTGGATGCGTACAAGAAGAGCTCAAACCAGTATCTGGATAAGGTTTCTTTTTTTTGGCGCTGATTATCGAGAGTTTGAGAGGGAGAGAGATGCAAGGCTTGCTCTACAGGCTAGGAGGAGACCAGACATGCGGTAGGGTCCATGATCATATGCATTCCTTAGTTGCTTTTTATTGTATCATGCAGATGTTGAGAATAGAGCAGGGGTGTTAGCGCCCATAATTAGGAAGGTTCTTATGCAAATGCATTTCTGACTCATCTATTGTGTTTAGAATACAAAGTTATATGAAATCTTTTTTGGGGTCTCGCTTCTTTCACTGCATCAATCAAATTTGTCAATGCACTGTTGTTTTATTTTTTGCATCTCCTGGACTGTCAGGTGGCTTTGAAGAGAGAATCACTGCAGGGGCATTCAGTTAACGTGCAAGGTTACAACCGTGAATTAGCTTACTACTATATAATAATGTTTGACGGTATTTAAATGCCAGTGCACAAAGTACCACGTGAAGCTTTTTCTTCTTTCATTTCTTGAGCGGCGCTTGACAATGCCAATCCGAGCTTACAAAATTGTTCAATTATTTAGAAAACCCATCCTTGGGCTTTCTTATTTGTTTTTCTTTTTCGCACAATTTAAGCACCGGTGGCAGTCCCTTGAGCTTCCATGAAAGGTAGAAGAAATCATGCAGCGCATTGTAACTTGCAATCTTGCATCTCCTGCCTTATAAACAACTGCTTTTCCACTTTCATAACAAACTATGTACTGACCAACAAAATATTAACTCAACTAACCCCCTCAAGATTTGAGAAAACTGCAATATATATGCATAAAGTGATGCACCATTGCAAGAAATCTGCTTCAATGTATTAGGTTGTTATTAATTGCACATCAACGATCAAACAGTTGACTGAACATGCTGAGTTATTAAGCCATTTAGACAACAGAGAACAATGAATAGCATACCTCTATTCAAGCATGCCGTCTGCTTCAAGTAAGGACAAACAAGAAAATGAACAGTATTTGCTGAATCATCTTGAAAATTCTCAAACAAAACTTAGAAAGAAGATTAATGGACGATATCTAGATTCCTAGACGTGAATTGGCTTGTCGTAGGTGGCCATTGCGGCTTCCTTCAATGCCTCACTCATTGTAGGATGTGCATGGCACACGCGTGCAATGTCCTCACTTGATGCACCATAATTAACAGCAAGGACAGCTTCATGGATGAGCTCTCCAGCATTGGGTGCCATGATATGGACTCCCAGAATTTTGTCTGATTCCTTCTCAGCCAATATCTTGACTATTCCTTCAGCATCATCAATAGCCTTGGCCCGGCTATTTGCCAAGAAAGGGAACTTCCCAACACGGTAATCAACACCAAGTGCCTTAACCTGTTCCTCAGTCTTCCCAACTGATGCAACCTCAGGATGTGTGTAGACAACTCCAGGGACCTTTTCATAATCAACATGGCCATGTTTACCAGCTATAAACTCCACACAAGCAACACCATCCTCTTCTGCTTTGTGGGCTAACATAGGCCCTGGAATTACATCTCCAATGGCATAAACACCTGGCACATTCGTAACAAATCTTTCATTGACTAAAATTCGTCCTGCCTTATCAGTTTCCACTCCTATCTTGTCCAAGCCAAGTCCAGCTGTGAATGGAACTCTACCAGCAGAGACAAGAACAACATCAGCTTCGAGTGTGGTTTGCTCTCCACCAGCAGCTGGTTCAACTGTCAACTTCACACCATTTCCAGTAGTATCAACTCCTACCACCTTAGTTTTGAGCATAAATTTCATCTTCTGCTTCTCAAGTGCACGTTGGAATTGCTTCCGGACTTCAGCATCCATTGTCGGAACAATATCTGGGGCAAACTCAACAACAGTAACCTCTGAGCCCAGTCGGCCCCAGACTGAACCCATCTCAAGCCCAATGTAGCCTGCCCCAATGACTATAAGTTTCTTAGGAACTTCCAACAACGCCAAAGCTCCAGTGGATGACACAATTCTCTTTTCATCAATGGTGATACCAGGTAAAGATTTGACATCAGAACCAGTTGCAATTATGATATTCTTGCCTTTTACAATGGCGCTCCCACCTTCAAGAGTGTCTACAGAAACTTCAGAGGGAGAAATGAACTTTCCATAGCCTTTGACATAGGTTACCTTGTTCTTCTTGAAAAGACCTTCAATACCACGGGTAAGATTAGAAACGGCTTTGTCCTTTTGGGCCATCATCGTGGGCAAATCAACCTCAACAGAAGAAAGTTTCACACCATGGCCAGCAAATGAATGCTTAGCTTCATGGTACATGTGGGAGGAATGAAGAAGTGCCTGAATGTAAAAAACTAACATTAGAAAGATAAAAACTCTAATGTGATACATTGCATTTAGGAACTGGGAAGGCAACTAATAAAGTTCATCTCAAGACTGAAAGATTAAGTCACATACTAATCAAGTAGGTATTTTCAACACTGAATATATTAAACAGAATGGTAAAGATGAGATTTTTTTTTCTTTTAAAATAATAAAAGAAAACATTTTTTTCTCTTCATTTTATGAAACAGATATGCCCAAAAAGATAAAACTAACAAATGTCATTTTCAACATTACAAATAGAATACCCAAACACAGTTTTTTGAAGGGCATTCAAAACAGAGTGAGACAACCACTTGAATACCAGGATCAGTTTCATATATATTTTCGCCATATAATTCAGGACCTCAACAATCACATTAAAACAAAAAAAAAAAAAAGAAGAAAAACATAGAAACCCATTCATCGGAGTGGATTGAGCAACCATATATATTAAGAAAAAAAACGGAGAAATTTAGATCCAAAAATGAAACCGTAGAGCATACCTTAGAAGGGATGCAGCCCACGTTGAGGCAGGTACCACCAAGGGTACCACGCTTCTCGATACAGGTTGTCTTGAGACCAAGCTGTGCGGCCTTGATAGCCGCCACGTAGCCGCCGGGTCCACCGCCTATTACAACAACGTCGTTCTCTTCGGATTCTGAAGCGAAACCCCTTGAGAAATTGCGCAGTGAAAAAGAGAGCTTAAACGCATCCACGGGCGAGCTCAACGGGTTTCTTGAAAGAATATATGCCTTTCTTCTGGCCAAGCTAGCCAAAGCCATTTTAGTTTACTTTTCCCTCTTTTGTTTTGTTTTTTTGTGTCTGAAACTCGTAAGGATCAAACCCTTGATTCGGTCTGCGGCTTTTGGTTTTGGAAGACGAATAATAATACAGGCGAGAAAAATAGAGCTTCTCTCAATTTGGGGTCCTTGGCGATTTGCTGCGGCGGCTGTCCGTGACTTAGATGATGATGATGCTGCTCTTCCCCATAGAATAAAAGACAACGTGGGCAGTGAAGGATCTGGAACCTAGTTGCTGTTGGTTTAGTTGACAGTAAGAAATTGACCTGGCATACCACTTTTAGAGTTGGGGACGTGGGGTCCTTGACTCTAGGTCTACCAATCTGAACCGTCGATCGTGATCAGACTTTTATGATGCGGTTCTTTGTTTTGCCAACTCTATTGGTAGCGTGTTAGAAGCTTGCCTAAACAAGTTAATGGGCTCAATCATCTATGGCAAGTTGACAAAAACATCACAAGGTGGAGGAACGCCAGAGAAATTGGCTGGTGGGCTTCATAGTTCATAATTCTTAGCCAGATGCAGTATGGGATTATTTTTGTCTCTTATTTTGGTTGGTTTCTTTATTATATGTAAAAAACCAAGAAAATGGTAGCCTCACAAACCCAACCATCGCCCTCAGCAGTGTACATGGTGGCTAGCAAATGATGTTCCTGCTCACGATATGAGATTATTCTGTACCATTCATACGGCTAAACTTTCCTAGCAAAATTTAACTTCTAATGATCCACACATCAAATCACCAATAACACTACTCATTTCTAACCGTATAACCAGATTTAAACCATGAATCTCTTCAATACCCAACACAATAAACACCACATGCTTCCATGGGGAGGAGAGTGAAAAAGAACTAAGGACAGTAACACTAACCAAACCAGCCTCTGGACTGGAGAACGATTTGAACAAAGTTATAAATCCACTTTTGCAGTGAACAAAGACCCATTACAACTAAAAATAATCCCGCAATGTAGTTTACACCACCAGAGCTCATGACATAAAACACACTCCGATATTTTGTACTCTCCTACACCTACAAAACTGCGGCCTGCTTTTTCTAAACTATCTGACATAGCCAAAAACAGATTGCAACCTTTTCTCCCATTAGAAATAACAGTAAATAATCGAGAAATAATTTGAATGTACATTCAATTGCCTTCTAATAAGCTCTTCAACCTATTCCGAGCCTCCTCAGAGAGATTGCAGCACCTAAACCTCCGCCTTTGGGTAGGACATGACTCAACACTAGGAGGGGAAGAGAAGCAGATAACAATTGCAGTGAGGTTATCTGATGAATTCAGGCGTGATGCTTCATTGACTAATTCTTTGGCACATTTTTCAGGGTCATCATGCCGCCTTAGACCAAGGCGAACAAGGCTGACAGCAAACTGGCTTGACATTACATCCCAGATGCCATCACAACCAATGATCAAAAATTCATCATGCTCTGTTATTACAATCTGTCTAACATCTGGCTCTGCAATCAGAGGTGATGCGGTTCCAAGAGGGAATTTCAAGTCCCAATCTCCAAGTGCTCGTGTGACTGAGAGATGACCATTAAGATACCCACCATCATCAATGTAGCCACCCATCTCCTCAACTCGCTTGCGTTCAGGTGAAAAAGAAGGTCTATGATCTTGAGACATTTCTACTGCAACACCTTTGTGGCAGAGAACAGCTCGACAATCACCAGCACTTGCAACCAGCAAATGTCTTCCAAGTACTAGTGCAGTTAGCACCGTTGTTCCACAAGAATTGCTAACACTACTTTCTTCAGCCAAGGCACGGTCTGCCCGCAAAAATGCCTTCCTATGAGAATCCTCCAACTCTTTCAAGAAAACAGCATCAATATCAGATACTTGTTGCAAATCAAAATCTTCAAAAAATAACCTTGTGGCATTCCTCTTTATATAAGCAGCTGCATCAGGGCCACCGTGACCGTCAAAAACAGCATAAAAAGCACTTGGCATTGAAGGCTTAAAGATAGAACCCAGATGGGAAGATAGATCATCAATCCTTATGTGTTCATCATCCATAGATCTCCGTCGACCGATGTCAGAATAGCTTCCAGAACGAATTCTTGGCAAAAATTTGACAGCAGATGACTCCATATCAGCATCTCCGATGGTCTCAGCGCAAGCTGCAACCTACACAACAGAGAGAAAAAGGTAAACCCATGTCATCCACATGTAAAAACAAAGTAAGGTTTGTCATATGGTGACTCCTGATGCTAGTAAGATTCAACAAAAAAAGTATAATTCACCCATCGAACTTTGGATCTCAGATGGTTAGCAAAGCATAAACAGCAGATTTGTCTCAAACCAGTTACAGAGAAAGTATAACCTCAAATCTAAGTTCTTTTTTTTGGCCCTAATTGAAATCTAAAGATTCTGTATTGTGGGTGAAATTCACCCGGAATTTACAATAAAGTATCAAAAAACCAAAATTTCAAGGGAAAAAAGTCTCCTTTTTGGATCAACCCCATCAAATAAGATTCCAACCCTAACAGAGCCTAATCAAAGCAGTTTCTACAGCAAATTCATGCCATTAATTCAGGGGAAAATAAAAGCTTAATCAAATCAAAAAGGGAAAAAGGGGAAATCAAGAAGAGGGCAATACGCACCGAATCGAAGCGAGAAACTTGGGTTGAAATGGATACAACATCGACAACTTGGTGACGATAAATGATTTCGGCTTCTGCTCCCATGTTTTGACTCACTATCATCTATGAAACAACGAGTTCTTCTTGTTTAGGCTTAGCTCTTTCTTTCAAGAACAACACAGAACAGATTAGGGTTTCTTTTTTCTTTGGGGGGTAGATTCGTTTCGGATTTGGGCAGAAAATTAGTCTCATATTTTATATATCTTGAGGCATGTGAAAACGGGATTAGTCGGTAATACTGACCGCCACGTGTGGGTGAAATGAGTTGGATTTAATGACAGATTTACCCTTTGGTTGGTGGGCTAATGGGCCCTTGAGTAGTTGACTTTTCTGCTTCGCTTTGCCTTTGCTTCGCATTTTGTTGGATAATAATAATTATAATTATAGTTCCATCAACAAAATAATTACAATTATAGTTTTTCTTTTTTAAAAAATAAATAAATAAATAAAAAGTTTCCTTAACCTTTAAGAAGTGTAAAAATAGGGCTCCTTCTTCAGAAGAAGGGAAAGGTCACGTCTTACTTACGCTTTGGTTTTGGAATTTTCTTTTGCTTTCGTAGAAAGCTTGGTATTATTTTAATATTTTTGAGTAAGAATAATAATAATTTGAATTGAATTAGATTTAATTAAATTTTGTAAGTAACGCATGACATAATAAATTTTTAAAATTTGATTTGAATTTGAATTAATTTTTTTTTAAAGTAATCAAATTCAAATTGAATTTTATATGTTCAGTTTGATTTATTAATTTTTAAATTTTAATTTTTTATATATTATTTTAATAAAATTTTTAATATATTTAAATAGATTTATATGTAAAATAATTATTTTTTATAAAAATTTAAAATATATACAAAATTAATAAAAATATATAATTGAATTTTTTTAATTTTTCATATCTCAATTTAAAATTTTATTTGAATTTAATATATACATTTAATATTTAATCTTAATTTAAATCGAATAAAAAATTAATCTAAATCAAACTGAACACTACAATTTTAAATCAATTTTTAATTTTTTTCAATTTTTTTTACCTCTACTTTTGGGTTTTAAGAATATTAATAATTTTTGAAACAATGGACATTAATATTAACAATTTTATTAATAAAATAACATATTATAGTAGTTCTTGTATTAATTAATATACATAAAAGTAGTTCTTGCATTAATTAATGTACATAAAACTTGTTCAATGACTCCTTCGATACAGTAAAAAAGTTACTCGTTCTAATGAAAAATCAAATGTGAGTGAAGTTTTTACTTCAATTGAGATTTTGGTATAGTATGAATGATTTATTGCAATTTAAAAGAACCATCAAATGAAATTATAAAATTTTCATATCATAAACGTGAAATAATAAGATTTAATTGAACATTAATTATGATTCATAAAAAAAAACATGTGACATGTGCTATGAATTGGCATATCACATCTTGAAGTTGGTCCATCCTGGAAACGTGTTCTACTTTGTTTTTTACACCACAAACATAGAGAAAGACTATTTAATTAAATTAATGAAATGAGAAATTTTTAAATTAAAAAATGAGACAAAAATTACGGTAATTTATTGCTACAAGCAATCACCAGTGACAAAACAAAAGCTGGAAGTGGGTTGACTTTGTGGTTCACTTGAATGATTGGTGTACCATACATAAAATAAATGAAGAACTGAAATACAAATGACAAAGCATGAAATTCACGTGGACAAGTTTTGTTTCTTTTTAAAGCTTCAACGTGTCTCGTTGAGGATCACTAGAAGTGGAACACATGGTCTCCAACGGCAGCTCAGCTTTCAACTGACGTTCAGGTTGGGACAGTTCACACTAGTCACTTCCCATATTCTAAATATATATATATATATATATATATCACCATGGAGTGGAGTTGGAGTTGGAGTGCTTTATTTAATTTAGTGGATTGAAGTTATCTCAACAATATTTGAATGCTACAAACTCAACAGCCCATTTGGAGATTTGCTTCATCAATTCTCAAGTGCGGCGACGGAAGTCAATGCCAATGGTGCTCTTTGGCCAAGACATGATTGATATTTTCCAAGGATAAAGCTATGTCGAGGATTTGTCATAGTCAAACTTCAAAAATACTAGTATAGTGGCCATCATCTCAGGCCCTGTTACACCAAGCAGCCATGCCGCCAAATGGCTTAAAAAAAAAAAATTTTTCAGTCTCTCATTCCCTTTTATCAAATAAAGACATTTGTTGTTGTTCAATCTTGTTAGTCTTATTGTCTGCCTTTCCACTTAATGGGAGGCTGTTAAGAAAAATCACAACCATTTACTCTTCTTCTCTTGCAGTAATGAACACTTGTAAAATCAACATAAAACGTATTCCACCATCAAAGACCAGTTGTAGACTAGTTGCATAAAGAATTGGTTAGATCAAGAGTTCATATGAATGATCATTCAGATTTGAGTTCCTATAGGGACAAATCATTCAGATTTGAGTTCCTATAGGGACAAATCACAGTTCCATAGCCCATCTTTCTATGGTTACCCAACACAGACGATAATTGTAAAGAATAAGAAATGAACAAAAAAAAATGACACCAAATGATTTGGTGTAATTACACAAGGAGACATAAGTCTGACTCCATCCGAGATTCACTTTGCTTAAAGCTCATAGTGGCGTTGTCTCAATGTCATAGTGACATGAACTGATCACCAAAAAGGTTTGTCTTTGGTTTCGATGTTAAACGTCTCAAGCCGTTGTTGGAGTTGAGCATGGTTGAATTATTACTCACAACAGTTGGCCTGGTGCTCTTTCTGCAACTTTTCCCAAAGGCATAACACCTTCCTCGGTCCTTGATAGTGAGCAAGAATGTAATCTGACTCACATCCAGCATTGTAGAATCTCTCATCAGTGATATAATGCACTTCTTGACCACTATTTTTTAATTCTTTAATCCAAATTCCCATTGCAACATCTTCTAGCTTGAAAAGCTGTCAAGGGAAAATAGTAAGAAAATAATTTGAAGAGACAACAAGAAAAGATTATTTGACCTCAAACATTCAGACTTGCAATGCAAATGTTAAATGTAAATCAACCTTGCCTAATGTTAAATGTAAATCCCCCTAAAGGCATCACCACGAAATTCAAAACCAAAAAGCAAGATAGGGCAATCCTTTGCAAACCACCCCAGTTCCCCCAACAGATCTTATAATTAATACGCATGGCAGTCAGAAAAGTTGTTCATGATCTTTTTCAAGCAAGTTAAATTTACCTTGAGTTCTCTTTCTTGGTGCCCTTGGACAATGAAGTTTGCAATGTCTTGAGAGACAATATAACCGGGACCATGGGCCCATGGTGGATATGAAGAAAGTGGCCATTCCTGTGGGAAAAAAGTACTCATTAGCAGTGAACCAAAGGTGATCAACATACAATTAACGTTTGACTCAGATAAATACCTTATCACTGATGTACCATTTGCTGTCTTTATCCCTATGAGGAGATGAATCGAATGATATAAGGCCATATAACAGGCCATCTGAAGCCTTTCCCTTGAGGCTGGAGAGAACCTCATCAATCCTGACAAAGGCATCATCATCTGTTTTCATGATATATTTTGCAGGAAGAATCTTAGTCTGCATTTTTGATTGACAGGAAAAGGAAAACAGAGATATCAATTAGTCATGCTATCAACCCTATGACTGCATAACCACACAAATTACAGACAGAAACATGCCTTTAAGATCTACACACAAATTAGCACTTGAAGGTGAAGGAAAAAAGTTCTGCGTGAAGAATAGATGGCAACAGCCCAATAACTTTCTATGCCCACTGCAAGCATCAACTTACCCCCATAATGCAAATTGCAATAGTTTTCAGACTGATCAGACCGTAGTAATCAACAAAGGGCATAAACTGGATGTCTCCATATGCTTGAGCTTCTTTCCACAGCTCCAAGTTGACTTGTCCATTTTTATTCTGCAGGTACAAAATACTAAATCAATAAGCAAACAGTTCTGTATGCCGTCAAAACTGTTATATAAATACTTTAGCAGAATGAGTAATGTATCTAGGTTCCACTGCAGCCAATTTAGCTAATCCATATGGATTTACCCTCCTCGTACTCTCTTAATTCAAGAAAATTGAGGAGAATGTGATTATTATCTTGCTAGGACAGAATTATGCCTCAACCAGCAATTTGTTACTCACTAGGCCAATGAAAAACCGAACTGCTACATCCCCCAAGCGTACAGCCTCAAATTGCATCCAAGATCTTCTCAATGCCATACGACGCTCAAAATTATTTCCAGTGGAGAAGACCCCTACCAACATTAGAAGTCTTTTTCTAGTAATTGCAGGAGCTTTAAGATGCTTGGAATTAACAATTGAATCATGGTCTTCAGGAACAGGCAAGCCTTTTGCAAAGGCAGATAATAGGTCCAAACCACCGGCCACTTTGACTCCACTAACTGACCATGGTTCAAGTTTCTGCATGTGAAGAGATTGTACACAGGGTAACAGTGATTACTCCTATCCAAATAGCGCAATTTGAAGAATGTACCTGCTTCGCATTTTAATTTTTTTATTGTAGATAAACTAATAACTTACCTCCCTGTATGCAAATGACGTTTCATGCCTTCCATTTACAGTCATATGGAACCCCTCTAAACCAACCCATAAGGTGGCAGTGAATGGGTTCCCTTTAATGAATGGGAAATTGGCACTTGCATGGCTGCTTCCCTGGGAAGCATTTGTGGAAGCATCACCACTAGAAAGACTTACATTCTGATTTTCTTCCATAGAGCTTCTGACAAGTTGTTCATTGCAAAGACCAAGTCCATCAACTGAATATACAAGAATCTTTCTATAAATAAGAGGAGCAACAGAAATTACAATGAAACAAGATGCTATGTAAGGGAAAGTAGTATTGAAGCATTACGAAACAAACATCAGCAAGGAAACACACTTGAAGTGAAATTGTTTTAACATGCCCTTTTCTTTTTTCCTGATAGAAACGATCATGAGTAGAATGTTACTCAATTGCTGAACAAGAAATGTACCCTTTTCAGCCTTCAATCTTTTCCATCTAATTTTCAGAATAAAACTTAAGGTGTCATAGTATCAAAATGTTTAAGATGCTGCAGTAGACAGAAAGATCATTCAAGTAAAACAACTTGACGAATTATAGTGGCATCCAACATCCTTTATCTTTCTCACGAATTATATTACATACTTTTCAGTTCAAAGACAAGATAAGTGGTAACTGATTGAAAAACTTTTTCTCATAATTTGAATGACATTCCATGAAGTAAGAATCTATTGATTATTGCATGCTTCTGCACAAAATTATTGATTTTTCCCGTTTTAAATATCTCCAAACTAAAAAAGCAATTGAAGTCTCCCAATAGTTTTGCTTTTTCCTATATTTCATAAGGACTGCATCTTACAGTGAATATGAATCAGTACTTAATAATCATATGTAACCATTAAGCACAGAAGCGGCAAATACGAACCAACACCAGTTAATCCAAAACATGAGTCAAGAACTGTTAAGGAATATATACCTTTTAAGTTAGAAGATACATGAGCAGGACACTTTTCCTCTTTTCCCCAACCAAGTTCATTACTCCATGTATTTTGAACTATAAATGGCTCTTCTGTCATATTATCCCCAGCAACACTGATGTTGTAATGCAATATAACAGGAGGCTTTGGTTCCCCGGAAAAGTTTGATCCTGAAATTACAATTTCAAAACTCCGCCCATCAGGGATGCCAATTACTGTGATGGATGAATCCTCAACCAGACCACAAGGCAGTTCAAATATATTTCCAGCACTGAACGATGTACTGCCAAGGTTACTAACCGAGAAAGGGCAATTTTTCTCTTTTAGTCGGTTGTTGGTGGTTTTCTCTTCCTCAATCACAGCAACTAATTCTTTCCATGCTATAGCAGCCTCTTTAATCCCTTGACCAGTTTCAGGTAAAGCATCAGACCTTGACAATAGCAAGCGCATATAAGGCCACAAGAGCAAGGCCTTTGACTCCTTTTCAGAAATATTTCTTGGAGAATACAAATCATTGAGCCCTTCAACATCGATAAGTTTGGGCTTCTTTATTAAGGGTAGTTTCTTCTCTTCTACCTTGAGAGATTTAATGGAATCATTTTCCTTCCTGTGAGAATCTTCAGCTGGATGGTTTCTGAAAAAGTCATAGGCAGACTGCCTTTTTGGCTGGCTTTCTCTAAGGCTATAATTGAATACCAAGATTATAGCAAGAACTACAATCAACACGCCACCATACCACCTTTTCATTCTGAATCATCAGAGCAAACAACAACCAGCTCTTCTGCCTGGCCAATTTTAGACGAATATTAAAGAGGAAGTTTGCAACCCCATTCCTAAATTCTTGTCCTTTACCTGATTTTCCTAGTCTTCAACAGGTTTTCTCACTGTCCAAAGAAAACATTGAAAAAAAAGCTTAGCAGCAATTATAAGCAAATGAACTGACCCATACAGTTCATTACATAAATCTGAAGCAGAAACAGAAGCAGAATTTAGAAGCACAACAAGAAGGGTGTAAGCATAAACAGTCAATCACGATGGAAAGACGCAAACAAAACTGCATCCCTTCACAGTTGCATGTTGTGCATCAGCTCCCGAGCTAGTAAACTAATAATTCATCCTTCGTCATTTAGAAAAAGAAAAACATAAACCAGCAGGTCTAATACTTAATCCAGTGTATCTGCATTCATTGTTGTTGTTGTTTTTTTTTTTTAAATTCAAACAAAAATAAGCATAAAGCATGAGACTGTTACAAATGAGCATTTGAATGAAGTGGGTTATATGCTTTATGCTTACCTCAAACTTGAGATCGCAAGAATCTGAAGCAGATCCAACCAACAAATGAAGTGACTTGTTAAGAATAAGAAATAAGAACTCGACACTTTGAAAAATCTAATTTTTTAAGCTTCAAACCCGAAAGAGCTTTAAAAGTGATGCAAGGGTAATTGTCTTTTTTTTTTTTGCAAACATATGTCTTATGATGTTCGTGTGGGAACCATTAGCCTAACTGCCGGAGCGCAGCGTTTTCAGGCCCCTTACAACTACATTTTTTTTTAAAATTTTGATTAATTAATAATCATGCACCTGTTGAATATTTTCTTTTCTTTTTTCTTTTTTTTTTTTAGTAAAAAATTATGTTACTTTTACAGGAAAAGAAGAAAACGAAGATTAGTGATGGCAAAAAATAAAAATAGCTTGATGATTTATACTAATTCAAAATATGAAATTTTGTTCACAAATATGAAATATATATTTGTGAATGATCTCTGTTTTTATCGAACGATCCAAAAATTTCGACGATAAAATGAACAAATAATTGATGTACAATCATAATCATTTCATGCTTGGTTGGGTTAGGTTGAGCCATAATGACTGTAAATGGAATGGTGAGTCACACTTAATCAATCAATTAATTAATTAAATAATTAGGAGAAAAAAGGCGTCTTTCTCTTTTCTTTTCTTTTGTTGTTAATGGTAATAATGAATTTAATTTAGCACCCACAACTGCACGTTGGATACTCTTGTTTTGTATTTTCCATTTTATTTTATTTTATTTTTACATTTTTATTTCACTCAAATCAATGAACAAATCGGTTTGGCTGTTAGATGACTAATCAAATGATAAATTGATAACCAAAATTTTTTTTTTTTAAAAAGTAGAGTAACTATTTTATTTGTATTTCTAACATAAGATGACTAATCAAATGGCAAATCGGATAACAAATCAAGTTATTCATACAAGGAAATAAGCATTTTATTTGAGCAAAACAAAAGTCCCCAAAATTTTAACTTATCTATTAGAGGCCGAGGACAGTTCGATCCAAAACCCTGAACTTCTTTGACACAGCATATCACAATTGTGAATATATTTCACAGCCAAGATGATCATGAGCCAGAAAAACCAGCTTTTTTATGTGAATGGTGCATGCGCGGCGATACTGTAGACACATACAAAAATGTCAAAAACTAAACATTTCAAGAAGCACCTCATGAAATGATTATATGAGATATTTACTAACAAATGCTTTCTATGAAGAAATATCTATTTGTATTCAACTATGTCCGCGGTAATAAGCATCCAATGTTCCCGGAGGCTTCGAATAGGGCAGAACGAGCATCTGTATTTCTAAGGATCCTGCAAATATGCTCCATTAACCATTTTAATAATGCCTTTGCAACATAAAGTAAGCAAATCTGTAGCACTCAGCTGATGCTCATTCAATGGTCAAAAATGGATGCTTCAGTGTCATTTGCGCTGAAACTTTTGGATTCCTCTCAGTTGTACTCTTGGAAACTTATATTAAATTCTCAGAGAAAATTCTCGGTTGGCACTTATTCCCATGCTAGTTGTTGCTGCTGCCAAAAGTTGATCTCATAGGAACCGACGTGGGCACCTGCTGAGGAGACCAGGTGCAAGCCCCTTCTTTTGGAATCATTTCAACGGCAGTGCCATCAGTAACTGGTGAATATGGTTTAGTAACTTTCTTCTTCAGCAGCTCCTAAATCATTGAAAGAAGCTTTTAAGACCAAAAAACACTTAAATATTATTAAGGATGATCCAAGGCCACGCTTGGAGATACTCCAATCTATGTTTCATCCACTTGAAGTTTTCAATATCCATACTGAATATGTAAATTCCAGTAAAACATCTAGGCTTATATTATTGTGAACTAAAACAAAGATCCCAGCATTTTATGACCAAACTTTGAAAAAATGACTCGAAAATAGCAAAAAATGTCAAAGTACGAAACATACAGTGCAAGAACCAATGGCGTATATAAATGAAATAAAAAAAATAATCTGGAAACTAACCTTTGAAAGGTTTTGTCCGTATGTGATCAGTGCTCGTTCAATTGAAGAGTAAACTTCAAGAGCCTGATGAGTATCTTGGCAGCATTTTATCACACGAATTTGTTCTTTTGTATTTGTTGATCTAGTCTTTAGATAGAGTATGAGCCGTGAAGGTGGAGCTTTTGGTTGATCTTTCTTTCCTTGTGTCAACTCCATCGTTGCTAGATCATCCCACAGTACATCCCACAATACTAAACAGGGATCTCTAATTGGATTGAATTTCCTCTGAGTGATATTAGAGGTTTGCTAAAAAAAAAAACAAAAATGCAATAAAATCCTTTAGTTTGACCACCAGGTTCAGTAATAATAATAATAATAATAATAATAATAATAATAATAATAAAAAGGCACTAGTCAACCATAAAATGTTTCCAACAAAGTTGACCTACTTGCAATAATATTATTCTTCGATGAGTAACCATAACAATTCTTCCCTTTGGTAGCAAGAAATGATCTTCATATGCATCTGATAATGCAAATTTTCCACGAACTTTGAATAGATCGACCTGGCCAAAGAAAGAACCTGATTGTGCCAAGTGCAATATGACCTTCAAGATGAACACAAATGCCAGTAGGTTAAAGAGTTGTCTCATAACATAAGCAGGTGATCATCAAACCAAAATTTCAAGCATAAATAAAACACGTACAAGTAAATGCAACAGTGTAACAGAAAATCGATGGCCAAACTTATATTAGAAAGCGTCTCTTCCCACTTGCCCTTTTACTTAATGTATTAAAGCCAACTAAATCTGAGAAGAGGACACAAAAATTAAAATACCTGTCCTTCTGCTTTGTTCTCATCATATGGTCGAAGTAAATTATCACCAGTAACCACACGAGGCAGCCTCCTTCGCAGAAGCTGTTCATCTGAAGCTATGGCGGATGCTATCTTCATTCTCACAGCATTTGCACCTTCAGTAGTTTTTGACAAAAGATCCAGAACCCCACTCACAGGCTGTGCAGCTGCACCTATGATGCCTTTTCCAACACCTTGAACAAAGCCCTCAACACCAGAAGTTTTTGCACCTTCAAGAGGCTTTGTTAATATGCCAGTGACTCCTCTAAACAGGCCTTTTGCTAGTGCGCCACCCCCTTCTCTAATAACATCACCTAAGTCATCTACTCCCTTGTTCTCCTGCCAGAAAAAGCAAATTGAAAATAAAATTTGAATGTTCCCAGATGGTTAACTGCACAGAACCAGACAAGTATTACCTGAGAAAAGGCCTGTTGGATAACCATTGGCTTTAATAGATAATAGAATAACATGTATGTAACAACAGGAAGAGCAGGAGAAAGAGAAAAAAAGGCTCACACTAACTAATTATACGCTCATATTCTTTAAGTAGAGAGAAATCAGTGCTTCATAGTCCTATGATAACCTCTTGTAGGTATTCGATAGAGTTATTTAAGCGCAGAAAAAAATATTACCCTTACTGCACAATACACCTTACAACACATATCCTGCAAGAAATTTTTTTGACTGGAAAATTCTGTTCTGTTCAAAAGTTTTATCAATTCTACCGCTGTTAGACATGCTTCAAGGGTGCAGGCAAATATATCAGAAAAGGAAATTAAAGGCATACAAGGCAAGAAGTTATTAATCAATCATTAAATAATATTTTCATTTTCAATCAATCATTCAACTATCTCGATACACAATGAAATTGAATACTATTACTAAAGCTAATCTTACAAGAGGGTAAATCACCCCATTAACAATTCACTTATTCACTCTCAACCAAATCATATTAGCAAGATACAATAGACACATCCTTTTTGTCAGGTATTCAACAGTTATTACACACATGTCACCCATCTCTCTATTACACACACCTTTCAAATAGATCAAGCACCTAAGCAGTAAACAGCGCACATCATAGCTTTATACAGTTATTTTACAGACACAGGATACACATCAATGAGCAAGAAAATATTTTAAAAATAATTAGTGCAGTATAGACAAATCAACAAAACCTTGGCAACAGTGTGTGCTTAGTAATCCAAATTTTGGGTTTGTGACATACCTGTCTCTGTCGGCTTTGAATGAATTTCTTATCCATTGATAAAGCAGCCACTCCTTTACTCATATGTCCAAGAGCACTACTTGCATTGCCCAATATATCAAGGCCAGAGAGCAATTGAAGCGGTTGACCAAGAAGATCCTTTTTTATGTTTGAAATAGCATTATTAATCATAGTACTCCGCCTCATGCACACATTCTCATGGAATCTTTGATTTATCTTGACCTGTTATTCAACAGTTGTATCACAATGTGCATAACCAATGAAAAATAGCTCAGAAAAGGTAGTTTAGAAAATCTTGAGATATATATATATAGCTCAAAGAGTTGCTAGTGCTACTTCATCCTACTTTTTTTGGCCACATACATTGAATAGTACTTAATTAATGGAAAACATAGTAGTCCATAGAATGCCACAGTTCAGTCTTATGCCACCAAACCTTGTAATTACACAAAGAAATGAATCTATCAACATATTTACGGCAACTTTGATGTCTGTATTTGGAGGCCATGACTCTTAACGGATATTTATTACAGCAAGTAATACCACCTTTCTGGATGGTCTTCTAGTTTCCATATACTTACATAAGTGGCTTTTCAGATCCAGCCAGAGATATGAAGGTCAAACTACAGAAAGATCTCCAAATGAGGATACAAAAGGGGATTAAACATAAAACTTACAGTCATATTCTCAGTGTTCCCTAATGCAGTCATTATGGATGACCAAAAACCAAGTACTCCCCTAGGCCGTTGGCTAGGTGACATAGCCATCGACACTTTCAGTTGAACTTCCGAGATGTTGAGAACCCTGTATTTCCAGTTAAATACAAAAAATAAGCCTCAAGCAATCATATACAGAGCAAAGCACATTTCGAATATGAAAATTGAAGAAAGGTTCCCACACACCCAATTTGAATGATTGGATCAACTGAAACAGCTGTAGTTTTAGTATCATACAACCTACTAAGATTGACCTGCTGCATCATCTCATGAATGCGCCATATAATAGGTTCATGAATGTTTATAAAAAATGCAGAATTATCAGGCCCCTGGTCATAAGCCAATCAAAACAAATAAAACTATATGAGAGACTAAGGGAAAAAAAAATCAACACTCTGGTCAAGACTTTGAGATTTAATATGCTCACATGGAAACCTATATATGGATAGACACTTAGATCCAGTGATCCATTTGTCTGTAGAGTCACAGAAATTTTCAGAATATAATCTTTCTCCATCCCATTTTTCTGTGGCCTGAAGAGAACTGGTGTTGGAGTTAATGGCAACTGGTTATCCATTTGAATTCCCCTCATTCTTAATTTGAACCTGAAATAACAAAAAGATATAATCCGTATACAATCATAAATAGTTGGAAAAAAAGGGTAAATTTTTGGTACAATAAACTACAATTTTGGACATCTTCTGCCTACATACTAAGTAGACTGTTTAATAGGTTCTCTGCAGGATAGCGTGCCACAAAGCACAGTTGTGCTAAATCTAAGGCTTTCAATTCACAAATTCAGAGCCTTTTTTTAGGCGAGATGGAAACAAAAAGTGTGGGACCCCCTATTATTTCATGTAGATGAGCAAGTTTAGAACTTTTTAGTGCTCCACTTGTACAACCAATGATTTTAAGCATAGGAAGAACACATGTAATAACTGTGTCATTTGTGGGAAAAGCAAATTTGTGTTGTGATAACAGAAAACTAGCTTTATAGCAGCATTGCAGAATTTTTAAAAGCAGAGCATACCTGCTAAACCCAGAGCCCAAGCCAGTTGAATATGCCAAATGAAGATTTTGCACTGACAGGTATAATATCTCCTCAGGCGTATGGTCAATAATGGACACCCCAAGCTCAGCAAGCTCGACAATAAAATGACACTCACATTCTGAGGTGGACTGCAATTGCTGTTGATAAGACTCATTTCTAGAGAACTCTGATAACGAGGATGGAATCCTTTGGCCGATGATTGCTGTAGGCTCATTTTCAGGCATCCAGTCACTGATCTTAACAACATTTACTTTTTCTTCTTTTAGGATGGTAACCCGTAAAGCTCTGGCAGGTCCTGTCACATCAATGGGCTGGTGATCGAAAATCTCATCAATGTTGTACTTTTCTGACCTTGATGGGTCAGTCCCATCTGCAAGGATTTCCAGCAATTGTCGTCGACCAAGATCTTCCCATAAGAAAGAAACAGCAGTGTTGGGAAGAAGAAAGTGCCAGCAGTCACTAGTACCATCCACTTGCCGGCAGCGAAGTGGTAAAAAAATTGATTGATTTTCAATCCTGTTTCCAGAACATAATAATATTACAAAAGGAGAAGATGAAAGAAACACAAAAGGGAATTCACGAAAGGAGATATATATATATCTAAAACTGGAAAAATCCGACCAGAGATGAAATCTAACATGCCCAAAACCTAACCTGATCCAACCCCATTTGGCTCTAATAACCAATGACCTGAACCTGAAGAACCTGAGCCAGAAGCAACACAAGCCCATATGGACCCGAATAATCCAGAACTTCAATTAAGCTTAATTTTTATTCTTTTCTCACTTTAAACTTCAGCCTAATTAAGAAATAATATATACTACAATACAAATCATTTAAACAAATGACCTGAACTTGAACTTTATTTGAAATAATTTTAAAAAGTCAACAACCCAAAACCTGAGCTACTTGAAACCCAAAGTGACCCAAAAACAAGATGACTATATCATTATCCAACCCCAAATGACTCAACCCAAACTGATCCAACAAGAAACCAACTTGACCACTAAATTGCCTCCCTTATATGCCAGGAAAACAGGACAACTAAACAATAAAGGGGGGAAAAAAAACAAAACCCCTACTCCATTAACTATCCTGTAAGTGTTTAAGGAAGTTTCAAAAGTATATACACAAGTGTAACATGTAACCTGTAAGGACTTGATGAGGAATTTGGGCGGAAGATAACCTCATAGCGAGAGCTCTTTGTTCCACTCCTAACTTCAACCTTAAAAAATAACTGACCACTTCCAGTGTCATTTTTCAAAGAAACACGCATCACACCTTCACTAGAAACACTAAAAGGTGTACTCCACTTGTATCCATCTACCTGCAACTGAAATAAAAATAAGTCCAATTAGTTAAAGCAGATATAATAAGAATAATAATATATGCACGGAAATTTATTGAATATTGGTATGACTGATTAAAACTGACCTTCAACAGCTGAACTTTTGTAGAACTCTGCCATCTAAAGGGTTTTGGAGGATCAAAGGGATGGATCCATTCCACTGCCTGAGATTCACACTGCCGCAGGCAAAGACTAAAACCAACCCTATTGACAAACAGCATGTGCGGCTGAAAATGAATGACCTGAACATCAAACATTTTTAGTAGTTACTAAGTGACTAAAAAGCCTATAAATCAATATCAATAAACTATTTTATAAGCTTGACTGCTTCAAAATCTAAATTTCCCTTATTCCGTCTTACATCTAGGTTGTAGCTTTTTAAGCATATGCCAGGACACAGCTTCCTTCTCTTGAATCATTACAACATCCTTTACATTCTGATTCAATACTAGAGGCTACCAGGCTGAATAGTGATGATTTACAAATCCTATACGTTACTCAGACAATCTAAAGTTAAGAACTTAGTCTGACCCAGAATTTTCGTGTCAGAAAATATCAACACTGGAATAAAGCAGTATTTTCCTAAAGATGATCCCACCATCTTGAATAGCTTTCTTAAACTACATGGCTTTATTAGTCTGGTGCACAAGAAATTTCACACAGAAAAGTCCACTATCTCACCTACCGCTACATGATCAATTTGCCTGAGTCTACCATGGAACATTGATGATAATAACAAGCAAGCAAGCATAAAAAGATAACAATATCAAAGGAATAGTGATTAAACTTCATGCAACTTCAGCAAAAATTTAGAACATTGAATCTCTAAGGACCAGACAGCCACAAACCGGATGGCAACTTGTTTAATAGAAATAAACAGAAACAAGTAACACATAAGGCAATAACTGTTTCTGAAATCATCACTGCTAATGGTCTTAATGCTTACTGGCAATTTTATCCTACACCATACGAGGAACAAAAAAAGGCATAGACTATAAAAATCTCAATTAAGATATGAATGACAATGAAGGCCAAAATTTATAAGGATGGCTAGAGATTCCAGAAGCTAAAACAATATTACAAAAGAAGAAAAATGCCCCAATGAGGAAAACAATGTATAAGAAATAAAAAAAAATAAAACTACTAGTCTTATTACGAGAGAATAGAACCAAGAACCACAATAAAATATAAAACATCAACAATCTTTTAAAGACTAGTTTTCCACCTTTGTTCTGTCGGAGGTCATATTCACTACAGCTGAAAGCCTATAGTACGACCCATCTGAACTGAATGCTTTTACATCAACACGCTCCTGGAATAGGAGTTACATTTAAGTTAGCATCACAAATGGCTGAAATACCACCAAACAATTTATCAGAAGCATTACCCCTTTCCACCAAGCTCACAAAAGACAAAAAGGAAACAAGATCCGTAAGCATGTAGACATCTTGACACACTAACATATTACCTTCTTTTCAAGCTCTAGAAGAGAAATACCAGGACTGTAAATTTCAGAATCACGAATAGCCACAGCAATGCCAACCCATGGGGACACATATGTATCTTTTTGTGATGGAAACAGAGTAACACCACTACGACCAGCAGAATCTTGTGGGGAAAGCATGCTAGCTATTGGCCTGGTGTCTTCAATAGCTTCAAGCACTTGAATGTTTCTCCTCAGACCAGAATATCTCCTTTCCATTGAGTACGAAGGGGTCCTCAAAACTGTTCTAGCAGATTTAACTGCTCTAGATAGCGAGTGTGAATCCCTGTCTGCACTATCTGAACCTTCAATTTCTACCACTTGATAAGCTAGAGGCAGAGATGAATCATTAATGATCCAATATGGAACAAAAAACCTTATCGTTTTTGGTGCAGCACTGGTTCCTCCCATATCACGTTCAATGCTCACACGCAATCTCCTGCAAAACCATGTGACAAGATCATGGAAAACATAAGCCATAATATATTTTTCACAAGAAAAAACTTAAATGAATGTAGTAAGCCTAAGACTATTCACACAATTAGCGATTTATTTTTCAGTAAATAAATTCCATCAAAGTTGATCATGAAGGAACATGCATAATCAAGAATCATATACACATTTGTTTCACTTATCTTATGAATCCATTGTTGATAAAAAAATATAGAGAACTGTGACATCAAATTTGACACCATACACTTAGGTTTCTGTACACTTGGAACTGACAATTATTAAGGAGAAACAAACATGAGAGGAATGGCATGTCATTTCCTTCCATTTCTTTCCTTAATGAAGTTGCCAACTACACATCTTTGCAGAATGGGGAGATCAAATTAAGAGGATCATATAGCAAAAATCAGACATGGGTTCTTACATATTTAGGATCACAACAGCACACTTACACCTATCATGAAAAAATGTCAAACTAATTTAGGATGGGGAAATATATAAAAGTGGAAAGCATCAAACTCATTTATTTATGCAGAATCTCTACACCAATCTGCAACTAGGGATTTCTTTTTTTTAAAAAGAACGCAAGGAAAATTAAATGTTGATCTAAATACCAAAATAATAATAGCTAAACAATAAAATACCTCATGATACCCTGTCCTTTAAAATAGGTGTTCTGTTTTTAAAATCTATATTGCTTAAGAATGAGTATTACGTTGTGAGGGAAAAAAATCTGGCAACCTGGAATGAAATTCCTGAAGGAAGTTCAAGTCCAGTTTATATTAAGCCTCATTAATATCATTAGTATTTGAATTAAGAGAAAAAGGACCCAGTCATTGCAAGTAAGCAGCATAGGAAAAATGTATCAATTTATGCAGTTTCCTCTCATGTTGACAAATCAGAATATATGTAGGAACCAAAATTTTTAGAGGTTAAACATCCAGAAAGATGCAAGTTATGCAGTTTCCTCTTAGCCACAACCTTTTACTTTGCTGGTGGAACATCCAGAATGGTGAAATGTGAGCATTGGAAGAAAGATCCAGAATAAGAACCGGGTCCTGCAAATAATAATGCATTCACCACAAAGCTTTAATACACATTGGCTTGCAGATGAGAAAAAACCATGCATTGTCAGATTAAAGTTAAACCCATTACCTTTTCCAGAACCCAACCACCCTGTACAAGAAATGTAAGGTAAATAGGTCTTCGGATGTCCACTGAATATATATGAGCACTTTTGCGTGAATATATGATACCATGCTCTCGCTTGGTATAGTTCCCTTCTTTTGCTTTTTCCCATATTGTGAATTCAGCTGGACAGGACAGTCGATTTTCCAACTTCAAGGGAGAATTAACAGAGATCTTCCAATCATAAACAGGTTGATTGAGCTCTGTGTGAAGGGCCAATGCATCTGCCCCTACACTGAGCCAAATTTGTCTGCTTCCAACAGTAGGGCAACAACAAAGAAGTACATCCTTCTTCTCAAGTTCACTTAACTTAAGAGCAAAATTGGGCACTTTGCTTCCTTGTGGCAAAGTATTTTGTCTATATAGTGAATCTTGATCGAAGAAAGGCTGGTCCTTTCCACTTGCAAAACTAGAACTGACAGCAACAACAATGGAATGACCCCAAGAGTATGGGGGCTGGCTATAATCAACACAAGGACGAACACGTAAACACTGATTGGATTCTTTAGATGTACTTCCCCATGGTAAAACAGTAGAACATCCAGGGCTTATGGTAGTGAAGTCGCTCTTTAAGCAACTTTTGTCTTGCTCAGCTATTTGTTGTCTTGTTCGGATCCAACGCCTCCTGCGCACAACATCATGACCAGATTTAATATGTGATTTTGAAGTAAGGGGCCATCTCAAACTTCGATAGTCAGGACCATAAGCCCAGCCGTCTTCATCAACAAATTGGGATTTATCAATAGTCCATGTTGATATCCATTTCCACCCATTGGGAAGGGGAGGTTCAAAAAAATCCTTCAAGATAAAAGTGAAGTAAGGATATACATGATGCCAAGAAAACAGAATGGAGATAGAGAGAAGAAGAAGAGACAAATACGTATAGATGGTTGTGCAAGAAATAAATCCCAAGAAGATGGAAACAGTTAGTATGCAAAATCACTAACCTTTGATGAATATGAGAAGTCATTGGTGCTCCAGCACCTTGGATCATTACCTCGCAAAGCAGACCACTTATTGCCCCAACCTGAAATTGGTTGATAGCACTGATTTTCAAAGATTTCTTCTACCACTATGCCATGACTGCTTGATCCTGAATCCTGAATCGTTAACGCATGACATAATGAAATATCCAAATTAACATCAGAATCATTTAAAACTGTGGCAAGACCCCTGAAAATAGCATGCTTCTTTCCATTTTTCATGACAACTTCCATTGCAATAAATTCACTTCGTAATGATTTGGGGACTACTGACAGCGGAAGCAGCGAACGAATGCTCTCCCATGAACCCTCTGTTCCAAGCCTAACCCAGAAACCTATATCCTTATCAGAAGCATCCTTCCTTTCTGCATCTCTTTGAAAATTTGTAGCTGTATTCCTCTCAAAATAAGAAGTGGAGACAGAGAGGTACCCATGGTCATCCTTATCTTCAACATTGTTGAACTGAACCAGTAAAAGAGGACAGTAAAGAAATGACAGATACTTAAATTCCAGTGAAACAAAAAAATGGGAAGTAATTGGACCAAAGATGCAGAAAAGAGTAACTCACCTTTCTCCTCAATGGATATGATTCAATATTCTGAACATCATTTCGCTGAGACAGCATCCTTGCTGAAGATACCTTCTTTAAAATATTGGCGCCAAGTCCAACAGGAAAAGAAAGCGCACCAACAACTTCACCTGCTTTATTAAATTAGAAAATGAAGAGACTATAGCAAACATATAAATGTTCAAGTTTTGAGTAAAGAGGAAGAAGACAATTCAGAATAAGTGAATATTTGATGTATATAAAAAAATTAAAAAAAAAATCCAGAAGAATATTATTCACTTAGAAAAGATCATGAAACAAAACTAAATCAATAAATAAAAAATTAATACCTAGTGGAGAACAAATGAAAGAGTAGAATAACAAGTGAACCACACAGTAATGAATAGAGAAAACTCATCATAGAAATTTCTATGGCCATGTAAATAGAGTTCTTATTACCAAAAGATACATGATATTGAATGCAATGAGCATCTACTCATACAACTATAAGAGGCACACAGATTTAGCATCACAAATAACAAAAACCAGAAAAACTTCAATATCTAGTTTTTATGTTAACTCCCATTTTAACACAAGTTGATACACCAATAAAACATACCTTTACCAGCTTTTGCTGAAAGGTTTGTTACTTCCACCTCCAATTTAGCAACCCCCTGTGACATCACACACATAAATTCCTCAGCAATTTAGAAAACAAGAACTCTTGCTTACCAGCTCTTGCATTCCAGATCAGCATCACAGCCTTTGCTTAGTTGCACATATCAGAACATGACATTTTACTATAATGGAATTTTTTTACTACTCTTGATTAACTTACAGACATTACTTTCAGAGCAATATTAATTTATTAGCCATTAGTACTGAAGATCCACAAATTAAGTAGTGCCTACTTTTAACAGTAAAGAAGCAAAAACAACAAAAAGGAAAAGAATAAAATTGCTAAATATACAACAGACCTTACAGGGAACTTCAAATATGAAAAGTTCATTCCACTTTGCAATGCCTTTATTTGGGTACTCCATGTCTGAAACTAAGGGCTTCACACATTTTGTCCTCGCACTCTGCGGGAAAAGTTTTTGCTGATCTGTTCCTTGACTATCAATGACAAGGCGCAAAGCACAAAAGAAGTTATGGCTATTACCATCTTCGATTATAGGTAAATCCTGCCAAACATTAATAAGTCATAATTTTGTTTAGAAGCAATCAATAATAATAAATGATAATACTGACCACAAAAGAAAAATGAAAGAAACATATGTTGCAAAAGCTTCAATCACAATAGAACCTTGGCAACAAGAATCTGCACAGCAACATAATGGCGTGTTTCCCTAGATCCCTCAGTAACATTTAACCTGTCTGAAAACCTAGCAGGTGGAACCCAAATTGAAGCACAGTCACCATGATGAAGTTGGTCAGCCACCTTTGAATTCTGCTCAATCCTTTTCAGGAACAGATCACTCCCAAGTTTATTCTCTACTATCACAGTTTGTAAATCCTCTTCATCCAGGGCAGAAAAGGCCAGATCTTCATGTCCAGAATGAGTACGAGCCTGAGAAAAGATAACTAGTTAGATATTTGAATGTAGATACTCAGCATCTTCTTAAACCAAAATCAAGGTGCAAATTCCAGTTGACCTCAATCAGCTTGGTTGCTTTCTGTTCAAGTTCTAACTGTCGTCTCCATGAAAGAATGGTTTCTATTAAAGTATCAAGATTTGCTGCACTGACATTTATATTCACAATGTTGGTAGCGGCAATGCGCATCCTCTTCCCAAGTCTTGCTGGTGAATTCACATTGGTATCATATGTTTCAAACCTTGAAAAAAATAGATTAATAATATTAATAAAGGACACCAAATTCATTACAAGATTATGTACTTTTCTTTTCATCAGTCTCTCTCTCATTGTAGGCAAATCATAACTAGAATGGGGCAGAAACTGACTTGAATATGCCATCAAATGGTTCCACCAAGGGCTCCCATGCTTCT
Organism: Durio zibethinus; assembly: GCF_047325235.1. Classification (NCBI taxonomy): domain Eukaryota; kingdom Viridiplantae; phylum Streptophyta; class Magnoliopsida; order Malvales; family Malvaceae; genus Durio; species Durio zibethinus. Next base: position 689,709 of record NC_143188.1, on the reverse strand, counting down.
AACTGCATGTTAAAGGTTGAAGCAGCAATAGATGAAATGAGGACTGCATTCATAGCCTCCAGCCAACCATGTGTTGCCAACTTGATATTGGCAATAGTCATATCAAATAGCGGTGTCATCTGAAAGGGTACAAATACATCAAAAAGAGAAGGCAATATAATGTCAAAAGGTTCAGATTGTATCCTTCTTTTTTTCAGAAAACATACCATTCCATGCAGGCTGTCTAAAACAGTTAGAGAGAAGTATCTTAGTTTAACCTCAGCAATTACATTTTCCTGTGTCTTTGGCTTCACAGAATCACCAATAGTGTAAGCCAACTGTGTTGATGGCTTTTTTGTATCAGAGCATGCAAGAAAAGTACAAGCCTACAGAAAACAGGCAGCCAAAATGCTATCATCTCTCTTGTTCCCAGTAAAAATTCAAACAATAAAGAGCCATAGGCGAAGAAGATTATATCAAACTTTTTGACAAACTTATTTGTTTCATATTTTAAAAATGACCTTATCTTAGAGAACCCAAAATTCAAAAGTGACAATCATGGACTATGAGTATAATGAGCATTATCTTAACCTGATTTTCAACTTTCCAAATGCTCCAGCACAGAGATGCCTTTGAGCTTGAAGATCTGGAAATAGGCACTTCAAGAATGTTGGCTGGGTTAACAAGATCCATCCTTGGGCAGCAAAACAAATCCGTGCATGGGGGTTCATCTGTTCTGGAAACTATACATCCCAAGGAAGCATAACCAGGGGGGGCAATTGGGTACCAGAAGAAAACTTCATCAAAACCTTTCCCAGTTATATGGGCAACTTGCGTAAATTGCACAGGCTTTGCAGAGATTTCTGGATCATCAGACTTAAAAATTATGCCCAAAGCAGGTGGTTCTAAGCTGGAAAGGAAAAAAGATGATGTCAGATGTTAACAGAAACTCATAAAGGGATAAAAAAGATACATATAATAATAAAAGAGTTTGACAAAGAAACATTCCAAGACAAAAAGATCTAACCCTTCCATTATGCAATCACCCACTATGGCATAACCACAACGTGAAATAGGCCGCCAAATTGACACTGGTCTACGGAGGTCGCAGCCCTTGTCCCACCATATTCTCTCAAAGTGAGGGGTTGACATGTAACAACTAGTTGCTTTTGACATTGACCTAAGAAAGTCCCACCCAGATGAACTAGCACTCTGGTTACTTGTTTGCTGAATAGCATGATCATTGTCCACAGCAAATCCAGGAACAGATTCCTTAAGAGATGCATAGGACCAAACAGAATTCCAGAGTAGAAGATGACTCAGGTCAAAACTACTTTCTTTGGAAGGGCACGCAATTGAAGAATGGGCATTAAATGATCCTAGAACATTGTCCAAACGCCAGATGCTAAATCCAGAAGTAAAACGCTCATTCGATGGTGCATTCAACATGCATTCTGAATAAGTTGTAGACGTTACAAGGTCAGAGCGCAGGCAATAAACAGCATGTTTTGGTGGTGGATGTTTTCCTATATTTGCCACACAACCCATTGAAGTATACCCTGGAGGCGCAACTGGCATCCAAAGGGAACAATCACTGTCAACGTCAGAATGGCCATCCACTCCTTCCAATTCAAGGACATGAGAGAGAAAGCCAATAAGATTAAAACCCACTGGCTTCCGCACACGTCCATATGTATTACTTACTGCTAGTACTGCCTGTGAAGGAGGAATTGGCCTGGAGAACGGTACAAAGAAAAGCATATTAATAGTAAAAAACCAAGATATTGATTAAAAATGTAAATTTTGCTGATACAAAAATAATTACAAGAAAAACACTATTTACATTGAGAACAAGCGGATAACATCTTCTTCAAAAAGTAAATTCAGTGCAAGGAACATTAGCCAGGACAGAGATCATTAAGTAAAATCAGCCAATGACCAAATTTAAAAAAAAAAAAAAAGAAAGAAAAGAGTGAACAGAAATATAAAAGTGCATCAAAATTTCATACAGGAGACAAATACTAGTTTTCAAATCATGAAATTCTACTGAACCTAAGACTCCTACTAAATAATACTAGAACTGTCAAGCATTTCCATCTTAAAATATCAAAAAGAAGAATAAATACTCACTTCAAAGACACCTTTCTAGCCCCACTTCCCAGTCATAATCTCTCTTGGCCAACAACCATTTCCCTAGAAATGCCCAAAAACGCAAGACCCATGGACAGAAACCCAGCCTAAAAACTAAGACACAGCACACCCAACTCATCCTCAGAAAAAGCCCATAAATCAATCCCATGAAGATAGGTGTCACCAGCATGGACCAGGAATCGGTTTAAATTTATAGTTTAATAGATGATTAACCAAAATTACCAACCTAAAACGAATTCCAGTATGAAAGAAAACAGAAACAAAGAGCCTTGAACCTCAAAGCCTTTAACCATAATTGGAACATGGAAAATCTTGGTTTACCTGGATGTCACACAATCTCCCAATATAACATAGTTTGATGGAGCTTGTGGCCTCCAAATGGTAAGATTGTTATGAGATCCATTCTCTGCAGATATGATAAAACAAGATGGAAAGAGAAAACCACAAAAATTTTAAAAAAAAGTCAGATAAAGCATCAGACTACTTCAACTCAATTGAAGAAAACCTTTAGGTGACACCCAAATTCTGTCAAAATTGATGCAGGGAGCCAGAGGAATTGCATTTCCAAATTGTAAGGCCGCAGCTGCTTGGTTCTGAAGGTTAAGTAGAAGAGATATTGCACCTAATGATAGATGAATACAAATATCGGTTAACATCAGAGACATGTTTGTTTTCTCTTTAATGGATGTATATCCCCCCGAAATATCCAGTGGATCCAGAATGATAAGACCAGAACCAGCCTCAACAGTCAGATCCTTCACCAGGGCACGAATCCAGGTGTCATTTTCCTTTGATGCGTACCTGTTCATAAGATAAATGCACAAAGACAAACAAAACTATTTACATTATACTGTTTAATTTTCATTAAAATAGCACAAGGATATTGTTCAAAAACCATACATGAAATAAAACAGAACATTTGGCAAAATAAAAGGGAAAAAAAAAAAAATATATATATATATATATAGAGAGAGAGAGAGAGAGAATGCTGACACTAATATAGAAATTCCTGAATAACATAACAACATTCATGTCAATAGGACATATCATCAGTCAAGTATCTTAATAGTTCTGCACAAGACATTTACACAACTTGCACAGATAAGTTCTGTTAAAAAAAATTAAGCAAAACTGTAATAATAGTTACTTTCTTTTTAAGTTAGAATAAAATTGAAACTGAAAGCAGTCATGTCAGCTTGATAAATAAGTTACGGAAGAGCAAATCTGTTCACTGAACTATACTTACCAAACGAGCATCATTACAAAGAGTAAAGAAAGAATAGTAAGTACATCATCATGTACTAATTGACTTCAGGATTAATGTTCTTTGACAGAAGGAAATAAACAAATACGCACAGACATAATGCAGGCTTTGACTTCCAGGTTACAGTCTCTTCTACATAGGGAAAATTAGCATTCATGGATTCCATCCATTTATCCCACCATCCATACATTGGGTAAATCAAGATATCCATACACATTATGGGCTACTCCAACTTTACCTTTCCTCCTAGCATTCTTTCATACTAAACAGCAGAAAATAAAATCCCTTCGAGATATCAATTATTGCCTCTTAGCATGCACCATCAAAATGAAAATAACCATCAGAAGATACAAAAATATTCAACCAAGATCTAATGCTACTCTTACATGAAGTTCAAATCCATTTTTGCGCGTAAAAGCTTTTCACCGTAAGATGAATTGTCCAGACAAGACTTGGTGCCATCAAAGAATGTGAACTCTGGAGAAACAACCTAACAACAGATAAGTTATTTTAATCAGGTACTGTCAAATGAGGAAAATTAAAGTTCAAGAATGATGAGAAATGGATCCTTATTAGCCAAGTAATATAACCAGATCAAAGACCATATCAAAGAAAAAACATACAATTCAACAATAAATGTATTTCCAATACTATCATCTCAAACCAAGGAATCTACACTCAACTGCTTGATAATACTAATGCATGCACAGTGCAAGAATCATTAAGCTGAGAACTCTAGCAACAGCAAGGACAATTAAGTAAGGTCTCTAAACAAAGCCCAATGTTTAAGCTAAGTAGACCACAAGTCCATCGTGCCAGTGGGCTATAAATGGATACTTTCACAAATTCAGACATACTGACGTTTGGTCAACTTAGCTCCACATACACAAGCATGGAGCTTTCTGTAAGCCACTGCTACTCTTTCCGAGGAAGAGCAGTTTACAACATTGTAAGAAATACATATCTGATCCCCAAGGGGATGCCTATTCCATCAAGTTAGTGGTTGTTTCATTTAGTTTCCTAACAATCTATTTCATCATTTGCAGCATCAGAGAGACAGATTTCTGAAAATAACACATTCAAACTCTGAAGCAACAGTTCAAAAAGCCAACAGAAGAATGATTGCAGCAGAGGGTAGGCAAAACAATATGAGATGTATGCAGATGCATATTATTGAAAATCTTTCCTTCCCATAAACTGCTTCATTTCAATAGTTAACTGCATAGCAAGAAATAGGATACAACGACATTCCAAAACCATGTCCAAAGGGAAGAGACGTTGTCAAACCAATGTTTTTATAACATACACTTTACAGAATGAAACCAGAACAAGCATAAATAATTCATGCTAATACAGTACAAAAAGTTCAAGAATGTGAAGTTTAGACAGCAGCAATCCCAGAAGAGTACTCTAGAGCAAAACTTATTTGCTTAATTATTAGCTTTAAAGAAGAGAAAAGCTACCATAAAACCAAATAAAAGGATCATAGAGTTCATGGTTTTAAAAGAGGGGGGGGGGGGGGGAAGGGGAGTAAGTGCTGGTAGCAGAATCGAATCAGAGCAGGAAAATCTGAATACAAACAAACAATGTGGACTTTAATGTGAAAAGCCCACAACTATAAGTTTTTAAAAAGCAAGAACTTTTAACAGAATTATACCTACCTGTGCTTCAAAAGTGAAACTCTGCATAAGATTTGGGTCTTGTAAATATGAAGTAGTCTTTGGAGTGTTTATTAACTCCATATTTTCTACAATCTTCTTGTCATCATCGGAACTTAAATTATCCATCAACAATATGTCAACATCATCTTCTGGTGAGACTGAATAGCTGCTATCATTGCTCAAGTACGTATACTTTCTCAAAAGAGAACCATTCTGATGAATGAAGAAATTTTGAAAAATATAGCATTTAGAATCAAGAAGCTTTAAAATGCAGAAAATTCTAAAGAAAATTACATATGAAAGCGATTCTCAATCATGACCATCAAGTACCCCATTAACACAAACATCAAGCATAAACTTTGCTCTTCATATAAAGTGTGACACAAGCAAAGAATAACTCAACTATAAGATAAAGGCTGTAAGAATGAGTTTGTGCACGAGAGAGACGGAGTGAGAATATCATTCTGAGTTACAACACTGTTGGAACTTCATATTATTGAAGCCAAACCATATTTGTCAGTATGTAAAATTTATAAATTTCATACTTTAGAGGCGTGTCAATCAAATAAGCAAATAAGGAATGAAAGCCAAGATCAATTTGTCAATGCCCACACATATTCTCGTCTCACTGGAATTGACCATTAACTGGTACTACTACTATTTTAGAGTGATCATTTAGGATTAGTTGTGAAATACCATGTACTTTGTTCAGAATGATTATGCGGTTGGCTATTTTCTATGCTGACAAAAATGCAATACAACTCAGACATACAAGCACTTGAACTCAGAAATATTCCAGTTCATGTCCCCACCATTTCTCATTGATGTTTCTTTTACACAAAGTAGCTGAAAGACTTCTAATTAAACTCAAAAGTGCAGAAGCACAAATACCTCAATTTTTACGTTGACAAATCGCAACCTCTTACCACGTCCGATGATCACAATAGGACGAAATCTTGCAGAGTGCAACTCCTTCACATCCTTATCTTCACTTAAAAAGATAGTCTTTCCACAACCATCATATGTATACTCATCAATGCCATGGGTATCAGCAACCAACTGTCTACTCGGTGACAAGTGCACAACATCTTTATTCTGTTTATAAATACTATCAGAAAGCACAATGCCATTGTTTTTACTTATTGGATCATTCTTCGGGTCCATTGTTTCTTCCCTTCCAGTTATTGCCCCCAACGCTGGCACAAAAAACTCACCTAAAGCAAGAAGGAAATCTGGCACAACAAGTACTCTAGGCTGCTGAACTCGAAGCACAAATGATTGGGAATACAATCGCCATCTGAAATCCATCAAGAACATTGTTGAAATTGGTACATCCAAGTCAGGACCAGCTGCCGAATTCACTCTGCTAAAGCTGTTCTTGTTTAAGAAGTATGGAAAGTTTCCAGTGGAAGCTTGTTTGGAAGCATCAGTAGACGATCCAAGCATGAGGCGCATTTCAGGCTTTGTATTGGAGCGGATATCCAGAATAGAAAATGTGGGAATAGTCACATACAAATCTGTTTCTGACAATGAAGTCATGCGGTATGATACCCAAAGACCTTCTAGCTAAAAAAAGCAAGAAAGAGTACAAGTAAGTGAAGGCATGCAACATTCAATAAATAAAAAACATCCATTTAAAGCTGTTGGCTTTTTGCTTAACTACAAACAATGCATGCTTAGCCAAGAAACAAGCATTACATAAGCAAACAAAATATCTAGCCACAAAAGAAACAATAACAATAATAATTAATAAATATCAATACTCACAGCTATACGAGCTAAAGGTGATTCCTCATGAATGCCATTACACAACTCCAACAAAGCATAATTGACTTCAACTGCCACAATGGTTACACTCCGTGATAGAAGCATCTGACCATTCATGTTGACCTTATCAACTAGTAGCCGCATTGTATCTTTAGAACCAGATTTGCTGCCACGGAAACTTGGAGGGAGCCTTGGGGCTTCATTTAAATTCATCATTGTACAATTCAGAATAACATCATATTCTCTATCAGACATTACACCATGCAAAAAACCAACCTGCAAAGAACATCAAAAGGAATTTACTGAAGAATTATAAAGTAACTAATAAAAAGGAACCTCAAAAGGAATCACCAGGAAGATTCTCCAATCCAAGAAAGTCAAATTCATCAAATAATCAAGATATGGTATAAACTTATGAAATGAAATTAAATAATATTAAGAGTTTAAAATTATGAAAAATAAAGGAAGGGATACACTCTTGATATTTGACAATATATAATGAAATAAAATTTGAAATAATGTAGCCTCAATTAGTATAATGAAATAAAATTTGAAATAATGTTGCCTCTATTAGCGTAAGGCTGGCCGCCAGATCTAGAAAGCATTGTAAAATATAGGTAAGAAAAGAGTTCTAAAAGAAAATGACTGTGAATTGCCCATTTTTACACTTAGATCTCTCAGTGGTGCTATAATCAAAACCAGTTTGGCAGTTTGAGACAGCTTATTATGTATTCATATAATGACTAAAAAAAAGATTTATGTTTGGGTTGGCTGCTTCAATATGAAGAATTTACACTACCATCTAATATGAATACATGCACCGATGCACCTTTCACAAGGTAACTGTATGCAAGTATCAACAGCAAGAACTTAGATTAGGCCCAGTGTGCAAAGGTTTGCAGCCATCATTAAGGGAAAAACTACAAATTGCTACAGGGGAAAAAGACTTAAATGCCAGATATAGTTTCCACAGTTTTCAGTTTGAAGGAAACAATTAACCAGTATGCACATTAAAAGAAACTAACAAACCAGTATGCACACCAATCTAACAAAAGGGAGCAGCCACTATAATCTTTAAAATAAAAAGAAACAGAAGAAAAGACTTAGTTACAGAACACTAAAATATTTCAAGTTTAAAGATCACCTTAACTTCCAAAGCAAACGTTGGGACTTTTCTAAAAACATCCCTCAAACTCCTTCGAACACAAACATCAAGTCCTCTGCCTTCACGAATCAGTGGTTTACCAATACAACCATCAATTCCCACAGACATGTTTAATCCAAGAATCTGCAAATTTAAGACAGTTTTAACCATAGCTCAATACTCAAATTTGTGGTACTATATAATCATAAGCAATGTACCTCAACATGAAGAATATCAAGATGAACAGCTGAAGGATCTTTTTCAGGAAAACCATGCCAACTTATTTCATTTGTGACCTTTAGCAGACCCACATCGAGTTGAATGAAGCTGCAGTAAGAAATATATTACTAATGTTCACACTATAAAATAATACAGAAATCTTGGAAAGTTTAATTTCTACTAAAAGGGACCATATAAAAACAGTCCTCTGTTTCAGTTTTGTAAGCCTACGAAGAATAAGTGGAAAAAAAAGGAACACCAAAAGGGGCAAATGACATTCAAACTCGGACCTATGAAACAAACAGAAAGAGAAATTTTGAATAGAGACATGATATTACAAAGGGGGGAACTTCACAGGATACAATATGCAAACCAAGAAATGTGCTATTCAAACAGTGTTACAGCGCCAATTGAAACATGTGAAATTCTATATATGCAGCCGCCTTTTTGCTCCTTACAACCAAAAAATTAAATTTTTTTATGACAAAATTATCCCAAAGGTAATTACCTAATTATCCTTGCTGAAATTACTTCTGAATCCTTCAACCACACACTTAATCCTTTCGCAATTCCAAAAAAAAATTGCACATTCCAGATATTTATTGCTGGATACTTAGGTAGCTTATGGAAACAAAATTCCGTATATGTAGACAATTTTCGAAAATGCACATCCATGTGTATTGTTTATATGGCATACAGAAGCACATCCGAAAAGTTTAAGTTTCAACTTTTCCAGAAATACATATCCAGAAAATTTTCCCTCTTCTAGAAACGCATATCCAGAAAAATTAAAACTTTCCGGATATGCATTTCGAGAAAGGTTAGAAATGTAAATTTGATATGATTCAATTGGTTGTCTAGAGTAATTTTTCTTTAAACTGTGTTTAAAATTTGATTGTATTTAGCATTTGGCTGTAAACATAATTCAAAAGCTACTCACAATTCTAGAAAACATGGATCCTATTGGCAGAAAATAGTTTGTTATATATAAGCTAGATAAATTCATGCTCACATGAATTGCTAACAACCTAGCATAAAGTAAATGGAACTGAGGAAAATGGATCTGAGGAAAACAGTTCTTCACCTTTCAAGTTTTTCTATACAATGTTGAAACCTGTTTAATGCAGATTTTGGAAGATATTGCCAAGATAATAGTTTTATTAAGAGCTAACAGAGTATTAAACGTACTCTTTGCTCATTGAATTCCTTGGAACAATAATTATCGGAGCATCAAGTGTGAGATCCAGTTTCAAAGCAGCAGCCCCATCAATTTCAGATTTCTGAATTAACCACTCAAAATCACCAACTTTATCAACAAGTTTTATTACTTCTTCAGTATGTGGGGTGGCAAGTTCCATAAAATAAACTGTTATCTGCAGAATCAAGTTTCCAGTCATTTATAGACAAAATATCAAATATTGTGATAAGAACAAGATAAAGAAGAGTAGCTTGTGAATAAGTGAACAACTAGACAAGTACAACTCAAAAATTAAAAATGTTGGCTATTTGTGAATAAGCAAACTTCAATTGTTAAAATGTTAACCATAATACAATGATGTCAATGCTACAACTGCATATAGGTCAAACTGTATCCAAGCATACCTCCTGAACAAACCTATAAAGAAAAACAATTCGAACAGCAGAAAGTCGCCCACACAAGCTGTAATCATACCCTGCATAGTCATCATCTCCAGCACTGAAAGAATTGAATTTGAACTGGAAAAAGGAAAAATGCAAAGTAAGCAAACAAGCATTCAACCGAAAGTAATCAAAATGCCTCATATGGCAGTAAACATATATCGGTGTACGTAACAATGTACCTTTATAAGGGATTCAACCCCTGGGTTACGTATATCACATAGCCAACCCAAGCAGTCATCTGTTCCAAGTGACATATCTCGGAGTCTCAAATTTCCCAATGTGCCTTCAATAGAAAGGGATGCAGGATGGACCTTAATAGGAAAATTTTAAAAAATAAAGTCAGAAAATAGAAAATTTATGGAACCAAATCCTAAGTCACATATGCAGAAGAAATTTGAAAATACAGTTGAGTTGCCAGAGTTTATAAATGTAATAAAATCAAAATAAAAAATGAGAATCGGATTCATATTGCAAAAGAGAAACCAGAAAAGAAAAAGCATTATTGGGTGATTTAACAAGATGCCTCTCTTCACCTTAAGATCTAACAGGAAACTTTCCTGCACAAACATTGCCAGCTGAGATCCGTCCTCCTCGTTAAGAAACACAGTGACACTATCAACATTCATGTTCAAATAAAATACAACACGAGCTTTACCATACCCCAGCAACCCTTCAATACGACCACTTTCTTCAGCCTTTTCTTTGCTCATCAAAGATTTATCATCCAAAGCTTCATTTACATCTGTAACACTAGCTGCATAACTCATAGAGCCTAGATCAAAGCCAAAACCAATCAAAGCAACTAGGGTGGGTCTGTTGCAAAAAAACTCCAGCTTGGACATGCAAATACTCATCTGAAAGATTCAATTGAACTAATTAGCTGTGTCATTAACACAAATTCAGTCAAGGAAATTCAACTGGACGCCAATGATGCTCATTCTATATACCTGTGTGTCTATACCATCATAAACAGGTGAACCAGAACCCCTCCTTGAGAAAGTAACAGATACAAAATCCAAATCATCACCACCTTGAGCTTCATAAAATATCTCTCCAGAAAGTCCCTTTTCTTGTACCAAATCATTTTCATGAATTAACACTTTAGCAGACTCAAATCCAAAGGTATCCTTCATATCCATATATTGTGAAAGAGCATCAGAATCTGTCAGAAACATAAATTCAGGCAGAGCATCCTTAAAAGTATCATCATCATCTGGGTGCACCCAAGACATCTCATTTCCATGCAGATCATATGTTCGATGGGATTCAAGTGAACTGTCATTTTTCAGCACAGAGCAGGCTAGGTACTCTGGATTGCCCGACAGACGACCTTGAAGCTCATCCTTAATTTTCAAAGAATGCAGCTTTGTCTTCACCATTAGGTCACTCCCACAACTAATCATTTTTACCTGTTAAAAGATATTGCCGAATGGGTAATAGCAACAAATGGACCATAAATCATTTTTACCTGTTAAAAGTTATTGCTGAATGGGTAATAGCAAAAAATAGACCAATAGGTAATGCATTGGAACTAAATATAGCTGTTTAGGATTGAAAAAAATTTTAAAAGATATTAAATGCTTTAGTGAGAGAAAACAAATTACAGTAGTAAGAAATCAACATAAAAGACTAGCAAGTTGGTATCTCTGCTAGGGATTCCAACAGGCATGCAGACAGACCCACTCAAAGTAAAATAAAGCATAAAGAAAGCACATGCACAATATCTTCTATTTGTTTGAGAACGTTGAAATATGTTTATTTTTAAGGCATAAAGAAATACATCAGTATATTCATTTGAGAATGTTGAAAGAAATAACCAGCTACATGGCCATTTGCCCAGACCAAGATCTATTTTTAGGGCATACAGAAAGCTAACTCCTCTTTTGGAAATTAATGGTATTTCAGTTACTGAAAATATCAAGTTTTAATGTTATAGTGCATGCTGACCTGACTAGATTTGTACATAAGAAATCATATGAATATATATCTTTCCTTTCCCATTACTGTAATTTGACAATGCATATAAGCACCTCATTAAGGACAATCTTTAAAAGCACATTCAGTTTTTATTTCTTTGTATTCAATCATTAAGGGGAAAAAGAACACTGATTCCTAAGTGGGACTGAACCGGCAACCTCAACTTGAACAAGTCTATCACAAGGTAAGGAGACATCATTCAACTCTAAGATGATTGGATGAGACAGAATTTACAACTGTGCTTAAATAGTATGTGTGAATGTCGTATCAAGAAAACTTGTTTTACAAGATAAATATCCTAGTCCAGAAATAAAAGCTAGAACCAGCTGAGCATATTCCAAATGAGAAATTAGTAGAAAAAAATAGAATAGATAAGTCCTCAGGAATAAACTTCCTGTGTGATGGTAAGCTACAACTCACGAATAAGGCATACAAAATATCTACATCAGAGTTCAAAAAGAGAAAAAAAATGGTTCCACTGCAATTCTACCACGATTCAAAAACAGCAGCAGTATGACAGAAATCCTGAGAATAAAAGGCTTCAGATATAGATGCCATCTGCACCTCCCATCTCAGGAAAAGTTACAAGCAAGATGACAATATGTTTACTGCCACTGTCTCCAATTTCAGATCACCAAAAGAAGGGGTCTCCTCAAAGTTACTGAAAATTAATATGCATGATATTTTACTCCATTAAGTTCCATCTATGCCATATCTCAAGGTATAGTTCGGTTAGGCTGGACTCCACAATCATCAGCACAATTCAAAGATGTAGCCCCCTAGATAACAATAGAATAAACCTAATTTTCTTGGATACTTTGATGCTACCCATAAATGCCATAATTAAGAAATGAAAAATGGATAAGAAAAAGTTTTTTAAAATAAAGGAACAAATTCAAAAAATGTGAGTTGGACTCCTTTTTAAAATATCTCAGTTATTGTTCCTATTAATGATTCCAAATTGGTTTACATTATACCACCATAAAATAGCCCTAAATAGCAACAGGAAATCACAAACCTTTCCGCCACTAGCAAGAACCTCAAGAATCAGTAACTCTTCTAGTTTCTCTGCAACACCCTCTCCTGTCTGCAAAATGGTATAAAAGTTTGATTGCTCAATCAGTAAATATTGTAATGGGAGTTTCTAAATGCACCCCACCTTTCCCCTCTTTACACCCATTTTATTTTTTTAAATTATCTTTAAGTGAAATTACTTAATTATCCTTCACACTTGTAAAAGTTTCCGCATATCCATATCCGGTAAGTCAAATAACTTACCAGAAATGCATATCCAATAAGTTGTATTGCTTACTAGATATGCATTTCCAGTATGCGATACAACTTACCAGAAATGCATATCCGATAAGTTATTTAAAACTAGAAAAACCCTAAACCATAATCCTTAAACTCTGAATTCTAAATCCAAAAACCCTAAACTCTAAACCCTAAATCCAAAAATTCAATTAAGGAAAAAGAACCCTAAACTCTCAATCTTAATCTCATCAAGCAGAAATATCATAAGAATTTCCACAAGATTGTAAAAAAGACAATTTGTTTCAAATAATTATAAGTTCTTACAAATTAATAGACACAAACTATATAATACCTTATTATAGCATGAGTCTTTGAATTTCTTCTTGATTTCAACGATCTAAGGGAGGGGAACAACCAATACTCCTAATGAGATTCCTAAGCCTTAGAGTCAGAAAGTTTTAAAAGCTTTCAGATAGTAAATCCGGAAGTTTTTAAAAGCTTCTGGATATGCATATCTGAGAGCATTTAAAAGCTTATGGATTCACATATCCAGAAACTTTTAAAATTTTCTAAGGATGGGTAATTAAGTAATTTCGTTGAGAGATAATTTTGAAAAAAAAAAGCTAGGTGTGGAAAGTAAAAAGAGTGGTGCAAATAGAACCACTCTACGGTAACAGACATTACAATAAAGACATTGGCTAAGTAACAAAAAGTTAGTTCTGGCCAGAAGTCATCACGTAGCCATCATGCATTTAAGAAGTTGTACAACCACTAACCTTTCCATATATGCATAACTTTGTTTCCAAAACTGCCCCATAAATAACAAGGTCTGCAGCCTTTGAATTCGTTGTTTGAGGATCATCAGATTCACTTATATCATCACTTTTTTCTCCAAGCAAATCAACAGAGGGAGGAGCCTACATGAATAGGAAGTCCAAGTAATAAGCACCTACAAAAAATATATAAACCAAAAGAATGAAAAGGAAATGTAATATCATCATACAGAAGCTTGATATGTGGCTTGTATAAGCCCTCTCAACCAAGTGATCTTCTCTTCCTCCCCTCGGAATTCAATAACCCAGGTACCTGAAGACTCCAAAGCCTAGAAAAGACATTCATGTTTTCAATAAGGAAAGAAAAACAAATATTGAAATCCGTGCAACAGCACAATAACATAAAACATAGGTATAATAGTATGCTTGACATGATTCAAGCATGGTACCTTTTAGTGCTTTTGTTTTACCTTTCAAAATACAAAAAAAAAAAAAAAAAAAAAAAAAAGCTAAACTTTTCCATAAAAATAACTAAATACCCATGCTATATGATTTGTAAATGAATCATAACTATAAAGTTTATATTAGATAATGAATAAAATAATTTTACCTTATACAATGCATATATTTAATGTAAGGATCCCCTCATATAATGAGAGAAATGAGTACATATAATGGACATTACACAGTTTCCTTTTATGATGCGCATACTAATTGCATAGTAATCTTATGATATACGCAGATGCTTCCTTTGGTCTTGTTTAATTTTTCTTAAATACTGAACTTTGACATCTATTTCTTGTAGATAATGCTTATAAATTAATCTTTACAACCCAAAGACATGCTAGTTATTAACAAAACTATTTACTTACAACCAAAAAGAAAAAATAGGCCTCAAACTCTAAAGTTCTGTATAATGACAACATACAATGAACTTTTTTTCAAGAATAGACATTAGCATCAAACTCTAACCCCCTTCCTTTCTAGTTAATATCATTTCCAACCTATTTTTGTCACTCATTCTGAACTAGTTCTTGATGCAGAATTCCTTATCTTTGCAATTCCTGATACAGAAAGGGAGATAACTTGCAAAACGTTTTACAACTTAACATGAGTGTGTTAATTAAAAGATTTCAAGAATTAGAATAAAACACAATAGTTTCAGACAACCAGCTATCACTGAGAGGCGAGAATTATTCTGGTTCAGTTTAATGAGACATCTAGCAACGAAACATAAGTTTGGCCACAAGACCAAAGGACTCACCTTCTGAGCGTCCATCCCTCTTGGACTCACAGCAATACAAAATGGAGACCCACCAATATTTGTCAATGGAATCTCATGCACCTGTCTTCCAGCCATGCTGCAGGATTCCAAAATTAAAATTTAGATTAAGAATTCCTAAAAATGCCATAGGGACTATCAAATAAAAAGGGAAAACCAGTGAATATTCAAAAAGAGGCAGCAAAAACTGCTGACTATCCTACAGATTAACAACCACCTAGCCAAGGAACAAAGGCAAAGAGACAAGGAAAGCCACAAACCTCAAGTACCGCTGGTGGGTCTGAGATTTTTCAGATTCGAAGACATAAAGATAGAATCTAGATAATACAACAAAACAGGGCTGCCATGAAGCAACGGAGTTTCCAATACCCTGAACCAACAAAGTTAATAATGGTTAAAATCAGATGCATACGGGAGGCAAGTGCAACTATAGAAGTAGCTATTTAAATGGAGTTAATAGCCAACCCGCCAAACTAGGATTTTAGCATCAGTGGCAAGATCTGCAGCACTCCAAGGAGCCAGTCCAGCGTGGAAATCAACAACACCAGGCTGAACACAGGGATCCATAGCAACAGATACTATGTCCAACAGTTCCATAAGTCTGCAGTATCTCACTGGTGAAAAGTGAATGCCAAGATTTGGCACTTGAACAGACACATGAGTTGATGGGTAACTTGGGTGAGGAACTTTAATCTGCAGTACCAGTACACAAGTATAGCAGATGTGAGTTCTCTTTCTAGAATTTCAGTATGAAACTCATCTTGTGATAGGTGTTACTTGATGCAAAAAAATAATAATAATAAAAAATCATACCTGATCAACAACTACTGCAATTCCACACCTGTCAATAAGAGAATAGAAATTGTCCACCTTCTCCAACCCAGGAGACATCACCATTGATTGATTACTAGAATTTGGTTTGACCAAAGTGAAGTTCTGGCAATCATAACCACAATCTGTAAAAAAAGCAGCAATATCCCTTCCAGATACGTAGAGACGAGAATAGATATTCTGCCTCTGTTCATCAGACTGAGTCTCCTGCCATGATGATTAATTATTTAAGCAAAGAAATGTAATTAATGGCAATTTGAGAGATCAATAGTTAATACACATACCACGGTCTGCAATGTAAAATGACCAAAATCCAAAATAAAATGGCTGTCATATTTGGAAGAGCCATGTGTCCTTAGAGGAATCCTAACTTTTGGAGCATCAAGATCAATGTCCAGAGCAAATCTGAGAGACCAAGCAGAAAAGTAAATAATCTTAGAAAAACCATCATGCTTTTCTACTGAACAAGGCAAAGGAAGCAAAAAAAATTAAAATCCAGCTTCACAATAGTTACCCAAAGTTATTTCCCATGGTAACAATTTGAATTCTACCATATATAAAATTTTTATGCCCCACATATCCCTAGCTAAAAATCAAGAAAACACAACTTAACAAACTAATTTAAAGTATGCATAGGTCTGAAACATAAACTCCGTTACTTAAACTTCATGACAATAAATAATAAAAATATTAAGAAAGAATTGTCCTACATCTCAAGGTTTGCAGGAAAAAATATCAAATATTAATCCAGACTCATCAAGAAGGAAAAAAAGAGAAGGTATGCATAAAAAAGGACATCGCAGAGATACTTCTTATTCTTTTCTTTTTCAATTTTCAACTTTTGGGGATATTAAAACATCAACCTCTTTTAGAGTAATATTATAACCACACAAAATCAGTTAGCTTCCTTTTCATTGTAAGACAAGTTTAAAATCGCTTCTCAACCTGAACTTACACATCTTTTTTTGACAAGCTCTGAACTTACACTGACATGGACTTCTTGCAACTTTAAATGCCCAAAAATTTTCAATAGATACCAGGTCCATGAAACAATACCAAACCACGCATCAATGTCGGTCTTCATTTCAATCATATGAAATTTAGTATGACTTGCATCTAGATTATATGATGGCACAGCAACCCCCCAAAAACATGACCTATAATGACATAATTTACATAAAAAGCCAACCTTGTCCATGTGCCAGATATAATTTAGGTAACTTCATCTCCTTCTGTCTCAATTTATGCCCATCAACAACTAACTGATGTCAACATCTATAATGTCTTTCATCTATTACTCATCCACAGCAATGCATCCTTAATAAACAATCATTTCATAGACATGTTTCCCGACTTCAAGCCCTTTGCACCAGAATGCATCACTATCTTATTCCCATTGTACATCTTCCAATTGGTATATCAAATGAGATACAAAGCAAAAAACATAATACCAAGTGATAAAAATGCACTAATATTAGAATGATCAAACAAATGAGAAATGAAGAACACAATTGAAAGTAGAAATAAACATTTAACCTGCTTTGTTCCTCTAACACTGTTTGAAACTGCTCCTGCGCTCTACGAGTCACTTTTTCGATCCTTGTCTACCATTGGTTTCAAATAATGATCAGCATACAGAATAACAGAGGATGTTGCTATGCTCATTCTATTAATGTCATTACCTGCAATGCGGTAGCAGTTTCCAAAGCAACAGTTGGACTAACTGCATTACTCCTCTTTACAAACTCAAAAAAGCGATCACAACTTTCCTTCAAAACCTGCAAAAAGCCATAAGAATTTATCAAGCCTCTGATAAGAGAGGATTAAACTAACTAAAAGATGATAGAGAAAGTAAATAAAGGATCACTTGCCAAATGCATTTACAATTATAGTGCAAATAATGGATTATCTCAAAAAGTAATAAATTTTCTAATCACCAGGAAGAGGCAATAAACTACAATATAAACATCAGAGGGAGTGGGGAAAAAAAAAAAAGACAACAAATTTAGAAACCCCAAGCTCATATCTTAAAATTAAAAGGCAACAATGTCAATTTTAAAGCTAGAAACAATGTCTCTACATATAGACTGTCATGTATGAAGAAGTTAGCCAATAAATATTATCCAGATTAACAATCAATCTAATCCAGAAGCACACAAAAAATTAGACCAGAAACTTTTACAACATGAACTTAATAGTTTCGTCATGAATTAGAATGGTATTTATATGCCGTGTTAAGAAGGCTTCACAAGATCTAGTGGAAGTACCAAGTTCACTCTATTACATCAACTGAGAGACGAATACAAACTATATCACTCCTCAGCCACTAGTCAACTAGACATTTCATAAGTCAGTCAGGGACTACCCTTTTCAATGCCATATTTTAACCAAGATGAGAAATTTTATGAATCTATAAAGGATTATTACTACCTCACAAAAGTCGCCAAACTCCTAACTGAAAAGGCTTGGAGCCAATTTTGGAGATCATTAAAACAGCATTATCATAGTTAACAGATCTACAGGATGGGTGATGCAAGTAACCAGATCCATCTATAAATTGATACACACAGAGTCATCCCCTTTTTCCTTATAGGATCAAAGAAAATACCGTAACATGGCAGGGGGAAATTGTAGCCGACAACCTCCAATCAACATTCTCTCCTACTGGTAAGCGTACAAAACTAGCAGTTAATGCATTAACCTTTTGCTCACTGCAGACACTCTGCAGGAAAAGACCAAAATCAGGCAATATACATATATATATATCAGTGTGTGTGTGTGTGTGTACGTATTATACATATATATGTGTGTGTGTGTGCGTGTATACATACATACATACATACATATATATATATATATATATACATGGCTGCAATCTGGCAACAGCATACAGTTTGAATCTGTTAAAAAAATGAGTTAACTTTTTGAAGGAAAAATGGACATAAAGAAGTATATTAAAATATCAATCCAAAATAAACTAGTTAAAAACATGCTTGCTATCTAAAATTTAAAAAAAAAAAAAAAAAAAAAAAGCAGGTTGATATGCTTATATATCTTAATTAGGAATCTTTAGTTGTCATCAACTAAGGACCTGTCAGAAGAAACAGCTCAAAACATGGTACTAAAACAAACCTGAGCAATTGAACCTTCAGGGGCTGACACACCATAGAATCTTAACCTTACATCGCAATGGGTACTGCGATGTTTAAACTTCGCTGACACATTAAGTTGTTCAAATCTACCACAAACAATCTCTGTCTGGTTTATATTGATGATCCTCACAGCAGCTTGACTAATAGATACAGTTACCAAATGCCGGATCATGTTCTGCAAGTCTTTCCCCGAATGTGACATAAAGTCCTCATCTGGCTGGTAACTGAGTAACTTATTGATTGCCTGCCATTCTTCTTTAGTCAGCCTTTCCTCTGTTAACTGTGATCCATCCAAAGCATTCCCATCAGACGCATCTTCAGATTGCGTACGCCTGAGATTAAAGATGAATAGAATTTGCAAAGAAGTTAGCGTTGGGGGAAAAACTAAAAACAAAATCATAACAGAACTCGATAACAAAACCAAGGTAATATTTTTACATTTCCACCCACCATCTCAATGAAAACCAACTTTTCTTCTGAAGCCTTCTCCGTTCAGCTGCTTCCTTTGACTTTACAGATTCAACCTTGGCATGTGCAAGTAACCTAATTCATCCAAGTAGAAATGGAAAATGTTGAACATTAGATGGGGATGAAGAAAAAAATTGTTAAACAATGAGCTGTACATTAATACCCTTGATCATTTCTAATAACAGAATTGCATGTATAAACCTGAAGCAACCTACTCAATAATTGAATAAAACTTCATCATATAAATGGAACAAAGCATGGTCTAATCCTAGAGAGTATTTGAACATAAAGAAAATTATGACCAAGGAACAGACCAAGAGAAAACACTCATAATAGCGTATCTCTCTCTCTTTGGTAAGCCATGGCAGATTCCATAGCCTGACTGGCCATATCTGTCCCTTGTCCGAAATCATTTGTTAACAATTTTCCCAGTGTATCTGGAGGCATATAACACATTTCCACCAATGTCAAATGCATTTCACCATGTCCATGCTTCACAGTGGAAAACATGACTGCCAGTTTCACTATCATCTAATTTCTTAAAATTATTCAGACAAAAATTTTTCCACTTTGAAAGAGATAATGATGCATAAATACAGCTAAATGGCAAGAACATTCATGTAGCAAGCACAAAAGCAGTAGGAACTTAAGGATGTTTTCTCATTGGTAGTGGTGGTTACTACTTACATCATACACCAAATAGCAAGTTAAGGTTGATACAGGACTATGAAGACTATTTTAACTAAAACAAACGTAAAAGTTATCAGCCTGCTAGACTGATAACTTTGTGCAATAATTACTTAATGGATGCATGATAATGAGTGCTCACAGTAAGCTACCCTATCTAGTTGCCACTTAAGCATAAATGAATTTGTGCAATAATTCCATAAACAATACCTTAACTCAACTAAGCCATGTTTTTCCTGAACTATTTAAAGATTGGTATGTCCAGCATGCATACCTTTAGTCCCAGCAAGGACCAAGTTTTACTTCATTTCAAATAGGGGAAGCAGAGAGTTAAGGCAAAGCTAAATCTTGTTACCTCCATAGAAGAATTACTTTTGAGTCAAGATCTTTCTCAATGTCTCTAACTTCAGAGTTTTCAACACTTGATGACTGTTGTAGCAAACTGGCATACAACTGAATGTAATGTCGACGAAGCTGGCACATATGCCAAATTCGATCCCACGAGAACCGATAGCTGAAATAATGGTACATTTTAAAGGGGAAAAACATTTACTCACACAGCAGCTGGTGAAGAGACAACTGATCTTGAAAAAATGTTGAATTCAAGTGTAATTCTTCAGATTATCAAACAACAGGTACTCTTACAAGTAATTATCAAATTAAAATATTTACAAAAAAGAGTACTGTCTGTACCACATTTTCCTCTGTTGCAGTGCAGCCTGAGCTGCATATTGCCACCACAAGAAATAAGACTCCTTCGATATTGGCACCACAGGTCTTAAATGGGAAATTTCAACATAAGTCCTATATCTTGAAATAACTTCTAAAAGTTTTATCCAATCATGATATTGTGCCTGTAAAAGGGGAGAAACAGGTTAACTTCAGGACTTGAATAGAAGAAGCCCTTCTCTTTCTCATTGTTTCTTGGTTGGCAATGCAAAGAAGAGTGAACCTTAAATCTATCTTATTCTCTAGAAAACAAAGAAAATGGAGAAATTAAAAATATATATGGGAAAAAAAAGGTATAGCAACCTCTGTAATAGTTAAGGAGACATCACTTAAGACAAGAGAAGCCTTCTCAAAAGGAATATCAGGATCATTTCTTTCTTGATTTCCAAGTCGATGATACTTAAGTACTCCATTGATTGGTGACACCAAGTAATTGCGATTCATAGCCCGCTTAGACACCACTTCACATTCAGCAGCAGGTTGATTTATACCATCTTCAAATACCTGGATAAACAACAATTTAGAAAGAAGTTGGAACATTTAAAATTTAGTGTAATGTTTCAGTTAACCTTCATCACACTACCACGATGAAAATCATGGAACTATGGAAGTAAATGAGATTATGATTCCACGTAAGCACCAAACCTCAATCCATTCTTTGGGACTAAGATCCTCCCATTTCTTATCCATCTTCCAAGGCAGGTTATCCGAATCATGATATATAGCAAGCCTCTCCAGTTGCAAAGACTGAAAATAAACTTCACAAGCATTAGCACAATAATTTTGTGTGTCATTCAAAAACAAAAGCAGCAGTAGCAATTATGACAAACCATTCACAAAGGCTAAACCTAAAAGGGAAAGTGGCAAAAAACTTAAAAGTTCAAACGGATTATGGGCCAATCATCTTCTCTCATTCAATTAAATGCGACAAACATTTGTTAAAATAAACCTTCAGTTTTGGCATGCATGTGGAATTGTTTAGACTATGCCAAACGTTTTCACATCCTAGTTTGACAATTCATCCTCTCCAAATATGGTATGATATCCAAATAAAAGATCATGTTTTTGAATTGAATTGAATTGAAAGAATTCAATAAAAAGAAAGAAAAATAAATTCTCATCATCTCTCGTTTCTCTAACCTCATAATCTACTAATCAAATTCAGTTGCAATGATGGATAACAAAAGTCCACAATTTAGAAGACTCATACCATCCTTATGGAAACTATATTCGCTGTTTTTTTTTTTTTTTTGGCCAAATATTCTCTGATATAGAATAATCATAAAAATGCATTTAACCTCACATATTCAGCGAGCCCAGATAATCAATTAATTGATTCTATGGGAAAACACTTAGTTACAGCTGGTTGTAATCTATATAGCTGATTGTAATCTGTATATATTTGTATCCCTAAAATTAAGAATTTGTATCTCTAGAATTAAAGACAAATTACTAGGATAGACAATCCCTTAATTATAGGGATCAGATTTAGGAATATTTAGTTTCCTAGTTTACCCTCTAGTTTGCTGTATATAAACCTATGGTGTTTGTATAATTCAACAGAGAAGTTTTCTATATACTCAGTTTTTCCACAGAGTTTTTCCGCATTTTTGCTTGACTTGATTTTTTCCCAATTGGTTTTTAAGTTGGATACTTAACATGGTATCAGAGGTTTAGGCTCTTCTTGGGAAGAAAATTTTTTCAGCTTTCATTGCTAAATTCTATTTCAGGCCTTCATAGCCAAATTCTGTTAAGTCTTTCATAGTCTTATTTTTTCCTTTTTGGCCTTCTTTGCCTAGAATTGTCTCTCATTAAATCTTTACTATCAAGACTCGTTTCAATCCTGAGAAAGATAACCATGTCAGAAATAGCAAACTCTACCGCTACAACCCAATTTGAGGAAGTGACAACTAGTCAAACCACAGGAGAACTACAAAATATACAAGCTGCATACAGATTGGATGCAAAAATCTACTTGAAGCGGTCTCAATTGGTTCAAAACTTTCTAAAAGGGAAAGGAAAATCGAGCCATCTTCTTGGTAGTGATACTGAGAGAGGATATCCAAAATTAGAGTCTTGGGATGAAGAGGATTCCATGGTTATGTCATGGCTGTGGAATTCTATGACACCAGATATTAGTGACACGTGCATGTTTTTGTCCACGGCCAAAGACATTTGGGAATCAATTTGGCAAACCTACTCCAAAGTTAGGGATGCTACTCAAATCTATGAGATAAAGATCAAGACTGCAGCTCTCAAACAAGCGAATAAGGCAGTCATAGAGTATGCTATTCTTCTAAAAAATCTTTGGCAAGAGATGGACCACTACCGGTGTATAGAAATGAAGTGCAGTGAAGATGCAGCAACTTTGAAGAAATTTATCGAAAAAGATTGAGTCTATGATTTTCTTGCTGGACTTAATGTTGAGTTTGATCAAGTCAAAGTCCAAATTTTGGGAAAAGAGGATCTGCCTTCTTTAAATGAGGTGATTTCCATGATTAGAGCAGAAGAGAGCAGAAGAGGAGTGGTGCTTGACAGTCTGCATGCAGAAGGATCTGTTATGGTGTCTAATGGTTGGAAGAACCATAACTTAGAACAATTACCAATCAGTGAGAAAGGGAAAGGCGATTTAGCTAAAACCTCAAATTGTGACAACTTTGGTGCACCTATTGCAAGAAGCCAAGGCACACCAGAGATCGTTGTTGGAAACTAAATGGAAAACCTTCAACTTCAAGCAAAGAATGGGGTTATAAAGAAGGACAGCCAAGAAATCAAGGACAAGCTCACATGACTGCAATGGAGTCAAACCAGGAGACGTCTCGGGAACAAGGAGAGTTGGACAAAGAAAAGATTGAGAAACTGAGAAGCCTATTGGTAACTCTTAAAAAGACTACTGGTGTATGTTCCTTGGCACACTCAGTACGGTCTCTAGTTCAGGTAAAATCTCTAATTCTTATGTATTAAATGTCTCAGATAAGTCTATTAAGAGTTTTTGGGTCATTGACTCAGGAGCCACAGACCACATGACACATTCTTCACAGAAGTTTAGTACATATACCTTATGTCCTAGTAATAAGAAAATTGTTGTTGCAAATGGTTCACTTACTACAGTGGCAAGATTAGGAGATGTTCAAACTAATCCCTCATTTGTTCTTAAAAATGTTTTTTATGTTCCCAAATTGTCTACTAATCTAATATCTATACAAAGACTTACTAGGGACATGAACTACAATGTGATTTTTTATCCCTCCTATTGTGAATTTCAGGACCAAGGTTCGAGGAAGAAGATTGGACTTGCTAAGAAGAAGGATAGGCTATACTATCTTAAGACATCCAATAACGCAAGTAATATCAAGAATAGTTTACCTTTGTCATTTCTTTCTGAAAAATCTCCCAACAAAGACAAAATCTGGCATTATCATTTTCGTCTCGGACATCCATCTTTTGGAACTTTAATAAACATGTTTCCTTTTTTGTTCAAAGGATTAAATGTCAAAAATTTTCATTGTGCTGTTTGTGAACTTGCAAAGCATAGATGTGTCTTTCCCAGTTAGTAATAAAAGACGTTCTACTCCTTTTCACTTGATTCATAGTGACATTTGAGGTCCCTCTACAATTCCTAATATTTTTGGTGCAAGATGGCATGTTTCATTCATAGATGATTGTATCAGGGTCTCTTCGATTGTTTTTTACTTAAATCCAAATCAAATGTGAATAAGGTGCTTTTAAGTTTCGAAAACATGATCCAAAATCAATTTGGAGTGAAAATCAAGAGGTTTAGGTCTGAAAATGCAAGAGACTTTCAACCAAAGTCTATCTACTTATTTCCAAAAAAAAAAAAAGGATTATCCATGAGTCATCTTGTGTTAATACTCCATAGCAGAACGGAGTGGCAAAGAAGAAAAATAGCCATTTACTAGCCACAACCCAAGCCTTCTAGTTTCAAGCAAATGTACCCAAATCCTACTAGGGAGAAGCTATTCTCACTACCACACACATTATAAATAAGTTACCTTCAAAGGTTTTGGGATTTAAAACTCCTATGGCACTACTCTCACAATTATATCCCAACTTTAATACCATAAACAACCTCACACTTAGGATATTTGGTTGTATATCATTTGTTCATGTTCACAGTCATAATAGGGGGAAGTTGGATTGAAGAGCAATTAAGTGTATCTTTGTGGGGTATTCATCAACTCAGAAAGGGTATAAGTGCTATCATCCTCCTATCAAAAAATTCAATATGTTTGCAAATGTCACTGTTGAAGAAAGTAAACCATTTTTCACTCAACCTTATCTTTAGAGGGAGACATCATTTACGGAAGGGAAGGATAAAGACTTCTTTTTGCTTGACTTGTCCTTCTCCAAAACAGTTTCACCCATTAATTCTTCTGAATCTAAATCTGTTTCTTCTAAGTCCAAGTCAAACACTGAATCTAAGTCTAAACCCATTCCAAACACAAAAGCTATGACTAAGAATAATACTATTCTTGATTCTATGAAAGAATTACAAGTGTACTCAAGAAAGAACGTTCCAGCTCCTAAACCGGTGCAAGGCCAAGAACCTTATCCTAACTCTAGAAATAAGGTAAATACAATCTCTGACTCTATTTCTCAAAATGAGCATGAATCTCCTAAAACTAGTGATTATGATCTGCCTATTGCCATTAGAAAAAGAACCAAAGAATGTGCTAAACATCCACTATACCCAATCTCTAAATTTGTGTCATTTGAAAATTTATCACCATCCCACAAATTTTCTTGCGAGCTTAAACACTATTTTTATTCCAACTACATTATCCGAGGCATTACCCAATGAAAAAAGGAGGCAGGCCATGAAAATAGAAATGGAGGCCTTAGAGAAAAATAAGATATGAGAACTGGTAGAGTTGTCTACAGAAAAAAATCCAGTTTGGTGTAAATGGGTTTTCATTGTAAAATGCATGGCAAATGGTACTGTTGAAAGGTATAAGGCTAGGTTGATGGGTAAGGGCTACACTCAAACTTATAGAGTTGATTATCAGGAAACTTTTGCTCTAGTTTCTAAGATGAATACATTTAGAATTTTGCTATCCTTGGCTGCAAATTACAATTAGCAGCTTCAACAATTTGATGTAAAGAATACTTTTTTACATGGTGATTTGGAAGAAGAAATAAATATGAAAGTTCCACCGGGGTTTGGATGTCATCTAGAAGCAAACAAAGTATGCAAGCTGAAAAAGGCTTTAGATGGCCTTAAATAGTCTCCTAGGGCCTGGTTCGGGAGATTTACCAAAGTGATGCTAGAAATGGGATATAAGCAAAGTCAAGGGGATCACACATTGTATATCAAGCACTCGGATTCAGGGAAAGTCACAATTTTATTAGTATATGTTGATGATATAAATGTAATCGAAAATGATGAAAAAGAGAGAGAATCTCTAAAATAGTGTTTGGCTAGAGAAATTGAGATAAAAGAGCTAAGAGATTGAAGTATTGCCTAGGAATTGAAACAGCTCACTCACGGCATGGTATTTTCATCTCACAACAGAAATATGTGGTGAATCTTTTCAAGGAAACTGAGAAACTCGCAAGTAAACCGACAAATACCCCTATAGATCTTAATCATAAACTTAGAGAAGCTAATAATGATGCTGCTATAGATAGAGAGATGTACCAAAAATTACTTGGAAGATTCATTTATCTCTCACATACTAGACCTAACATAGCATATGCTGTGAGTGTGATAAGTCAATTTATGCATAGTCCTAAAAAAGTGTACCTACAGGCTATCTACCGTGTACTATACTATTTGAAGGCTAATCCTGGGAGAGGTATCTTGTTCAAAAAAAATTCAAGGCTGGTACTAGAGGCATATACAGATGCTGATTATGCAAGTTCGATAACCGATAAAAGATCTACCTCAGACTACTACACTTTCCTAGGTGGTAATCTTGTAACTTAGAGGAGTAAAAAACAGAATGTGGTGGCAAGATCAAGTGCTGAAGCAAAGTTTAAAGCAATGGCTCAAGGAATTTGTGAACTACTATGATTAAAGATTATCCTAGAATACATGAAGATCAAATGGGATGGTCCAATGGGACTTTATTGTGATAACAAGTCTGTAATAAGCATTGCACACAATCTTGTGCAACATGATAGAACAAAACACATTGAAGTAGACCAGCACTTCATAAAAGGAAAAACTAGACAGTGGGTTGATTTGCACACCGTATGTGTCAACCAATGGTCAACTTGCAAATGTGTCGACGAAAGGTCTCAACAGTGCAACATTTCATGAAATTATTTCCAAGCTAGGAATGGAAAACACCTATTCACCAGCTTAATAGGGAGTGTGGAAAAACACTTAATTACAGCTAGTTGCAATCTGTATAGTTGATTGTAATCTATATATATTTGTATCCTTAAAATTAAGAATTTGTATCTCTAGAATTAAGGACAGATTATTAGGATAGACAATCCCTTAATTATAGGGATCAGATTTAGGAAGATTTAGTTTTTTAGTTTACCCTCTAGTTAGTTGTATATAAACCTATGGTGTTTGTATAATTCAACAGAGAAGTTTTCTATATACTCAGTTTTTCCACGGAGTTTTTACACATTTTTGCTTGACTTGAGTTTTTCCCAATTGGCTTTAAGTTGGATGCTTAACGGATTCATATATTTGTTCCAACCCCTCTGAATTCAAGGTAAAGTTAAGCAAACATACAACACAAAAGTTGAAACATTAGAAAGGGAATTCTTTACCATCACAACTTGAAAAGCAGATTCCCATTTATCAAACTGGAATTTTGTTTATTCAAACACAAATGTCATATTTTCCAGAGAAATTCCCAGAATAAATTTATTAGCTTTAAAACAAGGAGAAACAATGCCACCAAACAGAGCAATCACCATTCTCCAAGATTGAGATGCATCTTGATACCACACTCTATTAGGATGCAATACCCTCTATTTCAAGAAACAGCCATTGCATTTAACCATTAATGTGTTCTATGAAATTACTAATACCCTTCTTAACTGTTTCTAAAGGACAGTAGCATAAGTTATATGGCAGGACAAAAACAGAGCTGACCTTCCGCAACTTATCCAGAGCACCACTGGTATCAAAGGTCTCCTTTCCTTGTTCATCCATGGTAACAGCAGCAAGCTTAGCCAGGGTAACACCAGAAGCAAAAGGATGGCCTGGATTACTACAATATTACAGCCCATTAATAGCAAAGCAAACTGGTCAGTAAATGAAGACAAAGACAAATGTGTAACTGAAAGATTAGAAGGTAAAACTATCTTAGTTTACAAAGCTTAAGAAAACTATAAAACCAGAAACAGACAAAGAATTGAAAACATCATAAATAGCACATGACTCCCACCTGACACAATCCTCATATCTGATATGTACATTGCTGATAGATACCTTCAGATTTCCAATAATTGTAGCAATTAGAGAACCAAGCCACGAATTTCCAGGAGGAGGCTGCACACACAACTCAAACAGAAGGGGGAAAGAAAAGAGCTAGCAATGAGTCACTATAATTTGCAAAAAGCACCACATTTTCTCCAAGACACATAAGCTGAGATGCACCAACCAGAAGCATTATCGAATTAATCAAACTAGCACAAACTAAGTAAAGGAAATATGAAGATATACATGTAAAACAGTTAGCATATGAAGAGTCATCCATCAACAGTTTACCAGGAAGAATACAAAAGTATATTAGCTAGAAGTGAAATAGGTAATTGACTGATATAAAATTGAATTCCAGAGTACCTTATATAATAAAACAAAACAAAACAGTATTCAGAGAAAGCAAAATGTGTCTAGCATCCAAAGACATACACTTCCCAGCTTTGACCCAGATATCGCTTCTAGAGTTGCTGATTCTGCCTCCTGCAGGCAGTAGAATAAATTTAAAATAATTATGTCCACATGCATGCATGCATGACTAGAAATAAAAAATTCAGAATTGCAAGTATCATACAGCATGCCAACAAGTTATGAAAATGCTTTCACGATAAAACATTTTGAGTGCACAATTCTACATATGTGCACAACAATGCAAGTTTAGGATAATTATTCCAAGTTCACTTCAGTTTAAGAAAACAAGCATCTCTATTTACCCTTCCATATAAAATCAAAAGAAAAGAAAGTGAAATAAGAATAAAGTAATAACAATCTACTGATATCATTATTTATCTTTAAAACAAAAGGAATAACAATTGTTCAACTCAACAATGCAGCAGAAGTTCATAATGAAACATACAATATTCTCAAAACTGTTGTCTACAAAGTTGATGTTAAGAAATATCAAATGCACTACAAATCATAGCTCCAAAACATATCTCTATACAACAACATAGATATTTAAAAAAAAGGGAAAATAATAGCAAAGGGCTTGGCACAAGAGCAGAAAAAATAACCACTAGTCCTCTCCAAAAGAGCCACTACCATTAATAAATAAGTAGGAGAAAATCCAGAACAGATGTGGAGAGGGTCAGAGACAGAGGAGAAAAAGAATAAGCCTATGAATCTCTGATATCCAAGTGTCAACAAAATCTTGAATGCTTTAGGCATTAGATATCCAAAACATCAGTACATTAAGGATTCCTCTAGACGACAAATTTATAGAATCATGAACTTGACATGCGAAAATTGTTATTGCCTTATTGGTAAATTTTTCAACAAGATTATACTTGAAGGAAACATTATGATATTATGTACACAATGCTATAAGCTATATGAGTGTATTTTATTTATATATGAACGCAAATGATTTACCTCAATTTGTTGAATTTTAGCTTCAAAAAGTTTTTCCCTATCCCCCTCCTGTACAATATTGAAATAAGATCTCAAATCAAAATAGAAAAGATATTAACTGATAATAGGAAATGAAATTCCCTCCATCAAATAAAATATCATCCTACCTTAAGAGTCCGACCGTCAAGAGCTGGGTGAGCAAGAACAAATACACGATCAATGAGAACAATTACAGGTTCTTTACCTAAACTTTTCCAAGGAACCTATAATATAAAATTTCAAAAAATGAATAACACAAATAATTAGAACACAAACACTAAAGTGGAAGCATATTTAAAAACTACTGATTAAAAAAAGGATTTATTTTTCCAAGACCTTCCAGTGGCAAAAGTGCCAGAAGACAAACCTAACAGAAAATAAAACAAACACTAATGATGAAAATAGATACCTTCAGAGTTATGGTGCCCACAAAACCAGCTTTGACAGTTACTGGTAGATTTAAAGAGTTTAGTGCCTCTGCCTTCAGTTTTAAATCTTTGAGGACAACATCACCTGTAGGAAGAAGGAAATTTTGTAAAAAAATGCCCTTATGTTTCACTTCCCAAATCACTTTCATAAGAAACCATCATTTAACAATTGTAGCTCAAACAGATGGGTAAAAAAGATCAGTAAAGAAAAGGACGCAAGAACAAGGAGTATTTCCAAAGAAACCTTTCCAAACACTGATTCTTAAAGTCTCTGGTGAGAGACCATGAACATATTCCCCCAAGTATCTTCGAAGCAAATGCAGAACCTACAAACAAAGAACAAAAATATGCACAAACTCAGCAGCCTTGAAAGAAATGTGCAAACACGCGATATTTGCACAAATGGTTAATTGCCTAAAAGCACAATTATAAGCAATAACATGAGAAAATAAAAATGTAAGCTAAAAGGTGCAATGGCTACAAACAAAACTAAAAATCTTAAGCACATATGATGATTGAATGAACGAATGCAGGCAACAAATTGAAACCAAACATCCACATATAACTAACCATGCTAATAGGCTCACATATCTTAATATCATTTAGAAACAAACACTCCTACCGAAAAACTTGTTTAAATTTACGCCTTAAGTACCGTTTCATCACCCTTCTCCTATCATCTACCACTGCTCTTATGCCCTATGTGATGATAACCTCGCAACTCATTTCGTATTCTACTTTACA
The DNA here is from genome assembly GCF_047325235.1 of Durio zibethinus. Taxonomy (NCBI): domain Eukaryota; kingdom Viridiplantae; phylum Streptophyta; class Magnoliopsida; order Malvales; family Malvaceae; genus Durio; species Durio zibethinus. Next base: position 658,761 of record NC_143188.1, on the reverse strand, counting down.
ACGGTTACAAACTTTAAAAAAAAAAAAAAAAAAAACCTTAAATTAGGTTCCTCCAATCTAAATTATTAACATATAATTACCAAACTATTAACAATTTAATTGAAAAAAAATTAATAAAACCAAAATTTATAAGCTTTCCAGAAAATTCTCAAGCTATATAAACTTAATATGCGTGATACTAGTACACTACTTCTCTCAAGTAAGAAAGAAAAGAAAAGGAAAGAAGCATACGTGAGCTTCAAACATGGCGATGATCGAAACGGTTCCTCTCCAGCTAAAAATAGAAACGGGGCCCTGATTATTCTGTTTGAGTCATGCAAATTGAGAGTGATGGAGGTGGTCCAATAAAAGCCATTTTCAGAGATTAATTTTAGGAGTATCGGATCGAATTAGGGTTTTCTTCAATACGCGAAGGCTTTGACGACGATTTTTTCCAAGGAAGAGAAATGGGGAAATGCAAGAAATGACAAGAAATTTTGGTGTGTAAAACAAAGCAGTTTTGTCAACATTACACGTCCCGGTCTTTCGCAAATGCAGGCAACTCAAATTTTAATTATTTGCACTAATAAGTACCTAACATTTTTAATGTGCCATCTTTTAATCTTGACCTTGAACACTGGAATTAAGTCAAACCAAGCTGAAGAGTAATAAGTTGTTTGGTATAATTTTATTATTAATAAATATATGTATATATTAAAAATGATGATGAATTAGATTGAATTTAATTTAATTTTTTTAAATAATTCATAAAATTATAAATTTTTAAAATTTGATTTAAATTCAAATCAAACTTTTATTTAATTCAAATTAAATCAAATTGAATTCTATTTATTTAGTTTAATAGTTTTTTAAATTTATTTTTTTATATTTTATATATTATTTTAATATAATTTTTAATATATTTAAATAAATTTAGATATAAAATAATAAATTTTATTTTATAAAAATTTTAAATATAAGTTTTATTATCGTTAGTTGCTATTAATCAACTTGAATTTTTTTTTTATTTGTATTTTTTATTTAGAGAAGATAGGTCGCAAGCGGCACTAATGTCAAAGGCAAAATCAATGTTGTATTCATATGTTATTAATAACATTTTGAAAATATGCTTTAGATCGACATTTCTTTCCCAATTTATATTGATTGATATTTATACCAAAAACAAATGATAACGTTTTGACTAGGGCGGGGCCTCAAGGGGAAATTGACGTGAAGGGGCTTTTTCTGTGTTAGAATTGTGATGGCTACCTTGTTCAAAGGTGTTTGGGCCAGACCCACCATGAGAAATTCATCTCATGTCCACGTTTTCATCTTTGGTGACGGATGATGTGCCCATCACAAAAATACGTACGTCCAAGAAAGTTAAAATGCAAATGGCAGGTATGATGAAACATCGATATCGCATATGGATATGTCTTTTTTATTATTATTTATTTGTTTCAAATTGCTAAACTTGCAGTTTCGGGACAAACTCTAATTATTCAAGAACATGAGAAATTCATGCATATTTTTACATGAATTTCTCTAATGCACAAAAACTTTTATTTGTGTTTATTAAGATTTTATGATGCAAGGAAATTAATAATACTTTAAAATGAAAGCGAGATAGCAAAAACTACGTATTAAATATAACTTAACCAAAAAATAGGAGAGAAGGGATGTTGTTCACTAATTAAGGTTTATATTATTAAAACTTTTATTTAATTTAAGAAGTATTATTTATTTTGATATAAATATCTTTCGAGTTTATTTTGTATAAAAAATCGTATAAATATAAATTTAAATCTTTATTTATCATCACAATATATCATCACATTTTCTTTAAATTAATATAGTTGAATCTTAATCATATATGATATAAGCGGCACATTACTCCACATGCATCCTACGTAAAAGGAGATTTTGTATACACCATAAAGAAATTACTTTTCATAATTTAATATTTTTCTTTCAAAAATATCCATATGTGAAATCCCTTACATATCCATTAGTAAATTACATTTTTAACTCTTTACACTCATTTGCATTTTCATTAGTAAATTACATTTTTAACTCTTTGCACTCATTTGCATTTCCTTTCCCTTTTTCTTGCCCTTTTCTACCTTATTTTCTTCTTCTTTCTTCCTTATTTTTTATATCAAAAACCTTAAATCTTTGAATCAAACAACTAATTTTTGAAACATTTATTAAATCTTATAAAAATAAATGGACAAATTAGAAACAAAACTAGAGGAGGTGACAATCATCTTGACGAGATAATTCATTTAAAACCCATTTTAAACTTGAAATTTGATGCTTATCGAAATGAATATTCAATAATGCAAAATAAGTTTCGAATATGCATATCTATAATGTGTATTGCATTATTGGAAATACATTTTCGAAATATATATTACATTATCGGATATTCATTTTTTATAATGTAATATGATTTTCAAAAATTTATTTTTTAAAATAATATTACGTTACCAAATATCCATGCAATGCAATATGCATTTCAGATATGCAATATGCATTCTGAATATGCATATTCGAAAATCATATTGCATAACCGAATATTTATTTTTATAAACATAAAAAATTGTCCTCGTATGCATATCAAGTAATGGTATTATTATTTCTGGTTCCTAATGGTAATATTATAATTTTTTAACATCTTGTAATATGTAAATCAATTTAAAAACTGCACTGGTAGAGTGAAATCAATTATAAAAAAATTTAGATATCAAATATAGTTGCATGGATTCATTTACTAAGGAAGAGGAAAAATTATGCTTTTGAAGTTATTTGTTATGAAATGCATAAAATGTTGATTTATATAGACATAATAAATTAATATATATTGTGCATATGTTTTGTAGTAGATAAATTTTGGTTTAATGGGCTAAGTAGATTGAAAAAAATAATAGTTTTGAGATTGTGATAAAAAACTCTAAATTGTAAGACTTGAGGAAAACTAAAATAAAATTGGAATGACGTAGAAAATATAAACAACAAAAGTATAAGGTCAAGGTAGAAGGAATGCAACGTAAGGGAATGATAACAAAAAAACGTGATTTTTCTATTTGAGTTATAAGGGATTAAGTTGGAAATTGATGACCAATGGAGCGTGAAAGTAGTATGTAGTTTTCACAATCATTTATCAGCAAAACAATTAGAGAAATATTCATTTACAGATCGATTATCTAAAAAAGAAAAGAGACTAGTGGCTAATATGTTAAACTAATGGTCAAATCTAAAAACATATTGTTGACCAATAAAACAATATGACAATAAGAATGTCAGCACTATAAAACAATATATAATGAATATCAAAGATACAGTATCGTTGAGAAGGCTGATAGATTATAAATGCAATAACTCATAAATAAGTTGACTAATTGTAAATACCTATAATAGTATAGGACTAATGAGTCAAGCAATTGCATGAAAAGCTTATTTTAAGCTCATCCTATTCATTTAGATTTGTTGCAAGCCTTCCAAAGTATTATGATTATGGATTACACAAATAAAATAAGCAAATATCATCTGCTATTACTTGAAATTATTAGTGTGACTTCTACTAAAATAACATATTTTATTGTACTTGTGTACATGAAGGACAAAAAGTTATAAGAATTACAATTAGGCACTTGATAAGTTAAAAATTTCGATGTCATTTGGTATATTTCCTATAGTCATTGTCATTGATAAAGATTTGGCATTAATGAATCCACTAGAGGTTATGTTTTTCAATACAGTATATCTTTTATGTAGTTTGCATATCTTAATAAATGTATTTGTGAATTGTAAGAAATTTTGTGAGCAAAAGAAAAAATGGGATGCATTATTGTCAAGTTAGAGTATATTGGTGTTTTCTTATGATGATTAGTACAAATACATCTAAGTTCACTAAAATTTGATTACCAAATTTATCTGAGTGCAATCAAGTGTATGAAAGAGTAATAGTTGACAAGTATAATGATAGATTTATTATTACTTGAACGGATAAAGTAATGCATTTTGATAAAGTTACAATAAATATATATGATTTATGTTATATTTTTTAGATTATTTATGGTTTACGATTTTATAATAAAACATTGATAAACTTTTATTAATTCGTTTAAGGCTGAAAAATATACATGTGAAATTGAAAAAGTACTTTGGATCATCTCAAATGGTTTTGAATTATTGTAGAGGATAATAAACTTCTTTATCGTTTAAACATTTAAAATAATTATTTTTATAAATAAATAAAATTTATCTTAAAATTATATAAACTTGTAAATGTATAAAAAAAGATTTCACAATATGAAACAAATTAAATAAAAAGTAATTTAAAAAGATGAAACATTTAGTTTTCAATTAAATATTTTATTAGTGTACTCAATAATACTATTTATATATAAATCTTTTGAATATTTTATTTTTCTTCAAATATTATTATATGTTTAAAATTTTTAATTTTATTATATTTTGATATTTTAATTATATTATTTATAATTAATATATATATTAAACATTTAAGAGATTAAATAATATTAATTTATATATTTAAACACATCTAAATAAATAAAAATAATTTATATTTTGCACGGAAAACAAATTAATTTTATAATAAAAGATTTTTGACTTGTAAATTTTGAACAAAAACAATTAGAAAATATGCAAAAAATATAATCCATACCCTTCTCATCCTATACCTGGAAAAACTGAAATGAATGTCAATATGAATTCGATTATAACTCGGTTGGTTGATGCAGCCCTTTTAAAAGAATGGCTTTCAATAAATTTGGAACAAAAATTAATTATTTAAATGAAAAATAGTAAAAATAAATAAATAAATGAAAAAGATATCATTTATCGTTTTGGGCCAAATGTTCAGCATATTTGGAGGAGTTTAAAACCCAACTCGTATCCATCATCGTCATCGTTCCTGTAATCCCTCTCTGGCTTTCCCAATTTCCTTGTGCGAGCTGCGACTCCAGGTTCGAAATTCTTATTCATCATCCTCATCAATTCATTTTTCAAAGCATTTAAGGTTTTCCCATTTCTTCTATTTCCATCATTTTCCTTTTTCTTGTCCTTTTTTTTTTCATATTTCAATTTCCTCGTTGCACCGTTAATTTAGTGCCACGTCTGTGAATTATTTGATCAGTTAAGCATTTCAGCTTTGAAGAAATGCCGTCTCTGCAAACAGCGTTGCCCCCTGAGCTTGCCAACAATGTGATCAGAGTTTAGTATCCTTTTTTTAATTGTTGTTTGAGTTAACAAATACACTGTAATGAAAGTGATGCTTTTTGATCTTTGGTTGCGGTTTTCATTGTTGGTTTCAGCTTTACCGGGAGTGTCTCCGAAGAGCTAAATACATAGGGCATAAGGTAACCTGAATAGTCTACCCCTAGGCTCTAGTCCTTTATAATTCTTCTGTTTTGCGTGCTCTGATGAGTTGTTCACTCTGTTGAAGTATTGGATTTTAACAATTTTTAGAGCTATTCGTTGTTTTATTTATTTGCTGTGTAGTTAGCTTGAATCGCCTTGTTTCATGGTTTGATATCATATACTGCTTGAGCAATAATTAGTGAGAAATTTAGACCTGGAGATTTGTGTATTTGTATCATGTAAAATATAGAAATTTGTGTATTTGTATCATATTTTACATGAAAATTACGTGTCACAATTCGTATCAACACAAAAACATAAATACATTTTTTTTTTGTTTTTTTAAACCTATATATAGTTATTATTAAAATTTTAAATCTTGTCACTTTATATCCATTTTTGTGTTGTGTCACCATTTCGTGTTTTAGATTGCCAAGTCTAGTGAGAATTATCACAGAAGAGAAATTCCAGCCAGTTGTCATACTAAAGTCCAACCTAATGGATGCCATTTAGTTCCATTCTCATCTTTCTTGATATGCTGGCTGCAATGAAGTCCCTGACAGGATTGTAGCTTATGTAGCAGATTCTAGATTCAACATCACCCTAAATTGGTCTTGACTGGTTATTTTAAGATTTTATTTGCTTGGGTGAGGGGTCCCTTCCTCCTACTTAATACTCCTGAAGAAAGCAAGGATGAGGATGAAGATGATTGGATTTACCATTGATGAAACTGCGAAGTGCTTTTGAATGATGACAAAAATTTAGTCACAATGTTACTTATTGTGTGTTAGCCGCTCTTATGTTGCCTTTGGTTGCCATACACGCCCATTGCAAGAGAAGAAATGTCATTCTATGGTTGAGACTTACAGAGATTTTTGGGTGGAAATATCAGCCCTGATATTTAGCTCAAAAGTAACTATGAATAAACATTACAAGGTTTATAGGTATGTACTGCAAATCTGCAAGATAAGGATGGTGCTTTATTTTATCAAGCAAATATATAGAGATCTATGGATCTGTACAAATTGTGATTATGGTGCAAAGATTTTGGATCAAGAACCTGTGCCTTGGATCTATGAAACGCTTTCTTTGTAGCTGAGGGTACCATTAGTGTTGTTTATTTGCATACTTACATAGGCTACTAACTTTGTGAAATTGAAGCACGTTCTTTCTATGATTTTGCAATCATATTGTGAACATACAGAAATTAACTTCCAGTCGATATTTAATTTACTGTACAGCAACACAATACAGCTTTGGTTGTTGATATGGTAAGGCAGCAGTTCAAAAAACATATGCATGAGACAGATCAAGACAAGATTCAGAAGTTGAAAGATGAGTAAGTCTTAATTTGCCTTGTTTCATACATTTTTAAGCCATCTATTACTGGACTCAGCTCGGTTCGATTTTATTGGACAAATATATACGTAATCTAATATTTTGGCTTATATGAACAATAAACCATTATAAGAAACCCTAGCATGTACACATATTTAAAACATCTATATATAAATATATCGTAATAGTGAAACATGCATCACTCCACAGTACAAATAAGCAAAAAGATCGAAGTGCAATATACAGTAGAGAAGCATGGACTGTAATAGAAGAATATAGTTATTTATTGATGGTGTATCCCAAGAGAATAATCTTATTATTCATTGGGGCTAGAATTTTGAAGATATGTTGTTCTTTATCCTCAAGCAAGATTGAAGGCGATTTGTGTGCATAGATATATTTTTCATATTGAATTTTAACTCTTCAACAAGCTTTTAGCATTGTTTTAATTTATGTTGTTTGTGTTTGCAGTGCTGCAAGGGGACTAATAAACCACATGCTCTATGAGTCTGAGAAGCTGTCTGGGCGTAAATTCAGCAAGAGCTCTTGATGGTGTTGGAGTTTTTATTTGAGATGCTGGTGTCTAAGACAAATTTTTGACTGCTAAACCAAGTAATAAAGAGAGGCTCGGGTTTTAGGATTCCTAATGATTTTCCCAGTGTCATGCATTATGTATAATGAAACTTGCCTGACTTGTTTACTTAGTATTTTGATTATTTGCTTTGCTGTATGATGCATGATACTAAGGTTGAGGCAAGTTATGTGGGTTCAAGATATTGCATCTTCTTGTAATTGCCTGTGATGGCTGCAGTTTTATTTATCAGTCTGATGTGATTAACTTGAGTTATATATTTTACCTCTTTTTTTTTTTTTTTTTAATTGCCAGGTGAGATTGTCTGAAAATTTTAAGTGAAGTGAGGATCAATCGACTCTAAAACCAGAAAGTGTAGATGAATGTAACTACAATTAACACATCTTTTTCTATCGAAAATGTTATTTCTATAACATACAAATCTTCTATTATTAACAAAATGTTTGATTCCTCCCATTAATGGAGATCATGAAGATATATCATCTATATATAAAAGTGTGAACTCTAAAAGTATTAAAAATTAATGACATAAAAATCAAAATTTAAGAAATAACAAATTTACCTTTAAATTTTTAGTATTTTTTATTAATTTAATAAAGATAACTTGTCATTAAATATATAACTTTTATTAATTAATTATTTAAATTTAATCTAAAAGTGTTAAAAATGAATAACATAAATACCTTTATAAATTTTAAAAAATAAAAAAATTATATTTCAATTTTTAGCATTATTTATTTTATTTAATAATGATTATTTATCATTAAATATATAGCTTTTTATTCATTAGTTATTTAAATTTAAATCAATTAAAAATTTACAAATAAAATTTATATCAAATTAAACTACATTAAAAATTTATTTGTAGGAGATAGTGGATTTGTTGTCTAAAATTTACTCAAATTAACTCCCATCTTTATTTTTAAAATTCATTTTTGTTAAATTTCATAAGTAATAATTCAATCAAATTATATAAAACACATTTCTCGTCCTATAGCCTGTGGCATACTATGAGTTCATGATCTTGAACAAAATATAGACAAAATATTTTTTCTGTTTCTCAATTACTAATTGTTTTAGTCTAAATTATTAGACCATAATGTGTATGCCATTAAAACATTTAACTTTATCTTAAGTAAAGCATAAAATTTTTCATTTTTAAGATACAATCTAATTTGCTCTTTATCTTCTTTAATGATGCATAGGATGAGTTCTTAAATATATTTATATTTTTTATTTATTTAATTTAGATTAATTAAAATTAAAGTTTATACAAAATTATAAATTAAATTATCAAAAAATTATTAAAAAATAGTAATACATGTATTATGGTAAGTTTATATGTTTCATTTTTTTTTTTTTATGATAAATATACATTTATATGTTTAATGATTGCAATGGTTGATTATAATATTTCTAATCACTCTATACAATCGCACCTTAACATTACAATGCTTAAATGAACCTTTACTTTATAAACATAATATCATGTACCCTTGAATTGTTACTAAACTTAGTTTTTTTTTTTATCTTTTATAGATTAATTCTATATTACACCCAAATTAATTTTGGTTTATCTTTATTTTTTTATATTTAATTTCAAATATTTAGTACTTAAGATATTTTTATGAAACCAAATATAATATTGTTAAGAAACATTAATGTTGAATAAAAGAAAAGAAATTATTTAATATACCATCACTCACTTTTTTTTAATTATTTTTTTAATATACTCTAAAGCTTAAAAGGTATATATCACGTTGCTAACTTCATTTGTGAAATTTAAAAATTATGTTATCAATATATTTTATAATTTTTTTCTTGAAAAATATAAATTTATTTTTTTCAATTAAGAATACTCTAACATATTTTTATATTTTGATAGTAAAAAATACTAATTAATTATGCACGTTTTGTTCAATGATCAAAGCATTGCTAGTTCTCTAACCAATTATTATATTCTTTGAAACATTAATGTTATAGTTCATTTCATTTTGTTTGTTTCTATACTTAGGTCATGTTTGGTATACAAAATTATGAGAAGATAAGATAAGATAATATTATGAATAGGATTAGATTAAATAATATCATCATATTTTGTATTTGATGTATGCAAAGATTATGATAAGATAATTTATTTATTTGTTAAAATTAACCATCCTCAAAATTTATATAATTTAAATTATTGATATAATTTTTAAAGGTATAATTAGACGTGTAAGTTTAATCTCGTAGATTAAAAATAATCATTTTCATTTTGGAAAGATTGAATAATTCTATGTCAAAAGGATATTAATTCTTCTCACAATCTCTATCCTTCTCCCTCTCCTTATATACAAATCAAACATGGTATAGGATGATTATTGTCTTATCTTATTAATAATCCTATGCATCAAACATAACATTAAAGTATATAATTATTGATTTGAATTCTTATCATGAAAGTACTATTTAATAATTATTTGTACTTTTATGAGTGTGTTTATTATACATAAATATATATATATCATTTATGATATATACATAAAAAAATGTGAACTACAAATAATATTAAAATTGATTTTTTAATTTGGTAGACTCATGTTAATAATACACTACATGCCAATCATGCATGTTTAACTAATTTTTCAATTTATAAAGAATAGAAGACTTATAATTGAACTCATTAGTCACATTATAAAAAAATTGAAGTATGGGTTTGTGGAATAAAACATATCTATTTACATATCCTTACAATTAAGATAAAAAATTAACTTAATTGATAAAATAACATTATATATATATATATATATATACAAAAACAAGATAAATGGATCAATTAATATTTCATATAGATCCTAAGATTACTAAATTAATCTTTTTATTACTCAATTGGTCAATATATCATAATATATATGGAAATGATTAAAAAAATGTATTAGATTATAAATGATATCGAGACCTTAAAATTTTTTTTAATTAATGTGTAAAAAGTGCTCTATTTAGAATTTAGCCAAATTTACTATAAATAATTATTTAAATTTTAGCTAAAAATTTAGAAAATTGACAAACATGTGCATATTTTAGATTTTATAGTCTACTTTGAATGAGAGATTTTATAATTAAGAAGAGGTTTAATATATATCTATATTATATATAAAATGTGATAATTTACTAAATTATCTTTACTTATTTTTATTTAATTTTTTTAGCAAATTAAAATATTATCTACTTTTTATTTGTTTTCTTATTAAAATAGTTTTTCTTGGTTAAATCATTTATGCCCCACTTAAAGTAGGTAATACGGTTGGAAGATATAAAATAGTTTTTCTACATATGAATATTTTAGTGTTTGTAATACATTACATCTATTAATATGTTTTACAAAATTAAATTAATTATAGAGGATTTAGTGATAAATAAATTATAACATAATAATAAATATATAATATTCCATATGTCCTATTTTCTTGTCCATCTTTTTTTTTTTTTGATGTCGCAAAATTATGTCTTACTTTTTGTTTTAAATATCTAAACTCTTACTTTTTTATATTTTAAATTATTTTTTATGATTTATTTTACTTTTTAACATTAAAAATCATAAAACTTTAATTTTATAAAAAAAATTAATTTTAATATTAAATATATTAAAGTTAAAACTTTTTCTTAAACTATGTGAAAATCACTACAAGACAGACAAATAAAGATGGAGAGAGTAATATGGTAACAAACTATTGATAATTTTGTTATAAATTAATGATAAGATGACAAAATCAGTAATAACTTTATATTAAATCAATAATAACTATATATTAAATTATGGATAACTTATTAATAAATTAATAATAATATAATAGTAAATAAATAATAATTTAATAGTAAATAATTGATAAGATAGATTTATGCCAGTGATAACATATAATAAATAATTTAATAGTAAATCATTTATATATAATTGCAAATATATAAAAATATAGTAGTAAATTAAGGATAATTTAATAAAAATAAGTGATAACTTAATAGTAAATCAATGATAACTTAATAATAAATTAATAATAAGTTAATAGTAAATAAGATTTAGTTTAATACTTCTTCCATCATGGTAAAATTATCACATTTTTATTTTTGTTGGTCAAATTTTTTAACTTTAATAAATTATTATTTTATATTTATTATTGATAAAAATATGAAAAAATATATTTTTAAAAAACTTTAAATGAAGTGGTTTCCAAATATATGTTTTATAAATTTAATTTCTTAAAATATTCAAAATAATAGATGTCAAAATTAGAAAATTTTAACAAAAAAAATTAACTCGGATAGATAGAGGGAGCAGTAATTAATTGACAAATTTCATGGTAAATCATAAATAACTTAATAATAAATTAATGATAATTTAGTAGTAAATAATTTAGAACTTAGTAGTAATTAATAATTGAAAACTAAAAATAAATCAATATAAGTTAATAGCAATCAATGATAAATTAATAGTTAATCAGTAATAATTTAGTATAGTAAATTAGTGATAACTTAATAGTATATTGATAATAATTTAATAGTAAATAATTGATAACTTAATAGTAAATCAATAATAATATAATAATAATAATTACATAATAATTTAATAGTAAATCAATTATAACATAATTATAAATGCATAATAGTATAGTAATAAGTTACTGATAATTTAATAGTAAATTTGTTTTAATTTAATAGTAATTAAATTATAAATTTATGGTAAATTATAAATAACTTAGCAATAAATCAATGATAATTTAGTAGTTAATCAGTAAAACTCAGTAGTGAATCAATGATAATATAATAACAAATGCATAATATTATATAGTAAATCATTGGTAATTTAATAGTAAATTATTAATAATTTAGTAGTAAATCATGAATAACGTCATAGTAAATCATTGATAACTTAGCTATAAATTAGTGATAATTTAATTATAAATTAATGATGATTTAATTGTAAATTAGTTAATTATTAATAATTTCATAGTAAATCATAAATAACTTCACAGTAAATTAGTAATAACTTTATAATAAATTATCTATAACTTAATAGTAAATTATCAATAATTTAGTAGTAAATTATTTATAACTTAATAGTAAATTATCTATAACTTAGTGATAAAATAATAATAATTTAGTTGTAAATTAGTAATAAGATAGTAATATGTAATTGATAACTTATTTGTTAATTAGTGATATCATTTTTTTTATACTTGAAGTTACCAGTTATTAGAAAGAGTAAAGCTAGAACTTTTATCATTAAGAACTATAATAAACCTACCATGAACCTATTCATTAAAAAAATTTAGTAAAAAAATTCTAAATTTTAATGAAACAATGATGTTATTATTGAATTAGTATTAAGTTATTTATGATTTACTATTAATTTATTAATAAATTAATAGTAAATCATAAATAACTTAATACTAATTCAATTGATAACTTAATAGCTAATTATTAAATTATTAGTAATAGAACAATGGTAATTAGTAAATGCATAATAACATAGTAGTAAATCATTAAATTTAGTAGTAAATCACTAATAACATACTAATTAATCACTTACAATTTAGTTGTATATTAATGATAATTTAATAGTAAATTAATTAATCATTGATAATTTTCTAGTAAATTATTCATAATTTAATAGTAAATCATTGATTATTTAATAATAAATCACTGATAATATAGTAATAAATCAGTGATGACTTAGTTATCAATCAGCAATAAATTTTTTTATATTTGAAGTTTTTAAGTATTAAACTCTGGTTACTAGCAAGAGGGAAGTCAAAACTTAGTAATAAATTAGTTATAATAATAAATCAGTATTAACTTAGTCATAATTTACTGGTAACTTAATGATAAATCAGTTATAATTTAGTTATAAATTAGTGATAATAATAAATTAATTATAATTTATAATAAATCAATTTGAGCTTAATAGTAAAATATGGATCACTTAATACTAAAATTTTCATATTTTAATACTAAATCAGTGATATAACTTAGCAGTAAATTATTGATAATATATAGTAGTAAATCATTTCTAATTTAGTAATTTTTTTGTTTTTGTTTTGGTTGAATATTGATACAGAGCTATATTTTTTTAATATATGTAACATATTTGAATTATTTAAAAAATTATATTTATTGCTATTTAATACTAAGGTATTGAAGTACAAATATTTATGGATATTGTACACATATATAAATAAATAAAACAATATTTATGTACTGATTATTATAACAACATAATTTTATTGAAAAAAAATTAATTTTTGAAGTAAAAATTTGGAATGACTTTATCTAAATTTGTATGTCATTGATTGTTTACTTGATAATAAATTAATAGTAACTAGATTAATGCTATGTTTTTACTCAAAATAAATTGTTGTGTTATGTGGTAGGTTTTATAACACTGATAGCAACTATAAAATAATTATTGTCTTTAAAGATATTTTTAAAATGAAAGAAAAAAATAATAAGTCTAAACTTATTAGACAATACCATAGAAAAATTATCTACAAGTTATTTTCTTAAGTAAATAATATTTTAAATCAAAATATATGATTTAATAATTCTAAGAATAATATGAATTCTATAAATGATATTTTTATAACAATATCAATTAAATGGTGAATTTTTTGTAAGACTTATACTAAATATATAATTAAGTATTCGTTGAATAAAGAAATTACTCCATTTTAATTAAAAAAGAGTTCAAATATTTAAACTATATTCATTATCAATTTTTAAAGTCTAAGATTTAAAACATAGTTTATCTTCAAAATACAATAATATCCTTTGATATTTATCTAAAATAGGTCATATCTTATTAATTTCAGAATTATTATATTTCATTATTTAACAAACAATAATAATATTGAACCAAAATTAATTGAGAAAAATATTTCAATATTTAAAGAACAGTATAAAAAAACTATTTGATTGTGATAAGATATACCTTTAAGTAAAGTGTGTTATTTAAACTCTTATTATAACATATTTTAATAAGTTATGCATATTTATTGGCTTTTTAAAAAATCAATGGTCGATATTAAAAGTAATTTTAATTAATATCCCTTGTAAATATATAAATAAACATCATTGATGATTATATTGAGATATTAATGGTTCTTGATTGCTTCACATCCATTTTTTTAGAATATGTTTATAAATTAATATTTTTTAATTAGTAAAATTCATGTAGGTATGCATTTTTTACTATAAAATGAAACTACAAAATGATTTATATTTCATAAATAAGTACATATCAAAATCAAAAGTAAATGATCATGAAAAAGAAAATATTATATATTTACTTTATTTCAAGCAACAAAAACTTTATAAGAATATGATTTCAAATCAAAATAAATAATTTAAATTTTCAATAGCAAATAAATGAAAAACAATAGTTTAAATGAATTCAACAATGATCGATTACCTAAAAAATTTTTAAAATTGAAAATAAAAATCCATTACAAAAAAATTAAAAGAAAAAGCCCGAGAAACATAAAATAAAAAAAAAAAGTATAAAATTCGATTTGATTGTGAGAGAAGACAATTCTCTAAAAATTTTTTTTTTTAAAAAAAAAAATATATATATATATATATATAAAATCAATGAAAATGATGACTTAAAGCCAAAAGATTTAAATGAAAACTTCTAAAAAAAAGTTAAAATAGAGAAAGATTAAATATTTATTCTTTATTGAATTTTAATTTAAAATTTTTGTTATATTTATTTTTTTCAAACTTAAATTTATGTTGTCAATTTAATTTAGTATGGTGATGGTTATTTCAATTTTATTATTATAAAAATATTAAAATTATTTTATTATATTAGAATTATAATTTGATTAATAATTACGTGCGTGAAAGAAAACTAGTAGTTGTATATTTTACAAAAGTGATAGCCAAAATTAGGACAGACTCCATGCATGCTCGTGAAAGCATTCTCTGCCTATATTTTTCTTTTGGCAGCTTGGTGCGTTACTTGCCAATTAATGTTATATTCCTAATCCAAACCACTTTTTCCTAAATTCGGTGGCGTTGCTTCATTAGTTCTTGGACTGAATGTCCCTCTTCCAACATGCCCAGGACTTTGCTCCCCTCTCAGTTCGTTAACTCTGGGGCTGTACGCCTTGTTTGATATTCGTGGGCTCTGAAGGCTCTTGAATTCTCTGGATGGTGTTGCAGTGGAGCTTGTTATTTCCTTTGGGCTACACATGCGTCTGATCTCACCCCTGCTTCGTGTAATCATTCCATCTAAAATCTCTCCATCGTCAGCAAATGAAGTGTTCCTAACCAGTTCTCCTTCCTGCTGTACAAAACCAAACATTAAAAACAATGGGCTCAAAGTAGTTTGTAGATCACCCGAAAATCAATGATGCATGTATAATATATAACTTTCAAAGGCACTCTAATGATATCTATAATCATGCGTTAAAGGATCATATGAACTTAACAGTTACTAGGTTGAATGGTACAGCTGGTGACTCTTCATACTCTGCGGCATCCAAATCTTGAAGGTGTGCCCCTTTGAAAAACTTGGGCAAAATGTATTGTCTCACAGGAACCAAAAGCATGATCATTAATGGGAAAAGAACCCCAGCAATTGGGATCCAAGTAATCCCAAAACAAACAAACAAGTAAGCAGTCTGGAAAATTGTAAATGCTGCAACTGTCTTGAAAGGTACAGTTTCCACAAAAGTGGCATGGTACCCCTCCAGTACTCTGAGACAAATTAATGAGTAAATAAGCAGGCTAAGTAACTATGGTTCAGTTAAAACTTATAAATACTCTTCAAGATGATAAAGTAAATGGACTTAAGAGGCTACTTGTATCTTCTACTTGGAGCTGTGAACAGCAACAATATCCTCTCCCAGAACTGGTTCCCTGCCAAGCTTTCAATGGCCATGAATGCAAAGTAGCCCCAAAGCACTGAGGTTGGTATCTTTTTAATGAAAGGCATTGCTGCAACACATCCACCAACCATTGTAGCTTGAAGCAAGTTACCGAGCCGCTGTTCTTTTACCTCAACAGGCAGCAGATCATCAATTTCCTTATCAACATCAAATACTGTCCCATCGACTGGGGCATTAATATTTCCCATGTTTGAAGCCATTTGAATGGTTGACTCTTTCAGTTCTTTTAATCCCTGTTAAGAAAAGAAGATTTCTTTGGGTTACTTGTCAATCAGCATAAAGGATTGTGGACTTTTGGGTAAAAAATGTAAAATGATGTCAGCAGATTTTATGTGAAGGAAGTCAGGAACCATTATAAAGTTAGTACCAGAGAAGAAGTTTCTTGGTAAATCAGTGGAGTCTGCATTTGTTGGTAAGCTTCTTGCATGCTTTCGTACACTTGTCCTAAGCTTGCATTCTTATGCATACATTTGCGGGCTGTTGCTACTAATCTGTTTCGAAGCAACTGTGCAGAAAGAAAAAAAACTTTTTAATCTATTGGCATTCATGCCATGACATGAAGAACAATGAGACTAAGTCACTTGACAATATAAAAGGGACAACAGTAATTGAATATAATTACCTGGTGCTTCAATGTAGCTAAGCTTTTAGTATGCATTGGAGATTGTGGAATGACACCATTTGCTGGAGGGATGCCAATAAGACCACATACTATTGTCTGCCATCAGTTGGAAAATTTACATGCTTTATTGGAGCAAAGTCAATACAGAACACGATAAAAGTAGCAAAATACAAAGTGCATATCAAAATGGAGAAAATATGGAACAGGAAGTCCATCTACCAAGAATCCCAGAAGAAGTAAATCATAATGAAAAGAAGGTGGTTTCCTCAAATTGAATTCCTTCTGCTGAGCGAGTTGCGAAGCTACACTGTGGTCAAAATAATACAGGACTGCGATCATTGTTGCTGGAATGAAAGCTCCAATTATATAGAGCACTGGAACCTTTAGCATGTCCTGTTAGTTTTTACCATTAATCATCATTCATCAATATGCCTTACGCTCTTATTTATTTTTTTCTTTATTTTTTAAAGAAATAGGTTTTTCAGCAAAGACCTGAAACTATAGAAAGAAAAAAATCCTCGTCATGTTTAAAATGGACCAACTCGGTTACCTTGACGACAGTCCAGTTTTCATATGCACCTGGGGACCATGGATTAGGACTGAAGAGGCGCCTTGGAATTCCTTTTGGAATAGTTCCTGCTGGTATATAAGAAACAGCTGTCCAGACCAGAACCATCAATGGTACGCCATAGTCTGCTATGAAGCCTCGCAATGATCCTTTGGGAAGATAAAGATAATTGAGTAAATTTTCTGTAAGCTGACAACACTTAATTGACAGGCAGGCTAGTCATCTGGTCCAACTCTTATTAAGAATGAATTTAAAACATTTCCAAAGTAGCCTGAGAGTGTAAGGCAATTCCTTCTCCAATTTACCCTCCTCCTCCCTCAATTAAATAGTCACTACACTAGAATTTTGGCAAAGCAAAAATGAGATGCTGTCTCTGTTTTCTCTTATCTTTGCCTATGGCAGGGCTCAAAGGATGTAATGAAAAACACAATTTAGAGGTAAGTGAAACCAAGGATTTAAGGGCTTATTGGATAATGGCCTATGATAGCTAATGAATTTTGGTCATGAGAATAAATTTTTTTTTCTTAGATATTTATGTTGATATATGAAATTGGAGTAGTGGGACTTGAAGCATATAGGATACTAACAAAAACACACCAGATCCATATCGCCAAGATCGTGCTTTTCGGCTTCTTAATGCGGTAAGCAGAAGGGCAAATGACAAAACCAAAGCGAACATCCCATTTGCAAATCTCCATGAAGGTTGAAACTCAAGCAACTTCGGATTTACTCTTTCAGGTATGCGAAACTCATCAACAAGTCCCTAGTAAGCCAAATTCCATAGTTCAACAGAAATTAGCACGGTGTTCAGAAACAGAAATTAGCAATTACTGACTAGTATATCAACTAAAGGGCTAAGTTCGGCCAGCTAACGAATTAATAAAATCATGACTGCTTGAGACACATAAAAGCTGCAAGCAACTTTAAACTTTCACTTGTTTTCCTGTAAGGTGTAAGGATAGAATAGAACCAGGATGTCTCTCACCTTCATAGCTTGCTGCATGAAGAGCATTGCAATAAGAAGGGCAAACAACTCGCCAGCTAGACGAGTAAATCTGTTGATAATGGAGCAAGCTCCTAAGATAGCCAGCAGGAACAGCAAGATTGCAGTCCACACACATACCCTGAATGTCCAAAGCTTCAGTAAATATTATAAATTTCTAAAGGCAGATTAAATTTCCATAAAAAATCAATCAGATGCCTACAGATAAAAGTCAAGAGCATAAATCACAACATCAGATTTATCTGCTAGCAAGAAATGAAGTACCATCCAGTCCATGCAAGAAAGAGTTCTGATCCCAAATCTGGCCTATTCTTGGCAAAATTGAACAAAAAAGTGTACATAATTACGGTTGGCTCTGCAACTCCAAGGATCAGCAAAGGCTGACCGCCTATGATAGAGTGTATTATTCCACACAGTGCAGTGGAGGCCAATGTTTGAACTGCAGTGAGAACCCCATCTGTCAAAACAAAGGAACAATCAAAAACAAAAGAAACACATAACAATACATGCCAATTAATTCTGATTTAGTGAATCAGTGGTTTAACTCGTTCTCAATCCATTTTAGGCACAATTTTTATCTCCACTCCATAAAATAAGTTGGCAAAACTTAAACAATACTGTATATTTTTACCTGTGTCTCTTTCCAACTGTTCTCCAAATGAAATAACTGGAATTGCTGATGCAAAAAATATATACGTGGTGGGGGCCAAAATCCTACGAAGAATTATACATTTATAGAGCCAACCTCAATTACAGTGACGGCAAAAGTTATTTACAAATAAAATAATCAGATGCATTTTTTGTTTGAACCATGTTAATTAGATAATACTAATTTCTACAGTAATATGTAGTTCTCCAATGTTTGTCATGACAGGAGAATGAGATACCTGAAACCTGCCCTAAGACCACCTGTCCAATCTTGCTTGTAGCACTTCAGTCTCCCTCGAAGGTCATTCTTGATTCCACGAAATGGTAAATAACTCTCTTCCATTGTCTGTTGTGCAACTGAAAACTAGGGCAACTAAGAGCTCGATTGAACTCTTGAGCTATGGTACTAGAAGCTTAGAAATAGTTGCAAAGAAACAGCATTCATAGTTCCATTATGGCATGTATAAGCTGGTCATTGGAGTACACAATCTTAAATCTGTCGAGTAAAGAAATCCATATGACAAAATCAACTCAAGCCTTAGAAAGATGCTAAAAAATATGTTGCAACAAGAGAACCCAGATAGAGATTTAAATTGTGTAAGAAAAGAATCTTGACTTACATCAATATTCAATCTCAAGGAAAATTCTGGGCACACTTCAAAACCCAGAATAAGAATGTTGACCAAATTTAAAAATGATTTAAGCATTGGATGTTTAAGTTGCAGAAAAGACGAGCTTTAGCTTATATTGAAGCTTTACCATCTCAGAGAAACGTGGACACAGAGAACAGTTGCAAGGAAAGCCCGAATATATAGGCCTGAAATAAGGAGTTGAGGGAATTTGACTGTAGACTTTGAGGCTGATAGCAATGTGGGTCAAAAAAGAATGAAAAGAACATCACTATCAATTCACAATAGCAAGAAAACAAATACTACTGATACATTACAGCTTGTAGTAAAGGAGGCTACAAAAACTTAGTAGCATTTAGGAAAAAAGATATAAATAAATGAAAATGTTCTTGTGGAGAATCAGGAGATTCAAAGTACTCACCAAAAATGCAAAAGAAAGGTAAAAATGTTGGGCTTTTTTCTCTTGCCTTAAAAGAGAAAGAAAGAGTTTTTAGACATGATGGTAGACTTCTTTAAAAGTGTTTTTCCATAGCACATGAAAGAGAGAGTGCCAGTTGATGACAAGCTGTCTTGCAAAGAACCACCCAAGAAGTAGCTTCTTCCCTAATCTCAACAGTGCATTTCTTATTATCAATTTCCTTGGTGTTTGAATAGTTTATCCTATTTTTCTGATAAGGTTTTGAATAATTTATCCTAAAATTAAAAAAAAAAAAACTTTTGTGTATATACTGTATCTTTATTGAAGAACCAGCTGCTGCAAGTAACATAGTGGAGCTTTGCTTAAACCCATCCCAAATGCACTAATTACAAGTTGCACTTGTTGGAGATGGATTGGGATGCAAAAAGAGTCAAAGATATAGTAATCAAATGGAAGTATAATTTATCTGGTCTTGTATGGTCGAATAATCATAGGATGCAGATTTGAGATTTTTATATTGTTTTTTAGAAGCATAAGTTTTAACCTTGTGTTCATGCATTTGGGATGGATTCCTCTTCGTGTTAGTGGGTTCAAATCCAATACCTTGTCATTTTCCTCATTCTTTGTCTTGAAATTGTTGTCACATTTGGAAAAACATATTGAGGGATTGCAATCATAATCTAACCCCTATCCTCCAAACTCCAAAATCCAAACATAATATAAAAGGGGTACAAAGACGAATGTTGAGCATAATACATGGCGTGTGGTCTGGTAAAACAATAAAACATCCTTACCCTCATGGCCCAATCATCATCTTCCTCAATATTACTATTTCTTTTTATCATCTATATGTAATAAGTTTAATCCTAGGTTGGTATCTTAATCATCTTGGGAAGAGAAGATCAACATTTTCCTTTCTTATAATAAGTGAAAGCATTTTTTTCTCATTAAACCAGGGGCATGGGGACATTAGCGTTTTGGAGCAACCAAAGAGGGCCCACTTATCATATTTGTATGTTGCATTTTGAGGTTCTAAAAGGCCCGATCGACCTAACGTGTCAACTCTAACAAGCCCTACGCCACTTCTCTCCATGGTTGCTTGGTTACCTTAAAGGCTTTTATTTTATTTTCTTCAAAACTAATTATACTATCAGTTCATCACACACACATATATGTATATAACACTGAATCATGGGTGATGATCAGTAGTGGCCCCTTTTCTTTAATTTATAGTCTTTTCTTTTATATCAAAAACAAAATTGTTGGTTGTTGAATTTCAGAGATTTTGAGTTAACAATGGCATTTGCCTGCCTCCTTTTAGGATGTTTCTGCCCATACCACTGACTGTGTACCACATGCTTGTGATAGTGCTACAAATCTCATTTCTCATTTAGAATCACAAAGGGAACTCAAAAGCAGCTTGATCTCTACTCAACCACCATCATTATATAACAGAGAACATCAAATACCCAACTGCTAAAGAACAAAGGCAGTCCCAACAGAATATTCTAGCCTATTGGAAACTAACTTTATTTGTCATCATAATTGGCTGGCTTGGCTATCTATGGCCCTATGGTTGAACATAGTTTTTATGAGGAAGGAAAATAAGCTACACCATTCATCCGCAATCATTATGAGTTTATGTAGCCCAATCCCAATTCATTTCTTTTTCTCCATATACCAACCAAAATTAATCATAATGAGTTTGGCTATCCTGGAGTTATGTACCAACTAAATTGAATCATTAAGAGTTTGGCTATCCTGGAGTTACGCTAGTTTAGTAATTTGGCAGTCCCAATTCATTTCATTTCTCCATGTACCAACTAAAACTGAACTGAATCTTTAGGAGTTTGGCTAACCTGGAGTTGCCCTAAATAATTTACTAGTAATTTGGCCTGTCTGTGGGCATTAAATAGGCTTAACTAGCTAGCTAATAGCCCATTCTACCATTGTTTTAACCTTTGCTGCAGTTGATTTCGTTTTGTCCAGCTTATTTCAAGGCCTGGAACTATGACACTAGGCAACACTACAATACAAACTAAATATTGCAAAATGAAATTTGGAACCAGGTTAAAGCTGAACCCTCCGACGCTTTTCACATCAGTTTGAGAGTGGAGCAGATTAAGGGAAATTTGGGGTTGCAAGGAATCTAAACGAAAATTGATTTCTTGCCAACTGCCCTTTGTTCCAGTGGGAAGTGGGAACCATATATATGGTTTGTTTGACAAGGCAATCCTGTTATTACAGGACTTTAGTTCGAGACACTCACGGTCGACCTGGTTGAGGTTGCATTTGTTAGTGCGACAGTGCTTTTGGGATTGCATCAATTAATATCCATCCATCCATCAAAAACTAGAGAGAGATTTAAGGAGAGGTAGCTATGCCTCGTCTACTCATATTAGCTAGCTAAGGTTCCTTGTGTTTTAATCAACGAACCATAAGAAGGGCAGGGAGCTGCATCATACTTCTTACAAGTTGCAATACACGAACAAATTCAAAACCTGGCAGAGCGTCTCATCAGACATCTGCACTCGTCATGCTAGAGTTTTGACAGATTACAAAGTCAAAACAGCCTTAACCTGTATCAATAAGGATCTCAAGTCTTTTACTTGTTATTTTTTAATATATTTTATCAGCGCCAACTCCCCAGTTTGTCCGGTGTTAGGCCACCAATTCCTAAGCATCCTTTGTCTAGCTTCAGAGACAACACCTTTCAAGTGGATGTCAAGCCGATGTAAAGCGGCCACAACCCCACAAATGCCACTAAAAATAGATAACATTGTTAACCCTCCAGGATACATTGACTTCAAAACTGAGAGATGATACTCAAAGTGTCAGTTTGGAAAGATTACTGGAGTAATTGTAGCTTTTAAGCGTGGTTCAATAAGTAGCCTCGAATGTGCTCCCAAATGTTCAGGCTGCGCAAGGCTAAGCTTGTTCGGGCCAATCCATATATACGACATTTGATTATTATTTGGCGTTGACGAAGAATATCTTCCCGCTAATGATCTTATGAGATTAGTCCTCCTCGAGAATCAGCTAACATCTGCCCAAGCCTATTACAAAGCTTTGATGCCCCACGAACTTCAGATCCCATGCAACTCAACTGCTTCCTTGTAGTATCCCAAGATGGGCACCATTTCTTTGTATGCAGTATTGCATCCTATATGGTCAGTGGTGACTTGGGATAGATGTGAAGCCTGTTTCCAGCAGCTGGAAGATTGTGTACATAGCCTTCTTTTCTGCTCAAGGCTGAGAAGAAGTGAGTGTTTACAAATGATCAAAACTCTATTCCTTTGGTCTTTTTACCTTTGCAAGATTCCCCAAGGTTAATATTTCTTGACCCCAAAAACATGAAGAAGTGCTTTTTTATTCTCAAACTGGCTTCACTTTACTCATATCCAACATATTTAAAACAGCTTAGGCTTAAGACAGAGAGTATGTCATAATTAAATTTATAAAGTCTAACTGCGAAATGGCATTCATGAACGTTCAAAGTGGTCAGAGCAACTACTCAGCGAACTTGTGAATTGCTATCGAACCTCATTCTCTGAGAAACCAATCTGAAGCAAGTGAAGTGTCCCAAGCAGAGTTTCATTTAGTAACATTCTGGTGATCATATGGTCGAGAAAGTATTAGCCACTCTTGGAATGATATGAAACAGTACAACACAATCACTACTTACATATGTTACGGAAAATGCTATTTAATTTAGTTATACTATTGTTAGTTACCAGCACAATCATGTGAGCATTTCCTTCACATCTTGAACCAGTGAAAGAAAAATGCTACATAACAAATATTATAACAGGAAAACACCGTTAGCAATCCTTCTTTTGAGAGACTGAGTTTGATGATACCATTATTCTTTGGTTTTCAATTTCATAAAATAAAATTGGCACAAAGTTGGTTCGGGAACATGCATTTTATTCTCTTTTTTGAGCAGATCTTATGATGGCTTCGCCAGCACCATATAATCCTAATTTATATTATATTATAATAATTTTATTTTAAAATTTTCCACTAAAATTTTACAACTTAATTAAAAATTTCATAACAATTATTTTGAAATTTAATCCATTAAGAATTCGTAATAATTCTTCTTAAA
Source organism: Durio zibethinus (assembly GCF_047325235.1). Classification (NCBI taxonomy): domain Eukaryota; kingdom Viridiplantae; phylum Streptophyta; class Magnoliopsida; order Malvales; family Malvaceae; genus Durio; species Durio zibethinus. Next base: position 634,544 of record NC_143188.1, on the reverse strand, counting down.
TCAAATAAGCAACAATTTTCAAAATAATACCACTAGTACTTTACTCACACAAGTTAAGGAACAATTTCCCCTTTTCCCACATTCATCAACCGTTAACAATCATTGCAAAATGTACCTTTAAAATAAAAAAAACAGTGCAATGGCAACTACTAAGTTCCACTCCTGCCTTTACGCACATTGCAGGAACCATCATCCAATAAAGCTCCCAAAGGCCAAAATCAAGTCAAGAATTTTGAATTAAGAACAGAGTATACATTTAAATTCAAAAAGGGAAACACTGGTAATGGTATCTTGCAAAAGAAAAGAGACTTCTTTGTATCAATATTGAAATGCAAAATAAAAGATTACAAATGTATTCTCACTTAATTTCAGAAAGGAAATCAAGCACCCCCCACAAAAAATAAAGCACTATCTGTCAGTATAATGGTGTATGGATGAATTGGAAACCAGCTTGGGTAAGTAAAGACCGAAGGGGGGTGAAAAACAGCAAAAGCTGACCTGAACAAGTATTTCGATTAACCATCCTTCTTTAACAACGAGTATGATGATACACTCAGATTTACAACAGTCAAGACTGCACTATAACTAACAGGTTTGAGTATGATCCAGCTGAAAAATTAGCCCCAGTTAATCATAAGCCTCGGCATGATTAATACCCCTTTTAGCACCTCCTTCATCAAGCTGTAGCGTCTTTGGATTAAGAGGAATAGTACCAACAGTTAGAAAACCAGAAGATTCAGTAAATCCGTTGACTTTTACAGGCACTGATCCTACAGTTACCACCTCAATAGCATCAGTATCCATAGCAGCATCTGCAGAGGTTTCAGACTCATCCTGCTTTGGATTTATAGTGAGTGAGCCAATCTTTAAAGTAGATGCATCATCTTTGGCTTCAACTGCAATTCTCTCTACATTTTCATTCATCATTCTTGCATTAGTTATATCTGAATCGGCAGAAACCTGCTGACCATATGAAGGAACTGTTCTCTTCAACATGTTAGAATCTCCTTGCATGGTAGTTTTCTCATTTTCATTCAGAAGTAGCTCAACATATTTTAGCTTATTGGCAGGATCCAATGCAGGTGCTAGGACTGGGCTCTCAAAGCTTTTAATTAGTAACCTGGCTTTCTCTTCCTGTATGATTCTTTGACGATTCTCATAGTACATAAAGTCATCGAGTAAAGAGGTCTTCATTGTGTGATTTTTGAATACTCTCAGCATCTCCATACCTTGCTTGTATATTATCTGCACTTGAGGAAACATTTTATAAGAAACAAAATAACAACATGAAGATCTTATCAAGATCATAATCCTGGAGTAAAAATCAAAATTAAGACCACATTTCCATGTCAGTACCCAAAACAAATAAACTTTCAAAAGAATAGTTAACCAGTTTTCATGTTCTTTGTTTGCCTTCAATTAGAAGAAAGCTAAACCTCTTAACATACCTCTTGTGTATCCCTGCTATTAGTCACAGGCTTGTTTTCATTGTTCTCTAATATGATGTGTCTAAAATGGCTATTTGGAACATCTTTAATGATATGCCACTTGACAGGGAAGCTTCCACTCCACTTATCTTGCTGCCAAAAAACCATATCCTTCTGGAAGTCAACTGGGCCAATCATCTCCGCAACACCACAGAATTGTCCACTGCCATTAACCTGTGTGGACAAAGTACCACATTGGAGTAGTTAATGAATATCAGAAATCATATAGATCACTTCTATTTAACAAAAATCTAGAAAGGTATAAAGTCAATATAAGTCCCTTAACAGCCAAACAGGTATAGAACTTACAGAAAAGAACAGGAAGATCGGGCAGCCACTAGGTTTTCCTGCAGCTATTTTCTGTGCATCTTTAAAAGCACTCTCCAGTTTCTTGTTCCCGTGGGGTGTAGAGGACCAAACATTGTATTTGATGCTCTTGTGTACATCATCCTCACTATATGATTTTATTACAAAAAACTTTGCATCAACATAGCCAATTGGAAAATCGTCCTTGTTATATTGGTCAGTATAGATAATGATGTTTCCTTCAGCATCACTATTTTCAGCTTTACCAGTGTAGCCTTTAACCATGAGTTGGTTTTTTAATCTGTTGGTTCTAGGGCCTCGATTCTGTTCACCCAATGTATCTGGGAATCCATGTGCATCATTCAAAACCCTGCCAACACGGATCTTGGTTTGAAACTTATCCAGAGCTCCACGTCCAGGAGCACTTGATACATAGTCAGAAAAGGCATTACCAACAGGAAGATCCGTTTTTAATTGATTACAATGAGATGGAAGTCTCCCACCAGGAATGTTGCCGATAGGCTGAATGGAACCAGAAGCAATTCTACCCTACAAATATGATTAGTACATGAGAACCTTCATATATAGTAGTAGGTGAAATGCTTTAGCATTTCCATCAGAATCCAAGAAAGTCTAATTCACACAAGTTTAAATTAGAAACTAAGTAAATATACCAGATGAGCACGTGCTGAAGCAGAACTAGAACTATCAGGAATGCTTCCACGGATTGAAGAATGCTTACTTTGTCCATCTGATACCCGGGTCAAGGAATCTGTCTGATTTGGAGCAGACTTTGAAGAGTTTCTAGAAAAGGCTGCAGATGCTGAAGCAAGGTTATGTTTAACTCCTCTTCCATCAGGTCTATTAGCGATTGATTCACGAGTATCTAATAAAGAGTCTGTTGAACTACTTGCAATGCCATCCGGTTGAATGACAACAGGAACACACGCAGTTGGAGATACAGGGTTTTGATAAGGGGGGACAGTGTAATATTGTTGCATCCCTATAAATGGGCTGTTACCCATCATAGCACCAGGAATGTAAGGATTGTATGGGTTGTATGGAGACTGTGCATACCCATAGCTAGGTGTGTAATATACATAAGGCATAGTTTCAGTTTGGGCACCCTGAAGAAGAGAAAGCAGGTCTTAAGCAAATTTTGAAATGAAAAACCATTAAAAAGCAACTTATCTTGGACCTACATCTGACTATGCAAATATATCTATTATAGAGTAGTTTACCCACCGCATATTGGAGATCTGGACCATCTGCAATAAAAATATTCTGGTGGTCCTCCCATTCAACGGGTGATTCAAAACCTATTCAAAAGCAACCAACAGCATACATTGAGATTCTATAAGTATCAGCCATGTAAATTACACTTAAGGTATTTAAATTACCTGTACAATAATATCCATAGTTGGTGGCAGTAGGGTAGTACATTCCCTGATCAATAACATACTCAGGGGCTCCTTCCTGGTACATAGCTTCTAATTGTTCAAGAAGTGGACTTGTCCTATGTGGGTTTAGCTGAGAAACTTAAATCTGAAATTCAACACCAAATGTCTATGATAATACAAATCTACGGAATAAAAATAATAATAACAAGAAGCACATGAATACATAAGATGAGCCCAAGCAAACCATCAAAAAAGATTTTTTTTTTAACTGATTAATATACCAAATACCAACAGTCTTCAATTACTAAGAAAATATACAAGATTTGTTTCTGCATTTCGGTGTCCAGAAGCACTAAATATATCCATTCCAAGAACGCCACCACTGTAGAAGTACAAAGCATAAATTCTAGGCATCCACTACCGCTCAGACAAAGCCCACCGGGGATTTTAATTTTAATAGTTGAAACAAGCAAAAGTAAAAAATGGACAAGCCTATCGCTAATTAACAAATCTTAAGTAAAACCCTTTTTCCACCTCATACTTACATGAGAAGGAAAAACGGCCATATTTACGTATCACATATCAAGCAACAATCCTTTTAGTAAAGATTCAAGAAAAAGAGATGATAAAATAGTCCAAAGGGAATCCTATAAGCAAATCACATGGTCGAGAAATAGGCTACTATTTTGGTTGGTCAAACCAACACCCCCACAAGACCCCTGGGTTCAGTTCAGGTGAATAAAACACTAAAGAAAAACACATGAAAAGGAATGCGATGGCATACACCGAAGCGGATTCCATTCAGCTAAGTTAATAGAGAGAGGGGAAACGTGCAATAAGTCAGCAACTATTAGAAATCCCCAAAACAGCAATTTAAATTCTGAAATTAGTTAAAATAATTTCAAGGAACGACTCTCAAACACACAAAGAATCAAATACACCTCCAAATACGAGCATCCATCAAAAGCACCTTAGTAGAACGATAATAAGCAGAGCAAAACAGCACAAAATTCAGCTGCAAATCAATCTTTAAATGAATAATTTTCAGTTTTCAGGTCCTCAGTTATGGTAAAAAGGGTGAAGATCAATCAAAGCAAATGAGCTTCAAGAATAAAAGTAAAAAGGGCTTCGAAAAGGGGGATATGAAAAGAGAATTTTACCGGAAAATCAAAGAATCAAGCCATAGTTGACCTGGAAAGTTGGCCCAGAGAAAATTCCTGCAATATATAGAAAGAAAAAGGGGGTTTCTACGACATTTTCTTAGAAGAGAAACCCTAACCCTAAAAAAAAAAAGAAGGAAAAAGGAAAGTTGAGAAGAAAAAGGCTGTTTATGTTTGGGCTAAAAGGGAAAAGCAGAGCAAGGAGAGAATTGGATTGACGACAACGGTCCCGATTGGTATTGTAAATATCGAGACTGCCACTCCCATAACGTCGAATTGTTAATTTTAAAAATTAATAAATTAAAATTAATTTAATCTGTTCAATTAATTTTTTTAATTAATCAAATAATAAAATATATTAAATTAAATTATATTTTAAATTTTTAGTTTTTAATATATGAAATAAATCAAATAAAATTATTCAACAAATATATTCAAACAGCACTGTATTAAATTAAAAATTTTAATAACTTGAAATGAAAAAAATAAATTTATAAATTTTTAATTTTATATATAGGTTATATGATATTTTGGTTTAAATTTTAATTAATTAATTACATTTGTTTTTAAATTAAATTAATTTAAAATTAATTTTTTTAAAAATTATTTTTAATAATCAATCAAAATTAATTCGATAATTGATTAATTAATCGAATTAAATCCATTCGATCAATTAATTTAATAAAAATCGAATTATGAATACTTTCACTTGCAATTTATGTCATTTGTGTTATTTATTTTACAAAACTTATTTTTCTGAGAATGGGATTGGCCGACACATTAGTGCTCTTTTCCTTTCCACGAAAAAATGCATATAAAATCAATTTGTGTGTAATTGGAATTATTGAACTGGTGAAAATTTTGCCCCCTTTTTTTCTTTCTCATTATAAAGCATAGATGTAGCGAATGCACAATTTCTCATCCGCAAAGAAATGACATGACCGTGCTTTTTGTAGACTACCAATTCGACTCTCTGGGCAAAAATAATAAAAAAAAGCCCATTTGGCAATAATCATCTTTATGTCTTTGAACAGATATTGGTGAATGGGAATGGATGGAGGTATCCGTGTCTGATAGTTGGAGAGAGGCCTATTAATTTAGTCAGTCGTGAATGAAACTAAGCGGAAGGTTCCTTTGGCAGGTAGAGCCTAGAAAGTGAATTATATAACAATTTCGTTATGGAAGAAAGAAGATGTAGATACCTTAAAGCATAAAACTTTTGCAGCCTTTCTTTTCTACTAGTATTTACTTCCATCAATGATCAACTGACGCGTTTTAATGGAGCACAAGTATTTGCAATATATGCATACACATGACAAGGTGCTAAGTGCCCCTGCTTTTGCCGTTAAGATTCTTTCTTCCCAGCAACTTTCTGGCCTTTTCCCTTCTCTTTCTTTGTTAAAAAAAAGAAGCTAAGGACAGGAATATTTTGCTCTCCACTCCAATTAACTCTGCGTGTGTTTATCTTACTTCTTCATCCTCTGCTTTACAGAAGTCCAAGTGCCCTAAACCTAATCCTAACTATTCCTTTCCATAATTCATGTAATATATGAAACTAAAGTTTCAGAAAATACTAGCTGACATGACCAAAAACAAAAAATTTCAAAAGTATTTCTTTAGAAATATAACAAATTCATGACGCAGTTATGTAAATTTAATCGCAATGAACAAATTCTTAAGAAGGCAGTTCATCCAACATGATACTGCATCATAAGACATCATTAACTACCAACAAGATGAATCACAAAGTTTTCAGGGGAATGTAGTTAGTTCGTAGAGCTACCCTTGGATACCAAAATAACTACTGTTGGTTATCCTAAAACAGAGACTCCCAAAAGCTGCAGCATGCCATGTCAGCAGGTTTGATTAACCATTCCAAGCCAGACCTTTCATCCCTATACATCATCAAACTATTGGCAGGAGGCACTAACATAACTGGAGGGCAGAAAAGAGAATAAACCAAAACTGGACGCTAATTGTCTAGCAGCAAAAACATAACTTAGGGCTCAGTCACTGACTGATACATTTGGTCTGCACAATCCTCTCCATGAAGAAGCTCGGAACGTTCAACTGCTTGTAATGGCTTTATGGTATTACTTTCAGGGAATGAATTGTCTTGTGTGCCAGGAGATATTCTGGAAACAGGAGGAGCATCAAATTCTGGCTTTGCAACATCCTTCTGGTCAAAGTTCTGCTGTTTTGGCTTCTCATATCTGTCATTGCTGTGGCTTTGGCTTCGACTGTGGCCTCCATTATTGCTTTGGCTTTGGCCATGACTACGGCAAGGACTATGGCCGTAGCTGCAGCTACGATCATGTGACCAGCTCCTGCTTCGGCTTTGACTCCAGCTCCGACTGCGGCTTCTACTATAACGCCATGTTTGAACCCTTTATGGACTTTGGCTATAACTTCTGCCCCTTCTCCTGTCAGCAATGCCTCTTCTATTATCAAATTGTCCCTGTCCACAGCCACGTCCTCGGCCATCAAACCTATTATAATGATCATGCAAGCTTCTCTCATTCCTGCCCCGACCAACATGGCCACCAGAACAACCACCAAATCCACGTCCCCAGTTTCCACGCCCAGAAAATGGGTCACCCTTCCCTCCAGGACCACTAAAGCCACCATCCCTCATGCCACCATGCCCACCCACCATCTCTCATACTGCCACGGCCACCAAAGCCACCCCCTCTCATTCCACCTTTTCCAAGGAAGCCACCATCTCTCATACCACCCCGGCCTCCAGAATCCCAACACCCACCACTACCGCTAGAAGAAGTAAATCTACTTATTCCACCTCGATCCTTCCCAAACCCAGGTGCACCACGAGAAGCTATCTCTTGCATCTCAGGAGGCACATGCTGATTAGCTCTCTCCAGAACTTGAATCAAACCAGGGGCATATTTCCAGTCCAGCTCAGTGAAAAAGGTGAATGACACACCAATTGCACCAGCTCTCCCAGTTCTTCCAATGCGGTGAACATAGTCCTCAATCCCAGTAGGGAAATCATAATCGATAACTACCCTGTAGCATGAAAATTTTAAGAATAATATATTTTCATTTACAGGCTAAAAGAAGAGACAAGAACTAAAACTGTTCCAAACACAAAAGAAGGGACAAGAAGAAACCTTATATCTTTGATGTCAAGCCCACGGGCAGCAACATCAGTGGCAACTAATATTGGGGATTTCCCACTTCGGAACTGACTCAAAACCCAGTCCCTTTCATTCTGAGATTTATCCCCATGGAATGCAACAGTTCCAAAGTTACGTCCAAGACCACGAGCAAGCTGGTCACACAACCTCTTAGTGGAACAAATAATAATAACCTTTGAACCACGTTCTTGAGATTGGAGAATCTGCTCCAGGCGTCTCTCCTTCTCCATCTGGGGGATCACCTCAACATACTGCCAAATCATGAAACTTTTCTAAGCTAAAGGGAAACATTGCAATCCCAAATACATAGTCTCGAATAACTGAAAAAGGTGAATATCTATCTACACAAGTTAAATAACTTGATAATGTGTCACAAATTCCAAGGAAATCAGACCAAGCATTGTCTCAAGGTTACCATTCCAACAACAATTTACATAATTAACTAATGTCAATCTCGAAAGATAAGATCAAGAGTCAATCTAAGTTAGAACAAGACTGTTTTCCATGACAATCTCCTATGTATAAAAAGTTGCACCTATATTTTGAAGGTGATCCATTAACCAAATTCCAATTAAAGCATCTAGTCTTCAATATTCCAAGACTAATACTGCCATCAATGCTGCCAATGAATTATCTTAGAATCTACCTGGGTGATAGCCTTATTGCCAGCAAGCTCATCAACACTGCCAATGGTCACCTGGACAGGATTGACAAAAGGAGGTCACTTCCTATTTTTCTAAATTCTTTGGGCAAGGTTGCTGTGTACACCAGAGTTTGTCTACGAGGAGCTATCTCATTTACAATCTTTCGGATCTGGGGATCAAAACCCATATCAAGCATTTGATCTGCCTCATTGAGAATGAGGAATGAAACCTGCCCAAAGTCAATATTCTTCGTTTCAAGTATGTCATTTAGCTGACCAGGAGTTGCCACTACAATATCAGCTCCTCAATCCAACTCTTTCAATTGAGCAACCTTTGGTGCTCCACCATACAAGCACTGAAAAGGTAATTGAGAGAATTGGAAAACCCACATTTAGTTGAAAGGAAATAATTAGCTCCGCTTGGTGTTTGTGTATGAGCGAGTATTTTGTTATATTCTTTTCATTTTCAGTAAAAAGAAAAGATCAAATGACCGAATTAGCAGTCAAGTCCCCCACCGTGCAAGAGACTCTTGAAGATTGGCCAAATTTGATGGGCTCTTCTTGAATTTGTGTAGCAGGCTCCCGAGTTGGAGCCAAAACCAACATTGTTGGGCCATTTTGAGGGTTGTTATGGCATTGGCTCAAAAGAATGAAGGCAGGAATCAAGTAGCCTAATGTTTTACCAGAACCTCCTTTAGCAATTGCCACCATGTCCCAACTTTGTAGTGCAATGGGCCATGTTTGTGCTTGTATCGGAGTGGGAGATGAGAAACCAGAAGAATGGATCTGAAAGAGAGCATAAAACATAGATAGTAAGTATTAACAGTATTTACATTGGATCTTATATGTTCTTAGAAGAAAATAGAGCATAAAACACCCATTTCAATTATCATGTAATTTAACTAAAAATCCATGCGTATATGGTTGCTTACATAAGCAACTTGAGGCAATAAAAGAGGGCAATAAAGAAATATGAGGCGGAGCCATTAAGCATTGTCCCAGTCACATCAAGTGTGATTTGGATGAAGGGCCAACCACCCTTATAGAATATGCACAAGAAAGGCTCCAACTGTCCATTTTGCAGCCTCCAAAAATGAGAATAGTTGTTGCATTTGTAAGTGTATCAATAGCAGTGCAGCATATGACATATGCTCCTCCTCTGGAGCAGATATCGCACCTGCGACAAGCGAAAAAAATAAGTTTAAAATAAATAAAAAAGTAATAATAACACCAAATGGTACAAACAGCAACTCATATTTGGGTTCCAAACCAAGGTTCTAGGGATCACAGCATCTGTAAAACCTACCTCTCTCAGTATCTCTGGAGGGAAACCAGTGTCTTCAAATCTTATGAATGGTGCTGCAACATTGTCTCCCTATGCAATTTAATAAAT